>NC_090272.1:55990000-56645000 GCF_040414725.1 Anabrus simplex | reverse complement strand
TTTCTCGCCATATTCATTACGAGCTCTCTTGTCAACATTCAAAGGCGATATCAGAGTCGATTAGTAATACCCGTCAACTGGTATACTGTAAACAAAATTTTGAAATGAAAGAGAACTCGTTTTCCTAATAAACGAGTAAATAACATGCCTGATAGCAGATGTTAACTCGTTAGAAATAAAGGCTGAAGTAAACCATTGTTTAATTTTAATGTTATGTGCTGAAATTAAGTAAGTACAGTAAAACCTGCCTTTGGCGGAACCTTATGAACCGGAAAATTGTCACTATTGGAAAATTTTCCTGGTCCCGTGAGTTATGGTTTACTATTCATGTAACTTTACTTATATTTAATGGAATCTCTCTGACGTGTGAACAGTAGGAAATTTTGCTACTATAACAGAAAAAATATGTAACTTTCCTTCCTAACCATTTTCAGTATATGTGTATTCCAAATGCCGAGATAGTATTCAGCGAGAAAATGTCTGTTTCTGTGTTTGATGCTGTAATTTATCACAAAAGCAATGAAAGGGGTGTTGCCAAATACAGTATGTCAGTGCTTTCTCAAAGCCAAGTTTGTCTCATATCCTGATGAAGGAACAATAATAAACAAAAATCCTGATGTGTTACAACAAATTCTCGAACAGTGTAATTATGGTAATGTCTGTGCAGAAGATCATGCAGGTGAGACAGAAGTGGTGTTAGAACACATTAAAGAGTTCGTCACCCATCACCCCCAAGAAAATAAAACCGAAAATGATGACGAGAACGAGGACGATGAAGAAGATGGTTTATGTAACGTGAAGTCCTACCGACATGCCCTATCAGCTGTAAAGGACATTTAGTCTTTCTCACTAGCGAAAAATAATGTATAACTATTTAAAATAGTTTATTTGAATCTGCCTTGATCAATACACAAAAAAATAATTTTGAATCAAGTTTAAATGAGAGAAGTGCAGAAGATAACCCAGTGTATAGACTAGCATACGATCATTTAAGGAACAAAAAGAAGAAGAAAAGTATAAAAACTTGAAGATCCTAAATTTATATAGTATTCTCATTCAGTTCAACCAAAATTTTATGTACTGATCATTTTTACATTATTTCTCTTTACTCTTTGATATGGTGTATTAGGACAATACTTCTTTAAATTGTAAAACAAAAGATTGTGTGATATTGCTTTGTTCTTTGATCTGACCACTGAGGAAGGGAATGGTTGAGCCTTCCCGAAAAATGTTTGGCTTAATAAATAGTTTTTCTTTCATTTAATGAGTGTATTGATCAAGGCGGATTCAAATAAACTATTTTAAATGGTTATATTATACATTCAGACTAGTCAATATGGACCAGACACAATATTAACCTATCATGGTTAAGTTTATTAACAGCGAAAAATGCAAAATTGTTCCACATTATTTGCCATGCCCACATTTTAATTGAGAACTATTCTACCAGGGATAGTTGTGTCCAGTGTACTATTGGATTGCTGGAAGAAGTAAATGACAGTACTGTACAGTAATACTATCGGTGCTATTTTATAAAACATGTAATGTGTTTTAAAAAAAGTGTACGTACTGTACTACTGTGCACTGCAGGGAAGTTATAAGCAAGAACAGATTTGTGTTAGTGATAAGGAACTAGTGTATATAAGTGTGTACTAGTGTCATTATTGTATCTACTACCACACAAAATCATATAAAACTACTGCTGGATTATCTAATGGAGGTATGTACTTATGATTTTTATTTTACTTTTTAACCACCTTTAGGAACAGAATCCTGCATACAGCGAAAAAAATCTGGTCCCTAGGGTTTCCACTGAAATGGCGTATGGCTTTTAGCGCCGGGAATGTCCGAAGACATGTTCGGCTCGCCAGGTGCAGGTCTTTTGATTTGACGCCAGTAGGCGACCTGCGCGTCATGATGAGGATGAAATGATGATGAAGACGACACATACCCAGCCCCCGTGCCAGAGAAATTAACCAATGATGGTTAAAATTTCCGACCCTACCGGGAATCGAATCCGGGACCCCTGTGACCAAAGGCCAGCACGCTAACCATTTAGCCATGGAGCCGGACGGGTTTCCACTGAGGACAGGTTTTACTGTATGTGATACTCCTCAAGATACGGCAGAGTGCATCACTGATTACAAAGGATAGTTGTATTTTCTCACGTCTGGTTTAATTTCAGAAAGGCTTTCCCATGTAAATGTATAGCAAAAAGGTAATCACTGCTCTACTGGGGCTTGAAATATGTTTTCATGACAAACTCTACATGGTTAAGTTAGGTTAGGCGATGTTGCTTGAATAAGAAAACTGGAATGTTTGCCACAGAAGCCTCTGGAGTGATAATGTTACAATTTTTTAGAATGAAAATGAACATACACAGTCGCATAGTATTAGAAATAGAAAAATGAACTTAGTAAGCCATAGTATGGAAATCATCAGTTTTGAACAAAGTGATCACCACTTCATACCTATTTCAATATGTGTGTGGGCGTTTCCTCAGGCTTTAAAAAAAATCGGATATAATCACAATCCGCTACAGTGAGTAAATTTTTTGCCATTATGAACTATCACTATAATGGATTTCTACTGTATTTCACTTAGCAGTAAAATGATTAACAATAACAACAGTTATTATTTACACAGACACACTGACACTCACAAAACACATTTACAAAATTATTCAGAGAAAAATCTATCTCTTTATTGTGTTCATTTCAGATATCCTGATTAGCTACGTTGTAGTTGCTCCAGAGTTTGCTGGAGCTCTCCAAATTTCTTCTGAAGTGCCTTCTCTCGTTCTGTTTGCCTATTTACATCTTCTGTTAATGACTGCAAAAGAAAAGAAAATATTTACACAATATCATTGGATCTGCAATGCAAAGACAAGCAATCTATACTTTATCTTTTTACACTGTTGATAATAATTTATAGATACATTAATAGCAAGTAGTACGATAATTCCATACTTCACAACAAAGTAATACTCTATATTATCATGATTTATAAATGCCATTTTCACTACGGCAAGAAAGGTGCTGTCGCCATTGCTGTTCATAATGGTTATGGACAAAATTTTGAAGGACATAAAGGTAAAATAAGGGGACACGGAGCTGAAGGAAGCTGTTTGCAGGCAGTATTGTGGTGTGGAGAGCAAACAAAGGGGGAGTACAAGGGTAACTTGACATGAGTAAGATTACTGACGATTATGGGATGAAAAATCAGCGTGGAAAAGATTAAAACAAACTGGAAATTATGGAATGAAAATCAGCATCTAAAAGAGTAAGACAATGGTATTGACAAGAGGAAAAAAAAAAAAAGGAAGGGAAAGGGATTACAAAAATGTCCAACTCCTTGGCTGAATGGTTAGCATTGAAGCCTTCGGTTCAGAGGGTCCCGGATTCAATTCCCAGCCGGACCGGGGGTTTTAATCACGTCTGATTAATTTTTCTGGCTCGGGTTCTGGGTAATTGTGTTTGTCTCAACAATTTCCTCTTCATATTCAGACAACATACTACACTACCAACCACCAGAAAAACACGCAATAGTGATTACATCCCTCTATGTAGGGTTGGAGTCAGGAAGGGCATCCTGCCGTGAAGCAGGGCCAAATCCACATGTGCGACACAGTTCAAACCTGCGACCCCACAAGTGCGAAAAAATTGAAAGAAAAAGAAAAGGATTACAAAAATTAACAGGGACAAAATCTCAAAATTGTAGAGAGCTTTAAGTACTTGGAAGGCGAACTGATACAGGATGCATAGCTGGACATGGGCATCAGTAAAAGGATTCTACAAGGAAATGCATTAGAAACCTGGTGTGGGGGAAGGAAGTACTAATGAAGTGTAAAGAGGTAATGTATAAGATGTACTACTGTCCAATACTGACATATGCAGTGGAGACTTGGATACTGACAAAAATAAAATCCAGGCCAGTGAAATGAAATTTTTTAAAAATATGAAGAAAAGGCAAGAAAGGACAGAGCAAAAAAAATGAGGATGTCAGTAAGGAAATCAGAGTGGAAATTTTTTTTAACAAAATGGAAAGTGATAAGCTTACATGGTTTGGATTTGTTAAAGAGGATGGAAGAGGAAAGGATACCAAAGCAGATGATACAAACCCAGAGAGAAAGAAGGAGAGGGCAAAAGGGAGACCCAGACTAAGGTGGTTGAAAACGATTAAGAATAGTATAATAAGAAGAAACCTGGATTGGGACACAGTTTTTGAGGAACAATGATGGTTAGGGGAAGATGGAAAGGTGCCAATCAACATCCCAACCTGGCAAGAACCACATGAGGGAAATGGATATTTATGATTTAGAGGTAAGATTTCTGGAAATATTTGGAAGTTTGTAAAAAATATAATTATTATCAATATCTTCATTATTAATCCTCTTATGGTAAAATGCATGAAAAAAGATTGGAAATAATATTTTGCATGTTTATTACACAGTTCTTCGATATGGCTAATATTAATGAAGAAATTTGATATTTCCTGATTTGGTCTCCTTTAATACTGATACGGCACTGTATACTAATAAAATAATATATAAAGCCTAATGCACAAACTAGCTATCCCTGAACTTAAATACAGAGTTTTGAGAAATTCTGTTCAGCTGTTTTTCTATGTTGTTGTAATAGACAGGACAGAGAGAGAGAGAGAGAAAGAGAGAGAGAGAAAACCTACTTTCAACTTTTGTATACCTAACCCAAAAAGGAGAGTACTTTGAGGAAGACCATGCCATGTCTTAGATAAAATCCAAAATTCAAAAATGAAGCTCAGAGACTTTTTAAAACAGGACAATATAAATTAATTAGTTAATATAAGGTTGCAATATCTCACAACATTTGTATGCTGTGTATTTCCAGCAGACCGACTTCAGAAGATGTAAAATGAGAAGTACAGTCACACAACTCTGGCTCATACCTCTATTCTACGTGGAATAGCTGCCATTTCTTGCTGCTGAAGAAACTTGAAGGTTGACAATTCTAGATGAGACTGTTCCAGCTGTTCTGTCAAGTCATGCAGCTGCTTGATTAGAGCTTGAGCTCTTGACTGCAATTAAACAAAAAGCAGACTTCTTCATTAAATAAAGAAATCTCAAATCAACCCATTTACAGCAGACTTAAAATTCAGTGCTGCTTTAGAGGTAAATCTAAATTACTGTATTGTTCATTAGAATTAAAAAGTAAAGAAATAATTGTAATCAATACTGATCTTCAAATTTGATTTCAAAATGACCATATTAGCTCCTTCCTGGGTAGGGACAGTCACATCTTACTTTTCACTCGCGTAGACCAATTCTAAATACAATTCTAATTCCAATTCAGAAGCGCAGACTATTTATACAGATCCCCAAACTTTTCCCCTTATCTTTCTTTGAATTCTGATAAAAGTAATGTACGGAAGAAGATGCCTTTGGATAGGAAGGAGCTAGGAGTGGGGCGGAAGTGACCATGGCATTTATTAAGGTACAGCCCCAGCATTCGCCTGGTGTGAAAATGGGAAACCACCTTCAGAGCTGCTGACAGGGAGGCTTGAACCCACTATCTCTTGAGTGCAAGCTCACAGCTCCACACCTCTAACCACACGGTGCAACTCATTTGGTAATCATAATGATTGTTGTACTCATCAACATGCCTGACAAATCATACTATGCGATAATAAAAACAGGGAGACAACAAATGTACAAAATTAAACATTATTATGATGATAAAACGCATTACCTCCACACTTTTAGATATTTATAAATACAGCAAGCTTTCCTGTTAATTTTTTTTTCATGTGGAACTTCTGGCATTATTCAGGCACTTAGAGATAGCATGTCTAAAGTAAACAATGCAGTCACTCTATCTCAATTACAGCTATTTGGGTAAATCCTGATGTAATAAATGTAGAGAACAAGCATGAAATATATTTAAAAAGAAATGTTTGGCTTTCAACAACTGCAATATTATCCAAAGAATACTTCCAATCACTATGCATTACTTTCGGAAGTACAACTCCTATCATTTGCTCAGACTGTCCCAGGCGATCGACTGGTCAGTTGGCACACTTTCTACAGCACAGCTTTATTCTGAAGGGGTGGCTTCTGCTTCATATACACCAACTGGGAGAATAGAGAGACCATCTCTAGAAAGTGTCTGTGAATAGATTCTCACTGTTTGAAATTTAATAGGGAACGAAAAATGTTCAAACAGACCGGGTTCTTGAATGCTCTCGGTGGCAGTGAAGACGTCATTTGAAATGACAACAACGCCGGTAGCAGGAACGTTAGCAGCACAGACAACAATAAGGTGTTATTTGGTGTTATTACACATTACGCCCACACCAGGCTCAGCTGGGGGCTGCATATTCTATGAAAGTTCTGTAATACACATGATTTCATCAGCCCGAGAGTGAGCTCCATTAGACTGCCTATTACACGGTGAATGAATCGAGAATGTTTCTTTGTTTCACAACTGCTGATCCTTTAAATAAGAGCTTTCACATGGCTTGAATTTCGATAATGACTGGGCACAAAATAAATACACTGATTTTTCAATAAGTATTATGGCAGTTACTAAATAGATTATATATAAACATTTTTATTAACCTGATATCCTCCAGTGAGGATTTTAAGTTTCTTTTCCATTTTGGCAGCTCTCTTTGCTTCCCTTGTCATATGTCCTCTATTCTGCTCCAATCTCTTCTCAAGGGATTCCAAACGATCTTTCTTGCTGGCAAGGTTAGCTCTTGTATACCGATTTTGATTGGGCAGGAATAAAACCTAAAAAATATCAAGATAAGTACAAAATGGATAATGGGTAAAAATATGGTATGGTAATAAACTTTTCATGTATTGGTTCCTTAAGTAACAATGGACAAAAAGGGAATGTCAAGTCTTCAAGTAGGGCAGAGATAGTATTTTCAAACATTGCAAGACAATGTGTAAAACTGCAAGTGCTTTAGGAAGAAGAAAAAAAAAAAAATTAAAACAAAATCTATAACTGTAAAGTTCTTCAGTCTGTCAAAACAAATTTATGATAGAATATATCTGAAAAAGAAAACATTTAACAACAGAAACTAATTAATTAATGAACTGAAAATTACTACAGAGCAAATTGAAAATAGAGAAGAAAAGAAGATTCTAAACAAATATACAAAACTATCACTTAAAACATCAA
Source organism: Anabrus simplex (assembly GCF_040414725.1). Taxonomy (NCBI): domain Eukaryota; kingdom Metazoa; phylum Arthropoda; class Insecta; order Orthoptera; family Tettigoniidae; genus Anabrus; species Anabrus simplex. The sequence goes on along the minus strand of NC_090272.1, from coordinate 56,637,834 downwards.
AACATAATCAGTGTGTTATATCAGCAGAAGAACGGGCTGCAAGATTGTCTAGAGTGAAGAAATTTTGGGAAGAGAAGAAATTATCAAGCATTAAAAAATGAACTTATTTTTCGTTGTACTTATTTTTTGAAGATTTTATTGTATAAGGTTGATTTTGGTGCTCCAATTTGGGCATAAACAGTGTAAATAAATAAATTGATTAAAACAGCTTGTTATTTTCAATAGATTAGTGCACTAGCCTGTTGAGGGGATTCTTATAATCCTTAATTTCTTAGGATGATAAGAAGGAATAGCAAAAACACAAAATCTCAAGCAGCTTTCTCTTTAGGTTATAGAGATGACATCTTTCTAAAAAATTCAGTGAGTGAATTTCATCAGATCTAAAATTTGTATCCAGATATATAATGAGATTCTCGACATTTATATTACCAGTAATTGCATCACTGTGCCACGAAGCTACAATAAGTGATGTACTTATGGACGCCTGCAGCTATATTCTTGGTGATATCATTGCAGAGCATCCTGGCAGCTGAATTTTATGCTGTTTCGTGCAAAGCAACTCTGATGGTTTAACATCTAACTGTTAAAACAGCCTATTTTCTTATGTTGAAGATTCCTAAAGACCAAATTGGCTGGAAGAGTTAGCATGGAACTTAGAGGACAGTTTCCAGGTGAATGAGTGGCATTACATGATGGAATTTAACACACTGAGAATGAATTCAGAATGTTAGTTCAGTTCTAAATAAAAAGGCTGTAAAACTGACAGGACTAACAGATGAAAAGATTCAGGAAAATTGTGAAAGAAAAGTGTAAATTACAAGAAAATTTCTCATGAAATTTGTGCAGTAAGCTTATGTTCTGTATCCTTCCACACAGCAGACTACCTAAACAATGACAAGTAAGTCTCCAAAGAAACTGAAGAACATAGTTTTAGTCCACATTAATGTAATGTTGGTCCTTACAGCTAGTAAACTGTGGTGTATAAAACTGCTACAAATGCTTGTATGCTCGCTAATGGAAAATGCTTCAAATACTTGCTGTAATGTAAGTTTTATTAACACTATGTGCCAGCGGTAGAAATATTACTACCACGCAGTGTGTACCTGAGTGCCACTGTTAGTAATACTACTACACCTGAGTGCCACTGTTAGTAATACTACTAGCATGAAATTTGAAATTCAGCCACTCAAAAGCTATTCATGTTATCAAATTAGTTTTTAACGAGTTGTCAATTTCCTTAACTATTGGCAGGTGGTGTTATCGATTGATAGTGATTGGTGGGGCAACCAAGGGACAATGTTTCACAGCCATGTGCGCTCAGCTCGATCTGACCTAATTGCTGACATGTACTCCTCGCGCGCTCCAGTTAGATAAGCTCAAATTTATGCTCGTGTTCTAATGATATGACATCACAGATTTAGAATGAAAATTTAGTGAGTCAACAGCCTGTACTCATCTCTCAAGTAGCCGATTTATGCTATATATGGATCCCGGTCCTAGTACAGGTAAGGGAAGCCCTCGCTATTCTGACAATGTTGTTGCATCTGAATGACAATAATAAGCAGAAACAAAGGGGCCATCCAGGCTACGACCCTCTGTTTAAAATCTGACCAATACTAAACTGCCTGAAAACAAGTTTTCTGAATTGTTACTCACCTGATATATATATCGTATGGTTGTACAAGTACACAAAAGTTTATGAATAATCAAATGGAAATATCCAAATTTGACAACCATTCCAGAGCACATGGTGTCACTTGGTGTACATTCTTCAGACCACCGTCAAATGCACGAATTGGGCACTCCTGAACAATGTGTTGTATGGTTTGGTCCTCCACTCCACAGTCACAGGCAGCAGATGTATGAAAACCCCATTTTTGTAAGGTGTGACCACACTTCCCTCGACCTGTTCTAATGCAGTTCAGCTTTGACCAGGTTTGGTGTGGTAGTTGGAATTCCTCTAGCTTCTTTGTAGGGTCTTCAACCAGGTAAGCATTGTTGGGTGGATGTTCGTTCCAACGTTGTGCCACTTGGAGATCATGTCGAAAGAATTGATACCTTCGAAATCAACCCAGGGTGGCTTGCGTGATTTCAAATGTGTTGTTGCTTGCGTTATTTCAAACGTGTTGTTGGTGGATCTTGCAGGACATCATCCAACGGAGAGTTCTTATGAGAGGTGATCTTGAGCAAACTTACCTTAGCTGCTTTCCTCCTTAGATCTTGCGGAACGATATTAGCTAGGACTGGTAGCCACTGTGTGAGAGTAGATCTAACAGTACCAGTGATAACCCTCATGGTCTCATTGAGTTGCACATCAATCTTAGTGGTATAAACACTTTTTTCCCATACAGTGGCACAATATTCACCGGCAGAATTCACAAGAGCGAGTGCAGCAGAACGTAGAGTATTAGCGCCTGCACCCCAGCTGCTTCTGGCAATCTTGCGGAGTAGATTCACTCTTCAGCTAAGTTTCTTTGATATCTTGATGCACTGTTGTTTGAATGCCAAGGACCGATCCAGAGTGATTCCAAGATATATTGGATTATAGTTATGGGGTACTTCGATTCTGCCAAAAGTCACATGTAGTTTCCTTTGGCCTTCTTTAATATTTAGGTGGAATGCAGTAACCTCAGTCTTGTTTGGGTTGCGTTGAAGTCTCCATTTGTGGAAGTAATCACTCAGTTTTGCCAGATCACTGGTTAGAACATTCTCACAGTTCATGAAATCTTTAATCTGGATAATTAATGCTAGGTCGTCTGCATACTGGATTTTCATGGAATCTGTGAGAGGCGTATCACGGATATACAGGTTAAACAAAATGGGGGCCAGAACTGATCCCTGAGGTAGGCCATTGTTTAGAATCCTCCACTTGCTAGCTTGCCCATTCAGGAACCCCTTAAAGCACCTGTCAGAAAGCATGTTGTTCATTAAAAGTGCCAACTTTTGACATGGGATGATTTCAACAAATTTGGACATCAAGCCCTCCCTCCATACAGTGTCGTAAGCTGCAGTAAGATCCACGAAAACTGCAGCTGATTTGAGACCTCGTTAAAATCCAGCTTCTACTATAATTGTCAATGTTAAGACCTGGTCGCAGCAACTCCGATGTTTCCTAAAGCTACCTTGTTCGATCGGGATGAATCACTGACAATCGACAAAGCAATATGTCCATTCCGGGGACATATATTTTTTCGTGTGTTCATGAGAGGAAAGCCACAGAAGTATAGAATTAACATCTTTCAAGTGTGTGAAGTGGGGAGTGATTATGTGTGCAATATGGGAGTGTATTCTGGGGCCCATGTCACAGTGGAGGATTCTTCCTCCAACATTGTGGACAGACTATGTGAACCAGTAAAAAATCAGGGAGGGGCACAGAGTGTATATGGACAAATAGTTTTCAAGCCCCACCATTTATGATCAGACTACAGCAGTTGGCACCATGATGCCAAATCAGAAAGGAATGCCGAGGTCAGAGTTTGCAAAGAAACTGAAAAAGGGTGAAAAAAGGTCAATTCAGAGAGAACACCTTCTAGCAATAAAGTGGTAAGATTTTTTTTTTTTTTTTTGCTAGGGGCTTTACGTCGCACCGACACAGATAGGTCTTATGGCGACGATAAAGGTAAGATGTTTGAGATGTGTATATGCTGAGCAATGCACATGATGATGACATGATTGAAGTACCCACAGCAAGAGGGAGCCACAAGAAATCCAAACCATCAGCAGTAGTGAACTATAACAAATTCAAAATCGATGTTGATAAGTCCGACCAATTGCTGGCATATTATGCATTCACAAGGAAGTCGATCAAGTGGTGGAAAAACTGATTCTTCCATCTGTTTGATCTTGCTATAGTGAATTTCTATATACTGTACCATAAGGCTTGTTCACAAAATCTTCCCCTATCAAAATTTTGTGAAAGTTTGGCAGTTGATTTGGTGGGTAGTGTTGGGGTTGAAATTACTGGAGAATCATAAGCATCATCTGTGAGGTTAGTAGGTAGAGATCACTTTCCACACAGAATACCTGCAAGTGGGCTTGAAGAAGGAAGGACAAACGCAGTGTACGAGGAAGGTTTGCTATGACAAGTCCAAACACAACACTGGCCATGTTGTGAAGGAAATGACAAGCATATATTCCCGTAACGTGACGTAGGTCTTTTCATAGGAGAATGTTTTGAGTGTTACCATACCAAAGCTAGGTACTGGGAATAACGTGTAATTCTGTTGTTCAGGGCCTGAAAACTATCAAACTTTTCTGAGTGAATTAGAAATTCAAGCGCATGAACCAGGATAACAGAATGTACCAATATTGTAGCCTGAGTTTCTTTCCAATGCTGAAGGTAAAGCATTTTTGAATTTATTTCATATGATAAACCACTTTTTCCAGAATATGTATATTAAATTGTTTATTTATATTGCAAAAACTGACAGAACTGTGATTTTTTTCTGAGAGTTTAAATCATGCTGGCACAGGGCGGGGACGCTATCTTGACTCGCCCGGGCTCATAGTGTTAATCAATTCTTCCTCATTTGATTAACTCATCTGTTACAGTTGATGGTGTTTGCTACAGATGTTCACAATGTGTATCAGCTATAGTGTTCTAGTTTATCATAATACAATGCACAGTAAGGACAGAGATGATTTCATGATTCATCCAGCATATAATAGACCAACACCTTATATAACTTAATCTGTGTATGAAAAAGGATTTTAACAACAAATGAGACCAAGTTCACTGTTGTTTTTAATAACAAGTAAATAATCTAACTGGAGTGTTTTCAAGTGATTCTGACTGGCCATCCTCAGCACTGTCTTGTGGAACAGGATCTATTGATGTCTTATTTCCATTTGAACAGTATGGTTAGAAGGGTATTTTGTGACCTCCTGGCAGACCATCAAAGCACCAGCGTTCCCAATGAAGAAACATAAATCATACACACTAAACGAACACATCATATAAAACTGTCCTTTTAACTGTAATGATGACAACAGTCGATTCTAGAAGATCATTGATCAAATTCTGTAGAAAATTCTTGAACAATGAAACTGTTAGCCATCAACAAACAGTTGTGAAGTTGGTATCATCCTCTGTTCAATTTTAATATTACTAGGTAATGGATACAACCTATGGCACTATGGGACAAAGAGAAATTACTAATATTTTTAAAATCTCTGATTATATGATTTACTATGACAAAGTTGAAGAGGTTTATATCAGAAAATTACCTGAGCTAGGCACTCCTCCCAAACTTGAGTATAAGATTCTAGAGAAAGCTCACCATGCCCCATTCCTTGTTTCACAACTTCCATTTCCTGCTTCAGTAGTTCGTGAGCCTGAAAAAGAGAAAATTGTATTGGTTAAAAATGAGAAAAGCACTTTTATACCATTGAAACAAAAATATACTGTAGTTCAATTCACTATTGACAGAAGTGTTAACTGTCAAATGTACAAAATATACAATCTTTGAAAAAAACTACTTTAACGCAACAAGTTTTCTTAAAGCAATTTTGCACTGCAGGTATTACATATTCAAAATATGACTGCTCTTGGGCAAGGAGGCAGTAGTGTTTCTTTATAATGGTATAACTTGGTAGCGGACAGTGAGGCAAGCAGAGGGCACATCCAAATGACCGAGTATAGTTGTAACATAAGTCTTGCATTACTGACCGGACAAGATGAATTTGAGAGTGCTAAAAATGCAAATCAATAGAGCAAATCAAAATGTAATGTGTGTTGATTGTTCAGGGACTAGTGACTTTAAAGTGAAAGGAATCACTACGTCACCAAGGACTGATTGATTGGCTAACTGAGTAGTCAACAAGCCAAATGACAAGAGGCACCGGACGTAAACAAGCAGTAGTTTTGGGTATATCAAGTAAATGATATTACATAAGTCTTGGGATTAGTTTCAACCATTTAGTGGCCATCTTCAGCCAAATAAAATTGAACAGATCATGTGATAACTAAAACATATGTATAACAGACAAAGACTATGTTGCAGGAATAATTATAACATTAAATTACATAATATAACAACAAAATTTATGGTTATATCTTCTTGTCCATGATATGATGTCTTTAAGTTCACTTAGGACCTCAGGTAAAGAATTAAATCTGGAAATGATAGCCAGAATTAGGAATGAATAAATATACAGAAAAGAAATTTAAAAGGAGAAAACTTGTATATGAGACTCATCTCTAATGTCTGAAGGAGAACAAGCACTGAGTTGCAGGAGAAAGCAGGCAGGCCATGTAACAAAGGAGTGGGTAGGGAACAAGCAATGACTTGTTCTAGGAAGTAGGCAATGTAAACAAAGGAGTAGGTAGGAAGAGGAAGGGAGGGGAAAGGGAGGGGAGAGGGAGGGGTGAAGGAGGGAAGGGGTGTCTAAGGTGGGGCTGAAGGATGTGGAAAGAAAGACTGTTGCTGAGAGGGGAATTTAAAGAGATTATAAAGGAAATAATTCTTTTTATCTGAGACATGATTACTGAAGATAGGAATTCATTTAGATTGAAGTTAGGATTGAAAAACTGTTCCAGATGGATAAAACAATTGTCTGTAATATTGAGCAAGGGGCCTTTTTGTATAACTTTGAGAATTTTCATGTCTTGGTTGATATTAGCGAACTTATGGTTAGTATCACCCATGTGCTGTCCCATGACCAAAAATCTGTTATATTTCAGGGCGTTACCATGTTCTAAGCATCTTGTATGGAAGCTCCTACCTGTTTGACCAGCATAACATGCGTTACAATTATTACAATTGAGTCTATAAATACGTGACTTGGTGAACTTACTGCTTTGATTAATAGAAATGGTATTGTGTAAATTATCTGTTTCTGTTACAAGTTTTGAAGGCTATTTTGACGTCTTGCTTTTTAAATATGTTTGTGATTTGGTAGACTTGTTTATTATTAAATTAAAAGCTGATAAAAAATTGTTGGGAGTTTTTTCTTTTGTTAAGGTGGTTGAAGGTTGATGTTTATGTTTATCAATGATTTTTTCTATAGAGAAGCTGTTATAGCCATTAAATTTAGCTATACTACGAATGGTGTTTAATTCGTTTTTAAGTTATTTTTTAGACATCAGGATGCTAAAAGCGCGGTGTACCATACTACGGTATGCTGCACATTTATGGGTATGTGGGTGTATGGAATCTTGATAGATAGTGTTAGCGGTTTGTGTTGGTTTTCTAAAATCTTATAGCTCAGTGAACCAGGTTGTTTGATGACCGTTAGATCTAAATAATTTTGATATGTGGGTCAATGTGATTAAGGTTGGATAGAGTGGTGACTGCATCCGCTGCACTTTCGTTCACGGTCACAAATGTGTCATCCACATATCTTGTCCAAAAAATAATATTACTAAAGATGTTCATAATTTTGGTGTGTTCTAAATGATCCAGATAGATTTCAGCTAGGATGTTTGATGCTGGCGATCCCGTAGCTTACCCATTTTGCTGTTAAATGGTATTGAAATGAAATGGCGTATGGCTTTTAGTGCCAAGAGTGTCTGAGAACATGTTCAGCTTGCCAGGTGCAGGTCTTTTAATTTGACTCCCGTAGGCGACATGCGCATCATGATGAGGATGAAATGATGATGAAGACGACACATACATCCAGCCCCCGTGCAAGAGAAATTAACCAATAATGGTTAAAATTCCCGACCCTGCCAGGAATCGAACCCGGGACCCCTGTGACCAAAGGCCAGCACACTAACCATTTAGCATGGAGCTGGACAAATGGTATTTTCAGATGTGAAATAATTGTTATTCAAAACCATTTTCAGAATAGAGATGGAATCTTTAATTTCTAGTGGACTCAGACCACTGAATTTATTTAAATTGTTGTGAATAATGGGACAAATTTTTGAAATTGGGATTCTTGGGTAAATGTTAAAAATATCAAAGGAATGCTGAGATTAGTTGGGTTGAATAGTAACATGATTTAGTTTTTCAACCAATTCATTAGTGTTCTTAATGGAATTACCCAATAAAAATGGTAATTTCTTTTGAGGAAATGGATGAACTGTGAAATTTTATATAAAGGACTGGGTCTGTAATTAATGATGGGTCGAATAGGAACATCAGTTTTATGTATTTTGGGAAGTGCTTTAGCAGTTGGCAGGACTGGATTCATATTCATTTATTCTTTGTCTGTTAATACACACGATGCATGTTTTAGTGTTTGTTTAAACTGATGCTGAATTTTTAGTGTAGGGTCTTTTTTGATCATAGAAAATGAGATGTCTGTGAAGAATTGTTTAGTTTCTTCTATGTAATCTGACTTATTCATAATAACAGTGGAGTTACCTTTATCGGCTTTTGTTATGATGATAAGATCATTGTCAATGATTTCCTCCTTAAAATCTAATATTTGTTTTTGTGTTGGAAGTTTAGTTTGGCATATATTATTACTATTGGCATTGATTATTGGGATGGATGGTTTTCTGTGATGTATAGAGTTGAAGATATTATTTAGTTTCTTTTTATCCTGAAATCTCATTTTCTCTTGTTTATCTACCAGCATTTGGCTAATGGCTAACTCGGCTTCCACCGTAGTGGTGATGACGTCATTGAGAAGGTTGGAGGAGGGCCAGTTGTGTTTCGGACCCTTGCTCAATATGGATGTCTCAATATCATTTAATGTCATTTGATCATTTATCATTTGATAACAGGGAGGTGAAACTGAACAAGTCTGTCAGAGGGAGTGTGTGTTCTTTTGCCTGGAATGGTAGTGGATTTAGGGACTTTTAAGCATTTCAACTATTTAGAATCTGATGGTTGTTTTTGATAACATGGATTGTAGACTATAATTGACATAAGACTGAAAAATATTCCGATGAGCATAAGAAAGAAGGTTAGTTATCTCGAGATAAGTCACATATAATCTATTATTAAGAAAAGATTTCTTCTTATACAGGGTGAACTTTAATAAAACCGACAAACTGCAGGAACTTATTCTTGACTAGAAATGGAGGAAAAAATGTCCTATGAGCATGTGTCCAGAAATGCATCGTTGCGACAGTAGAGGGCACGGACGAGTGAAATTTTCTCTGACTGCTTGCAGTGTGTTTCTTCTGTTGCAGATAGTGTGACTAAAGCAGTGTACTGTCGGAAGCAGAACGGTCCGTTATTCATGTCGGGAACAAGCCGAGATGGTGTTTGTGTATGGCCAAACAAATGGAAACGGTCGAGAGGCAGCACGGCTATACCAAAACAAGTACCCTCATAGACACCAACCACATCACACAACATTTCAAGCCATTTTTGGGCCTTTGTGTGATCATGGGTCCTTTCAGACAGACGAACGTGCAGGGAGGCGGCGGACTGTGCATACACAAGATCTGGAGGAACAGGTTCTACGGGACATTGAGACGAACCCTAGTACAAGCTCCAAGCAAGTGGCTCGCTAACGTGGTGTAAGCCAGACTACGATTATGTGTATCCTGCATGACAACTGCTATTATCCCTATCACCTGCAAGGAGTGCAAGGATTATCACCAGCAGATTTCCCTCTACGGGAAGGATTTTGTCGATGGTTTTTGCACCAGGCCATCATTTCTGTCGTCAGTCCTCTTTACCGATGAAGCAAACTTTACCAGCAACGGCATCGTGAATCTGCATAATCGTCATCTGTGGGCTACAGAAAATCCCCGGGGAATGGTTGATGCGTCTCACCAGCATCAGTTCAACATCAATGTGTGGGCAGGGATTCTTGGCGACCACATACTTGGACCAGTTATTATTCCACAACACCTCAATGGAGGAATGTACCTGGACTTCCTGCAGAATACTCTGTCACGATTGCTTGAGAATGTGCCTTTGGCAACAAGACAGGTTATGTGGTTTCTGCATGATAGAACACCATCCCACTTCTGCATTACAGTTCGCCAACACCTCAACAACATCTTCCCCAGGCACTGGATAGGACGCAGAGGCCCTGTTGCATGGCCTCCTAGATCACTGGACTTAAACCACCTGGTTTTTTACCTCTGGGGACATCTGAAAAGCGTTGTGCATGCTGCACCAGTTCCTGATGTGCAGATCCTTCAACAGCATGTTCACGACACCTGTGACGCTATTCGGCGAGAGGCCGGAACGCGTGAAAGAGTGAGGCAATCCATGATACGATGTCTGAACGTGTGCATTGCAGCCCATGGAGGCCACTTTGAACATCTGCTGTGACGTGGATGTGATTCAGCTACGTACTGAGTTCCGGGACTGTTTGTTGTCGTTGCACACACACCGTCTATTTCCGGACACATGTTCGTAGGACACTTTTCCTCCATTTCCAGTCAGGAATCAGTCCCTGCAGTTTGTCGGGTTTTTTTTTAAAGTTCACCCTGTATAAGAACCTAATTTCATCTTGTAAACAAATTTTATTAGTTCTGGTTTGACTTTTCATAGTTTGAAAAGAGGATCTGTGTTTCTTAGTTTTAACTTTGAGAAATTTAGGTGTCAAATCATAGGTTATACACTGTTTCAGGAAATCAATATCTTTGCTTAATTTGGCTATTTTAACTCTTAAGCCTAAAAATAAAAAGGCTTTCTTCTTTGCCTGGTTGGCAGCATAATTATAAGCTATAAATTTCATTTTTGTTCCATACTGAAGCGTAATTATAAGAACAAATTGACAAGAGGGTCCACCTTTTCAATACAATATATCAAGTAAATGATATTACATAAGTCTTGGGACTAGTTTCAACCACTTAGTGGCCATCTTCAGCCAAATAAAATTAAACAGATCATGTGATAACTAAAACATATGTATAACAGACAAAGACAATGTTGCAAGAATAATTATAACATTAAATTACATATAATAACAATATTTATGGTTATGATCTTCTTGTCATGATAGCCACAATTAAGAATGAATAAACATACAGAAAATAAATTTACATGGTCTGCCTGCTTCCTCCAGCAAGTCAGTGCTTGTTCTCCATCAGATGTTAGAGGTGACTCTCATAAACAATTTTTCTCCTTTTAAATTTCTGAGCAAATAAAGAATATAAAATTTTGAATATATTTCTTTATTTAGCTATTTTTTTTACAAGTTACTTTACATCACACCAACACAGATACGTGTTATGGTAGATGAGGGGACCAGAAAGGGCTAGGAGTGGGAAGAAAGCGGCCGTGGCCTTAATTGAGGTACAGCCCCGGCATTTGCCTGGTATGAAAATGGGAACCACGGAAAACCATCTTCAGGAATGCCGACAGTGGGATTCGAACCCACTATCTCCCAAATACTGAATACTGGTCACACTTAAGCGAATGCAGCTGTCGAGCTTAGTCTAGCTCTTTTATAAGCACAAAAAGAATCATTAAATTTATGATGATGATGATGATGATGATGATGATGATGATGCTTGTTGTTTAAAGGGGCCTAACATCGAGGTCATCGGCCCCTAATGGTACGAAATGAAATGACAACAAAAAAATCAAAATCATCCACCGACCAAAGTAAAAAAAATCGTCATGAAGAAGGAATGGATGGACATGAACCAAAACAACAACAAAAAACGTGCAAACAAAAAAAAGAGTGGATCCAACTCAAAAAAGATCATGGATAATTTATTACTGACCAAGGGACCACTCATGAAGCACAATCCTGAATTGAGGATGCTTGATGTCTAAAGGGGTCCAAAATCCAGGTCTAAGGCCCCTCAGAATGGTACATGTCGCGAGTAAAATAGAACCATGGTATTTGTCATGGTGGGGTACTAATCAAAAGTAGCAAAGACTCATGGTGTTTCACACAAGATGGTACTACTCACAAATATTGTACTTCATACAGGTAACGCAAACCTTTGGTGTTTCTCACACAATGGCGCCACTCACAGCCAATGCAAACCGATGAAGTTCCTCACCTAGGTGTACTAACCACACATCCCGTGGTGTTCCTCACTTAGTGGGTACTAATCACAGGCAACGCAGACCCACGGTGTCGCTCATATAGTGGTACAACTCACTGGCAACGCCCAGACCCGCGGTGTTGCTCACATGGGTATGACTGACATACAGCGGAACCAACTCTCTGCTGCTACTAATCACAAACCCATTTCGTACCGAATATAGTGGTACAACTCGCAAGTACAGGCAACCCATGGTGTTCCCCGCGTGATGGTACAAATCAAAAGTAGTTTCATGGTTCTAATTCAATCATCCCTTGGTCCCCCCTTTTAGTCACCTCTCACAACAGGCAGGGGATACCGTGGGTGTATTTTTCGTCTGCGTCCCCCACCCACAGGGGGTAAAGAGAGAGAGAAAAGAAGAAGAAAGAAGGGATCAGTCACTTCGAAGGATGAAGTAACGGACGAAGGAAGGCAAGGGCCACGAAGGGTGTGAAATGAAAGACTCCCTAGGCCTCGAATGCTCTAATACCGTCGGGGTCGGAAAGGAACAAGAGTTGACCAAGGGAGGTCGGGCAGGATACACGAAAGTGAGGAGCCTGGCACAAATAAGTGGAAGCAATGCCAGGACTCAGCTAAGGGCCCCGTGGTCGCCAATCCACACTCCCAAGTTGAGAGCCCCTTGGGCCCCTGTTAGTCGCCTCTTACAACAGGCAGGGGATACCACGGTTGTATTCTACATGTGCGTCCCCCACCCGCATGGGGTAATCATTTATTTAATTTGATTTCCGGGTTGAACCGTGTTGTAGTTGTCTGCACATCACGTACAGTTTGCCGACGTTTCGAATACATTGCAGTATTCTTTGTGAAGGCGACTGAAATACCCCTACTTGATCCGAGGTAATCAGTCTCCCAGGCAGAAATTTACGCTACTAGAGTGGCCCTGACCTTGGCCTTTTATATCCTAGCCTGGCTGACGTAAGCCCTGGCTGTCTCGTGAGTATTCTGGAAGGTATGTGTCACAGCCAGGTGGTGGGGGCTTGCCCGCACTGTTATGTAATGGGGTTTCGGCCCGTGTGTTTATGTTGTGGTCTGCCTTAAACTCTGAATGATAGGCATTCAAGAATTACTGATTTTATATCCTTCTTCCAAATTTATGTTGTTCGGATGTTTCTTGATTTCGATAGCCTCGCGGATTTTCCTTTCCAAATTCCAAGGGATAGCTGCTAAGATCTTGATCTTGTCAAATGATATTCTGTGCCTTGTTTCGTAGGAATGCTTGGCTACCACTGAAATATCTGTGTTTTGGTTCTTGGTGTGACGGATATGTTCTTTTAGGTGGGTGGAGATCAGACGTTTTGTTTCACCAACATAACAGGCTCCGCAGCTACATTCAATGTGATATACTCCAGGGGCCGGTAATTCTATTGTGTCTTTTACTGCTGGTAGATAAAGGGCTAGCTTCCGGTGAGGTTTATAGATAGTTTTTATGTCGTATTTGTCCAGTATCTTGCCGATCCTGTCTGTAGTATTTTTAATGTATGGCAGAATCGCTGTTTTCAGGCGGGTCAGTTCTTCTTTCCCGTTGTTTTCTCCTACGGCGGCATTTTGTTTGTTCTCTTCTGATTTTTTAAGGACTCGTCGGATGTTATTGAGCAAGTAGCCATTTTCCCTGAGGGTTCTTATGAAGTGTTCTTTGTCTTCCTCGATGTGCTCTGCATCAGATATCGCTATGGCCCTGTTCACCAGTGATGTTAGGACAGCCTGCTTTTGTGATGGGTGATGATGAGACGAGGCATGTAGGTACCTGTCTGTGTGAGTGGGTTTCCTGTATACTGCATGACTCAGAGTCCCATTGGAGCTGCGATTTACTAGGACATCCAGGAACGGTAGTTTTCCGTCTACTTCTATTTCCATGGTGAACTGAATATTTACGTGTATACAGTTAAGATGGTCGAGAAATAGCTGTAGGTTAATGCTCCCATGAGGCCAGATTACGAATGTGTCATCCACAAAACGGAGAAAACATTTCGGTTTCAGGGTAGATATAATAATATAAGAGAATTTATTGAACTCCAACCTATTCAATACATTATAGGATGTTAACACTTTTAGGGTAGATGCAGCCAAGGCTTTCTGTTCGAAGTGTTCCATATACATGTTTGCTGTTATTGGAGAGAGTGGCGACCCCATCGCGGCCCCTTCTGTCTGTTTGTAGAACTCCGCGTTGAAATACAAATAAGTGGCGTTAAGGCATTCTTTAGCTAGCGTTGACAGGTCTTCTGGAAGTTTCTGGTCTAATAGCGGAAATACTTCTGTTAGCGGCACCTTGGTGAAAAGTGACTTGACGTCAAAACTTACTAATAAGTCCGTACTTTCAACTGATTGGTCCTTAAGGAGCTAGATGAAATGTCGGGAGTCCTTCACGTAGGTTTCAGTGTGGCCTGTATGTGGCTGAAGTAGTCCAGCTAGGTAACGGGCGATATCGTGCGTGGGAGATCCTATAGCGCTCACGATAGGTCGCAGAGGTATGCCTTCTTTATGGATTTTAGGAAGGCTATACAATTTATGAGGTATCGGGTCCTAGGATGTCAGCTTCTTCTGTTACTTCGGCTGGGATACTGGAATTTTTTACTAGTATGTGGAGTTTGTTCTTAATGCAGTTGGTAGGGTTTCTTATTTTTCTGCATGTAAAATCGGTGACTAATTGTTGTATTTTTCGAGTGTAGTCGGTGCGTGTCATTATCACCATAGCATTGCCTTTATCTGCGGGTAGGATAATTGTTTCTGTATCTTGACGTAGGGTTTTTAGGGCATGAATTTCTTTTTTAGTCAAACTGGATGGTGGCGGCTTTGCGGTTCTAAGTAGACATGATATATCCTGTCTGATCTCCTCTGCAGATTAGGTAGGAAGGAGTCGGATTGCAATTTCAACTTTGCTAATTATTTCTTCCACCCGTATACTATTCGGAGCTACTGCGTAGTTGAGTCCTTTTCTCAAGACAGAAGGTAGTAGGTTCACTAAGTGGCTTGTCTGTGAGGTTGACTATTACATTCTTCTGCAGTGGAACAGATGGTTTCGGTTTCTGTTTTTGTAGGAGGCGGTTCAATTTCTTGTTTTGCTTGGCAGTGGCTAGTTCCAGTGTACGCTGGGATTGTGTGTTGCTAATGCTGTCTAACATGGTCCAGTCATTGAGAGACAAAGTGCTGGCAAGTTGCAGGTAGAGGTGAAATAATTTATTGTTGAGGTGGTCCAGAGTCTGTCTGGTATCACTGATCCGTTCTCTGAGGAGTTTTATGCTGGTTTTGTGAAGAATACGGTTTGTCCGTCGGTTTTTGGTGTGATATTTCAGTCTCACACATGCTGGTATAATGCTGTTGTCCCTGGAGCATTTTAGAAAGGCGAGTCGAGCCAGGTAGTTACTCATTTTCTTTCGAAGGTTGTCGAACTGCCTAGTAGCTTTGAGAATATCCTCCCCGTAAAAGTTTTGTATCTTAGAAGTGAAGCTTCCACGGTGTGAAGAATTATTTCATTTGATTTCAAGGTTGAACCGTGTTGTAGTTGTCTGCACATCGCGTACAGTTTGCCGACATTTGGAATACATTGCAGTATTCTTTGTCAAGGCGACTGAAATACCCCTACTCGATCCGAGGTAATCAGTCTCCCAGGCAGAAATTTACACTACTAGAGTGGCCCTGACCTTGGCCTTTTATATCCTAGCCTTTCTGGTTGACGTAAGCCCTGGCTGTCTCGTGAGTATTCTGGAAGGTATGTGTCACAGCCAGGTAGCGGGTGCTTGCCCGCGCTGTTATGTAATGGGGTTTCGCCCCTTGTGTTTATGTTGTGGTCTGTATGTCTTAAACTATGAATGATAGGCATCCAAGAATTACTGATTTTATATCCTTCTTCCAAATTTATGTTGTTCGGATGTTTCTTGATTTCGATAGCCTCGCGGATTTTCCTTTCCAGATTCCAAGGGATAGCTGCTAAGATCTTGGTCTTGTCAAATGATATTCTGTGCCTTGTTTCGTAGGAATGCTTCGCTATCGCTGAAATATCTGTGTTTTGGTTCTTGGTGTGACGGATATGTTCTTTTATATATAATAATAAAGTTTTATTATGAATCCACCTGTTCATTACATTATAATGTTGTCACATTTAAAATAACTTCATTAGTTAAAAAGTTATATATGGGACATGTTTCGCTCCCTTATAGAGCATCATCAGCCAAATCTGAATCTCGAATAATTGTTATTTACGTAAATAATGACTTAAGAACTATTAGAACATTTTTGACAAACTTAAAACTTATTCTATTAGAATATCATAAAATATAAAATCTTTGTATACATGGCTTAATTACATGTGCTTAATAGGAAGATACATTAAAATTATGGAAGAGAGAGTACTAAAATATAAAATAAAATAAAAATATATATATATATAATGTCCAAAATCTTAGAAAGATGTGAAAATCAATCTTAGGAGCTAAATTTGAGGATTTTCTTGGCAATGAGATCTGGTGAAAAAGTTATTTATCCCTTGTGGATAAGAGTCTATAAAGATTCAAATTTATCGTCAATTTGAAGATTGAACTTGTAACAGGATAAATGTTGGTCTTCAAGAAAGCTTTCAATACAAACGTGAATTTACGTCCCTTTCAATCATCCTTATCAAATCCATTAATTCAATGAACGGTCATTGACATCTATAAGAACATATCTTTTCAACAGCATTCGCCGAGGTCATATGACAACAAGCATTTAAATTTCTTGAAGACCAACATTTATCCTGTTACAAGTTCAATCATCAAATTGACGATAAATTTGAATCTTTATAGACTCTTACCCACAAGGGATAAATAACTTTTTTACCAGATCTCATTGCCAAGAAAATCCTCAAATTTAGCTCCTAAGATTGATTTTCACGTCTTTCTAAGATTTTGGACATTATATATATATATATTTTTATTTTATTTTATATTTTAGTACTCTCTCTTCCATAATTTTAATGTATCTTCCTATTAAGCACATGTAATTAAGCCATGTATACAAAGATTTTATATTTTATGATATTCTAATAGAATAAGTTTTAAGTTTGTCAAAAATGTTCTTATAGTTCTTAAGTCATTATTTACGTAAATAACAATTATTCGAGATTCAGATTTGGCTGATGATGCTCTATAAGGGAGCGAAACGTGTCCCATATATAACTTTTTAACTAATGAAGTTATTTTAAATGTGACAACATTATAATGTATTGAACAGGTGGATTCATAATAAAACTTTATTATTGTATACCGGTATCAACAGATTTCAATACGGATTAAAACATGAAATTAGTCACTTGCAATATGTTCTTTTAGGCGGGTAGAGATCAGATGTTTTGTTTCACCAACATAACACGCTCCGCAGCTACATTCAATGTGATATACTCCAGGGGCCTGTAATTCTATTGTGTCTGTTACTGGCGGTAGATAACGGGCTAGCTTCCGGTGAGGTTTATAGATAGTTTCGTCATATTTGTACTGAACACCGCAATCCAATTTGACTAAAGAAGAAATTCATGCCCTAAAAACACTACGTCAAGATAAAGAAACAATTATCCTACCCGCAGATAAAGGCAACGCTATGGTGATAATGACACGCACCGACTACACTCGAAAAATACAACAATTACTCACCGATTCTACATACAAAAAAATAAGAAACCCTACCAACCGCATTAAGAACAAACTCCACATACTAGTAAAAAATTCCAGTATCCCAGCCGAAATACAGAAGAAGCTGACATCCTCGGACCCGATACCTCCTAAATTGTATGGCCTTCCTAAAATCCATAAAAAAGGCATATCTCTGCGACCTATCGTGAACGCTATAGGATCTCCCACGCACGATATCGCCCGTTACCTAGCTGAACTACTTCAGCCACATATAGGCCACACTGAAACCTACGTGAAGGACTCTCGACATTTCATCTAGCTCCTTAAGGACCAATCAATTGAAAGTACGGACTTATTAGTAAGTTTTGACGTCAAGTCACTTTTCACCAAGGTGCCGCTAACAGAAGTATTTCCGCTATTAAACCAGAAACTTCCAGAAGACCTGTCAACGCTAGCTAAAGAATGCCTTAACGCCACTTATTTGTATTTCAACGGGGAGTTCTACAAACAGACAAAAGGGACTGCGATGGGGTCGCCACTCTCTCCAATAACAGCAAACATGTATATGGAACACTTCGAACAGAAAGCCTTAGCTACATCTACCCTGAAACCGAAATGTTTTCTCTGTTTTGTGGACGACACATTCGTAACCTGGCCTCATGGGAGCAATAACCTACAGCTATTTCTCGACCATCTTAACTCTATACATGTAAATATTCAGTTCATCATGGAAATAGAAGTAGACGGAAAACTACCGTTCCTGGATGTCCTAGTAAAACGCAACTCCAATGGGACTCTGTGTCACGCAGTATACA
Source organism: Anabrus simplex (assembly GCF_040414725.1). NCBI lineage: Eukaryota > Metazoa > Arthropoda > Insecta > Orthoptera > Tettigoniidae > Anabrus > Anabrus simplex. Next base: position 56,619,502 of record NC_090272.1, on the reverse strand, counting down.
GGAAACCCACTCACACAGACAGGTACCTACACGCCTTGTCTCATCATCACCCAGAGAAAGAACACCTCACGAGAACCCTCAGGAAAAATTGCTACTTGCTCAATAACATCCGACGAGTGCTTAAAAAATCAGAAGAGAACAAACAAAAGGTCGCCGTAGGAGAAAACAACGGTAAAGAAGAACTGACCCACCCGAAAACAGCGATTCTGCCATACATTAAAAATACTACAGACAGGATCGGCAAGATACTGGACAAATACGACATAAAAACTATCTATAAACCTCACCGGAAGCTAGCCCGTTATCTACCACCGGTAAAAGACACAATAGAATTACAGGCCCCTGGAGTATATCACATTGAATGTAGCTGCAGAGCCTGTTATGTTGGTGAAACAAAACGTCTGATCTCCACCCGCCTAAAAGAACATATCCGTCACACCAAGAACCAAAACACAGATATTTCAGCGGTAGCCAAGCATTCCTATGAAACAAGGCACGGAATATCATTTGACAAGACCAAGATCTTAACAGCTATCTCTTGGAATCTGGAAAGGAAAATCCGCGAGTCTATCGAAATCAAGAAACATCTGAACAACATAAATTTGGAAGAAGGATATAAAATCAGTAATTCTTGGATGCCTATCATTCATAGTTTAAGACATACAGACCACAACATAAACACACGGGCCGAAACCCCATTACATAACAGCGCGGGCAAGTCCCCACTACCTGGCTGTGACACATACCTTCCAGAATACTCACGAGACAGCCAAGGCTTACGTCAGCCAGAAAGGCTAGGATATAAAAGGCCAAGGTCAAGGCCACTCTAGTAGTGTAAATTTCTGCCTGGAAGACTGATTACCTCGGATCGAGTAGGGGTATTTCAGTCGCCTTGACAAAGAATACTGCAATGTATTTGAAACGTCGGCAAACTGTATGTGATGTGCAGACAACTACAACACGGTTCAACCCGGAAATCAAATGAAATAATTCTTCACACCGTGGAAGCTTCATTTCTAAGATACAAAAAGAATCATGTTTTAAAAATACTGTCATATCAGTACATACAGTAGTAATCAAAACCGACTTTCAACCTATTAGATTGTGTTACATATATTTAATATGCGTTGAAGAGATGTTAAGTACAGAACAAAAATGGCCAATCGGAAACCATTGGGATCCGAACCACAACCTCCGGGAGGTTCCCCCAATGGTGTCCGGTTGGCTATTTTTGTTCTGTACTTAACATCTCTTCAACACGTAGTAAATGTACGTAACACGACCTAATAGGTTGAAAGTCAGTATCGATTACAATACGGCCGTGAAAATTCAATATTCATACAGTGGTACTTTGCTTTTACAAGATTTTTCCCTTCTTTGCAAAATTACGGCACAATACTCAGATTTTTAATGTTGCCATTGATGCTTTCACGGTCCGTACTTAGAGACATGATACTGTATAGGCCCTTGCTCTGCGAAATGAAGAATTTCACCTTATTTTCTTAACACGGCATTAGCCCAAAAGCCTATACAGTATCACTCAGATTTTTAGGTTAATCAATTCACAAAACTGTGTTACATGAATAATGACAAATATCTAATGATCTTATTTTATTTATTTTTCTGTAAAACGACTAATCCGAGAAGAAAAACTGCTGTGATGACTTTACTACCAGGCTAGAGGAAGAATGTCAAGGAAGTGGGATGTTACTATATGAAGTAGTAAAAAGTAAAAGAAGTGAATATGGAAACACACTTGCACTGAAAACAAATGATAGTTCTTTGACAAGAACAGAGATGAAATGAAAAGGTACTTCTGCATGTTGTTAAATGGAAATGGAGACACCACCACCACCACCACCACCACCACCACCACCATAACAGTAGAATAAATTAAATCCAGGAAAACCAACCCCCATTTACACTGGTTGAAGTTGAAACAACACTAAAGAACATGCAAAATGGTAAGTCATTGGGCTCTAATGATCTCATCTCAGATGTGATAAAGGCAGCTAGGAATACAAGAATACCAAGCTTAAATTGGCTATATGGAGTGCTCTCAGTGGTCTGGGAAGAAAACAAAATCCCAGGAGATTGGAGAAGAGAAAAAGAATCATCATCCCACTGTTTGTGTTCATGTAGGCAGTGGATGATCAAAATTGTGTGGGACAAGGAGAGGTATCCAAGAAGGAAGTGACCCCTCAACACTCTTGTTAAAAAAGTAATGCCCAAGATCATACAGTCATCATCATCATCATCATAATCAGTTTTCCACTCCAGTTGCCCGGGTGTGGTTTACGAGCACTCTCCACTTCTGTCTGTCCATGTACCACTCTTCTCTCAAGACGACATCCCAGCTGACTCCTCTTTTTCCTATGTCCTCTTTCACTTGGTCCAGCCATCTCTTCCTAGGTCTTCCTACCGGTTGTTTTCCGGCCACGACTGAGTGTAGCCATTGTTTTGCTGTCCTTCCATCGTCCAATCGTTTGACATGGCCAAACCATTTCAAACGGGCCCTTGTCACTTTTTCATTCAGGGATGGGTACACACCAGCTTCCTCCCTTATTCTTTCATTCCTTACCCTGTCCCTTTTTGTCTTCAGTACCATAGTACGTAGGATCATACAGTCTATCAAGAAAATAGACAATAGACTAAATGCCCTGTTACTTGCTGATGATGTGATGTTATGGGGAGAAACAGAAGCTGAAGTACAGAAAACACTGACTGAATGGAACAATGCATTCAATAACTTTGAGCTGAAGATGAGTAAAATTAAGACCATTGAAATTAGTATCAACAGGGAAGGAAGAAACTCAAACCTCTTTTCAGAAGGAACCAAATTAGAATCAGTTTCTCATTTCCAAGTACCTTGGAAGCACAATCTTGACAAACAACACAGTAAAACATCAAACTTCCACAATCAAGTCAGAAACCTACTCTGGAACTGCAAAATACCACAAATTATAGAATAGAATATATTTATTTATCATATACAGGGTGTCCCAATTACAGATGATGTAATAGCAAAAACAATCATGTACCACACCTACTTTGTACCAATCAACGAAAAGTGCATAACCATTTGAATAAAACGGTTTGGCCAGGCAAAATATGCATTCAAAGCTTTTATACTGTGTACACTACTTTATTCTATTTTAATTAGTTTTGGTGTAAAAGATCACATAACTTGAACAATTTGAAATGGAAGACATTCAAGTGTGCTAACATTTAAAACGATTCAAGCACCACAGCATAAAGTTCCTTTTACTGGGAAAATGTAACTTTTTATTGTCACTACCAGGAATTTTTTCAGTTAAGCCCTTTTGTTTTTCCTTCATTTTTGCTAGTTCATGTAATGAGGTAGTTTTAAGAGCAATTTCCTTCAATAAGTCCTCATAAAATGATCTATTTTCATTTTTTTTTTATGAAAGGCATCTTTTTAGATAAGTCCTTCCTCTTCTCTTTCTTTGCTCACTGAAGTGCTGCTTGCCCAAGATCAGAAGGCTTCACTCTTTGTATCAAAATGTATATTTCTTTGAACTCTTCCATTTCATTTAGCGTTTATCGAACTTGCAGCACTCCTGGACATTCAGCTGTCAGCCTGATGCATTGTGCTTTCGAAATATGAACGTTGGAGTTGTTAATGCATCTGTCAGCAGCTGATTTGAAATTAAGGAAGTCCTCTTCTTGCATAAAGGTCACTACAAAAGGAATTGACTGTTTGGTTTCCACAATGAGATGCACTAAATCTTTTGGGACTTCACACATTGTTACTTTTTTTTTTTTTTCCAATGAGCGCAAAATCACGGTCACATGACATGAATGAATGACTGTTTACTAAGAAATTTTGTTCAATTTCACTAAAATAACCCTTTGCGATAAGGTAAACCCACAGGAAGATCATCACTTTATTTTTGTTCTGCCCCCAGCTGTTGTCACTCCACATTATAAGCATCTTATTTCCTGTGAGTTTACCTGTGAATGCTTTGTGCACACACGAAGCTATTTCATTTCCACCTCTACCACTTAACGCCTCATGCCAAAGAAACATGTAGCCAGTTTGATTGTCCCTGATATGTTTATACAAATTGAAATTGGATAGCTGGCACAAATACCGTAGTACTTTTCGCCATGTCTTAAGGATGGAAGAGAAAACACGTTCTGCAAACCCACTACAGCCATACATATTTTGGATTGCGGCTCCTGTGACTTGATTGTGTCTTCATCCATTTTCTTCATGGCCTTCTGAGATTTTCGGTGGTGCAGCTTAAGCCTAACTTTCTTCTCCTTGTTATACAGGGATCACTCTGAATTTCAGCTTAGAGAAGATCAAAAGTTGAACACATGTCACTCCTCAAATGGGGGAAATTTTAGTTTGGAAGTTTCATGAAGTTTTTGGAACTGTTCAAACAAATGGTGAATACTCAGGTCCTCACTTAAATATTCATATTGTAATGATTTTTCTCTAGAGTAATGGCTTTCTTGCCTTGGTACTGTGTTAATGTGATTGACAACCAAATTTTCTTCTTCTACTGAAAATTTCCTGTTTTTCTTGTTTCTTCAACGTTCTTTGTAATTAATTAAACCTGACTTCTTGCACAATAACAATATCTGAATTCTTCTATATGTTAACCCAAGGACGTCGCAAAAAGGTTTTCTTACATAGCAGGTACAGGACAAAGCAATTCTCTTGATCAAGTGGCTTGTGGAGTGGGATTTTCAACACAGATTTGTGTAATACGAAAATATCTTCAGTGCAAATGTTATTTTTTTATCTATTAAATTTAAATGAAATTGTTCTCTTTATTATTAATACAATACATCACAATTTATTTTATTTCCACTGATTAATTTTAATATGTAAAAAATAGCAGAAAATATCTGTAAATCGAAAAAAGCAACAAAAAAGGGCATTAAAATTTCAAATAGGTAATGGAAGCTCAAATAGGCAACAAAGGCAAAATAATAATTGGTCTTACCATTCCCAAATGTATGGAAACAAGTTTATCTCTATTTGACACTTCAATATATCCATTCAAATAAAAAAGGTATTTTGCCTTAACTTACACGCTCTAGCAATGAAGACAGAAAAAACAATTGTAGTACAGATGCACACAATGCTCAAAAGTAGGCCCAATGCAGAACGCAGTGATCAAACTTTTCCTAAAAGACTATGTGATTTTTGTGTGTGTAATTGACTGTATTGACAGATCCATGCTATGAAGGATAATGGAGGAGCTGGACATTCCTTCGAAATACATTAGACTAATCACAGCCAGCCAGCTATTCAGAATGAAGTTGCCAAGTACAGTTCGGTAACCAACTATCGACTCCCTTCAATGTTCAAAATGGATTGAGATTTGGGCAGTCCACTGGCCCCAATACTGTTTAACTTAGCTCTGGTGAAAGTAAACCACAGACACAAATCTGGTATTTGCAGACGACATTGTGATTATAGGCGACACTCAAGAGTGTGTGCATAGATACCTCTAGATTCCTACACAATGCTAAGAAAGTTGGCTTGGTGGTGAACGGTGAGAAAACGAAGTACATGATTGCACCATGTCGTCAGACCTGCCTTCATTCCATTAGTGTTGTCAAACATAATTTTGAACGAGTCCAAAAATTTAAATACGTGGGTTCAGTACTGTCAAGCAGTGGTAAAATACAGAAAGAGGTGAGGCAATGAATTAAAATGCTTACTGTGCTTTCTATACTCTGAAAATCCTATTCACGTCACACCTGATATCACAGAGAAACAACATCTGCCTATACATGACATTAGTATGGCTGGTACTTATGTATGGTTGTGAAACATGGGTGACTCCACCACCAACTGAGGTGATAAGCCAGATATCAGTAGTATAATAGGAAGGAAGAGACTGAAGTGTTCGGACAAGTCATCAGGGCGTAAGGATCCCTCCCATATTGAGTACTTCACACTTTTTACTTTTTTTTAAATACAAGTTGTTTTACGTCGCACCCACATAGGTCTTATGGCGGCAATGGGACAAGAAGGGGCTAGGAGTGGTAGGGCAGCAGCCGTGGCCTTAATTAAGGTACAGCCCCAGCATTTGCCTGGTGTGAAAATGGGAAACTACGGAAAACAATCTTCAGGGCTGCTGACAGTGGGGTTTGAGCCCACTATCCCCCGAACACTTACTTCACTCTTAATCAGATAGGAAATGGGAAATGGACAAGAGGACACCCAAGGATGTGGTGGAAAGATTGCATGATGGCAGTTTTGAAAGAAAGAAAGAAAGAAAGAAAGAAAGAAAATAAATGCATATGGTGAAATTGCCCCCTGGCATGATCAATACCACCACATTCACTGTTTCAGAAAAACTTGGTAATTACAATAACTAATCACACTTAGTACTGTGCAAATTATTACAATAAGGCACTATATTCTGTATTTTGTTAATTTTCTACAATAAGCTATATTAACACAAAGTGAAATTATCCTTAAGGTGGCACCATTCCCCCGTCCTCCCCTATTCCTTTTCATGTTCCTATATTTTTATTTACCCATACATATTTTGTTCAATGTCTTCACTTTTGATGAAATTAAACATGGTAGTCTGTTTAATGATAGTTGTGGTTTACTTATGATGAACCAGAGCAAGGTCTTTGCAGCACTCATCCTAACTTTGAAGTTACATTCTAGAAGACCTCAACCAACTCAAATGTGACTGCTTTAAAAAAAAAAACCATTGAGGTGTTCTCAAAGTCTTAATTAAAAATTTTATTTTTGTGCATATTTATGCTAGAGCAAGAGGAAGTGACCAATATTCAGCCTGAGAATTCAGAATTCATTACTGTGATGATGAATTAAAAGATTATATCTTTTCTCTGATTGGATTTCACTAAATACATGTAAATCTTTCTTTCACCACTAGCCCAGTTCTGACAATGCACAGGTCTCATAAGCCTGGGAAATGAAATGGCTTTTAGTGCCGGGAGTGTCCAAGGACAAGTTCGGCTCGCCAGATGCAGGTCTTTTGATTTGACGGCCCTAGGCGACCTGCGATCATGATGAGAATGAAATGATGATGAAGACGACACATACACCCAGCCCCTGTGTCAGCGGAATTAACCAATTATGGTTAAAATTCCCAACCCTGCCAGCAAACGCACCCGGGACCCCTGTGACCAAAGGCCAGCACACTAACTGTTTAGCCATGGAACCGAACATAAGCCTGGGAAATCATCATAAAGTAGTCTGTGGTATGGCAAAAAAAGACAATCTAGTGATTTTCAGCAATTTCTTGATTTAGTAATCGCAAAAGTCTATTTTTTCCGACACATGAAAAGCATTATCACAACAATATAATTGTGTAACCCCCATTTTATATCAACACCTTAATTAAATATGCTGTTTTATCTGTAACTACACATCTGAATTCTGATCACTAAGTGATACTGGTCATTAGGAGAAGCTGAAAACAGCATGTCACCAGTCTGTAACTACAGTAGAAGTCTGGTATAGCGAGAATTCATAAGAGCAAACAATTTACTTGCTATAGCAGATTGTCGTTATATCCGATTTTTTGTAGAAGTCTGGTAAACCCCCATACACATTAAAATCAGTATGAAACAGCAATCACTTTGTTCAAACCTTGCGTTTTCACAGAAGATATCCACACTACGACTTACTTGTTTGTTATTTTTCGAAATCCGATACTAAGTGAAAGTGTATGTTTCATTTCATCCAAGACGACCCTGAATGCAATATAGCCGCATTTTTCCTTTAAAAAAAATTAAATCAGGCTTGAAAAGTGCTTTGTAAAATCATATGAAAGCCTTTCTTTTACAGTACGCATTTTTAGGCTAATGCCGAACATTGCCTTTAGTTATGCCATATTTCTTGCAGCTGCACGATTATTCTTTATTTCCGTGGGTTTAATAACCATTAACTTAAAATTGGCATCATAATATTGAAGAGAACACCTTGAAAATTTGCCCACAATATCTATTCCAGGCGTCTCTGCAATATGACGATCCATCAGCAAAATATTCTTGCTGACTATAAAACTGTTACTTTTACTCAGCGTCAACTACAACCGGCTGCAACACGCACGGTTCACTTGCCGGGTCAGACCAACTTCAGCGGCCAGCGATGTATAGGGCTAATCACGGACGTTGAAGATCAACAAACAGTTTACTGCAGCAGTGTATGGCCATTCCGCCCTTGCGTTTTTCGTGCACATACCTCACAATTTCATCTTTGACTTCTTTAGAGCATCCTTCTTTTGAGCTAATGAACGCATTTTTTGTATAGTACGCATTTTTTAGCTATCTTCATCTTCACGCTAATGCCGAATATTGGTATTTGTTAGGCCTACGCCATATTTTCTTGCGGCTGCACAATTATTCTACATTTCTGAGTGTTTAATAACCGGCACCATAATATCGATGGGAACTCGAAAATTTGCCGGCAATACCTGTTCCGCATATCTTTACAATACGACGATCCATCATGAAAATATACCCGCTGTCTATAAAACTGAATTTTACCAAACATCAGGTACAGTAGACTCATAACTCTGCCACTGAGGCGTGGCCTTTCTAGGAATTCAAAGGCACTCATGTTTTGATGCCATTCTAAAGATTTGAGAAAAGTTTTTGTAGAGGCTAATCTCTCTTCACTATTTCCCGAGATCCAGGGACATTACACAGAGGCACTGTACAACCAGTTGCTGCGGCTAGCGATGCATAGTAAAAAGGCAGTTGTTTATTGTCAGCAAGTTTTGTGTGGCGCCAGGGGGGGGGGGGGGGGGGGGGGGGGGGGGAGGGGGGGGGGGGGCGGGTGAAAAGAAGCAGCATGGTTACCGCGGTAGTTGCCAGTGGTGTTCATTACTGTTAGGCCATGAATGTGAGATGACCCTTGATTTTTCAGATGAGATTCTGAGAAAAATACGTTGTCTTGGATTAGAAGAAATACGATATCACTCCAGAGGCTTCTGTGACAAACATTTCAGTTTTCCTCTTCAAATGGCGTTAGCTAGCCTAACCGTATATGTATCATGAAAACATTTCAAACGCATGTAGAGAAATGATAACCTCGCTGAAAATTTACATGGGAATAGCCTTTCCAAAATTGAACTATACGCGAGAAAATATAAACTATCCTCTGAAATCAGTGATGTAGGCTACTCCGCCATATCTGGGAGTGTATCACATTCTTACTTAATTTCAGTATATAACATTAAAATTAAAAATCGTTTACTTCAGCCTTTATTTTTAGTGAGTTAACAACTGCTATCGGTCACATCATGTACGTACGCATTTTTGATAAAAACATGTTATACTCTTTCATTTCAAATTTTCTTTAGAGAACCGCAGCAAATGGTTATTATTAATCGACTCCAATATCACCTTCGAATGTCGACGGGAAAGCTTGCAAATGCACATAGCAAGAAAACTATACCATACCGAAGATGATCGATCGCATGCAACATAATCGCCGGGGTGCATAAATATTGGTAATGGAAAATATCGTGCACGCTTAATAACTCGTAATAATGGATGAATGGATGCGCCAGTGATAGGGCTCTCGCTGTAACCGAAGAATAATACACAGTTTAATATAGGTTGTTTTTTTTTTTTTTAATGTCGCACCGACACAGATATGTCTTATGGCGACGATGGGATAGAAAAGGCCTAGGAATGGGAAGGAAGCGGCCGTGGCCTTAATTAAGTTACAGCTCCAGCATTTGCCTGGTGTGAAAATAGGAAACCACGGAAAACAATCTTCAAGGCTGCCGACAGTGGGATTCGAACCCAATATCTCCGGACGCAAGCTCACAGCTGCGCGCCCCTAACCACATGGCCAACTCGCCCGGTAGATACAGGATTTTGAAGGGGCAGACAAAAACTGTCATTATAACGGAGTTCTCGCTATATGCCGTACTCGCGATAGCAGACTACTACTGTATTTTTTGTGGTAAAATTAGGAATCAAGATAGAGTGATAAATTATGTGAACTAATTTTTGTTACAAGTTAGCACATTTCAAATTACCTGATCTAGTTGCTCCTGTGTAAACGAAGCATATGGATGTTGCTCCAAATAGGCAAGATGCTGAGCTTGACTAGTAACCTGACCTCGTCTCTTGGTTTCTGGCACAGGAACAGGGGAATACACTGAATCGTAATGCAGCATGGTTATCATTTCACTCTTGATCAGTTCTTCAGCCTGAAAGTGAAACAAAAAGTTAAGTTTAAAAAAAATAGGCCACGCAAAGAAATAACATATACAAGATTTTTGTCAAGGATTAAAGACTACAGTTTTCATTCATTCAAGCAAGCTTTCAGTTCATTCATTCTTCCTTTGCAATGGTGGTGGTGATTATTGTTTTAAAAGGAAGTACACGTGGGCAATCATTCTTTATTACTAATCAGAGGGAATATGCCGAACACTTCAAAGAATTAAGGAATCAGTAAAAGAAAGGGAAGGGCCACAAAGGGAGAAAAAAACGAAAGTTGAAGGTAACCTCATTCTCACATTAAGAAGTACTAAGTATTATTTGCATACACAAAGAAGAACAAGCCGTTAACATAATTAATTTTATATGCAAGACAAGAGAATACATTCTTGAAATTTTAGAGCTTTAATACAGAATGTTTTTATAATGTACTAAAAAAAGTATATATTTTTGACTTCAAATCTTTTAACTGAACTGTAGACTCACTTCTTTACAGTTTGTTTTTAAATTAAGACTTTATAAGACAATTAGTTCTTTACTACTTAACCTTTTTTTTTTAATTACACCAGCTTGAGCTTAAATGTGTAATATATCATTAGCTAAGAACTTTTTATACTATGTCCAAAACTTTTAGTTAGGTACAATGTTAAGTAGACACTTGCACTTTTAAGCTAAAAATTCGCTGAAGATGACCCACAAATAAGGGTCGAAACATGTATGATTTTTGAACATTTGGCCCCCCTTATAGAGGTTTGAATTGCGTATTGAATAGAAGGATTGAATAAAGACTCATACTTTTATAATTCAGCACTGTCAATATGGATATGAAGCTAGTATTATGTAATAACTTCCTAGGCCTCGCAAACCCAATACGATGAGGTTCAAAAGAGAACAAGAGTAGACCAAGAGTGGTTAGATGGAAAAGATAGAAGTGAGGAGCCTGACACAAATAAGATGACGCAATGCTAGGCTCAGCTAGGAAAACCGTGGTTGTTGACCCACAATCCCAAGTACCCATTAGGCCCCTGATCTCCTTTCAGTCACCTCATACAACAGGCAGGGGATACCATGGATGTACTCTACTGCCCACACCCACAGGGGTCATCTGCAAGTATCAACCTATCTGTACCTTGATATTAATAAACAATACCATCAATAGTTAAATTCTGAAATATTACCTTTTAGCCTAATCACATCAGCTGTTATTTCTTTCTGAAGAATTTAGTAATTCATACACTTTATGGGTATGATAAATCTTTAGTCTTCAGTCCTCCTCTTAAATCATTCAAAATCCTAAATTACTGATGAATTTTAAGCCAAGTTCCTAAAACTGGAACTTTATATCAAAATAATAAACTATACTTCACAAATTAAATAAACAAGTTAAATGTTCTGATTTAATTAGTAAAATCTGTGAAAAATTTGGTTCATTTTTCATTTGATAAAAGAAACCATTCACTAGGTAAACTTTCTCTCATTTGCCGATTTGGAGCCACCCAAAAATGCAAGACAGGAGAAAGCACAAATGATGCAAGACAGAAAAGATAAAGAAAAAATCTTGGAATTCAAAGAATGCAACAATATTTTGTAAAGGAATGCTACATTAGTATCTTTGTGTAATATCGCTGAAATCAAAGCTTCAACAATGGTGTTCTTTTGTCTCAGTTAATGATATGATGTAAATAAACACGGGGAAGTAAACTCAGGTTATAATCTCTGTGATGTTCTCAACATTTTCTGGTGACCCCAAACTCAATTACATGGTCCCGCGAGAATCGTAATTAAATCACGTTGTAAAAATCACGCATTATCTGTTCCTCGAAGAAACGATTTCCCGGATCAACCGTCCTGAAATTTCAGTCCCATCAGCGCTAAATCTTCGATCAAGCGTTTTTCAATAAACTTTATCTCACGAAAGGACGGCTAAGGCATATTTATGGATCTTGGAGTTAACGCCCCGTCATTGCGATAATTAGAGAAAGTAGTGTACGGTACTGGAAAAGCGATCGGCGGTGAACTTGCATAAGTGACCATCTTAGCATCGCATTCGGGTGGTAAGTATTGTTTAGAGAATCTCGGAAATAATAAAGCAGAGAGTGGCCACCACAACTGTAAGGAGACAGCGCATTTCGAGAGATCTACTTGAAGACGGAACGAGTTTCGTCAAATGTTCGAACTTATAAAGCGTCCACATGTCCAGGGTTAATGCTTTTTTACTTTTTTCGATTGTATTGCTGAACAGGTTTTCGGCACTTTCCTCAGGGCACTGTATAGTCACCGTGCTTTCAGGCAGGAATCGAAAGTGTTCCTTCGTAACACAAATCTAGTATTTTAATATTATCACAATTATGTTATCGAGACCAGAACAGATGTTGCACCTTACATACAAAAAGCCATGGGAAGTCTAGGGATTGGCTATTACTGTTTTGGTCCTAATATAATACTGGGAATTTTACGTTTCCGTGTTAAAATGTCAAAAACCGCAGTCGTTTTATTTGCACACGTTACATTTAAATGATTTGTATCAAATCCAACTCGTACAGACATCTGCAGCGAGCGTGCTTTCCAGCTGAGCTCAAAGTCGCGAATAACCGTAATTTCTGAAGTTTTGATGATAATTCTTTTCTCTTTCCAATTTGATTGGATTAGTGACGGGCAGAATTGAATATACTTCATTCCAGAACTTTCGAGATTCGATACTTACATTCGAAACCATGTTCTCGAATTCAACAGAACCTTTAAAAGCCGATGTAGGCCTAATTTACGCGGTACAAGATTTCCAGAAACTGAGTAAGTTACCTACGAACAGTATACCGTAAGTTAAATTACAATGGAAGATTAAGAAAAGAAGGGATTTCGCCATCATGTTGGGCGGTTTTGTATCTAAAATGCTTTATTTTATTAGATGAGAGAATTAAAACTATTGTACTTGTGGTCGACTGTCGTTTGGCTTGGCGTTGTTATATTTTTGGAAGAGTTTGGCTAAACAAAGTTGCTGAAATGAAAGAAGTTTTCACGGGAAAATTAAGTTTCCCTTGTAAAATTGTACATAAAGTGTCGAGATTTTAATGTTCGTTGCCGGTTTCGCGGTCTAACTTGCCTGCCTCTCATCCGGAGGGCCCGGATTCGATTCCCGGCCAGGTCAGGCATTTTTACCTGGATATACAGGGCTGGTGCCAGGTCCACTCAGTCTACGTGATTATCTTTATTTGAGGATGTATCTAATGGAGATGGCGACCCCGGTCTAGAGAGCCAGGAATAGGGATGGGTCCAGTCAGTTCATTTGATACCGTTCATCGCCTTGAGTCGTTCAAATGAACGAGGTAGTTCATTTCTGCTGTCTTCATGGAAACAGCCCTCGCGCCATTTCGTTCAAATGAACTATCTTAGCAACAGCACTAGCGGCGCAAGAGAGATAGTATTCGGTGCCGGACGTGAGGTAGTACGTAAGTTTTACAGTAGATGGTGCTTGCTTACGTTTTCGTCCTCCTTTAAGGCTGCTCGTCCACTGGAAGCGACTACAGATTACGAGAGCAACTTCAAGAACTTCAAGATTACGAGATGAGGCGACTACAGGCGACTTTGATTCATGCGATTACACGTGACTGGGGTCGTCCACTGCAGGCGACTTCGCGCTGCATCGGTACTCCGTACAGGTCTGTGTGCGTTTCCGTAGTGGACGTTGTCAAGTTATTAAACGTATTAAATATTCTTTGGGAGGATGATGAGGATTTAGTTTACATTCTGGAGAGTCCCTACGTGACGAGGACCAGGCGAGTTGGCCGTGCGGTTAGTCAGAGCGCACACTTCGTGGACATGCGACACGACTGAAATAACTTGTCCTGTCCCGTGTCCCATAGGCCACCTACATGCACATCTGTGGGCCATAGTTAAGATGTCCTCTAGTGATTTGGAAGGCTTGTTGTTACAGTACTTCGAGGATTACGAAGAAGTCGGGTGAGATTTTGGGTCAACTCATACTCGCATAACGTGGACTGCCAAGAGAATGGTGCTTTCGTATTGGCTAAGAAACTTAAGATCCTTCATAATTTCATACATTTTATTACAGAATGAACTGGAAGACATTTCGAAAGTTACTGCATATGATAAAGCCACTAATTGAGAAAAAAAAATCAGGGATCCTATTCTACCAGCTGAAAGATTATTGATAACACTCCTGCTGAATGGTTCGCCTATTTCTCGCCAGATATTTTGACATATGGACCTATATGAATAATCCTTTAATGTGTAATTATACAGCACTTCATGCTTCTCCCCTTCCGCTATAAAATTTGTAGTAGTTGCCTCTATTTAGCTGCATATATTGAAATGACTACACCAAACTCACGCGCGAAGTGATGGGACACGTCCTACGAAATGCAACAGGCGATACCTCGACGGGACACGTCCGCTGACACATGGGACAGTCCATGCCCTTGACCGATAAGTGTGCGGGCTTCCTCTTGATTGCACGTGCTGTATCCACTTGGAACATGTCCCTTTTGTCGCATCCCATGTGTCGTGTCCCTTGTCCAATAAGTGTGCGCTCCGCCTATGTAGGAGGGCGCAGCTGTGAGCTTGCATCCGGGAGATACTGGGTTTGAACCCCACTGTCCGCAGCCCTGAAGGTGGTTTTCCCATTTTTACACCAGGCAAATGCTGGGGCTGTACTTAATTAAGGCCACGGCCGCTTCCTTTCCATTCCTAGGCCTTTCCTATCCCATCGTCGCCATAAGACCTGTCTGTGTCGGTGCGACGTAAAACAAATAGCAAAAAACTGACGAGGCGTTGGAGGAAAAATCGCAAAAGATGATATCGGTGCTGGGTAAACCCAATACTAGCTAAAAGGAAGCCAATGGGAGAATTCCATCAGCTGCACAATGATCAGGACAAAGACCCCCAGAAGTTCTTTGATTATTATCGGATGCGTCCAGAAACGTTTCACTGTATTTTGAATGCAATAGAGCCAAAAATAGCCAAAACCTCGAACTTCAGGTAGACAATAACACCTCTGGAACGTTTAAGTGTGACTCTAAGGTAAGTGATATGAATAGTTATTAAAAAGTATTGATATTTATTTTTTATTTTATTTTTATATTTATTTATATTAATTAAAGAATCGAAGATCGAATTAAGTATAGAATTTAATTTATTAGTGTAACGTACGAAAACGAGAGAGAAGCACACAATCCGTAAGAAAGAAAGTAAAAAGGGTTAAACAGAAATTAAAAACCTTTCCGGGGACTCCGGTTTTCCCTGTCATATTTCATTCCAGCAACAAGCTCCAATATCATTCCATCTGTCATCCATTAATCATTGCCCCAGAGGAGTGCGACAGGCTTCGGCAGCCGGCACAACATCTATCCTCACCGCTAGATGGGGCTTCATACATTCCATTCCTGACCCGGTCGAATGACTGGAAACAGGCTGTGGATTTTCAATAACAAAGTTATTTTTGTTATGTACCGCTAACTACATTTTTATGGTTCTTGGAGACGCCGAAGTACGGGAATTTTGTCCTGCACGAGTTCTTTTACATGCCAGTAAATCTACCAAAACGAGGCTGACGTATTTGAGCACCTTGAAATACCACAGGACTGAGCCAGGATCGAACCTGTCAAGTTGGACTCGGAAGGCCAGCGCTCTACAGTCTGAGCTACTCAGTCCGGCATATTATATAAATAAATAAATAAATAAATAAATAAATAAATAAATAAATAAATAAATAAATAAATAAATAAATAAATCATAATTTAATAAGAGTACTTAACATAATCAACACCCACGTCCTCTGCAAACTTCGACCATAGTTTGCGTTGTATATCTCGAGAATGTTGGCGTTTATCTTTCATATTCCATAGTGGTGTTCTTTCACAAACCGCACTTATCAACTTCTCACTATCTAGATCCATGACAAATGTAGTAATGATAAAAATAATGTTGCATATGACGACGACAGACAACCGGATGCTTGTACGAACCGTGGAGTACAGGCGACTACACGCGGCAAATCCCATTCGAGTGGGATCCAATCGCTTGTCGCCTGTTATCGCCTATAATCGCCTTAATCGGCCGCTCGAGATCGCTTGCAGTGGACGCGGTTCCGTTACAATCCTCGCTTTGGGATCAGTCGCGCTAGAACGCACGTAGTCGCCTGATGTCGTAATCGCGCGTAGTCGCTTCCAGTGGACGAGCAGCCTAATATGCTGTATGCTCGTGTGAACGACTCGTTCAAAATATTTGCACGAACTCGTACTAGTTCAAACAAATGAGTCGTTCAAATGAACTCGTTAGTCCATGAACGACCCAACTCTAGCCAGGAATAACGGCCGAGAGGATTTGTCACACTGACCATGCGTCACCTCGCAATCTGCAGCCTTTCGGGCTGTGCAGCGATCGCTTGGCAGGCAAAGGCCGGCAAAATTTTTCCTTTCGCAACCCAGAGTTTATAACATTATAAGGAAGCTAAAATAATGCAAATCTTACTTGGAATACCTTGTAGAGGAGAGATGTGTTCATTGCGATGTCTAGGAAGTACATTTACTTTTATAACCTAATAAGAGCAGCAGCCGCCATCGGCTATGGCTAGCGTAACTACTCGCATTCTCATTGGCGAACGCGAACGGAATGTGACGTCATTGCTATCAATGCTGATAGGTACATTGTGTCACCAACCCCGGCTGAATAAAAGCACAAAGAAAAAACACCAATCGTGTTTCCTCACGAAACTAGGTGCCTAAGGCCGCTTTGCGGCTTCTAACTGTCCAGACCAATGGTCTTGTCCACGGCAAGAATCCTAACCGTCTAGACCAATCGTGTTTCCTCACGAAGCTAGGTGCCTAACGCCGCCTCGCGGCTTCTAATCGTCCAGACCAATGGTCTTGTCCACGGCAAGAATCCTAACTGTCCAGACCAATGGTTTTGTCCACGGCAAGAATCCTAACTGTCCAGACCAATGGTCTTGTCCACAGCAAGAATCCTAACTGTCCAGACCAATGGTCTTGTCCACGGCAAGAATCCTAACCGTCCAGACCAATCGTGTTTCCTCACGAAACTAGGTACCTAACGCTGCTTCGCGGCTTCTAACCGTCCAGACCAATGGTCTTGTCCACGGCAAGTATCCTGTCCAGACCAATGGTCATGTCCACGGCAAGAATCCTAACTGTCCAGACCAATGGTCTTGTCCACGGCAAGAATCCTAACTGTCTAGACCAATCGTGTTTCCTCACGAAACTAGGTGCCTAACGCCACCTCGCGGCTTCTAATCGTCCAGGCCAATGGTCTTGTCCACGGCAAGAATCCTAACCGTCTAGACCAATCGTGTTTCCTCACGAAACTAGGTGCCTAACGCCGCTTTGCGGCTTCTAACCGTCCAGACCAAATGGTCTTGTCCACGGCAAGAATCCTAACTGTCCAGACCAATGGTCTTGTCCACGGCAAGAATCCTAACTGTCCAGACCAATGGTCTTGTCCACGGCAAGAATCCTAACCGTCTAGACCAATCGTGTTTCCTCACGAAACTAGGTGCCTAATGCCGCTTCGCGGCTTCTAACCATCCAGACCAATGGTCTTGTCCACGGCAAGAATCCTAACTATCCAGACCAATGGTCTTGTCCATGGCAAGAATCCTAAACAATAATCACCACCAGCAACAGTAACAGTACCACTCATTAGTTCCTAAGTACAGAGATTGGCAGCCCTGATCGCCTCTCAGCAACATTCTACTCGAGCGTGCAAACAAACGACAATCGTACAGCGCGAGGCTGAATGTAGCGAGTGCTGGGCTGCGGAAGGTAAACTTATAATCAAAGGCCCATTGAGGCTGAAGTTTGGTTTGGGAGTGTTTGTAATATTATAATTATACATATTTCATTTTTGTGATGTTTAGCCAAATTGTTGATGGTTTTCATTCATTCCCAGATTTTCCGTTTTCCCGTGTTGTATGTTTTATTTTTGTGGTCCCTCCAAAAATGGAGAATCGAGGTTCCACTGTATGTGATATGATATGAAGATATTACATACTATTAAGATGCTTGATGAACTTTACTCTCATTGAAGAGAATTTGGTGCATATGAAACTCATGTGAAGTTTGTGACTTAAAAATCGACTAGAGGGACTTCAGAAAACACGAAGACCAGTGAAAACAATATTCATGAAGAAAGCAAGACTCTACTGATGTACCGGTACTGTGGATGGAGGTTATCCCACCAGAAAATGTCGACCATTTGAAGGTTAACTGCTGACGACTGGAAGACTAAGTAAAAGAAATAAGGGAAAGGGATTTTTTTAAAGTTATAGATTTGTTATTATAACATTATGAGAATGAAGGATTTATTTTAAATGAACATGAGAAAGTTGGCGATTATCAGGCAGAATTTGAAGTTATGAAACTTTGCAATTAACATTATTTCTGGGGATGCCAATGAAGGTTTCCAAGGTGTGTTTACTGAAGAAAACACTAGGCCCTTTTAACTTCCCAGAGCCAAGCTTAAAGCAAAAATAAATTTGAAAGAATGGTTAGTTTCTGGTCACAGTTCAAGAAAATACACGAGGATGAGACTTTACGCGGAAGCAACAAGTTTCAATACTTCAAGCTATGTAACCTGAAACAGAGGCAAGAGATTTTAAGATACGTTAATCCCAGGCAGAAGATACTACAATAAGACAATTGAAGCATCAAGAGCATATTTCAGACAAAAGGATTTGAAGGAATTATTGAAGTTGACAACCTCAAATGCAACGAGGAAAGAGAATATGCCATTATCAACTTCAATGCTCAAATTAGAGTCACAGAACTGATTACTAGAGATGCTATTCAAGAACTGAATTCTGCACATCCAGATTCAAATGCTTGTGATCACTGTAAATGGAAAAGAAATACAGGCATTTCTAGATTGTGGTTCACAATGTTCATCTCACTCTGGAAACAGCGACAGTGGTTTCCATCTCGGGACCTGCCCAGTAATGCCTGAACTGGATATACGTTTGCAATTATTTTAGAATAGAATAGAGTGAATCTCTACATTCACTGCCCCACAAACCCTCAAGATTTGTCATGTATCTATTGGTTGCCATATGTCGTAGTAAAGGCAGACAATGATTGATTGAAGAATGTGTAACATCATGGATGTTTAAAGTAAATCATCTGTCAAACTTATGTAGCATCTGGGTAGCATCCAGAACACAGAAGAATATAAAGAGATTTTCATGCTATTAAACTTGAGTCGAACATAAAAGGGCATGAGCCAAGACAACTTTGATACATTTAATTTCCATGAAATTATTTTTTCTGCAATGCAGACATGTACACACTCACAATACACCACCGACTATGTCTAAGAATGATGGCATCATCATAACCAGCAAGTGTTCCAAAATATGAAGTTTTTCTTGTCTCCTGTAAAAGTTAGTTCTCTTGATTCATGGCCTTGTTTGACCATATCCTTGAACTACAGTGGTATACAGTGAGGGATCCAATATGTAATTGTGGAATCTTGAAACTATTGGGCATTCAGGTTCCTACAGAAGTAAATTCACCAGTAATACACTGACTGACAGAGCAAATGCAACACCAAGAAGGAGTGGTCAGAACTTTATGCCAATTGCAGGGTAGACTGACGTCACTGAGGTATGCTCATGATGTGAAATGCGTCGCTGTGCTGCGCACGTAGCGAACGATAAATGGGACACGGCGTTGGCGAATGGCCCACTTCGTACCGTGATTTCTCAGCCGACAGTCATTGCAGAACGTGTTGTCGTGTGCCACAGGACACGTGTATAGCTAAGAATGTCAGGCCGCCGTCAACGGAGGCATTTCCAGCAGACAGACGACTTTACGAGGGGTATGGTGATCGGGCTGAGAAGGGCAGGTTGGTCGCTTCGTCAAATCGCAGCCGATACCCATAGGGATGTGTCCACGGTGCAGCGCCTGTGGCGAAGATGGTTGGCGCAGGGACATGTGGCACGTGCGAGGGGTCCAGGCGCAGCCCGAGTGACGTCAGCAGGCGAGGATCGGCGCATCCGCCGCCAAGCGGTGGCAGCCCCGCACGCCACGTCAACCGCCATTCTTCATCATGTGCAAGACACCCTGGCTGTTCCAATATCGACCAGAACAATTTCCCGTCGATTGGTTGAAGGAGGCCTGCACTCCCGGCGTCCGCTCAGAAGACTACCATTGACTACACAGCATAGACGTGCACGCCTGGCATGGTGCCGGGCTAGAGCGACTTGGATGAGGGAATGGCGGAACGTCGTGTTCTCCGATGAGTCACGCTTCTGTTCTGTCAGTGATAGTCACCGCAGACGAGTGTGGCGTCGGCGTGGAGAAAGGTCAAATTCGGCAGTAACTGTGGAGCGCCCTACCGCTAGACAACGCGGCATCATGGTTTGGGGCGCTATTGCGTATGATTCCACGTCACCTCTAGTGCGTATTCAAGGCACGTTAAATGCCCACCGCTACGTGCAGCATGTGCTGCGGCCGGTGGCACTCCCGTACCTTCAGGGGCTACCCAATGCTCTGTTTCAGCAGGATAATGCCCGCCCACGCACTGCTCGCATCTCCCAACAGGCTCTACGAGGTGTACAGATGCTTCCGTGGCCAGCGTACTCTCCGGATCTCTCACCAATCGAACACGTGTGGGATCTCATTGGACGCCGTTTGCAAACTCTGCCCCAGCCTCGTATGGACGACCAACTGTGGCAAATGGTTGACAGAGAATGGAGAACCATCCCTCAGGACACCATCCGCACTCTTATTGACCCTGTACCTCGACGTGTTTCTGCGTGCATCGCCGCTCGCGGTGGTCCTACATCCTACTGAGTCGATGCCGTGCGCATTGTGTAACCTGCATATCGGTTTGAAATAAACATCAATTATTCGTCCGTGCCGTCTCTGTTTTTTCCCCAACTTTCATCCCTTTCGAACCACTCCTTCTTGGTGTTGCATTTGCTCTGTCAGTCAGTGTTTTTGAAACCAAGAAAAAAGGGTAAAGCTGGTATAGCCTTAGCATTTGCCTGGTGTGAAAATGGGAAACCACAGAAAACCATCTTCAGGATTGCTGACAGTGGGGTTCAAACCCACTATCTCTGAATGCAAGCTCACAGCTGTGTGCTCCCAATCACACGGCCAACTCGCTTGGTGTATGTGTGTGTTTACAACTGCCGATGATATTTTTACTGCAGCCGAAACGCATATTTTTATGTGGAATTCAAACCACCACACAAGCTCATGTAGTAACTAGTTTAAAAAGCCTTCAGCTTCAATTAATTACCGCTTGACGTCCCTGAGGAATGCGAGCCATATATATTGTTCGCTCACGGAAATCCCCTCCCAAGTACCAAGGACTAGATCCCAAAAGTCATCTTGGGATGGGGTGAGGCCAGATCTCCCTCATGACGTACTTTGTCTCCGCCTACACATTTTCGATTGAGCTGAGATACATGGCGCAGGGAGGCCAATCAATAAGATTAATTTTGTCCTTTTCCCTTCTCGGCAAACCCTCTTGGACAATTGCTGATGTATATATGGGAAACTGACCATGTTGAAAGTGAATTATTCCCTCAGCATACAGTTACCACACTGATGGGACCATATTATCACTCATGCTATGAATGGGGCTGCATCTTCCAGACCTTGTATCCTGTGAAGCACTGTGCTTTAATTACATCTTACTAAGAAACGGATTCCGACGCGATGTTTTCACCAGCTCATTATCCTGGCCTGGTGTTGAAACGCAAAACACACCACAATCCTCTACTGACATGTTTACCCCCCTTCAACCTACAGTCGTTTAGGGTCGCGTGATTTTATGGACAAGATTCTCATTTGCTGTTCCACAAATCTGTGATCGAGTCCCAAGCTGGACCAGTTTAAACAAAAATTGAAGCTTGTCTATTTTGTAGTGCACTGTTTTTAGGTACTGCTGTACTCATCTTCTATGACAGCCATATTTTGTACATTTGAGTGAAACAGTGCAACTATCATTATATATTTTTCAGCTTCATCTACTTGCACGTGGAAGAGAAATATGGTTCAGATATGGTTCACCGAATAGGACGAAGTCAATCTTATAGGCTGGCTTCCTTGCAGATCTCAGCCCAATCGAAAACGTGTGGCCTAAGTCAAAGCGCTTCATGAAGGAGAAGTGGTCTGACCTCGCCCCAAGATCCCAAAATGACCTTTGGGATCCAGTCCTTGATATGTGGGAGGAGATCACCGAGAACGAGCAGTGTGTTGCTTGTCTCATGGCTTCCACACAGACTTCAAGCAGTACGTGAAACAGATGTCCTTTATTATGAGTTATAGATGAGTTCACAGAATAGTTCAGATTCCATATACAAATATATGTTCTGATTGCTGTTAAAATATCATCAGCAATCGTTAACTCACTACATTCTTATTCATTAAGGGTCAGTAAGCCAACTCCCTCCCAGCATTGTGCGATGGCTAGTAATGCCAAGCAATAACAACAATGTTGAACACACCAAAAAAGGTAGAGACTGGGTTTTGAACCATTACTTACAATTACAGGATCTGACGCTATCTATCACTACAGTTGATCCAATAATAGGTTTGAAATCTGTGTTAATTAAAACCAGTGGCAGTGAAAACTCTGAATAATAGTAATGTTGGCAGTATTGGTTGATGGAAGGGAGCTTCCACCATTTGTAATACTGAAGAGGAAGAATCTGCCAAAGGAGAAGCGTCCAACTAGCATTACATTCAGATGTAACAATAAAGGCTGGTAGATTGCTGAATTTATGGAGTGGCTGAAAGAAGCGTGGAACAGGCAACCAGGTATATTCCTCAAATAACAACTCTATTATGTATGAATGCATTTAAAAGGCATATGACACCAAATACGAAGGCAGTTGCTTTTGAACTTAATTGGTTCATTTTTGAGGTGAGACTGATCTTATACATATAAAAAAAAACAATTGTGAAAACTTGTTTAGTTTTAGTGCTAGTGCAACCAAGTAAGAACCATATTCATTTCTTTTTCTGGTATAAAAAGAATGTTGTTGTTTAAATGTACACTCACTACAGTGAGGTGTCATTTCCTTGTTACAAGTTGCTTTACGTTACACTGACACAGATAGGTCTAATGGCGGCATCCAACAATGGGAGACGAAAGGGATAGGAGTGGAAAGGAAGCAGCCATGGCCTTAATTAAGGTACAGCATTTGCCTCATGTGAAAATGGGAAACCACGGAAAACCATCTTCAAGGCTGCCGTTAGTGGGGCTTGAACCCACTATCTCCTGAATGCAAGCTCACAGCTGTGCGACCCTAACCTCCGTCTATGGATGTGGGCGGTAGAACAACACCCATGGTATACCCTTCCTGTTGTAAGAGGAGACTAAAAGAGGCCCCAGGGGCTCTCAACTTGCGAAAGTGGGTTGGTGACAACGGGGCCCTCAGCCGAGTCCTGGCACTGCTTCCACTTACTTGTGTCAGGCTCCTCACTTTCATCTATCCTATCTGGCCTCCCTTGTTCAACACTTGTTCTTTTCTGACCCCGACGATATTAGAGGACTCGAGGCCTAGGAAGTCTCTCATTTTCACGCCCTTCATGGCCCTTGTCTTTCTGTGACCAATACCTTCAGTTTTCAAATTGTCGGATCCCTTCCATTTTTTTAATCCATGTTTAGTGTTATTTAGAGGATGGTTGCCTAGTTGTATTTCCTCCTAAAAAAAATCACCACCACCACTACCATGAACCCTAACCCCACGGCCAACTCACTTGGTATAGTTGGTCCATTATTGGACATTATAAATTTTTCAGCTAACTCATTCCTGTTGCCAGCGCCTCGCCCCAGTGTGCCAAGCTGGACTCATCAGTTGGTAAAAAGCACATCTACCAAGACGCATGGCCAATGCACCACACTGGGGCGAGGCGCTGGCAACCAGGAATGAATTAGCTGGAAAATTTATAATGTCCAATAACGAACCATCTATATTATTACTATAAATTTACTAATTAGGAACAAGTATTTCAGGTTACCAATGGGAATCAGCATCTTTATCATCTGATGGCCAGGCAGGCATAAATTTTTGAAAATGAGACAAAGGCTCTCTCAGTGCACTGGCACCGCCATTGGCTCCAAGTGGCCTACGCAGTGGCCTCCACGGTATGCACTGGCCATGCATCTTGGTAGGTGTGCTGTTTATCAACTAATGAGCCCGGCAAGGCACACTGGGGTGACGCGGTGTCAACCAGGAATGAGTTAGCTGGAAAATTTATAATGTCCAATAACGGACCAACTATATTATTACTGTATCAAAAATTTTGTCACCTGTGGTGGGACATCCAAGATATAAAATTGACAATTGTGATAGTACATATATCACACCCCCGAACTATATGTAGAAGTTAGAGATATTATTGTCAGTATTCGATTTATTATTATTATCAGTATTTCATTTTTATATTTTGCCATTTATATTGGTAAGCTGGAAGATATCCACATATGTAGGTATGAGTAATTTGTTTTGCACGAGTGGGAAAACATTGCTTTAATAACTCTGGTAATTTGGTTGAGTCATGTGGACACCCCAGTGTTTGTTGTGATATACTTGTGTCGGGATATTCAATGAGTCATGTATATATCTCAGCCTGATGAGATGAGCTTGTTGTTGTATTAGGAAAGTTTGGTGACTCATGGAATATACCCCAGAGTTTGTTATTGTCTTGGGAGGAAGAAGTAGTTCAGGGCTTGGTCTTGACTAGAGATCACTCATGATTGGTGGGCAAGGACCAATCCAGACGTATCAGCTGAGAGGAGGGGGATGTTGATGTCTATAAAGGTTGATCATAAGGTGGCAACCGAGGTGATTGTAAAGGAACGAGAAGGAAGATAACTACAACCAGTGACTTGTAAGAGAACTACTACAACTACACGCAGTAACACTGTATGAAGGAACGACAACTGACACACTGTACGGGAAGGAAGTGGTGCTGATACACGGTACTGGAATGACACGGCTGCAATGGACTGGACTTCAAACGTTCGTGGAGCGTAGTCTTGTTGTGTTTGTGGAAAGTGGCTGATTGTGGAGAGTGCTTGCGCATTAAGTATTGTAGCACTTGTGGCGGCCTAGCATTATATGTTGGTGAAAGCTATCTCAGACTTTCCATAAATTTATATGTTGAGGATCGACAGACGTGTGTATATATCTTTACAAGTGTTAAAATATGTGAACACAGTATTACAAAGTACAGTATCTGTGTGATGTGATAACTGCCGATTATGAGAATCGGTAAGTCGAATTGATATAGAGACAGTGAAGGGTATTTATCTTCATACACGTACATTGTTCATCGGACTATCTACAAAGGGTAGCTTAGTTCTCGCTTTCGTTTTCCCACGGTTTTCATTATTGCTGTTGTTGTAAATATGGAGTCTTCCAGCAATATTTTATGTGTGTTTTATATGTATAATGTTGTATGTTGATGAGGTGCTCATGCACGGAATTTGTTAAGAATATAGTTAGCTATTTTAGAATCAGCGTTATTGATGAACCTAGGTGCAGTTCCTACCTAATTAGTCGTTTTCAGGAGGTTAGGTAAGGCTTGCAGCAGATGTACCAGTACGCAGCATTATGTACACGCCCTGGGATATACAGTTTATCATGCTCTTATCTAAATTCGAGGGATTCATTCTGGTGAACTCTGGCGCCCATACTACGGACATTTCGGTTAATTATGCTTATTAATTTTATTAAGTTTTTGAGTAATTTTATTTATATATTTTTATTCATGATTTTATTTATTATTATCATCATCAAAAGGTTACACAATATACGAATATCTTAATACCGTATGTTGTTGCATGTGATAAATATCATTTTTGATCCGTATTGATGATATTTGATTGAAATACGGTAATAACAATAAGTTAATTTATTAATTTGACCATCTAATCAATCCTAGTTGATTTACATCGATATGTTAATTAAAATGGTACATGATTCGCCTTGTATATAGGCATCATCAGCCATTGCCTTAAACCTTGAAATAAAATCAGGCACCTGATTTACATATAAATAAAATAAAACTCATTTATAAAAAGCCTTGAAGAGACTTGAACGAAAATTAACATATGCCAAAGACTAGTACAATGTTGGTTTTAAATATATTGCAATGAGTGAGGAGTTTACAATTGGTGAAAGTATTTGCAATATTGACATTGCAAGGCTAATAATGTAAGTAAAAATAATTTCAATCAAATATCATCAATACGGATCAAAAATGATATTTATCACATGTAATATTAATGCCAACCAGGCAATGGTAAAATCTAACAAGTATTTGAACCTGAGAATTAAAATAGGCAAAATATCTTGAGATATTAAGTTTCTTAAAGATTGCTTGAAATTAGAGTTGGTACCTAAGTTTCTCAAATCTTTACAAAGAAACGGTCTTCTCCATTCAAAATGTAATGTCACTCAAAAGAAAATAAACAGCATATGGTTAAAAAATGAAATCAAGCTATTATATAAGAAGAAATCTCTACTAAATTTATAATTATATAGGACACATTTGACCATCTTTCAAAAATTATCTCCACTTGAATGGAGTTCATTTTTAAGGTACACTGACCTTAAACTATCATACATATTAGACAGGAAACAGAAAACCCTAAACCATAAATTAATTTGTTTACAAGAAAACAAACGCAAAACATCTGACCAAAATACAACCAACAAAACGTCCCCTTCCCATTTGACTAACATTTCCACTACAATTAACCTATCCAATACAACCTTCTCTAACCAAGAGATGAATCTATTAGATAAGGGTATTAAACATAATTGGCCTAATCACAAAAAAGCAGAGGACATAGTCACTACCATCGCTGAAACCGATTGACAAACAAAATGATGTACATTATGAAGCAAAAAAGGAACTTTCAACATTGATTAATGAGATAACATCTAACAATAACTACAACGTCTCGAAACAAATTCTAAACCTGAAATCCAAAATCCATAATAGCAACGTAGTAATAACAAAAGCAGATAAAGGCAACACCATAGTAATAATGAACAAACAAGATTACATAGATAAAACAGAATCCTTTTTTTCAAACAAAACCTATACCATAATTAATAAAGATCCAACAAAGAAAATACAGCGCAACTTAAAGAACCTTCTTAAAAATTCTACTTTCATTTTAAATGATCAAGATTATCAGAAATTAACTATAATGAACCCAAAATTACCTACAGTAAGATCTTGACCCAAAATTCATAAAAATACGTCTCGAAACAAATTCTAAACCTGAAATCCAAAATCCATAATAGCAACGTAGTAATAACAAAAGCAGATAAAGGCAACACCGTAGTAATAATGAACAAACAAGATTACATAGATAAAACAGAATCCTTTTTTTCAAACAAAACCTATACCATAATTAATAAAGATCCAACAAAGAAAATACAGCGCAACTTAAAGAACCTTCTTAAAAATTCTACTTTCATTTTAAATGATCAAGATTATCAGAAATTAACTATAATGAACCCAAAATTACCTACAGTAAGATCTTGACCCAAAATTCATAAAAAGGAGGTCCCATTTCGACCTATAATTAATAGTATGAATAGTCCTACCTATAAACCTTCTCAATTCCTACACAAATTCCTAAAAAAAACATTTCAAATTCCACAACTCCAACCCTATAAAAACATTGAACATGTGGAGAGAAAGACACCAAGAGTGTAACCTGTCAACGATTGGATATTTTAGAATTTTGGGAGAGTAATGGTAATCATTTGAGAGAACTGCATCTAGTAGCAGTATTTGTTACTACAGAACATTTCAGAAGATCAGAACAACATACAAAATCAACTAATAGTGTCAGGAATGAAAGTGTAAATTCTATGGGCGGAGAATCTGGTTGAGGTAGGCCCTGGAATTTGATAAAAATGGTGGGAATGGACAACATTACTTTCAGGGAATATGCATTCACTCCAAGAATCATCTAATTCACTGTCACTGTCATTTTCATTAGCACTGTCACTATAACACTTTGACATTGCATGAAATGTTGTAAGCCCATTAGCCAATGGCACGGCTCCATCATTCTCTGGTGCGCTATCTGAAGACCACAAAAACATCATAATCATCACTTTCGATAAAATTAGAGTCGCTTACATCTTCAAAGCAACCCAAAAGTTTCTCAATTTCTTCTCCCGAATTAGGACTAAGTGACGACATGCCTTGTTGTGATAAATGTACTATTT
The DNA here is from genome assembly GCF_040414725.1 of Anabrus simplex. Taxonomy (NCBI): domain Eukaryota; kingdom Metazoa; phylum Arthropoda; class Insecta; order Orthoptera; family Tettigoniidae; genus Anabrus; species Anabrus simplex. The sequence continues at coordinate 56,591,052 of NC_090272.1, read as the reverse complement.
ACAACTTTACTACGACCTAAATAAATTGCTAGGTAATTATAACTGCAGTAGAAATAATAATAAATTTAGTATATTATGATAAATAACTCAAATGCGTCAATTTGAACGCAGTCCATTACATGTGGACTATAAATTGAATATTAACTATTTTATCCAAGATTCCGGTTTTGTAAAAATTCTTATGACTCAGGCGACTATAACAGCTGAAGAAACCCCAACTCACGCAGTGATAAATTCTAGTCAATACTAGTGAGAAGCCCCAATTCAAGTTGTGATCAATCCAATCTGCAATTGGAGGTCTGGTCATTGTAAAAAATGTAATTCATTGTTCAAAAATTCTGGCAAGGTTAATGCACTTGTTGTACATACTGTACATATTGTAAACTGTGTAAATAGCAAAAGACAATTGTATTTAGTATTAAGTTAGTTTACTATAAGTTCCAATGTTTATATTCTTGACCTTAAGATTAATATAGGCTGAAAATGCCCATAACTAGGGCAAAACATGTCCCTAACTGGTGTGTTTCATTCATGTAGAATTTAACCACTAAAAATATATATTTGTATCGAAAAGGTGGACACAATAATTTTAATCTTGAAAGAGTTTACTTATCTTGTTCTTCTGTCGGCAATTTATTAATGGCTATTTCAGATTCAATTATTAAATTGGTGGCTATATTGAGAGTACTGAGGTTGGGCCAATTGTGTTTGAGGCCCTTAGAAGGAATTAAGTTTTCATCTTCACTCAGAGTTGTTTCAGATAAATTTACAATGGGAGGATGGAATTGTTCCATGGTTATGGAAGGTGTGTTAATGTTCTTGATATGATATTAATGTGAAGGAGAATTGTTCTTTAGAATGTTGAGTTTTTCTCAAGGGTTTGTTACTTAATTGATAATTCATGAAATAATTTATTATCAACTTGAGTTATGAAGAGGTTCCATTGTGCACTTAGGAGAGGATTAGCAATTTCTAGGTGTGTTTCATATAATCTGTTATTTAAAAATTATTTTTTCTTGTATAAGAAACGGATTTCATTTTTCTACCAAATTTTGTTGGTTATTCTTTGGGTTTTTAACGTCTGAGGAGAAGAATGGGTTTTTCTGACACAACTTTGAAGAAATTTAGGAGTAAGGTTATAGGAAATGCATTGTTTTAGGAAGTCTATATCTTTTCCTAATTTAGCAATCTTGATCTTTAGGCCCATATAAGAGAAGGCTTTATTTATGTTTAGCTTAGCTTGTGCATTTAAAGATAAAAATTTCATGATGTTCCATATTGAACTGTATCACAATTAAAATGTAATCTATATATATAAAATAAGAGTTTTGTCTGTACATTGCTCAGAATTTGAAAAGAATTATATTTCGTTATCGGTCATATCCACAGTAACAAGGAAATGCAATTTTTACTTTTCCCTAATTTCTGTCTGTATGTACACGCATCACTAGAAAACGGCTGAAGAGAATTTAATAAAAATCGGTATGCAAAGTCGGGGAATAAGTCGCTACAATCTAGGCCATAATTAATTTTATTCACGCTGATTGAAATGGTAGTTTAGGGGAAGGCCTAAAATTTAATTTTCAAATATTTATGTTATTAGTGGTTCTATCTTAATGAAAACTAGTATGAAAATTTGGGAAATAAGTTTATACAATCTAGGCTATAAATAATTTTGTTCACGCTGAGTAAAATGGTAGTTTAGGGGAAGGACGTTATTATTGGTCAAATCTCATTAAAAATTTGTATGCAAAGTCGGAGAATGAGCCATTAAAATCTAGGCTATACATAGTTGTATGCTCACTCAGTGAAATGGTAGTGTGGGGAAGACGTAAAATTTAATTCTCAAATATTTATATTATTAGTGATCGTATTGATAAATACTACATAACGAAAGTTATATAGAATTAAATTTCTGACTAATGATGTTATATATTTTTACCGTACCGGCTATGATAATACAGATATTCATGAATTTGTATTTTTGTTGCTAAGTCCATATAAACTCCGAGCCACGAGAAAATGGGTTAACAGAATTAAATGAAAATCGGTATATAGAGACGGGGAATAAGAAACTACAGTCTAAGCTATAAACAATTTTATTCAAACTGGATTAAAATGTAGTTTAGGAGAAGGCACCTAAAATTTATTTTTTAAATACCTATGTTATTGGTCCTATCGAAAAGTACTACATAACAAAAGTTACAGAGAATACAGTTTCCGATCATGTATATTTTATTCAGTTTTACCATACCGACTATGATGGGAGTGGTATTGCAGAGTCGGAAGAAAACTAAATGTGAAGGCCTACAATATCGAAAGCGCATAACATTGGTGAACAATAACATTACATTGACCATTGTTTGTGGCGGTGTTCTTGTCTCTTATGCTGCCTCTCAACTCCGATAGATGGGATTACTGGTGCGTACCGAGTATAATAGCCTGACTAATTACTGGCGGAAAATAGCCAGGGATTTAGAAAACTTTCTTCTTTAGCATGCCATTCCTCTGGTTCATAATTCTATGTATATAAAATTAGAGTATTGTCGGTACATTGCTCAGAATTTAAAAAGGATGGTATTTCTGTATCTGTCATGTCCAAAGTAGCAAGGAAATGCACTTTTTCATGTTCCCTAATGTCTGTTTGTATGTATGTACACGCATCACGAGAAAACGGTTAGAGAATTTAATGAAAATCGGTATGTAGTGTCCGGGAATAAGTTCCTACAATCTAGGCCATAAATAATCTTATTCACGCTGAGAGAAATGGTAGTTTAGGGGAAGGCCTAAAATTTAATTCTCAAATATTTATGTTATTAGTGATCCTATCTTAATGAAAATCGGTATGCAAAGTTGGGAAATAAGTCGCTATAATCTAGGACATAAATAATTTTGTTCACGCTGAGTGGAATGGTAATTTAAGGGACGGCCTAAAATTTAATTCTCAAATAAATGTATTATTAGTGGTCCTACCGACAAATACTACATTGCTGAAGTTATATAGTATTACATTTCTGATCATTCATGTCTTACACATATTTACCGTACCGACCATGATAACAGAGATTTTCGCGAATTTGGATTTTTGTTGTTAAGCCCAGATCAACGCCGAGCCACGAGAAAATGGGTAAACAGAATTTAATGAAAATCGGTTTATAGAGTTGGGGAATAAGAAACTAGAGTCTACACTATAAACAATTTCATAAGGCACCCTAATATCACAGTCGAAAGAAAACTAAATGTGAAGGCCTACAATACAGAAAACTCATAACACTGAACAACAATAACATTACATTGACCATTGTTTGTTGTGATGTGTTTTGTGTCTTCTGTTGCCAGTCATGTCCGATAGATGGGATATACCGATGCTGTATACCGAGTATTTTTTTAATTTGCTTGACGTCGCACCGACACAGATAGGTATTATGGCGACAATGGGATAGGAAAGGGCTAGGAGTGGAAAGGAGGCAGTCCTGGCGTTAATTACGGTACAGCCCCAGTATTTGCATGGTGTAAAAATGGGAGACCACGAAAAACCATCTTTAGGGCTATCGACAGTGGTTTTCGAACCCACCACCTCCTGGAAGGCAAACTCACAGCTGCGTGTCCCTAACTGCACGGACAACTCGCCCGGTTGTACCGCGTATAACAGCCTGCCTGAATATTGGCGGGAAGTAGCTGAGGAGTTAGATAACTTTCTTCTTAAGCATGCCATTCCTCTGGTTCATAAATGTTCTGATACTACGGGTACGTACAAACTGTTTCATCATACCATTCGAGCTATTCGATCCCTACTCTGAGGCACAGACTGGAATGAGCAGTGTGCATATTTAACAGAATAATGGCAAACGAGTGTTCACAGCTGTCTGCGGCTTCGACATTCCAGGTCTGGAACTTTGGATTGTTAGATCGGCAATGTAGTACTGATATAGATGTTGATTCCCATAGGAAATCTGAAACACTTGTTCCAAATGAGTAAATTTACAATAACAATATAAATGGTCTCATTGGCACTGCCGGTGGTTACAATTAGCCTACGCAGTGGCCTCCACGGTATGCACTAGCCAGCGTCTTGGTAGGTGTGCTAGGTACCAACTGATGAGCCCAGCCTAGCACACGGGGACGAAAAGCTGGCAACCAAGAATGAGTTAGCTGGAAAATTTATAATGTCCAATAACGGACCATTTATATTGGTATTATAAATTTACTCATTCGGAACAAGTGTTTCAGATTCCCTATGGGAATCAACATCTATATCATCTGATGGCCAAGCAGGCATCAATTTTTGGTAATGAGACAAAGTCTCTCATAGTGCATTGGCACTGCCGGTGGTTACAATTAGCCTACGCAGTGGCCTCCACGGTATGCACTAGCCAGCGTCTTGGTAGGTGTGCTAGGTACCAACTGATGAGCCCAGCCTAGCACACGGGGGCGAAACGCTGGCAACCAAGAATGAGTTAGCTGGAAAATTTATAATGTCCAATAACGGACCATTTATATTGGTATTAACGTAGTACTGTTCGTTAAAAGTGAGAAAATGTGCGGTTTTTCGTTTGATAGACTATTTTGTAAGATAACATAGCTTTTAATCGCTACTCTCCTACTTGCATGTTTGTAATGAAATATGTTGACTTCAATTAGGAAAACCACAAGGCAGTCTTTCTGTGAATCCCGTAGCGAAGCACGGGTACATCAGCTAGTAACAAATAATGTAGTTCAACCTACTCAATACAAGTAAATAAGAAATGTAGTGCTACATTCTTATTTAATTATAAGTGGAAGTGGTACCGGTTTCGACCCCAATCTGGGTCATCATCAGTCGAATAAAATGCAAAAACAATGCATAGGTAAATAAGAAATTAAAGGATGAGTCTTTCACAAAAACAGTTGAAGAAGCAATATAAGATAATGGGGATTAGCACTGCACGATTTTAAATCGTAAAATCTAGAAGAATGGGAAGGTCCGTCACTTTTATGAAGCAGGCCTAAGGCGCAATCTTCTGAATAGTAGCACAACACACGCAAAGTTCGGCACTCTGTCTCAAAATGTTTACGAGAAGAGGTAAATAGTTGAGTGAGCCAGCCTGCATATACTATCAGGCGCGAGGTCACAACACAATTTAATAAATATGAAGTCCCAAAATAGGGAACATGCATAATTTTCAAAAATAATTTTTTTGAAAAGTACACCAATGAAATAGTTCATAAATGTATTACATTGTAGTAAGTTGCTTTGTTTTCTACCATTAAAAAAATATTTAAAAGTGCCTTTCCGCAAGGCGAGTGAAACGGCCTCTGACGTAAGCGGCGCGCTGTGACGTCATGATCCAGTACCGCATGCACCTCTACCAGCCATTGTACATAAGCCGTTACTAAAAGCCGATTGTTTATTATTCGTGATCGCGAATAACTTCAAAATGACAGAAGAAAGGTTCAAAACAGCACAGTCAGACAATCTACCATGTGTAGATGTCATCATTCTTGAAAAATGGTGACTTTTGTGGCTGCAGAAATTTGGGATAAAAAGCAAGTTTGTAAGTGGCATCTTTTATATACGTGCAATGTATTGTAACGCATAGTATTAGGATAACAACGAACCTGGATAGAAATCACATCACTTTCAATATTTCCTTCTAGACTGATTCCCATATTAAAGAATAGCATTACATTTTCGGGCTTTCAGCATTAGTAAAGTAAGAAATTGGATTTCAGCACTAATATAAACATATAGGTAGCATTATAGTACTAGTCTGCCTCTGTGGTGTAGTGGTTAATGTGATTAGATGCCACCACCCAAGGCCCGGTTTCGATCCCTGGCTCTGCCATGAAAGTTGAAAACAAATAGTATGAGGGCTGGAACAGTGTCTACTCAGCCTCGGGAGGTCAACTGTGTAGAGGGGTTTCGAATCCCACCTCAGCCATCCTCGAAGTGGTTTTTCGTATTTTCCCACTTCTCCTCCAGGCACCTAAGGCCACGGCCATTTCCTTCCCTCTTCCTTGTCTATCCCTTCCGATCTTCCCATCCTCCAACAAGGCCCCTGTTGAGCATAGCAGGTGAGGCCGCCTGGGCGAGGTAATGGCCCTCCTCACCAGTTGTAGCCTATCACCATACCCCAAAGTCTCACGCTCCAGCACACTGCCCTTGAAGCGGTAGAGGTGAAATCCTTCGCTGAGTCCGAGGGAAAAACCAACCCTGACAGATAAAGTGATTAAGAAAGAAAGAAAGAAAGATCATAGTACTATAGGTCCATAATCTATCATTCCCGAAAAAATATATATTTATGGTTGGGGCAACTGGCCTATCCACTTCCGGGGCCCATGAAAGAGAAACATTCAATATCTTGGTGGAGGGGAAAAGTCAAACATGATATAGATAAAGATAAATATGACTTCATCTAGTTTTCACAAGTCGGGCTGAGTGGTTCAGACGGTTGAGGTGCTCGCCTTCTGACCGCAACTTGGCTACTTTTTTGCTAGTTGTTTTACGTCGCACCAACACTGATAGCTCACGGCGACGATGGGACAGGAAAGGGCTAGGAGTGGGAAGGAAGCGGTCGTGGCCTTAATTAAGGTACAGCCCCAGCATTTGCCTGGTGTGAAAATGGGAAACCACAGAAAACCATTTTCAGGGCTGCCGACAGTGGGTTTCGAACCTACTATCTCCCGAATACTGGATACTGGCCGCACTTAAGCGACTACAGCTATCGAGCTCGGTCCCTAACTTGGCAGGTTTGATCCTGGTTCAGTCCGGTGGTAGTTGAAAGGGCTCAAATACGTCAGCCTCGTGTCGGTAGATTTACTGGCACGTAAAAGAACTCCTGCAGGACTACATTCCTGCACATCGGCGTCTCCGAAAACCATAGAAGTAGTTAGCAGGGTGTAGAGCCAATAACATTAATTACATTTGGCTTTTAACAAGCTGAGCATATCACCCAAGAAAAGTCTCTTGGTGACATTTTAGTAGTTCAATACAGGAATGTCTTTGGGTGCTGTGACTTACTTGTTGTTTTTGCTATTTGCTTTACGTCGCACCGTCACAGATAGGTCTTATGGTGACCATGGGACAGGAAAGGCCTAGGAATGGGAAGGAAGCGGCCGTGGCCTTAATTAAGGTACAGCCCCAGCATTTGACTTGTGTGAAAATAGGAAACCACGGAAAACCATCTTTAGGGCTGCCGATAGTGGGGTTCGAACCCACTATCTCACGGATGCAAGCTCACAGCTGCGTGCTCCTAACCGCACGGCCAACTCGCCCGGTATTTTTAACCTTCGGTTTATTGACTTTGCTTGTATAACCTAAAACTTTGAATTTTAATGTATGATGCTTTAATTAAATGCTTCAATTACATCTTGGAATATGAAAGTAATAAATAGTGCACGAATTAATGCTGATTATTAAAGTATTCTCCAAACCTAACCTAAGTTTTGGGTGACCCATGTCTAGGTAATAAATTGTGTGCAATTGTGTTATTTATTTCATTAATATTATGATGATTATTATAACTGAGCATTGTTAACTTGTAAGACCCCAACAGACAAGCATTAGATTTGTGCAGAGATATACATTTGTTAAATTCACGTTGTTTTTTTTCCATGATGTACAGGCCTATTTTGGTTATATTATATAGTATTTAGCAATAGCCTAAATTTCTTTACAAATGTAAGCTCTTCAATGAAGACATAAATAACTTTTGCATGCCAAAATAAATTGGTATAATTAGAGCTGTCAGTATGGTTCATAACCCAATTTATTACCTAGACATGGGTCACCCAAAACTTAGGTTAGGTTTGGAGAATACTTTAATAATCAGCATTAATTCGTGCACTATTTATTACTTTCATATTCCAAGATGTAATTGAAGCATTTAATTAAAGCATCATACATTAAAATTCAAAGTTTTACCACTAGAACAGCTGACATGGTAAAGTGATTGAAAATTCAAACAAATTCAACTTACGTTAAAATGATCTTCAAAAAATAAACTGTAGACTTTTTCGATATATCACCAGCACTTCTCCGGCTCGCCAAAATCCATTTTTCCCTAGTTTTAGCGTCTTTGGAACATTTATAAACAATTTGTTTGGGATGGTATTCGATGTTCTATTGGACATCGGAACTATACACCATTTATAAGTTTTCTGCCTCGCTGTCTGCACAGCATTCATTTTAAGTCTAAAATATACCACTCAGATTATTATCCAATGTATAGACCTCGAATTTAACTATACCAGACACTAACATAAAGTAGAAATACGCAAAGTGTATCCTGCTTCTCACAGCACACTATGTGTTATTTTGTCTGCTAATTCAGTCAACCTGTATGATGACGTCAGACCAATGAGATCGTGTACTTGCGTCACGTGACATTTTCGTACTTTAATTTAGACTAGCTGATATACCCGTGCTTCGCTACGGGATTCTCAGAAAGACTGATTTTGTGGTTTTCCTAATTGAAATCAACATAGGTCATTACAAAAACGTAAGTATGAATGTAGCGATTAAAAGCAATGATATCATATAAAATACTCGATCAAATGGAAAGCCGCACGTTTTATCACTTTTAACGAACAGTGCTGCGGTTAGATTGCGGTCCAAAGTTCCAGAGTTGAGGTGACCAGGCCGCAGATTGCCATGAACACTCATCTGACATTATTCCGTTAAATATGCACACTGTTCATTCCAATCAGTGCCTCAGGGTAGGGATTGAATAGCCCGAATGCTATGATGATCCAGTGTGTTACGTACCAGTAGTATCAGAAAATTTATAAATCAGGGGAATGGCATGCTACTTCCCATCAATATTCAGGCAGGCTGTTAAACTCTGTACCACTGGGCGAGTTGACCGTGTAGTTAGCGGTGCGCAGCTGTGAGCTTGCATCCGAGAGATAGTGCATTCGAACCCCATTGTCGGCAGTGCTGAAGATGGTATTCTGTGGTTTCCCACTTTCACACCAGTCAAATGCTGGGCCTGTACCTTAATTAAGGCCTAAGGCACTCCTAGCCCTTTCCTATCCCATCGTCGCCATAAAACGTCGGTGTGACGTAAATCAAATAAAACTCTCTGTACGTAGCAGTAATCCTATCTACCGGAGATGAGGGGCAACAGAAGACACAAAGCACGTCACGACAAACAATGGTCAATGTAATGGTATTGTTGATCAATGTTATGAGCTTTCTATATTGTAGGCCTTCACATTTAGTTTTCTTTCGACTATGCGATTTGTAAAATATTTTATACCGTAAACTGTAGTTTCTTATTCTCCGACTTAACATACCGATTTTCATTAAATACTGTTTACCTATTTTCTCGTTACTCGGCGCTGATATGGACTTAGTTACAAAAATCCAAATCACGAATATCTTTGTGATCTTAGCCAGTACGGTAACAATGTGTAAGACATGAATGATAGGAAATTTAATACTATATAACCTTAGTTATGTAGCATTCATCGATTACACCTCTAATAAGAAATATTTGAGAATTATATTTTAGGCCTTCCCCTAAACTACCATTTCACTCGCCATGAATAAAATAATTTACAGCCTAGACTATAGCGACTTATTTCCTGACATTGCATACCGATTTTCATCAAGATAGGACTACTAATAACAACAATATTTGAGAATTAAATTTTAGGCGTTCCCCTAAACTACCATTTCACTCAGCGTGAGTAAAATGATTTATAGCCTAGATTGTAGAGGCTCATCCCCCGACTTCACATACCGATTTTCATTAGACCACTATTAACATAAATAGTTGAGAATTCAATTTTAGGCCTTCCCCTAAACTACCATTTCACTCAGCGTGAGTAAAATGATTTATAGCCTAGATTGTAGAGGCTCATCCCCCGACTTCACATACCGATTTTCATTAGACCACTATTAACATAAATGGTTGAGAATTCAATTTTAGGCCTTCCCCTAAACTACCATTTCACTCAGCGTGAGTAAAATGATTTATAGCCTAGGTTGTAGAGGCTCATCCCCCGACTTCACATACCGATTGTCATTAAATTCTCTTCAACCGTTTTCTCGTGATGCGTGTACATACATACAGACAGACAGACAGACAGACAGAAATTACGGAAAAGCAAAAAGTGCATTTTCTTATTAGTATGGGCATGACCGATACAGAAATACCATTATTTTCAAATTCTGAGCAATGTACAGACAAAACTCTTATTTTATATATATAGATTTTTATCATGTTTGGAGCTATTATTTGTACATTCTGATCACATTTTTGAATTCTGCATGAAATTTTGAATCAGATTACCGTATTTTTAATTAAAACCCCGGATCATGCATGTTCCCTATTGTGTAGAAGTCAAAGACGAGTCGCTTGATTGAAGCAAACTGTTAACTCCTGAAGATCAGCGCAACATACTCAATGTCCGGCACTGTGCTTTCAAATGCCGACGGAACTCGGTGAATAGCTTAATGATCCAGTCTGTAATTGTTTCGGTTGTGAAAATGTATGTATATATATATATACACACAATACAATTTAATATAATTGAAGTATGTAACTAGGATCTTGTAGATTCTTTAGAACAGTTGACGTAAAAAACAACTGTGAAGAGAAAAATGGCTAAAAGTGCCATACTGGAAACAAATGAAAGACGCATATGCACAGCGCGCTACTTCTTGAAGATAAGAATTCAGGTAGTCCAAGGCAGCGCAAGGCATGAGTTTAAATTTGAATGTTGCAAAGACCCAAAATGCAGGTGGCACTATACTATACTACTATAGAGTTCAATTCGGAAAGTAGGGTGCTTTTTTTTCTTCCTGAGAAGAGAGGTGAAAAGAAAAGAAAAGATAAGTTAATAAAGGAAGAGGATTAGTAAATAAGATTAAAAGGATTGGAGTACCGAGCTCGATAGCTGCCGTCGCTTAAGTACGGCCAGTATCCAGTAATAGGAAGATAGTGGGTTCGAGCCCCACTGTCGGCAGCCCTGAAGATGGTTTTCCATGGTTTCCCATTTTCACACCAGGCAAATGCCAGGGCTGTACCTTAATTAAGGCCACAGCCGCTACCTTCCAATTCCTAGGCCTTTCCTATTCCATCGTCGCCATAAGACATATCTGTGTCGGTACAACGTAAAGCAAATAGCAAAAAAAAAAAGTATTGGAAGTTAAAATATGATGGGAAAGGATAGGATAGGGAAATAAAGGAGGGGTAGTTTAGGGTGGGTTACTGGAGGTAGAAAACGTGGGTAGGAACTGTAAGGCATGGAAAATTTAATTTGGGTTCAGAAATTTAGAATTTTTGAGAAGAAGAATTCGGAAGTCAAATAGGATATTGAGTTTTTCAGAAATGTCGTTTAAATTGAAATTAGGGTTGAAGTATTGGTCAAGGTGAATAAAACACACACATTAACCACTTGACGTACTTTGACGGATCTCTCCGTCCTGGCTCTCGACTGCCCTCCGGTACAAAGACGGATCTCTCCGTCTGCGTGTAGTGTTTATTTCCGGACCCACTCCAAGCCGGCTTCCTTTGTGAAAGGATTTGATATTAGTAAGGTAACCTCTTGACAGATGGAATCACTGTTTTATTCCATTGATGTATTCGATAAACACGTCTGTGTAGTTATTTCGCGGAAAGAATAACCAGTATCTTAGCAACATCATCATAAGCGAAATCATGGCTGCCTCCATGTTGAGTGACGAAGCGATTATATGGGAATTTTTAGAAGAGAATGACATTAATATAGAAATAAGCGACGAAGAATTTAGTGGATATGGAAAGTAGTGAAAGTAGTTTGTGTGATAGAAACTTTAGCGCTGGTAGGGGTGAACAAAGTGCTGTTTTGCCGTCAAATATGTCACTGAATTTTAGGCCTACAACTGATGCTGCACCAGCGGCTTCTAATCATGTTTTACACGATAGGGAATGGAACTGGGAGCACGTAAGTAATACTCCAGTGTATCATTCATGCATCGGAAGTGGTGAAATAGTGTTTTCCAAAGGCACCTTGTAATGTTTTACTTCATAAGAACACTGAAATGTCATAGGTTACTGATTTATTCTTACAAAGAATCATCCTCTGCTACAACAGCATCAAACATCACCATGACTACTATACTATTACTTTCATGGAGTCCATATTAAGTAGATAGCAAGAGTATGTTAACGTCCATGGAGGCTCAAACTCCTTAGCTGTGTAGCGAACAGGTACGGTCAGTTAGATAATTCTCCACACTCCCCACCTTGAGCCGTATCACGGTTGCTCAACTCCAATGGATATACCAGTTGAATGGGTCTTCGAAATACTCTCCCCTCTTTGTCAGTCAGCTCACAGGACCTGATCTTCCCATCTCGTCCCATGATGAGTTTGGAGATTCTAGCTATCTTCCAAATTTGCCTTGGTAGTTTATCGTCGCTTAGTAGCGCCAGATCTCCATGTTGAAGAAGTGGACGATTCTGGTTCCGTTGCTGAACTTCATGGAAACGATTTAGATCCAATAGATACTCGTTCCTCCACTGCTTCCAAAATGTGTTCAGTGCAGACTGTTTTTCTATCCACATCTGATTCATTTCTTCCTTTGTTTTGTTACTATCTTCAACATTGGTCTTTCTGTCTGGTAGCCTTGTTGTGTTATCACCAATAAGAAAATGTGCTGGTGTCAGCGCACGATGCTGAGGATCGTTTTCCACATACGTCAAGGGTCTACTGTTGATTGTTGCTTCAATTCCGACGAGAACTGTGTAAATTTCTTCATCATCGAACCGCCTGCTTCCTAAGGCTTTCTTCAAACAGCTTTTCACTGTCTGTACCATTCTCTCCCAGAATCCTCCCCACCAAGCAGCGCGTTCGACTATATATTGCCAATGAATATTTTTACCATTCAAAAATGCACAATGTCTTCTGTTTTCAGATTTTCCCATAATGTGCTAAGTTCTCTTTCAGCTTTCTTAAATGTTCGTGCGTTATCGGACCAAATTGTTCGACATAAACCTCTTCGTCCAATAAATCGCTGTAAGGCGTGAATGAATTTCTCCGTACTCATATCTGTCACAAGCTCCAAGTGTACAGCGCGTGTGACAGCGCATGTGAACAATGCAATGTATCTTTTCCGTAATATGCCTCCATTCTTGGAATATAACGGACCTGCGAAGTCCACACCAGTGGTCTCAAATGATCTGCTAGGAGTTACGCGTTCTGCCGGAAGAGGGGGTTCAACTTCCGAAGCTGCCTTTGCTTTAAGTTTTTTGCACGGTAAGCACTGTCTAATGATTTTCTTGATGATCTGTCGTCCTCTAAGTATCCAAAAGTCTGTCCTTAAAATACTCAATAAAATTCGAGTTCCTACATGGAATTGGGTTTTATGTTCCTCTTCTACTAACAGTTTTGTGAAATGGTGGTCACCATTTAAAATAATGGGATGTTGCTCGTTTTCATCTAAGCCGGCAAATTGTAAACGTCCACCAACTCTAAGAATGCCATGTTTGATGAATGGAGAAAAGTTTCTAATTTTGGACTGCTTGGGTAGTTCTGACCTTTTCTGTAGTGCTTCTATTTCTTCTGGGAACGATTCTCTCTGCGAATGTTTAATCCAAAACAGCTTTGCAGTTTGAATTTCGTCTAATTGTAGTGGGCCTAACGTTTTTTCTTGACAGCGTGCATTTCGTGTAAATCGCCAAATCCATGCTGTAATCCTGAGAACTTTGGTTAATCTGCTATATCTTGTAATATCGAAAATCGCTTCTGTCTGTTTAGCTGCGGTAGCATGGGAAACTGTTTTCTTTCGTTCTATTCCTGTTTTATCAAGTTCTGTTTGTGATATTTCAACTGATTTCGGCCAATACTCTTCTGGTTTTATAAGCCAGTCTGGACCATGCCACCATGAGTTACTTTCACGCAGTTGATTTGCTGTTAGCCCTCGTGTTATATGATCTGCAGGGTTTTCCTTGCCGGGGCAATGACGCCACTGTGTTGGGTGTGACCTTCGATGAATTTCATGTATTCTGTTCGAGACGAACACGTTCCATTCCGACGCGTTTCCTCTTATCCAGTGTAATACAATGGTTGAATCGGTCCAAAATTGGACGTGGTGTAGTTCCAAGTGTAGTTCACGTTTGACATACTCCGAAAGACGAACTGCTATGATAGCTCCCATGAGTTCTAGTCGTGGTAAGGATATTTTCTGAACTGGTGCGAGTCGATTTTTGGCTGTGATTAATTCGATCCTGACATGTTCGTTTATGGTCGTCTTGATGTAAACTGCTGCGCCATATGTTCGTTCGCTGGCATCACTGAAAATGTGCAGTTCTCTGGTCTGGTCTTGCTTGATCCAAGATCCTATCCATCGTGGAATTTTAACTGTGTGTAAGCTTTTTAAACCTTCTAGCCAGTGGTTCCACTTCTGAACTAAATCATGTGGCAAAAGCTCATCCCAGTCGAGGTTTCTCAGCCAAGTTTCTTGGAAAATAATCTTTCCTGTAATTGTTGCTGGTGATAGGAGGCCTAATGGATCGTAAATTCTTGCTGCAGTCTTCAGAACAACTCTTTTAGTACAGGGCATGAGTGCTGCTGTACTTACGGTATTCTCGAACGAGAAGTAGAATTCATCTGTATCCGTATCAGTTGGAATGCCTAAAATAGATGTATTTTGGCGGACCACTTCTTTCGTTTCTCGCCACACGTGGTTCATTGTTATTGAGTTTGATAACCATTTGGAAAGTGGAATGCTGATCTCATTGAAACAATTTTTCATCTCTGTATAAATGTCTATCAATTCTTCATCCGTGTCTCCGCCTGCTGCTAGATCGTCAACATACACGTTGTCTTCTAGAATTCTTAATGCGTTTGGATATTTGTCTTTCATCACCGTTACTAGTTGTCTTAAAGTTGCTGCCAGCAAATACGGGCTGCATGTCAGCCCAAATGGGAGTCGACAGAAACGGTATATTGTGGTCTCATTGGTTCTCAGCCACCCTTCTTCTGAACGAATCATTTTAAACCAGAAAAAACGAGTGGAATCTCTGTCTTTCTCATTCAGAATCAACTGTAAAAAGCTCTGATTCCCGTCTGCTGCAATGTATTTGTTGAACGTTCGTAACCGAAGTAAGGTTGCTGTTAAATCTGGATTCAGATTGGGGCCAGATTCTAAGTTGCTGTTCAAAGACAATTCGCCTTTCTCATGTGAAGAAGCGTCAAATACGATCCTCACTTTGGTTGTTTCATGATCATCTCGAATTACTGCATGATGTGGCATGAAGAATGTTTTTCCTCTTTGTGATTCCTCACTACAGAATTCAACTTGTTCGTTCTCAATGTGTTTCTGCATTGCTTGTACATATCGTTCTTCGTATTTCTTATCTCTTGCAAATCGCTTCTTCAAACTATCGAAACGCTTTAATGCAATATTCCTGTTGTCATGTAGATTAGGTTCATCCTTTTTCCAAGGTAGGAATACTGTGCACCGTCTTTCAGTTATCGCAAATTGTTCATTGGTTGTTGTCAAGATCTTCTGTTCCTTGGCTGTGAATTTGCGAGTTTCATCATCCCTGATTCCGATGCTCTCTAGCTCCCAGAATCTCCTCAATAGGTTGTCTGTTTCTGAGTGAATGAAGTATGAATTTGTTTCTTTTATCGAAATCCCAGTGCGACTTCCAAATAGAATCCAACCAAAAATACTTCTGCGAATGGTGAGTGAGTCTGATAAGCGGATGATGTCATCTTGGAAGATACGTTCATGGTAATCAGCGCCAACTAATATTCCAATAGAGATGTTCTTCGATATTTCATCAGCATCTGCAAATTTTAAACTGCTGAATTGTTGCCTAATATCCATTGGAACTGGTCTCAGAGCTTGAAAAGTATGTGTAGCTTCTAAAGCTTCTATCTTGATTGCAGTTCCCGTGGCTGCTCCTGTAAGTTGAAATCGTACTCGGTTGCGTATTGTTGCTTTACCGTGATGTTCAAGCGTTGAAATAATTAAGGACTCTTTTCCAATGTTTTCCAAGTTTAGTTTATCTGTTAGATCTTTGACGATATAACTGCGTTCACTTCCGGCATCAAGTAGTATTTTTGTCATATGCTGATTGCCGTTGCGATCAGAAATCCATACTAAAGCTGTGTTCAAGAACATCTCATGCAATTGTGTATTCTTTGTCTCTGCAGTATGGACAGCTGTAACAGTTGTTTCTTTCGTAAGTGACTCCCCTGTGGTTACTGCCGTTATTGTATCCAAGGATGACTTGCAAATGGATTTATGATGTCCTGTGTTATTACAGACTCGACATTTCTGATCTTTCTTTCTACAGTCTTTCATTTTGTGGTTTTTGCCTAAACAGATGAAGCATCGTCCATCTTTCTTTAATTTTTCTGATCTGGCTGCAACTGAGACTATTTTATGGCATTCGTTACTCCAGTGGCCTCTTCTATCGCAAAAGGCGCATGTATTGGGTTTGTTTTTATTTCATCGCTGTACGTTAGTTTAGGTGGATTATTTTGCTGTTCAGTATGCTTACTCTTTTTTATTTCTTTCTTGTATTGACTGGTGTGTAGATTCATTGTTGTAGAGAACTGTTCTCCTAAACTGTCACTGAACTCGTTCAACTTCTCTGATTTTTCTTTGCTGAGTACCCATTTGTCCAGGAAATTCATCAGGGCATCCAAGTTACCATCATCGCCCTGCGTAGTGTACCAGGCGAATTTTGTTTCATCTGGAAAGGCACGTAAAATATCTGCAGATAAAAAGGAACCAAGCATGCAGGCATCAAACCCAAGTCCCTTAAGAGCTGCAATATTCATCTGGCAACTGTTATATATGCTTCTCAACTCGGTAGTAGTTGGATCTGAATTTTTTCTCAAGGTACGGAAGAAATCGATATGTTCCTGTTGCTGTAATTTAATGTTGTCGAAGCGTTCCTTCAGCTTCTGAAGTGCGATCTTGTAATTTTCCTCTGACATTTTCAGCCCACTGATGAGATGTCTGGCTTCTCCTTCTACCAAGTTCCATAGATACAGATGTTTGTCAACTGGCGTAATTGCCGAATTATTATGAATTGCTGATTCAAATTGCTGATAAAATCTTGGCCAGTCTGAAAAGGTGCCCATGAAAGGTTTAATTTCAAGCTTAGGTAAGCGTGGTCTCACGATTGCAGACTGAAGAATAGTTGCGTCATTCTTTGCGTTTGATTGCTGCTGGGGAAACCTAATTTCTTTGATCTTCTTGTTTGCTATTGCAATTAGTTTTCGGCCTTCTATTTGACGGTTTTCACACTCTTCTGCATCCCGTTCGTTCGCATCGTCTTCCTGCAACGCCTGTATCCGTTTCTGAATTTCTTTCAAATCTAGTAGTAGTTCGTGTAATCTTTGCGCTAATACTTCCATTTCGATGTCATCATATCCATCTTCGATCGCTGTTCGTAGTCTTTGAACAAGTCTAGTTTCCGACGATCTGGTTGCTGTTCGAATGCGTCTTTCAGTTTGTAAAATGTTTGCATTTGAAACTGTAAACTGAGCAGTAGGTGCGTTAATATTCGTATTTTCCATGTTTCACTGAACTGAATTATGCACGAATACCGTTAACGAAAATAACACACACTACGTACATGGACATTACCGTATTCCTGTCCTTAACCTATATCTGTACTGTAATTGGTATTTCACTGCAACCTGAAGTTACACTGCATTCGTAAACAGTCCGGGTTTCCGTATTATGTTTTTACGACAGTTAAATCTTAAGTGTTGGTTATAGTACTGATCCTGTCAACAGAGGCTTTACACACTTGTAATATTCACTGTTTTTGCGACGCACTTTGAAACGTACAAATGATGTTTCGTAACACTTCAAATGAGTCTGTTCGTAATGTACATAATTACGTATATTCCTTCAAATGTATATCCGTTGCTTAAGAAATTGAATGTAAGTAGAGATCTTACTTGGGTTAGCTGGTTTCTTGTTGATACGGCGATGTTGCGTGATGCTGCTTACCGTTGTCTGTCCGCGTCTTTCTAGCCGCTGATCGTTCCATAAACGGGTTTCGGCACCATTATGTAATGTTTTACTTCATAAGAACACTGAAATGTCATAGGTTACTGATTTATTCTTACAAAGAATCATCCTCTGCTACAACAGCATCAAACATCACCATGACTACTATACTATTACTTTCATGGAGTCCATATTAAGTAGATAGCAAGAGTATGTTAACGTCCATGGAGGCTCAAACTCCTTAGCTGTGTAGCGAACAGGTACGGTCAGTTAGATAATTCTCCACACACCTAGGACAATGCCCGAACGAACTACAAGTTGTGAACGAATTTTTAACAGCAGACTTTTCGGGAACATCTAACCAATGAGGTAAATGCTTATGCAAGTAAATGTCTTGTATTGGCTGCTGAGGATATAAATAGGATAATGTCATTTGGAAAGGAACACTGGATTCCTGTATCTGTGGATGAAATAAAGGCCAGATTACCTTGAAGTGGTAATGTATGATGGAAAAAAGACGTTCAGACCCAATCTTGTTGTTGACTACAACTGTGGAAAGGGTGGTGTTGATTCCCATGACCAGAGACTCACATCATACCCTTTGAAGAGGAAGTATGTAAAAGGATACAAAAAATATACTTCTACATGCTAGACATGACACTTCTGAATTCCAACATCATTCATCCCCTCCTCAACCCTGAAAAGAAGCGAGTAGGCTTTACCACCTTCCGGATCTATTTGGCCGAACAGCTGTTGGCCAGTGTGACCTTGCCTGACTATCCAAAATAAGGCATCCTAGCCCTGGGGATACATCACTCAGACTTCAAGAGAGGCACTGGGGACACTTTCTGACCAAAATACCCCCAACAACGAAGAAGGTTATCCCATCACATAGATACAAAGTCTGTGTGACACGGTGTCTGAGAAAGGAATCTTCATTTGAATGCCACCGGTGCAAGGTGGCGATGCACGAATATGACTGTTTTATGACCTACCATATTCATAAAGACTTCACAAAGTACATCTGACAGTGGTTTGGATATTTCCTCTCATTACGTTGCTGTAAAGCATGCTTTTTCAGTGTCGGTGATAATATCATGTAAAGTAATGAAAATAAATGGTACATCAAGGCATAAATAAGTTCAGTTAAATGGTATGCGAATGGGTTAAAACCTTATAAAAATATTGTGGTTTTTGTGTCTAAAATGATGATAAAATTCCAACTCTTGATGGTGTTTTCTAAAAAGGTAATAGATTCAACAATGAAGAGTAAACATTTTTTTTAAATGCTATTTGTTCAGGGCATCGACCCATATGGAACTTTTGCCCCTAAGAGTAAACATAGAAGCTAGAATGCCTTTTCCCTTAAGTAGTAACATACACAAAAATAAATCCAAGAATTAGCTTATATCCGACTTATAAGATGTAACTACCATGAGGGCACTGTCAGTACATGATCGGCAGTGAACGGGCACTGCAAGTGTCAAAAGTTTAGGAATCACTCGTCAAGAGAGTCGGTAGTTAGGCCAATGTAGAAAGCTGGCTAGATTTCATGTCATGAAATTTCTGAGAGTTATATTACATAACAAAAGGAGGAAAAAAGTGAGTGAGAAATAAAAACACACAGAAGGAAATTTAAAAAAAGGACAAGTTGAGTGACATAACAGAGAAAAATAATGTGTGTTTAATAATGTTACAGGGTTTACATCTCACCAACTACTTTTAGTTTTTGGAGACACCAAAGTACCAGAATTATGGTTTCTTCCCTGCAGCATACTTACTTTTTGAAGTTCTGTAAGGGGTGGGTCAGTATGTGGAGGACGTAAAACAGCAGTGTTGATTTCTACAGGACGAGGTAAATCTCTCTGAACAGCTTGAGAACGGCTCCGTAATTCCTGTTCCCCTGAAATAACAAAACCGTACTTAATATTACTTAACTAAATCTTCATTAAAAATCGAGAATTCTGCACAGAAACATAAAAGTCTATTACGACAAATCTGACAAGAGAAGAATAAACAGAACTTCAACTCACTTTTAGCACGTAGTTCTGCAGTGTATCTAGCATCTAAATCAGCCTGATCCTCTATAGTATTTGCAGATTCAGGTACAACTTCTGCTTCCTCTTCTTCTGGTACTACAATCTCGTAATCATTACGAGGTGCTGGCAGAGAACCAAGTCCTTGGCGAAGCTGTTCTTTCAACTGCAAAAAAATAATTCAAACCAACTGACAATCTGGTTTACAATCTAATTAATTTTTTTCAATGTTTTAACTGAATCAAATTTATACCTGTCGCTGATAATTGCTGAAAGCTTGAGGTGTATCTCCTACATCCAGTCCATCCTCAGGGTTAATACTCAGCTTATCTCTAACGGGAGTTGGGTTAGGTCGACCACTACCCCCTCCTATGTCAGATCTTGGAGTATTGAATCCACCAACAGATGAACCAGGTGTACGAACTGCAAAGAAGGAAAAAGCAAGAAATATTAATTATAAGTAGAATTAGAAAAAGATACAAAACCATACAAGATTTTTTATTAATTCCCATGCAGTGATCACCAGTCAGTCAGACCCATCAGCCACACTCAAAATATTCCTAAAAATTATCCACTGTAAAATCTTCAGAAAATTAGAACAGGATATCAGTGAAACACAATTTGGTATCAGAAATGCGTTACAAACAAGAGAAGCAATGTTTACCTTCATGTGCTGGCACAGAGATGTTTAGAAGTCAATCAACCAGTGTATATCTTTTGAATTATAATAAACCTTTGAACAAAGTTCGTCACGACTGTCTTATTCAAATGCACAGGAAGAATTTGGACATGAAGTCCATTCGAATCATCAGCAAAATTTATTACAACCAGACTGCTGTAATAAAGGAAGGCAAGGCGTTGGTGGTGGTAATGAAATATGGCTTTTTTTTTTTTTTTTTTTTTTTTTGCTAGGGGCTTTACGTCGCACCGACACAGATAGGTCTTATGGCGACGATGGGATAGGAAAGGCCTAGGAGTTGGAAGGAAGCGGCCGTGGCCTTAGACAGAGTTGTGTCCTGTCTCCCCTCCTGTTTAACCTATACTCAGAGTAAATAATACAAGCAGAAGAAATGGCAAGAATTAAAGTTAATGGTAAAACAATCAACAACTTAAGATTTGCAGAAGACACATTGCTGTTGGCAGAACATCTAGAAGATTTACAGCGAATGACCAACCAAGTCACCAATGTGAGCAAGAAACAATGTATGGTAGTATCTCAAATGCAACACCAACAGAGTTTGATGATCAGTGAAGAGACAGTACAGCAAGTAAAGTACAAGTATTTAGGATCAACTATGAACTGTACCAAGGAAATAAAAGTCCAGCATTTGCCAAGCAATGAGGAGGGTGTTCTGCAGCAGAGACCTTAGTTTACATCTAAAAATCAGACTTCTGAGATGTTATGTCTTCTCTACCTTGTTCTATGGAGTTGAGACCTGGACCCTAATGGAAAGGGAAATCGACAGACAAGAGGCATTTGAACTATGAACGTATAGAAGGATACTGCAGATGAACTGGACAGATAATGTCACAAATTATGAGGGCAAATGGGAAAGAGAAAGGAAATATTAAACACAGTCAAAATCAGAAAGCTGCAGTATCCCAGTCATGTGATGCGAGGAGAGAAATATCATATACTGCAGCTGGACATTCAAGGGAAGATACAAGATAAAAGACGATGGAGAATAAGATGCATTTTTTGGATTGATAATCTGAAAAATTGATTCAACTGTTCAACCATTGACTTATTTCATGCTGTAACATCTAAAGCAAGAATCTCTGCGATGGCAGCCAACCTTCTGAGAAGAAATGGCATGTGAAGAAAATGCAACTATAAGAAATCTTACAATCATACTGAAGAGAGAATAATAAAAATGTGGACATACCTCCATCACTGCGCTGACTTCGGAATGGAGTTGCTAGCACTGTATTTGGAGTCTGCACCACTTCCCGTTGTGGAGTGATTCCACTGAAATCTGAGCTCTGAAGAGGAGTGTTAAGCCCACCCTTTAATGGAGTGTCTACATGGGTGAGCGCCATCATATTCTGAGCTTCCTGCAGAACTCTATCTGTAGTTGGAGCAGGGGTTCGTGGGGTCCTTGTCACTCCAGCAGGAGTGAGAGAGTAGTCAGCTAACAAGGCATCAGATGGTTGTTGACCACCTTCAGTAGCCACCTCTCTTGCTGCCTCACTTGCTCGTCCTAGTTTGACAACTTGCTGTAGCTCCTATGAATGAACATCAAATTATTAGAATTATTATAAGATATATATATTATGCTTTTCCCCATTTCCTGTATTTATCCGGCTTCCTCCCTATCCTACACTTCCCACATCAAGACTAAAAATTTGTCAAGATGGCCCCTCGATGAACATTTGTGCCTAACTTCCTGGTGAAGCTGGGAAACAGAAATGAGCTTGTTAGGGGCCGAGCAGAATTAAATGTAGAACAACTGGGACTGAAGAGGAGAGAGCCTATCTATGTGAATATAGCAGTTATGAAGGAAGATGTGAGGATTGTCCTTGTCCTTTAGCATTTTCAAGTTTGTCTTGTCTTCTCTTTCTACTCCTCCCTCTTCCTAAATTGACATGTCATGGTATTTGTGCTATTATGTGTCCATTTTCCTATCGTTATATGACTTGACCTGTCATTGTGTTTGCCCTATCATACGTTCCTTTTCCTGTCTTTCTACATTATCTTATACCTATGCATTTCATTTAACATATTGTTTTAATTTAAATCACAGACCCATTGCTTTTAACACCATAAACACTTCAGGCCAGCAAAACCTGTGTTCCTTTTTATACATATGTTTTTTTTGTCACACAGACATAGACAGGTCTTATGGCAAAGATGGGATAGGAAAAGGCTAGGGCTGGGAAGGAATCAACTGTGGTCTCAATTAAGGTACAACCCCAGCATTTGCCTAGTGTGAAAATGGAAAACCATGGAAAACTATCTTCAGAGCTGCCGAAGGTAGGGTTCAAACCCATCATCTCCGGAATGCAAGCTAACAACTATGTGACCCAAACCATATGGCCAGCTTGCTAGGTCATGTGTTCTTCATACAGCTCAAGAATAGTACAAGATGACTTTAAGGTTTAAAAACCCATATATCATATACCTCTTTCTCCAGACACTCACAAATGATGTTCAACTGTGTGTCAACATCAGACTCCTGTGTGTGTTATTACTAATATTTTTATTTTTTCAATAACCATCCTTATTCTTTGTAGCATTTCTATTCTGGGTCCTAAAATCTACCTATATATTGCGCAGATCAAACCAGGATGTTCCTTATTTCAGTCTAAGGATTTCTATGAAAAGTGATGATCATTTAATTATCCAATCCTAGTTTGTTACTCCAATACACTTCACTGCCAGGGCTTATTTTACATAATATAATATCAAAATTGCATTACCTGATCTGATATTTGAGGCTCTGGTAAAACCAATTTACTCCTTTTCTTTGCAGGTTCCTGATTCTGAAGCATTGCAACAGGTATATCATTTTCTTTACGTTGTTTCAATTTCTGTTTATCCTTCCGTCTCTCACGCTGAAAAAAAGAAGAGGAACTACTATAAAGATATGTCCAAACACATTTTATTCTATAAGAGAGTGATTTCCAGTTTCAATGAAGTCACAGAGATAGATGGCAAACAAAGCCTCCAATAATAAAATCAATCATTAAGGCAAGAGAAATCAAGTTTAATCAGAAAGCTGGCATTTCCTTTTTCCTTACCTCTTCCTTTTCGGTGCGCAGCTCCCCATCCAGATGTTGCTGTCTTAGACGAGAGAAGTCAGGTGCTGCCGGATCCACTTCTTCCTTGCTTGTATCATAAAATCCAGGTGCTGGACGCTTTTCAAACGGAATCTCTGCGTTGTAATCCACACCACGTTTCTTTTTCTTACGAGCTGCTAACTCTATACCGGCAGCTCGTAATTCTCGTCTTTTCTAAACAAGGTAGAAAATTATGTTTAATAAGTCTACATATATAAATTACAATCTTTTTGTTGAAATGTAATAATTAACTGGGCAGTATAATCAGGTGAAACATTTCCTAAATACATGAAATCATCTGAGGAGGGTATTTCAAAATCCATATACAAATAAAAACTTACTTGCAAAGCTGCCAATCTCCTAGCTTCTTCTAACTGCTTCTCTCTGGCTTTACGTTTGGCTTTCTTGCCTTGAGTATTAGCAAGTCGAGCCCGAGCTTCGGACAACATTTCCAATTCTGAAACACAACAGTAAAATTGAGAGAAATGAAAAATCACAGCCTGTTTCCAGTCATTCAACCGGATCAGGAATGGAATGAATGAGGCCCCATCTAGCGGTAAGGATAGGTCGGCTCTCACTTTCGTCTATCCTATCCAACCTCCCTTAACTCGTTCTCTTCCAACCCCAACAGTATTACATATGGAAGCCTAGGAAGTCTTTCATTTTCACGACCTTCGTGACCTTTGTCTTTCTTTGGCTGATATATTCATCTTTCAAAGTGACAGACCCATTCTATTTTTTTCTTTCAGATTAGTGTTATATAGAAGACAGTTGTCCAGTTGTTCTTCCTCTTAAAACAATAATTACTACCACCACCACCACTTGTGCTGGCTGCCGAAGCCTATCACACTCATCTGGGGCAATGATTAATGACTGGCAGATGAAATGAAATTGGAATGAAAAATGACAGGGAAAACTGGAGTACCTGGAAAAAAACCTGTCCCACCTCTGCTTTGTCCAGCACAAATCTCACATGGAGTGACCGAGATTTGAACCATGGAACCCAGCGGTAAGAGGCCGGCGTGCTGCCACCTGAGCTACAGAGGCTTCAAAATTGAGGGAACTATGGGCCATAAAATGCAACAAACTGAGTTATAGACATTTTCCACAACCTATTGCCATCTCTTAACTACGAGTTACAACCATGTGATGCAGCTCCTCTGTCATTAAAAAGTTTCCTAAGTAGATGACATTAGCATTTTAGAGCATTTTTACAAGAGAGGGAGTTATGCAACCAAATGTTACTTCCTTGTTTGTGAGCATCAGACATATACAATGCAAGCCTCAGTCGAGTTGTTGGTTATTCCCAGTGCTGTGTCTGGGGAGTGGATGGTGTGAGCTGCCTGACCCATATAGCTTGTCCACAGATATCAGGGTCTCAGCTAGTCTGCAGTAACCTTCTGTACAATGTAGAGAGTTCTTCTTATACAGTAGTAATTGATTGGGTGTGTTTCAGGGCTTCTGAATTGAGTGTTAAAAAGTGTATTTTCAAGTGCTGTAGATTTTTAAAACACATATCTGTTGGGAGAGTGAGAAGAGAGTTTTGCAAACAATTTCCTGGAATGCAGTGTCATCTGTGATGTCTATTACCTGAAGACCTTTTCCAACTTCAAGCAGCCAATTGTTTTAACGTTCATTGAT
The DNA here is from genome assembly GCF_040414725.1 of Anabrus simplex. NCBI lineage: Eukaryota > Metazoa > Arthropoda > Insecta > Orthoptera > Tettigoniidae > Anabrus > Anabrus simplex. The sequence continues at coordinate 56,565,645 of NC_090272.1, read as the reverse complement.
AGGGCAAAGTTCAGAATTATTTTGGTCAATCTCTGAATAATGTTAAACAAAAGCTGAAGGTTTCCATCTATTCAATACTATTTATTGTAACCTTAAAAAAGTTACATATATTTGATGAAACTAGTTTCGGTCTTGCTAGAGACCATCAGTCAAAATCAATAAAGTTAAGGCAAGACATGAATTACAGAAAAAATGTATGCAGCAAGCATGTGTTGTTGATATGTATTCAGTTTAAGACAAGTAACGATTTGGATGTTAAACACTCATCACAATCACACGTCTTGTGTAAGTTCTCAGTTTTCTTCCTATTTGAAGAATGCACTTCACACCAGAAGACCAGGTGAAACACTTAAAAAACTAAAATACAATCTCTGATTGCTCATTCCATAAAATTTGAAACGTCTTTTCCTAAATGTGTCTGAGATTTTCTCTCAGTGTTGGCATAAGCCATGAGATTTCCTTATCATCCAGATTCCCCCTGTACAGACTGGTCAAGAAATTTTCCTTAAGATTTTTCTTCCTTGTTTTTCTACATTTTTTATCAATGATCTGCCCCCAATGATCAGTGTTTCAGATACTTACAGTGCTTCAGGCTTGATTGCAGTGTTGTAATGCCTTAATTTTGCATTTCAGAACATATTCTTTTAATTATATCTATTAAAAGCGAGTCTTTTTATTTATTTCATGTTGATTAGTCATAGTTATTGTAAAGTACATCTTTTGCCTAAGAAAGTATTGAAGAACTACAGGGGAATTAATCTAATATCCCATGTTGCTAAGATAATGGAGAGGATACTGGAAAGTAGGATGAGGTTGAGGGTTGAGAATCAGATACAGGAAAATCAGTTTAGTTTCAGAAGTGGAAGGTCAACAATAGAGCCCATTTTCATAATGATACAACTAATGGAAAAGCAATGGAAGTACGGGAATTATATGGTGATGACATTCATTGACATTGAAAAGGCATATGACAGTGTCCCCAGGACTAAAGTTTGGGACAGTCTGGTACAAAAAGGAATTGGACAGGGATTAATAAAAATGATCATGGCAATGTACAAGGAATGTTGTAGTTGCATGCAAACACAAATTGGCAGGACAAGCTGGTTTAAAATAACTAGTGGGCTGAGACAGGGAAGTGTTCTATCACCAATGCTGTTTACAACAGTAATGGATGACATTATGAGAACAGCAAAAGCAGCATATGGAGGAAGAGAAATGAACATGTTGTTATATGCAGATGATATTGTGATTTGGGGAGAAGACGACAGGAAAGTTCAAGAACAGTTGGATGTGGTGAATGGGAAAATCGAAGAATGTGGATTGAAAATAAGTGTAGAAAAGAGTAAAAGTCTTGTTATGACTAGAGGGGAGAAAGAAGGGAAAGGTCAGATTAGACTTGCAGACAAGCCCCTGGAAGTAGTGGAAACATTTAAATACCTGGGAAGTGAATTAATGGAGAATGCTTGACTGGGCGCTGAGATTAGCAAGAGGATTCAAGCTGGAAGTTGTTTCTATCATAGTGTAAGAAACATGTTACAGGCAGCCGAACTGAAGTTCTTGGGGAGTATGATACAGAAGAGTAGAAGAGACAAAATAAGGAATGAGAAAATCCGGAAAGAAATTGGAGTGGAAAAAATGAATGATAGAATAGAAAAGAGCCGACTAAGATGGTTTGGGCACATAAAGCGAACGAGTGACGAAAGAATGCCAAAAAGAGTAATGGAAATGCAAATGCAAGGAAGGAGAGGCCGTGGACGACCACGATTACGATGGAAGGACACAATCCAATGCAGTATTATAGGAAGAAACCTGGACTGGGACACAGTGTTGGAGGAGTGGTGGAAAGACCGAAGAAAGTGGCGAGGAACCATATTTGCCCCTACCTGGCTACAGCTGGATAAAGGGAAATGATGATGATGATGATGGCATCTTTTGCCCTGTTAGCACATTGACAGTTTTTACCAGTGTAAATAGTGAAGGTATTGTAGCTCTATACTTCAAGTAGATATCTCAAGACAACTGTTAAATTTTCTGCCTGACAGCTCAGTATCCTTTTCAAAGTAAGAAGATTAACAACAAAAAATAGAATTGATGGTTATATTATTTTTTGTTCCTCAGAACATGTGTGACAGTAGTAAAATTTGTGGCCTGTATACCAATAGTGAGGTGGTTTGGCAGTAGCATAAAATTTTCCATTCACTTCCTGCAGCAAGGCCTGATATGTAGAGACAATGACTGGAGAAAGCTGGAAAGCAGCACCTAATAAGATGCCTTCACTGTGATTTATGCTTTGCACAGAATTTTGTAATAGAACCAAGAACAGAGCCTTACTAAGACAGTGAAAAGTTGATCTTAATTGCGTAGGAAAAAACCAATGTTCATATGGAAAAAATGTTATAAATGATAATTTTGTGTTCAAACATTTTACCAACTTTGTGCTGTTGAACATGGCAAAACCCTGTAACTACAGGTTGGAAGATGTCCCTGTAAACCAGACCAGTCATGTTACCCTGGATATAAATTAGAGGTGTACGTAAAACTACCATGATCCCACCCCCCACCAAAAACAGAACAAATTGACACAATCCCTTTGCTCCTGATAGCACTCCAGAATGAAGGCCTCATTCCACCTCTCACTGCATCTTCTCCAGACTCTAAAGCTCCTGCTGTACAGGTGTAAGCTTATGGTGACCTCATCAGAAAAGGGTGCAGGCTTCCAGTGTTCTTTATGCCATGGGTTACCTATCTCATATGAGTTGCTCTATGGTGTGGTTTACGAGCAGCTTTTGGTACAGCCTCCTTGATATCAGTTCTCTGCCTTGCAGCCAATTTTGCACTGTCTCTGTCTCTGGTGGCCCTCCAAAGATCCTGGTGAAACTAGGTAGAACGTAGCAGAGGGCCAACAATTGCTGAAAGCAACAAATGCCAATCCTCCCTGCAAGTTGTTCTGCATAAATGTCCAGTCCATTGTTGATCAGCAGTTGTCTGTGTCCCCATAAACTTTTCCCAAAATATGGAGAAATCACTTTTACAATTTTGGTCTACATCGCACCGACGCAGATAGGTTTTACGCCGATGATGGGATAGGAAAGGCCTAGGAGTGGGAAGGAAGCAGCCATGGCCTTAAGGTACAGCCCCAGCATTTGCCTGGTGTGAAAATGGGAAACCACGGAAAACCATCTTCAGGGATGTCGACATTGGGGCTCAAACCCACTACCCCTCTCCTGGATTGGAGAAATCACCCTGACTCGCTCCAACATAAGCAGCGACGTCCAATTGTAGCTGTTCTTCTTTCAGCAATATTGACATATAAAAGAGGCTGGTAGCAGAAATGGGTACTCTTTTTGCCATGTATACCTCAGTCTTACACATGCTGTATATACACCACTGACCTTACAAGTGATGTTAAACTGATTGAAAAGACAAATATCAAACCTGATCTGAGTTTAGCATCACTATGTGTCTCAGACATTAGCCTAGAGTGCGAACTGTATATATATATATATATGAGGTACCGTGACATATAATGTGTGAAATCATTGTAAACAAAACTTATTTTGAAGCACTGTAGTCTTGTAGTCTTTTGTTTTAATTGTATTCATACTACATCCCTTCATTACAGTCATTATATAACCGAACAATTTATTTAATATGTATGAAAATGGAATAATAATAATAATAATAATAATAATTGTTGTTGTTGTTGTTGTTGTAAGGTCATATATAGTACTGAGGCTACATCTTGAATGGGAACCAAAATATTATAACCTGGACTTGTTTACCATTTTTCCCTTCTACAACAATGAAACGCTCAATCTTGTTGTTTACTCTCCTCATAATCCATTCCATTATGTATGCTCATCATTTCAATTTAGTTGTGTGATTTTGATTGTACCCTGACATGTAAATAATAAGTACATGTGAGTGTAGTGTGATGTTTTATGAATATTTTTATAATGAAACTCTCATGAACACAGCATCTCAACAGAGTTGGCAATGTTGCTGACATTTGAAAATTCAGTCACTTTCATACCACGATTCACATATTTAAAGAACAATTTGGGTGGGGATGGTAAAACACAGCCATGATATCCCTGGACTGTCATAAGAGGGAACTAAAAGGTGACTCCAAGGGCTCTGAACTTAGAAGCATGGGATGGTTAACTAGCCGAGTCTGGCATTGTTTCTACTTATTTATGCCAGGCTCCACACACTTTTTTTTTTCTTGCTAGTGGCTTTACGCCACACCGACACAGATAAGTCTTATGGTGACGATGGAATAGGAAAGGCCTAGAAGTTGGAAGGAAGCGACCGTGGGATTCGAACCCACTATCTCCCAGATGCAAGCTCACAGCCACGCGCCTCTAACAGCACGGCCAACTTGCCCGGTGCTCCTCACTTTTATCTTTCCTATCTGACCTCCTTTGGTCCACTCTTGTTCCTTTCTGATTCCAATAGTATTAGGTTTGTGAGGCCTAGAGAATTCTTCATTTGCATGCCCTTTGTGGCCCTTACCTTTCTTTTACAGAACCTTCCTTCTTCCGAGGGTCGGACCTCTTCCATTTTTCTCCAATTAGTGTTAAAAGAGGATGGTTGCCCAGTTGTACTTACTCTTGAAACAATAATCACCATCACCACCTGTTATACAATAAGTAAATTCAGAAAATACCACATGTATTGCAATGTGATGATCTGTACCTGTTAGCTCCAATCTTATTATTAGTTAACCTCTCAGGCTGGTTCTATGTATATGTGTATGCTCGCTGTTAATACCCATTGCAGCGCACTGCTCCGCACAGTACTGCATGAAAACAACATTCCTGTGGTATCTGTCAAGCATTCATGGAAATTTTGTATAACCAATGAGTTCTAGAAGCCTTGATTTTCTTGACCATCTATATTTCACAAATAATATTTCATTAGCTTGTTGCTTTGTGTGTCATTGAGGTGAGGAATAATTTTCTTTATGCTCTCTGTTGAGATAAAACAGAAACTACTGACTTCTAGCCGCTTTGCTCATGGCTGTCCTTACGCATGATGTAGCCGAAACAGAAAGGTGAATTTTTTGGGGCAAGTGCCACTACCATGAAAAAACACAGGACCTTTGCATGGTCCTTTACATTCCGAAACTGAACATGCTCTGTTAGTAGAGGAAGAAAGTACTGAAGGCAGTTTTGCTGGCCGTTCTCATAATGCAGGATGTGACACAGCTTTCCCAAGAAGAATTTTTGTCTCTTGAAGTGAGGGTGAAGACGTAGAGTGTTGATGTAATATCTGCTTATAGTGACATTCAACAAGTGTGGTGCAAGTTCCATACCACACATAGCCAGTAGAAATTTCCTGTTACTGGACAATTTTGGCCACAGAAGGATTCTAATAGTGTTTTAGATGGATATTTACTCTTCAATGATAAGGTTATAAGTATAGTAGAGGAGACGAGCAGATATGCTGAGTAGCGGTTGAAGGCAGGTGTCAGGAAGCCAGGTAGAGTGTTAGGAACCCTCGACAGCCAACGAAATTTTTGTGGGGCTTTGTCTGAACATGCTAGCTATAGCCACAAAAAGTGCAGAAGCCCACCCTGTAAAGTTATTTCAGTACAGATACATTTCTGGAATCCCCAATCTTTCTGAAAACTATGAAAAAACAAGTGAGTGGCTACACGGTTCGGGTCACGTAGCTTTTAGCTCACATTTGGGAGGTAGTGGGTTCAAACCCCACAGCTGGCAGCCCTGAAGATGGTTTCCCATTTTCACACCAGACAATTGCTGGGGCTGTGCCTTAATTAAGGCCACAGCCATTCCCTCCCCACTCCTATCCCAACGTTGCCATAAGACCTATCTGTGTCAGTGCAACTTCAAGCAAATTAAGAAAAAAACTATGAAAAGGGACCAGTTTGACTCAAAATGTGATTCCTGCATTTTGTTGATAATGGAATAGCTGACAATTACAAAGGGACTCTAAAAGTATTCAAAATTCGAAACATTCTATAAATAATGAACTCTAAATTTCAGTTGTCATACCTTTCATCACAAAACATCCCAATCAATGAACCTTTGACCTTGTGGAAAGGTTGGTTAGGCCTAAAACAATATATCACTCTGAAGCTGCAGAATAAAACTGAACTTCGTGAATCATTTACAGGTATACACTATTTACACCCAGAAACATTCAAGAGACCATTAATAAGTCACCGTGAAAATTTTGTGTTATTAACTAGCCTAGTTTCTGAAATATGCAACATTTTGTGAAGTGCTACAAAATCTTACTCTGCTAGCCAATTTAAATACCCCTCAGAGTGCAGAAGCTATGCTACTCAAATGCCTGCCTATGGGGTTAATTGTCCGGCCCTGCGGTGTGTGGGGCACAGCGTCCGCCTGTCACCCGGCGGCCCTGGGTTCGATTTCTGGCTGGGCCAGGGGTTTTTGATTGTAAATGATTAATATCCCTGGCCTGGGGACTGGTTGTTTGTGTCGTCCTTAATGTTCCTTTCCTCACATTCAACACTCTACACTTCCCTCATTCCAATTACACGCAGGTTCAAATCACATGGTGCAAGTAGGGGCAAAAGATCTCTATAGGTCAACAAATAGCATTTTTTTTTAATGGGGTTAATTAATGAATAAGACTACTATTGAATGTAATTTAGTAAAATTGATATACCATATTATTGTAAAAAATTTTTAGTGGAAATTTCTACAAAAATTACTTATTTTATTCCATTTATAACGGATAGAATTTAGCAAGATTATGTTTTATTTTCATTTATATTTGAATTCTAGAGAATCCCTCCTTGGTACACAGCTTTCTTCTGATAATTTTGTTTACTATAAAATTTAACCAGCTTTCTTTTTTATATTATATGTGATGATTTAATTGTCTTTTAAGTGCTTTTATTTTCAGTACAGTGGAATATCCTTGAGGTTGACTTAGTGTTAGTGAGTACTGTGGCTGTACTGGTAGCAGAAGAAAAATTCCATGACCTTTCCCTCACCAACCAATGAATTGCAAAATGAAGAACATTAAGCACTCTCATCTGGACAACTTCTTTTTCAGAAAAAAAAGAAAAAAGAAAGAAAGTGAGGAAATGCAGCTCCACATCTGGTCTAACTCTCTCCACTTCTTAGCTTTCATTTTACTTTTTTCATTTATTTTTATATTTATTTTATAAACTTCATGCAAATTACAAAACATTTCTTAAAATTAAAAACCAGCACAGCAAAATCTGAATGGCTGCCAAGAATAACACTGCAAATAATTTTTCAGTTTTCAGAAATATGTTAAAACATATCAAACAATGTTGCCCCAAAAGTTTTGACTCTGATTTTAGGAGTACCGGTAGTCATAACTGAAGAGATTAGAAATAAAATAACTGAGAGCATGGTATAAGATTTTACAGCTTACAAGTGCCTTTGGCTTACTTAAAAGCTACTTTTCATTCTTTCTTGTTAACCCAAAGAGATTGTCTGCTTGTGTTACTCTCTAAACCTCAGCTCAATCTCTTCCTAGATCCCTTTCCATGATGGCTTTGATGAACTGGTAGCTAAGTCTCTTAATTTCTTGGCAAAATAATACAGTATTGGAAAATAAAAGAGAGTTAAGGAATGAATTGCCCCTTTTCATGCCATGTACTCTTAGAGAAGTCCTTTTGAAGCATAGGCCAACCATCAAGTGTATTGCTGTTCAAAGTGAAGAATTTGAGCAAGAGGAAAAGGAAAGAAACCAAGTAAATTAATAAAATTAAAAAAAAGAGAAAATCAACATAAATACAGTACAAAAGAATGTTGCAAGGTATATGAGAGTGCAGGGAGGAGGAAGGATTAGAATAGGAGGATTCAGAGGAATCCAAGCCCTACGTAGAATACAAATCAAATTGCCCACCTGTAGTTTTAGTTCACAGCTATGACCGCTATGTGGTGGTCATGTGCAGTTCAGCGATAGTTATTGTTTTTCAAAATTTGAATTTAACATTCATTTTTACACTCTATTCTATGGATATGACATGACATAAGACATGCTCTAAGTTGAAAACCACTTAATGTGATGCATCAGGAAAGGACCAGGAAATTCCTGCAGCTGAATAGTGAACACTACAAGAATAATGTTTTAGTCATTAGCAGCAACGTTCCTCTCAGAAACATAATTGGAATGAAATTAAACCTAACTCCATGTGTCATATACTTTTAACATACTGAACACTGGCATATTTGTAACGGTGTTAATAGCTGCATGCTGAGCATTTCAGCCATATTCTGAGGCTTTATAACTTCAAAATTTTTAAGCTAAATGAATTATTCTTTTTGCATCCTAAACTATAATTATCTGTCTCAGCACTGAACCCATTTGGTTCTTTCATTTTTGACAATAAAATGTAAGGGGGCCAATATATTTATCACATCTTTGAGCTTTTTATTTTTTCTCTGTTTATTTCAAAACATGCAAGTAATCAATTCTTTTTCATATTCACATTCAAAATTGTTACATTAGTCTTGTTTGGAATTTAAGTGTTGTAGGGACTTCAACTGCAATGTGTACACCTGTTTCTTGGACTTCTCCAAGATCTTTGTTAGGTGTCTTCACAACAAAATGATCAATGCACTGAAGAGCACAGGGGGATGGACGGAAAAGACATCCAAATAATCTGAAACCTCTACTGGTCAAGAAGTGACTGTACGTGTCAAAAACAAGCTCTCGGAGCCAGTAACGATCACTGGAGATGCGCAACAGAGTTGTGTTGTTACCACTGTTGTTCAACCTATATTCAGAGCAAATCTTCAGAGAAGCGCTCGACAATGTCTCAGATGGAATAAAGGTGAACGGGGAAGTCGTCAACAATATATTGTACCGGGCGAGTTGGCCGTGCGCGTAGGGGCGCGCGGCTGTGAGCTTGCATCCGGGAGATAGTAGATTCGAATCCCACTATCGGCAGCCCTGAAGATGGTTTTCCGTGGTTTCCCATTTTCACACCAAGCAAATGCTGGGGCTGTACCTTAATTAAGGCCACGGCCGATTCCTTCCAACTCCTAGGCCTTTCCTATCCCATCGTCGCCGTAAGACCTATCTGTGTTGGTGCGACGTAAAGCCCCTAGCAAAAAAAAAAAAAAAAAAAAAAAAACAATATACTGTACGCAGACGATACCGTACTCATGGCTGACAGTATTGAGGGATTGCGAAATCTCTTAGACAGGGTGTGCCACGCCAGCCTTCGATACAGTCTTGATATTAATGTAAAAAGACAAAATACATGGTCTTCAGCAAACATGAAGTGCCACTATGTATACTCAACGCTAACGGTTGACCTGTTGAGAGCGTAACTAAGTTCATCTAATTGGGGGTTACCTTAAGACTGAGATTCTTCTTTAGAAGTCAGGTGTTGCAAAGAGTGAGCAAGAAACATTTTCATTAAGATGGAAAAAATGCTACACAGTCATGACCTCAGATTAAACTTGAAAAGGCAAATAGTGAGATTATATTCTTTACCGTGTTGAAGCATGGACAATAACCGACGCCATGGAGAAGAACATCCAAGCCTTAAAAATGTGGACCTAAAGGTGCCTGCTCAAGATTTTGTGGGTCCATCATATGTCTAATGAAGCCAACATATGAAGCCAACATATATCAATGAAAAAGTCCTTCGACGTATGTGTTGTCAACCTGAACTCATGTTTACCGTTAAGAAAAGGAAACTGCAATATTTAGGCCATGTAATGCAAAACTAGTCTAAGTACTGCTTCTTGCAACTCTTCTTGCAAGGAAAGACAGCTGGGAGAAGAGGGCCTGGGGGCAGGAGGATTTTATGGTTGGATAACGCTCACAAATGGTGCGACCTGACGTCCAAGAAGCTCTTCAGGGCAGTCATATCAAAAGACAACATCGCTATGATGATCACCAACATCCGCAACGGAGAAGGAACCAAGAAGAAGAAAAAGAAGCATTATTATGCTACCTAAAAGACAAAATTTGATTGGTAAAGGTGATCCTTTTTCTACAGTCCCAATTAAGTAAATGTTGACTTCAGTGATAAAGTTTGAAACATTTGGATAAACAGAAATGCGTATTGCTATGATCACCATAACTTGGTATGTATCTTTAACTGAATTATTGAGAGAAAGAGTTCACCACCACCACCATCATAATCACTATCGCTGTCATCCAGTTTAAATGCTGAATTCCAGATTATCAGGGTTAATATTGCGCTAGTGCTCAAAGAATCAAAACACTGTGATGCCATAGTAGGAACGAGCGGAAAAATAAAGCACATGGAACACATGTTTACTACTCTTCAAAACAAGCATTCGTATTCTATTTGGCAAAAGTAGTGGTCAAATCTAGCAGCAGTATAAGGAACTGTAATGCTGCCATTCAAGTTTACCAGAAGAGATACAAACGTATTTCCAGCATGTGATGTTTTATTAATTAAGAAAACTAAGCCCGAGCACCGTTAGGGTACCTTATATGGCAGCATGTTCAATGTATTACAAGCACCTATTCAGACACTGAAGAGGGACAAGGCTGGTAAGTTTACATGAAAAGGCCAGGTCATAGCACGAAAAATACAAGCTCTCACATGGCTAGCCATCTTTATATGAACACTTCTTCTGGACACACCACGGTTATATCCCGAAGGATGTCCAGCATCTGTATCAAAATTCAAGGACTTATAGCTTTATTGCCTTTAATTCCCCCCAGTAAAACATAGTGTTTGTCAAAATCTAACCTCCACTCAAACAATGGACAGTGAAAGGTATAAGTCCAGGATTCGCCGGCACGGGTGAGCACGGGCTCTGCGGCCGCAGCTTGCGCGTCTATATGACGTCATATATGACGTGTTTGGCGAGATGATGTTTGCATACATGGCGGATAATTCGAAGGGATGTGTAGCGGACGCTAAATGTATGAATTAATGGTCTGTTATATTTAGCTGTTTGAGACTGCGTAACACAATTTACAGGCAATAGAATGGGTTACAACTTGACTAGTTGGTTCGTGAAATAGATATTAATGGTATGATATGATGGGGCTGACTTGATGTCACGAAAACTTTACGAGTATTAAGTACGCCCGGCAAGTACGAAAAGCATTGGTATGGTTTGGTTAGGTCCGCCTAGTGGCAAAACCGTTGGTCTGGGGACAAGCAAAGGGGGTCTGGAGGAGTAAGCCTCCACGTTAGAACCGTGAAGCGGCCAACAGGCCTACAGCTTCACTTACGAAAGCAATTGTGTTTCGCCAAAAACCACTGATAGTGACAGGTTAGGTTGTGATCCACCAAAAACCACTGGTAGTGATGCATTAGGTTAGGTTTGGTTAGATGCGACAGCATTGCTAATTGAGCGGGGGATCCACCGAAAACCACTGATAGTGAAGGTTAGGTTGTGATCCACCTAAAACCACTGATAGTGACAGGTTAGGCTGCGGTCCACCTAAAACCACTGATATTGATGGTTAGGTTGTGATCCACCTAAAACCACTGATAGTAACAGGTTAGGTTGTGATCCACCAAAAACCACTGATAGTGACAGGTTAGGTTGTGATCCACCAAAAACCACTGATAGTGACACATTAGGTTAGGTTTAGTTAAGTGCGACAGCATTGCTAATTGAACGGGGTGATCCACCAAAACCATTGGTAGTGACACGTTAGGTTAGGTTTGGTTAGGTGTGATAGCATTGCTAATTGATCGGGGTGATCCACCGAAAACTACTGATAGTGACAGCTTAGGTTGTGATCCACCGAAAACCACTGATAGTGACAGGTTAGGTTGTGATCCACCGAAAACCACTGATAGTGACAGGTTACGTTGTAATCCACCGAAAACCACTGATAGTGACAGGTTAGGTTGTGATCCACACAAAACCACTGGTAGTGACAGGTTAGGTTGGGTTCGGTTAGGTGCAACAGCATTGCTAATTCAGCGATTGTTGTTGGAAGTACACTTTTGGTGATCACATCACGAATGGGAAGGCAACACTATACATACGAGTATACTGCAATCAGTGAGACTGGATATGAATATACGGCTACTCACCATAAGTTGACAGAGGAGTGGACAGAAGATGGACTTCTTTGTTTACATAGATGCACTCCCTCTTAAAATAATAATTACTAGTATGGATACAGCACCGAACAGGAGTTTTAATTGTTTTGGCTAGTTGTACTGTCTTAAAACAATAATCACGACTATTACAAAGCTGAACACACGACTCGATTGTTTCTGTCTAGTAATACTTCCTCTTAAAACAATAATCATGACTATGACAGAGCTGAACACACGACTTGATTGCTTTCGTCTAGTTGTAGGACTACTTCCTCTTAGGACAGTAATCACGACTATAACATAGCTGGAGACACGACACACGAGTGGTTTGTTTTTGTCTGTTAGTTGTACTCCCTCTTCAAACAATAATCACACTGCCGGTAATGAAACTCGTGATTTGAGTTTGATGTATTTTTGTTACTTGTAGAAGTTAAGTTGGTAACAGTTGAGAGAGAGAAGACGGAGTCATCTTTTGGGGTAAATATTGATTACTTTGCGATGCCATCTCTTTACACGTGAAACTATCAAGTAACACGTTAGCTGAGTGGATAAGTCGGTGGACTACGGAGTTGAAGATCGCTGGTTCAAGATGGCCTATCGCCAGGAATTTAGAACAGGTAAGTAAAATGAGTATAGTATGCGAATATGTAAGTGGAATAAGTACGTATAAATTAGGTTAAATGGATGCCGGTGAAGTACAGGCGGGAGTTGAAAGAAGGTGAAGAAATGGAAAGTAAAGGCGAAATTTCTTCAGTATGTTTTAATTTCTCCCCACCCGAAGCCCCTCCTACCCAGGAGGTCCCGTAAGTATGTCATCATAGCTGTGCCGACGAATTCTGGCCTTGTTCCCAGTGAAAACATTTTGGAAAGGAATACTCAGACTGTAATGTACTTGTGACCAATATTTATTTCACATTTTTCTTGTGTAAAAATGCCTGCGAGTTTTACATTATATTTACAATTATACATAGAGCAAGCAGTATCAAAGTCAATGAAGGCTATCAGCAGAACGCCTCACACTTAAAATAATAGTAATAGAGTAATAATAGAAATTACCACTCATAATTCCCGAAACATCTGTTGCCTTCAAGACTAACTCCCTCAAATAGAATCCTCATGCAAGTTATTATTCATATTTCTCCACATGCACAAGTATATAACCTTTAAACTCATAAAGAAAAAGTATTCTCTTTGTTATGCAAATACATTATGAAACAAAAAAGTTGAGAACAGTGCTGGAATATAATATACGGTTCCTTGTTCCTGTCACAATGTTTATGTCGGCTAAACATGAAGAAAAGGAAAACTTATGAGTACATCTTTGCAGCCTGAGAAGGCTGCTGTGGCAGAGCACACCATACATAATGACCATCAAATTGATGAAATACCTGTCATTTATAAGGAGAAACGCTTTACATCTCGAGTCATTCATAAAGCGACAGATACTGCAAAACACCTGAATAACTTTATCAAAGGCGAAGGCTATATACCGAGTAGACCTAAAATTAGGTCTTCATCTTGACCTTCCTTGACTCCGGAGGCCCTGGAATGAACTATGCTTCTGACAGGGCCTTCCTATCTTGACCTAATTGCTATGGAGCAACAAGTGTCACTGGTCAGTTTTACTGTTCTAACTCAGAAGATGATCTTGGACACAAGATCATAACGTATCAGCTTATTTATAATATCGCAAATATATAATTATGTCGTTCAGTGGTCCTGAAGATTTTTTAAGGAAATTTAGAAAATCCAATTTTCTCAGATTCATGTTTGTGTAACATTGCTACCCCTCTCACTGGGTGTCTCAATTACTTGTTACAAAATAATATCCTTTTATTGTCACATTTCATTTCCCAATAGCTCTTCTAAACCACTCACCATCTTCATCCATATCTTTGGGATCAGGTCGTGCAGGCTTTGTCTCAGGATTTGGATCGATTTCTCCTGGTTTAAGTTTGCGAGGATCATCTGCAGCATCTTCTCCTTCTTCTTTCTTCTGAGCCTGGTCCCTATATTAAAAATAAAATTATACAAGAAAAATAAAATTTACAGGAGAAATAAGACATTACTGGATGATCACAATTAATTTCAAAATTTTAAAAATATTATAGAAGTGAAGATGTTAACTAGTAAACAGTCAATATCAAACCACTTTTTCTTACGGGAAGAGGCAAATTTAAGAATGAAATTACTACCAATTTATAAGAGATGATGTTTCTACATTTATATCCTATTTTTTAGCAATTCTTGGAAACAAAATGAAAAAGAACTGAGAGAATTATTTAGCGCAACTTGATTGAGCCAAACAAATGTTAATTTACAGAGGTTTATTAACTAATTACAGGCTAAGAACATTGCAATCATCAGACTCATAAAGACAATGCACATGTGCATGTGAAACCCACCAAATGGCATGTTTAGTAGGCCTATTATCTGTTTTATGGATTATGTGTCCAATAAAGAAAACGCAACAAGCAACTAGTCATGCCTAATAAGAATCTAACGGTAAAGCAATAAATCTTTCTGGTTTTTACTTTTCTTTCCAGTTTTTTTTTTTTTTTTTTGCTTTACGTCACACCGACACAGATATGTCTTACGGTGACAACAGGATAGGAAATGCCTAGGAATTGGAAGGAAGTGGCCGTGGCCTTAATTAAGGTACAGCCCCGGCATTTGCCTGGTGTGAAAATGGGAAACCACGGAAAACCATCTTCAGGGCTACCGACAGCGGGGCTCGAACCCACTATCTCCCGATTACTGGATACTGGCCGCTTTCTAGATTTGCTGGGGTCACCGCTTGAGGATCTGGCCTAGTTTTACAGCCAGATTTCCTTCCTAACAACAATCCTATGTTGGGGGATGTATTCATTGTTACATGTTTATGTGGTGGTTGATAGTGACGTGTGGTGTGTGTACAGAGGTGTGTATTATTTATTTATTTAAGTTATGGCTTTTAGTACCGGGAATGTCCGAGGACATGATCAGCTTGCGTGATGCAGGTTTTTCTACTTGACGCCAAATGGAAACTTGCACATCTGGAGGTGGGATGATGATGATGATGATGATGATGATGATGATGATGATGATGATGATGTAGGATGAGGATGGAATCCAGTGTTGGCACATAGCCTACTCCTGTCAAATAATATCAAAAGGTCTGCTCCAATCTTAAACGTCACCATCCGACAGACAAATCATCATCAACAGTGGCATATCCCCTCACTCTATATGAACACTACAAAGAGGTTTGAAATTGCATCCAGGATTTTGGCACACAATATGTGATTAAAAATTGTGTACCACCAATTCTCCTACCCTGCCGGCCGACATTCTGATGGTGAACATTTTTTCCACTAACAGAACTCGGACCAGCTAACCACAGCATCAGACCATATAGACTTGACAGCTTAACGATCATGGCCACCAAGTGGGCAACCAGATATTAAAATATCTGGCCAGACCGAGAATCAAATCCGGGGCCTTTTAAACGAAAAGTATCTGTTACTGAATTATGAGATGATGCCATATTGTATTATTCAGCCAATAGTAGTGTTCATTCATCCATCCACTCCCCAAAATCTCAATAATTTCATGCTACTTTGCTATGGAAGTTTAGTTACTTCTCAGGGTGGGCTGACGGGTCCTCAGCAGTGACACTGAATGCTTCTATTTCTCCTACATGTCATACAAGGTAAGATTTATAAGATTCTGCATGTCGAGTTATATATCATAACCTGGGGGAAAACACTGATCTTCTACCTTTATCTTGCCTATCCAACCTCCTTTGATCAACTCTTATTTTCTTCCAACCTCAACACAATTAAGCATGAAAGTTTTAGAAAGAATTTCATTTTCATGCCGCTCAGGGTCCTTCCCTTTCCTCAGCTGAAACCTTCATCCTTATATGACTGGGCGGCACTACCAATTTCACTTTTGATAAGTGTTAAGAGGGAATAGTTACTGTCCGCACACTTTATCTTGATGCATTTGTGTACGGGGTGAGGAGTAAGGAGGGAGCTGTCCCGGTATCGATAGTGCTGCCTGGTGCTGCCAACTGAATGAAAATGAAATCTGAATTGAATCGAGAAGATGATCGATCGATATGAAATTTCTAAACCGTTATCATCTTAAGCCAACAACTATGTCACATACACATTATATAACATTATAAAACATATCTCTCGATGCGAATCTTGTTCCTAGCATGAATTCTATACTTTGACTTTGATGTGTAAACAACAACAGTACCAGTACGTAAAGTTTACGCCAGATGTCGCACAACGATGTTAAGCGATTCATAGTTTGTGTTTCAGAGGTTGCCGGTATGAATCTCGAAGATCGCCGAGGTCGACCGATTCAGCACTAGGATGTAAATGCACCAAGATAAAGTGTGCGGATAGTAACTATTCCCCTTAAAAATATCAAACACCACCACCGTCAAGTATCTTAATATTTTATTCTGATATTTCTGAAATATTTGCCCTCTCCCAAGAACATTTTGTGTACCTCCACCCACCAAATAAGAAATAATGAAATACTCACAGTAAGTACTCGTATCGTTCCAGACACTGAGCTGCTGTTCGTCCAATTATCGGAGCAATTGTCCTCCACTGTGTTGGCATCAGTTTAGCTAAATGCAATAGTTTTTCATCTTCTTCCCGACTCCATTCGGTTTTTTTAATACTTGGATCCAACCATTCATACCAACGAGCTTTACACTGCTTGGCTGATTTACGATGAAGAAGAGATGCTATACGAGACCACTGGTTCTTCCCATATTTCATTACAGCTGCTTTCAAAATTTCATCCTGAAAACGGCAATACGATTAATATGCATATAAAATAAAAGGCAACTGCCCTGCAGTATAATGTATGGTCTAGAATGAAATGTTTTATATTTCCTCATATTTGAAAGTATAGCAGAGGACTCAAATACAATACAGAAAACTGTTTTTTTTTAATGTCAGTAATCAGAAATTCGAAACAAAGATGCGACCACTGTAATTCAGTAAAGAAGAAAAGGAATCAACAAATAAATTCATTTTACGGATCCAATTCTAAAAGAACATCAATCATACTAACCTCTGTGTTTCTCCAAACACCACCTTTTATCATAATACGCGGCATGATTATAGGTTATTTATAGTGCACGAATGAAAGAAAATAGTAAATATGTGAACACTGTGTGCTTCACTCGAACGGCAATAAGTTTATAACCACGTATTATCAATAAATACAACACTGAATGCACGCAAACAACTAACACAACACGGCCACAGATTCTGACAGCCAAAGTCTCCAATCCGCTTCCATCGAACAGTGACGCCACCAAGCAGAATGAAATTACCCTAACGTTGTCAATATTTATTATAAATAAACAAGGTTTATAATACATGAATACTAAAAAATATATATATATATCTCCAAGTTATGTTCACTTCTATTGTAGAAGCTAGTGTCCATTAAACTTACTAAGACACTAAAGAATAGGAGAAAGTATAATTTCCTGTAATCCTAACGAGGTAGCCCTGCGGTTGTGACCTTACATTCGGGAGATGGTAATTCGAATCCCACCGTTGGCAGCACTAAAGATAATTTTCCATGGTTTCGCATTATCACACCAGGAAAATGTTGGGTCTGGACCTTAATTACGGCCACGGCCGCTACCTCCCCATCTTCCCCATCCTTGCGTTGCCGAAAACTTTTGATGTGTTTTTTTACAAGTTTCTTTACGTCACACCGACGCAGATACGTCTTATGGCGACGATGGTATAGGAAAGGCCTAGGAGTGCGAAGGAATAGGTCGTGGCCTTAATTAAGGTCCAGCCTCCAGCATTTGCCTTGTGTGCAAATGGGAAACCACGGAAAAACATCTTCAGGGCTGCCGACAGTGGGGTTCGAACCCACTATCTTTGATGTGTTGGTGTGGCGTTAAATCACTAACAAAAAAGAAAGAATAAACGATAAACCAGTCGAAAGTCTATGGAAATAATTTCTATTAGTTAGCAGTGACAATATTTTTTGTGTTCTATTTTTTATATGGCATGCTGATGCTGAAAATCTGTCTATTGAATCACAATAATAATGTTATTGGCTTTTACGTCTTACTAAATCCCAGATGCCTAAATTTTGTCCCACAGAAGTTCTTTTACGTGTCAGTAAATCTACTGACACGAGACTGACGTATTTGAACACCATCAAATAGGCTACCACCGGACAGAACCGGGATCGACCCCGCCAACTTAGGCTCAGCAGGTTTATGAAGTCACTGACTCTCGTATTATTTGCATGATGTCAATTTATAAATACGGTAATTGATTATTGTATGCCCAAGCCTTGGGACTTTACTCTACGGGGTCGGGTGTGAAGTGAGATGAATCTGCGCAGCTAATTTTTACGACCGGATGTCCTTCCTGATATCAACATCATCAGAGGAGTTAGCTATATGGGCAGCGTACTGGCATTCGGTTCAGAAGGTCACGGGGTTGATTCCCGGGCGGGTCGGGGATTTTAACCTTAATTGGTTAATTCCAATGGCTCGGGGGCTGGCTATGTGTGCCGTAGGGCCCTTATCTTTACAGACATGTAGGTCGCCTAATAGGCCGTCTACTAGAAAAAGATCTGCACCAGGCCTCTCCGGAGGCCATACGCCTTTATTATTATGAGATTAAATGAATGATGCGATGCGATAATAGGAAGGGTGAAACCCGGTGCCGACACATAGCTTTACGTCCCCATCCAACGGACGAATCAACAGCTCTGCTGAGAGGTTTGAAATTTGAACCAGGCTTTTCCACGCAATCGAGTGATTAGAAATTGTACTCCGGTACCACCATAGACTTCACGCCTTACCGAATATGGCCACCAGGCGGGGTTAGAAAATAATTGATTATTAGTCATGATTATTAGGATTAAATCCTGATCTTTTTACATTATTGGAAGTAGGTTTCTTACTCTGAAAAAAAAAAACTGAAGGCCAACAGGTGTTCCTTATCCTCCTTATCTGAAGGTTGTTTCCTCTTTATTAACGTGCAATGGGGAGGACGGAGCGGACCAGTTGTTGTGACGTCATCACCCGATTGTACCGAGTGAACTACCGGTACCGAGTGAATGTAATGTGGCGGCACGTTTAAATACGTTATTGATATGGCAACGTAAATTTATTGCCCTTTTCTCACAACATAACTGTATCAATGAATACAGCAATGTTGCCATTGACGCGTTCATGGCGCGTACCAAATACAGTAGAGACAATACGCGACACTGAGCGAGATATCGAGGAACAGCTATTAGAGCTCTCTCTAGCGGGTAGACCTGAAAATTACTGATTCTGTCATAAGAGCACGTGTATTTGTGTGTGAATTTTTTGGTGTTATTTATGCGTTTTCAGTGAGTTGATATAATTAAATAGTAGTGGGTGTCATTCCTTGATATCTCCTCTCAACATGAGGGGAAAGGTATGTGCTGTGTTTGGCTGCAGCAACTATGCAGTAACTGGCTTAAAATATAATACGCATATTTTATTGTATAGTGCAGCAGTTAACCTTCAATACCGATGTGTTGTTGTAGGTGTGATCTGTGGGTTTTGAAATATCACAGAAATGATTTAGATAAGGTGTACAAGAAAGAAGGGACGTTACGCTTATATAAGAATTATAAGATCTGTTCAGATCATTTCCAGGCCAGCGACTTAAAAATTCCTCGACTTTTTTTCTTTTATCCCTCTTCTCAGATTAAAGCCGGGATTTTGTAGATTTTCTTTCTGTTAGTAGACTTCATGTTAAGAGGAAAATTGTCCACCTTTAAATGTTAATTCATTGCATCATGTGTGTAAGGAATGTGCCGATATTTTTATTGACAAGTGCATTAATGTGATGATAAAATGATTTTTAAATGAGAAAAAAAGACAAATCTAACCTAAAAGTTCAGGCAGGAATGCTAAAGCAAAAAGTAATGCATAAATGAAAGAACAACCCATTTCACAGCAGTCTATTTCACATCTTGTTTATATGTCTAATTTCAGTCTTTAAATAATAACCTTGTAAATAATTCTTCATTCATTTATCCAGAATTGCTTTAGCAACTTCGAAGTTAATATCTCAATAATACTTTCTTTCTAGACGTAATTTATTTATCCATTTTCGTATATGCATTTCCATTGCTTTTGAATTTAGCGCGACTTTTTAGATCAAGTCTCTAGGAGCGCCACCGTCGAATTGTCTCCCAGTTTAACACGGCTAAATCCGTAAGTGTCGCGTATTGTCTCTATTTGCCCGTACTTCTAGACATGATACTGTACCGGTATAGCATTTTAGACTTATGCCGTGTCAAGGAAATAAGGTGAAATTCTTTACGTTTCGCAGAGAAATCTCGACTGTCCACGAGAAAGGCTTCTTAAACAACGTATAATTTTAAAGTATCATGGTTTAAGAAGCCTTTCTCGTGGACAGTCGAGATTTCTGCTGAGTACGCAGAGCACAGTTCTATGCGAAACGTAAAGAATTTCACCTTATTTTCTTGACACGGCATAAGCCCAAAAACCTATACCGTACAGTATCATGTCTACAGCAATGTTGTTTTCTGCTGGAGAAGCCGACCTACTCATTCATCCTTGTGATGCTTCTTGATATGATCCCACAAATTTGATACGCCGCCACCACTCGTCGCGTAAATACGGCCGCAATATTTTTTTGCTGATTTTTATCATCAGTAGGGTAATTTCAAAGAACTGTCATGCATCAGACGGTTTTCGTGACATTTGTGGTACAAATGTCTGCAAAAGTTTATTCAGTTCCTTAAATATTCTAAAACATGAATACCATGTAAAATGGGATTAAATACCAAAGTAATACCACAATGATTATCTAATATACTTTGCATTATCTACAAAACACGACGAGCGGAGGAAATATAGACGCAAATTAAGAAGCACAAACTGAATATGGGTGCAATAATCTTACACATAAAAGGCCACGACTTTCAGATCACGGAGCATCTTCAAACATAGTACACATTTAGTAGTCCATTAGGACAAGGTAATGTGCAAGTAATAAGTTGTACTACTAAGACGTTCTCAAGGAAATCGCAGATAAGTTTTCGCGTCGAATATGCACTGGTGCGTTGCGACCAGAAGCACGAAACGACGGTGGTGGAGTGGTTAGCGTTCAAACTCCGTGATGGCTGATTCGTTGGATCGAGCCCCGCTTGCCGTTCCGCTTTTTATTGTTATTTCCTTCATACATATTACATTTCAAAGGTAATATAATGAAAAAAGGTGGATTTGCATGAACTTGTATTGGATTTCCAATGTTATTTGGCTCTTTACTAATGTTTATCGTTACAAAAAATTATTTCCACCTTTCCTTCTGTTTAACCTCCAGAGTCGGTTTTCCCTCGGGCTCAGCGAGGGATCCCACCTATACCGCCTCAAGGGCAGAGTCGTGGAGCGCGAGACTTTGGGTCGGGGATGAAGTGATCCAAAGTTCCATCAGGCGGAAATATTTGAGGGGGCAGGCAGGTCCACTACAACTGCTATGCTGAACGGGGGCCTTCTGGAGGGATGGGAAAATTGGAAGGTATAGCCAAGGAAGAAGGAAGGAAGCGGCCGTCACCTTACGTGAGGTAGGGAACTACATCCCGGCATTTGCCCGGAGGAGGAGTGGGAAACCACGGAAAAACACTTCGAGGATGTCTGAGGAGGGAGTCGAACCCCCCTCTACTCAGTTGACCTCCCGAGACTGAGTGGACCACGTTCCAGCTCTCGTACCACTTTTAAAATTTCGTCGCAGAGCCGGGAATCGAACCCGGGGCTCCGGGGCTGGCAGCTAATCACACTAACGACTCCACCACAGAGGTGGACTACAGAAAAGGATATATTATTTATAATTATCAAAAAGTAAATGACCAAATGCATAAAGTTTTCCTGAAAAGGTATGTCTGTAGTGATTTGCGAAATCCCTCATACCTGACAGTCAAATCGGGTAAGGTACCCGGAACTGCTTTGCACCTGGACGCTCTGACCTGCAATATATATGAAAGAAAATGACCAGTGTTGAAAAACAGAAAAGCGATGAGCGGGACTCAATTCAGTGATCCAGCGATTACGGAGCTTAAACGCTAATCACTCGACCGTCACCATTTCGTGCTCATGACCATAACGCACCGGTACATATTCGACGCAAAAAATCTTTTGCGATTTTCTCGAAAACGCCTAAGTAGTACACCTTAATATTTGAACATTACCTTGCCCTAATGGACCACTAAAGGTGTACAAATTTTGAAGATAATCCGTGATCCGAACGTCGTGGTCTTCCCTTGAACACGTGTCGTGCGCTGTGCTCTGGTCCTCCGCGAGTACTTGGAGTTGTAAACGGAAGGGAACGGTGGTGCGCTCTACCGCTACAAACGGATTACTAATCGGTTTTACCACGGCGCGATAGTACTCACTCCACTTTCAGCTCTATTAATGTGTCTACCAGTGGCGTATTCTGAGGGCTACCAAAGCTAACTGTGAAGCCCAAACCTCAAATGAGAACGATAGAAATCTAAAGCACATTATAATGTAAGTACCTGACACATTGTTCCATTTACAAAACATCAAAGCAATGAGAAAAAACTTCGCACATATTTCTGAGAGCAAAGCATTGGAGACAGATCTCACAGCCCTGGCTCTGCGTCCCTCTCCCCTCGACCGACATCGCACGGCTTGCTGATGTATTAGTATTTATTGAAGAAGATGAACAATAAAGGCTTTTCGCCCAAATTCATGTTCCCATTACAAAAACAAAACATAAAAAAATTAAACAAAGTTTGCTATGCGGTCACTCACATGGGCGGGAAACCGGGCCACATGTGAGCACTACCCCTATAACTAGTATTAGTATTTTTGAACATAAAACCACGAAATAATGTTAATAACATTATCATTTAAATTTCAGAGCCCGTGTAACTATTCATGAGATATTTTTGGGCTTATGCCATGTAAATAATTGTAAACACACTCAACGTTTCGAAAGGAGCCTTGCCTTTTTTCATCAGGGGACAAAAGAGGAAAGAAACGACGTATTAATGGTTGCGAGGAGAAAGCAACAAAGAAGCTTGAAATGGTGCCCAAGGATGTAAAAGGGAGACCTGAAAGAAAATTGGTGGTGTGAATTTTTGTTTGTACGTTAAAAAATGACTAAAATACTCTTAAATATATATTTTTATTTTATTCTACAAAATAAAAATTAACATCTGAAAAAAGCACCCACACAATTGTGCGTGTCAGGACTTAATTCACTACTTACAAAAAAGAAAAATTACCTAATTGCATGTGAATATACGCATGTATACGATCAAATGTTCAACTTTACAGTGGGGAATGATTTAAAACAATTAAATCTTCATTCAACACAAGTAATCATTACATTTTCTGCACTAAAGAAGAGTTTTGCTTTTACTGCTCTTTTGGAAGTAGCAAATTGTCGTCAGACTTGAAAGAAAACTGGAGGTGTGAATTTTTGTTTCCACGTCAAAAACTTACTAAAATGCTCTCAAATACATGTTTTTACAGTTTATTTTACAAAACAAGAACTATGGGCTGAAAAACAGAACCCATACAATTGTGCGTGTCAGGACTTCATTCACTACTTACAAAAAATAAATAAACGTCAACTCAGTACATGTGAATATACACATGTACATAATCAAATGTTCTATTTTACAGTGTGGAATGATTTTAAACAATTAAAATCTTATGCATTACATTTCTCACTTCGAGTACGAGTTCTGCTTTCACAGACTTTTTTTGTGGCAGCACCCAGAACTCCCGTATTCATTGCCTGTAAGGAAACCTAGCCCGCACATATGTGCGTATTAACATTCAAAACCTCATGGTATTACGTACGATGTTGTAAGTTCACAATTTACGTTTGCTACACAATCTACACACTTCATTGATTATATTATGATATTCAGTAAAGCTTCTAGATTAATATAAATGCAATAAATAAATACTTAACTTTAGGCATTACTGCTTCCCACCATCTTGCTAATGAACTGTATATTTAAACTCTTTTTCCTGCCCCTGGTGGTCAAGCACTAAATAAAAACAGCTGAAGTACATGCTACGTGTCCCGCACAAGCACTGCAGTCCGGTCTAGCACCAAGAAAACGTCAAATAAGCTCAGACATAAATAAAATACGAACCCGCACAATTGTGCGTACACGGTCTGAAAGGGCTAGAGACAATGAATGGCAACAGCAAATCATTACTCTCTAATGGTTCTTATAACAGGTAGCCATGATTCACTGAGGTTGTAACCTGTATCGCGGTTGAAATTATCTGGGTGTTTACGTATTTCATCAGCCTCCCTGATAATTCTTGGGTGATATTGCTTTATACGGGCAAGAACATCCACTTCTTTGAACAAGACATCATGACCAGGTGTTAAGGCATGATCAGCAACAGCTGATTTAACAGGTTGGTTGTGTTTGATACATCTGGTACGATCTTTAATGCGAGTACACACCGTTCTCGAAGTCTGCCCAATATAAACCTTGCCACAAGTACAGGGTACTCTGTATATACCAGGTTGTTGCAATTTAGGCAAACTATCCTTAGTTGGTCGCAGGAATTGCCTAATCTTAATTGATGTTCCAAAAACAGATGGTACATGGTACCTACGTAAGATTTTAGCAATACGATCTGTCGTGTTATGTATGTAAGGTAGATAAGCAGTTCCTTTTACATCTTTTTCCTTAACAGACGTCCGATTATGTGTCGATTTCAGAACACTTAAGACCAAAGCTCTGCTGTTACCGTTACTCTCAAAGGTGGTCCACAATGTGTTAATTTCCTCTTGTAGAGCTGACACTTCACAAATCCTCCTGGCCCTGGTAGTCAGAGTTGTAAGGATGCCATGTTTCTGGACACGGTGATGGTGAGAATCTGCGTGGAGATATCCATTGTTGTGTGTAGGCTTACGATACACGCTGTGTCCTAAATATCCATCCTTTTTCTTGGTGACGAGAACATCTAAAAATGGTATCTTGCCGTCAAATTCCATTTCCAAGGTGAATCAAAGAGAAGGGTGCTGGCGATTAAGGTGATCCAGAAAGTGACCAAGATTGTCTTCACCTTCTGTCCATACGACGAACGTATCATCCACATATCGCCACCGATTCTTCGGTTTGCAAGGTGCCGACGACAAAGTTTTCTCTTCTAAGTTTTCCATGAAGAAATTGGCCACAACAGGAGAGAGAGGACTTCCCATGGCCACACCATCTGCCTGTTCATAATATTTCCCATTCTAGAGAAACTAGAAAGAGGTCATGCAGTGATAGAAAAGCCTTGCGATCTCTTCAGTAAAAATCTCATTAATGAGAGTCATAACACCATCAACAGGTACTCTCGTAAACAGAGACACCACGTCGAGACTCACCAAGATATCGCCTGGCTGAAGTGATAAGTTATGTTGAAGCATACCGGTACCTTCAGAACACCAAAAGCTATGAGAATCTATCGTCGAACTAGCAAGGCGTTATTGATAGAGAGGATACAGCAGACTCGTAAGTAGTTGGATTCAATCTCGAGGGAGTTGCTACAGCTGCATCTACGCCTCTCGAACTTCGTAAATGAGGAATTATGGAAGGTTTTTGATCTATTACTGCAGTGCAAGCCAGCAGCATACTAGATCAGGTTAGTGGCAGGCATATTTCCAAATATGAAAGGTTATGTCAGATGCAGAAACCACATGCCATTAGACATGATTCCAACAAAGTTGTCGTAAATTTGTCCAGTATGCCTTTGAATGAAACCCAACACGCAGTTCTCGCCAAAGGACTCAACTTTGCTGTAGCGCCTAGAAGAATTCCAATTGAGGAACTTATTACATCTATAATATCCTCGGCACTTTCCTTAGACATTGTTTTTTTACTGTGCATAAGAACTTATTCAGGCCGCTGTCGTTTCTCCACTGGTTCGCTATTCATAGCGTAATTTTTTGCACATCTTTTTGCCTACACATTTTTGCTCCTTTACATTTAGAAACTTTGCCCTTAGTTTCTCTGTCCCTATACAATCACAGAGTAAATGTCGATCATCGTACTTAGTCTCACATAGTATGCATTGAGAGCTCTCTTTGCTCCTGATCCATCCCCTATTTGTATGCAACTCCATCAGTCACCATAATATCCCACCCATTTGATCTCCGAATCTTTAAATTGGAAATCAGGTAGACTTTATAGAATAGACTGAGCGAAGGCCTTTCTCTACTTTCTTCCAAATACTTCTGCATCTGAATGTCCTTAATTCTCATTGTCAGGGCCCTCTGCACTCTGCTATTATTCACCTTCCATCCCTCCCGCCAAATGTATTCCATACCCAAATTCTCAACAGAAATTTTACTTTTTGCTAGCCAACACTCATCATACATTCCTTCCAGTTCATATCTGTATGCTTCCTGGAGCAAAATATCGCCTCCACCCCGTCTTAATCTAAACCAATAATTTAATACCCTTTTAACGCAATATATTACGATAAACTCTCCGCATAGGTAATGCCCCACATTGGCTGTGAATTGCGGTAATTTCATAACAGCCTTACTGAATTTATATATTATTTGGTTCAGACTGACCCTATTCTTTTCTAATCCCCATAATTCAACCCATATAAAGCTCTGCTTAGGATCAGAGTTTTTAGAACTAGCCTCAGTACTTTATAGCTTACGACTGGGTACTTGGCGACTAGAATTTTTATTGCAGCGAGAGCTGCAACTCCTCTCAATTTGCATCTCTTGATGAGGTCATCCCATCCTCCTTTGCTATTTAGTATCACTCCTAGATATTCTAATCTGTCTGCTTCCTCCAGTCTTGCCCCCTGAACACTCCATTCCCTTACATTTTACCCTAGTCCTCTTACTTATAATCATCACCTTCGATTTGTTATAGTTAATTTTCTGGGACAACTTATTCGCGTAACATGCTAATTTATCCAAACTTTTCTGCAATCCACTCCTAGTCAGCGTCATTAACAGAATATCATCTACGAATGTCAGGCCTGGGATCTCTATATTGCCCACCGCCGGTACAGCCCAGCTAGCCCCTCCGTGCTGTCCAGTAAGTTAAATAGTACAATAATATGGGCGATAATTTGCAGGCTTGTTTAAGACCCAGCTTACATTCTATCGGTTCGCTTATTACATTGTCCACTAGTTTGACGCTACTATATACTCGCTGATACAGCGCCTCTATCGCACGTATCGTTTTCCTAGAGACTCCCAGCCTCCCTAATTTTTCTATTAGCGCTCTTCTACTCACAGTGCCGAACGCTTTCTTAAAATCGACCTCTGCCAAAAATAGGCTGCCTCTCTCCCGTACCATCTATTTTTCCGTTATCAATTTCACAACCATGATATTATCTATTGTTTGCCTCCCCTCCCCGCCCTTCCTGAATCCTCCCTGATTTTTGGAGATTATACCGTTATTTTCGGCCCAATCCCTTAGTCTATTAGCTAAGACTCCTGCGTAAATTTTACTCAATGAATCTAAAAGAGTTATACCTCGGTAGTTGTTAGGTAAATTTCTATTCCCTTTCCTTTTTTATATCGGGCAAATTATCCCATATCCACATTCCTTCGGTACCTTCGCCCCATTGAAAATCCTGTTGAATAGCTTTACAATTCCTTCTCCCATTTGGCTGTATTTATTTCATTCCAGCATACATTACTAATACAATTCTTCCCCCCACCCCCCGCTGATTTCATCTTCAGTTCCTCAATCACCCCCTGTACTTCTTCTAGCGTGAATTCCCTATCTAGTTCGTGCGTACTTACTTCCACATTAGACCACAAGGTCTGATTTCTTTCCTTATACTCCCACGCTGGATCGATATTGGTCAGAACGATCACGCTAGCATAGACGCCGGCTTAGCGCGAAAAGTGGAAGACACAAATCGAGTAAATCTTCGTGATCTCCGAACGATATGAGATCAGAATACGATACGTGAATATTTATCGCCAGTTTATTAAGTGGGATAAGAGATTCAAATCAACGTGCAAGTGCCGATTTAGGATAACCAATCCCCCTCCCTCTCAAATGACCACGAATGACCCACGCGGGGAGGCACATTGTCCATAAATACAAGGGACTGGAAACTCACAAGAACAGTTTGATAGGTACTTTGACACGTTGACACTGCAAGTCAGTACCTCGAGACGCATTCTAAGTTAGTTAGAGCTGAAAGTACGTGAGTCGTTATGGAAGTGAAGACGGACAGTGATATTAGTCGTAGTACCGAGTGTTAATATCAGTATAATTGTATGATGGATTAAATAAATTATCAATAGAAAGCCGATAGCACCTTATGAAGGCAGTGTGCGGGGCCTGAATTAATAAGTTTCAAGTTATATGATAAAACAATTATCCGGAGCAGGGAACTGTAAGAGCGTAGCGAACACTAGACGGCCTAGGAAGATTTCGGAATGTGCCGGTTGTAAATCGCGGATCGCGCCGGGTCGAATAAAAACGACACACCGTCGTACGTGTCAAAGCCTGTGGTGCGGCCATAAGCGAAGAAAAGAATTGTGAAAGTGTAATGGGTTTTAGGCACCTATAAATGCCTGTTGTGTAAATTATTGTAACTTCATAATTAAGGTGACGGAACCAAATAGAGGGAAAAATATCCGGGACGTGGTGCTGATAAAACCAGATGAGCTCTACAGAGAAACCGAAATAATAGATGCTATTAGTGATCACGAAGCTGGTTTTTTTTTCGTAGTTGAAAATAAATGTGATAGAAAGGAAGGTTTTAAAAGTAGGACTATTAGGCAGTACCATATGGCTGATAAAGCAAGCATAAGGCAGTTTTTAAAAAGTAATTATGATCGGTGGAAAACGGTAAATAAGAATGTAAACAGACTCTGGGATGAGTTTAAAGAAATTGTTGAGGAATGTGAAATCAGGTTTGTACCTTTAAAGGTAGTAAGGAATGGTAAAGACCCACCTTATTATAATAGAGAAATAAAGACACTAAGAAGGAGGTGCAGATTGGAAAGAAATAGAGTTAGAAATGGCCGTGGAAGTAAGGAGAAATTGAAGGAACTTACTAGGAAATTGAATCTAGCAAAGAAGGCAGCTAAGGATAACATGATGGCAAGCATAATCGGCAGTCATACAAATTTTAGTGAAAATGGAAGGGTACGTATAGGTACTTTAAGGCAGAAACAGGTTCCAAGATGGACATTCCAGGAATAATTAATGAACAAGGGGAGTGTGTATGCGAGGATCTTCAAAAGGCAGAAGTATTCAGTCAGCAATGATGTAAAGATTGTTGGTTACAAGGATAATGTCCAGATAGAGGAGGTGACTAATAATAAAGAAGTATTAAAATTTACCTATGACAGCAATGACATTTATAGTAAGATACAAATGTTGAAAACTAGAAAAGCAGCTGGAATTGATAAGGATTCGCTGGATATACTAAAGACAATGGGTTGGGATATAGTACCATATCTGAAGTACGTATTTGATTATTGTTTGGTTGAAGGAGCTATACCAAATAAATGGACAGTTGCTATAGTAGCCCCCGTGTATAAAGGAAGTGGCGATAGACATAAAGCAAAAAATTACAGGCCAGTAAGTTTGACATGCGTTGCATGTAAGCTGTGGGAAGGCATTCTTTCTGATTACATTAGACGTGTTTGCGAAATTAATAACTGGTTCGATAGAAGGCAATTCGATTTTAGGTCAGGTTATTTCACTTAAGTTCAACTTGTAGGATTCCAGCAAGCTATAGCAGATATTTTGGATTCTGGAGGTCAAGTGGACTGTATCGCGATTGACCTGTCTAAAGCATTTGATAGGGTGGATCATGGGAGACTACTGGCAAAAATGAGTGCAATTGGACTAGACAAAAGAGTGACTGAATGGGTTGCTATATTTCTAGAAAATACATCTCAGAGATTTAGAGTAGGTGAAGCTTTATCTGACCCTGTAATAATTAAGAGGGGAATTCCTCAAGGCAGTATTATCGGACCTTTATGTTTTCTTATATATATAAATGATATGAGTAAAGGAGTGGAATCGGAGGTAAGGCTTTTTGCGGATGATGTTATTCTCTATAGAGTGATAAATATGTTACAAGATTGTGAGCAACTGCAACGTGACCTCGAAAATCTTGTGAGATGGACAGCAGGCAATGGTATGTTGATAAACGGGGTTAAAAGTCGGGTTGTGTGTTTCACAAATAGGAAAAGTCCTCTGAGTTTTAATTACTGCGTTGGTGGGGTGAAAGTTCCTTTAGGGAATCATTGTAAGTATCTGGGTGTTAACATAAGGAAGGATCTTCATTGGGGTAATCACATAAATTGGATTGTAAATAAAGGATTCAGATCTCTACACATGGTTATGAGGGTGTTTTGGGGTTGTTGCAAGGATGTAAAGGAGAGGGCTTATAAGTCTATGGTAAGACCCCAACTAGAGTATGGTTCCAGTGTATGGGACTCTCACCAGGATTACTTGATTCAAGGAGTGGAAGAAATCCAAAGAAACGCAGCTCGATTTGTTCTGGATGATTTCCGTCAAAAGGGTAGCGTTACAAAAATGTTGCAAAGTATGGACAGGGAAGAACTGGGAGAAAGGAGACAAGCTGCTCGATTGAGCGTTATGTTCCGAGCTGTCAGCGGAGGGATGACGTGGAATGACATTAGTAGACGAATAAGTTTGAGTGGCGTCTTTAAAAGTAGGAAAGGACACAATATGAAGATACAGTTGGAGTACAAGAGGACAAATTGGGACAAATATTCATTTATAGGAAGGGGAGTTAGGGATTGGAATAACTTACCAAGGGATATGTTCAATAATTTTCCAATTTCTTTGAAATCATTTAAGAAAAGGCTAGGAAAACAACAGATAGGGAAACTGCCACCTGGGCGACTGCCCTAAATGCAGATCAGTATTGATCGATTGATTGATTGATTGATTGATTGATTGATTGATTGATTGATTGATTGATTGATTGATTGATTGATTGATTGATTGATTGATTGATTGATTGATTGATTGATTGATTGATTGATTGATTGATTGATTGATTGATTGAACACAGCAGGCTTCGGCGTTGTCTATTGGCTGCAGCTCAAAACTCGTGAAAGACCTGACATTCACTAAACCAACCATCGAAAAGGGGTAACATAAATCTAGTAGTAACCCACGTCTTGGACTCAGCATACGCCACTGGTGTCTACCATAGTCAAAAGCATCAGGAGAGATAATTTTTGAAAGAAAATGCTAATAAAATTGCCACGCTAAGCAGCAAAAAGGAGACACGATAAATGCCATTTTGCATACCGAGAATGATGTTCAGGACTGTGTTAAATGTGAACCCTCAACAAAACTCTTGTACAGCAGAATTGGAAATAAGATTGGCTCAATTTAATTTTATATTTGTAGTTAATTAATGCTTTAATAAGCCATTTCTTCTCCATACTCAAAATTTCTACTTTTTCATTATTATCCTAAAAATAAATAAAAATACCCTATGTAGCACAAATTAACCCTAGATGAGGGTAAATCCAGACAATGGTACCAACATCAAATTAAGATCATTACTTATCTTCATACACAAAAAATTCCAAAAATCTGTTCACACAAGGAATAGCTGTGAGGATGCGCACCCCGGTGGCAAAAATAACTTTCACTAGTAGAAGAGGAGTAGATGTAGGCCTACTGGAACGAAAATCGGAAGCGTGCGGGTAACTATTTTGTAATTGGTGGGCATGATATTTCAGTTCCAATGGTTCTATCTCGTCATCAAGACAGCCGAGGATTGAATCGCAGTCGATCCATGCAAAAATTTTGAAATGGGAAGTCATGTTCTATTGATTCGGAATCTACTTAAAACCGTAGATCCCGTCGCTAATGATTATAAGATTTAAAATCCCACGAACCCTAAACTTGCTTGCTCTTCTTTAGTACTTTTGAAGCACAATCGCACCTTTCTTCGGGCTTACTTTGTTTCTTAAATGGAGAGTGGATGCTGTGATCTAACAAAAAATAATTTCATTGGGTGCAGTATAAGCCCAGGCCAGTACTGTGGCGTGGATACGACTTTTTCTTGGAAAGGGGATATGAAATGAAAGCCGGTCCTACCGAGTGCGGCGACGGATCTTCAATAGATATTGATGGTTTTATTTGTTACGATACAATTATATCCAACAATCGAAATCATAGCTTCTCTAAACAGACTGCATTACTGAAATTGATCATAAAATGAATAATGTCGTTCTTCTTTGTGACGAGGTAAAATTGTTATTTAATGTGTCATATAAAAAGGAACCATTTTGGTACCACGCCCCGTGAAGATGACTTTTCGTACGGTGACCTTTCAGGTCATAGACATTTCGATTACGGGAGACTCAAGGCCAACATTATTGCACCCCAAAACAGGGCTGTATCTTCTCCATTCCAGGCTTTCCTTAACTCTGTCAGTGCCGGGAATCGAATGCAGGATGCCTTAAGTTAAATTTGAAAATAAGGAGCCCTAAAAGTAAACAGAGAAGAAAGCGAAATCCATACAAGGCTCCTTAACTTCCAGCTAGTTCTTCCGTCCGGTTTCGTGCATTTAGGGCAGTTGGAAAATGTACGTATTAATACATGCTCCTCATAAAACCTTGTAAAGAATAATAACTGTATCTATTTATAACAGTAAGTACAGAAGCCTCCTTTTCGTGCGGCTTAGTCGGTTGATTCACTGTCCTTCTGAACCCGCGTTCGCAGGTTCAAATCCCAGCTTGGGTCGGTGGCCCTTAAAAGAGTGTTATAATGGCAACAGCTCCATGTCGTTGGGTTCCGGCACGTTAGAAACTCCTACGGGACAATATTCCGACGCTCCAGCGTTTGTTAAGAACTAGTATTTGGGAGGGAATACTAGATGAAAACAAGGGCGTAACAAAAGGTGTAGTTGAAGCGGGGGCAGTGTCCAAGGAGTCCAGACATCCCAGGAGTTCTAACAAATGTATTTTTATTTAGAATTGTATATATACGGTAATGTGTATTATTTTTAGCTTCCGGAATCTGCAAGAATCCACAACTCTTACTAGGAGCCAAGGACAGAAATACAATTCAGGAAACTCAATAGTCAAAAGTTACCAGTGTTTGGCCCAGAGTGCGACATGGGCTCATCAGTTGGATACCGCACCTTTTTCCAAGACACTGGCCGGCTAGCACGCCGGTAGCGACACCACTGCAAGCCATACATGTGATAAGCATAATGCAGTGCCGACATACAATGGGAGAATTGCATCTCCACTTGCTATATTGCCCTCTCGGGCTAGCATGACCAAAATATGGCTTCCGATTGAGAGAGCTAGAAATAAAATTCAGGAAACTCAATCGTAAAAAGTTACCAGTATTTCGCCCAGAGTGCGGCATGGGCTTATCAGTTGGATACCGCACCTTTTCCACGACACTGGCCGGCACATGTGCTTATCACATGTATGGCTTGCAGTGGTGTCGCTACCGACGTGCTAGCCGGCCAGTGTCTTGGAAAAGGTGCGCCACTCAGCTCGGCCTAATATACCGTGACACGGCGTATAGTATTGATGGTTACAATACATTATATAGTATTCTGGAATGCAATTAGTTATGTTAAAAGATTTCTTAAATTTCATAAAATAGGGAATACATACATTACATTTACATTTTAAGCATTTTTATTCATGGTCAGTATCATACATAGGGTGTACATACAGAGCTATATAGTAAAAGATGCAGTGTGAATCCCACATATTGGTTGAACAAACCTGCAGAACCGGCAGCCAATCAAAATATGACATGTCCACGTGTATTTATTTACATTGGGCAGCAGGATACATTGAACAGATTATAACCGAAAATGCATGGAATACAAACCACGCTATGCTGCAGTAGCGTAGCCAGGATTTGAGTTTGGTGGTAGTGGGGGACGGCATTACGGTAGGATTTCATCCGGAAATGTATTTTGGTTGGCGTCCAAACGTCCAGTGATATGGAATAACTAATAAGGAAATGAGTGTCCTTGGCTCCTGACCAAAATATAGCTTCCGATTGAGATAGCTAGAAATAAAATTCAGGAAACTCAATCGTCAAAAGTTACCAGTGTTTCGCTCAGAGTGCGGCATGGGCTCATCAGTTGGATACCGCACCTTTTCCAAGACACTGGCCGGCTAGCACGCCGGTAGCGTCACTACTAACTAACTAACTACAAATGCTTTCATTCCCCACCCTGAAGGGGTGGGGCGGGCCACCTAGAGGGTAACGCCCTCTCTCTGGCCAAGAGATGCCTGCAGGTTGGGGAGATGTGACGGAAGAAGGAGGTGAGTAAAGGATGTGAATATGTAGGAGATGGCGAGGTGCTTTATTATATCAAGGGGTTTACAATAGGAAGTACATACATTTTTCAACAGTGGTATTACAGATGGATGGGACGAATGTGAGGGGCCTGGCACAAGTAAGTGTAAGCAATGCAAGGACTCAGCTAAGGACCCTGGTATGTGAAACTTAATAAGAAAGATTTCAAAAACTTATTGAAGAAAAGGTGAAAAATGGCGTACCTTTAGGTGTGAAGATACAGATTGTTATCGTAAGGTGTATCTAACTTGCAAGTGATATGGATCATGTGATTGGAGATATCCACAGTAGACTATCAGATTCTAAACTTGAGGCAGTAGAATTGGAACAGAGCGAGATTCAAAAGGCAGTGACATTTTGTGTGGAATCGCTGAATGATATAACAGATGCACTTTGTGAAATTGCAGAAGATTTCACGAAGAAGATATCAGAATTCGCAACGTTAAAAACTAAGGTTAGTGATCTTAAGGAAGAACGTGCAATAAACAAGAGGATTTGGTCAAATTAAAGTCAGAAAGCCAGGAATTGCAACAGTGTCTCCAAAAGAAATATTTTGAAAATCCACAGCGTACCACAACTTCCTAATGAAATCCAGTATCAATAGTTAAGTAGGGGAGAGTGACCCACAGTGAGACACGGCTGATTTAAAACATTTTGAGTTATCTTTGGAAGGAAGAACTCTGGTGGTTAAAACAGGAACTAGATTCAATGTTGGCTATCCTGATCCTAGAAGTCTTGGAGTAGTAGTTTCTTTGTTACTCCAGCAGATTATTTTTGAGGTTAGTAAAATAAACTTTTATTGTTCGCTCTGTGTGTTCTATCTTTTATAGTCATATATAATTACTTTTCACATATTGTTGATAGAATATATCTAGCAATAGGTATAAAATGCTGTAGAAGAAACTTTGCTATCGATTGTTTTTAGGTTAGAAAAACAGTTATTTACAAAAGCACCACATGTGTGTCACAGTGAGACCAAATACAGTAGAGACAATACGCGACACTTACATTTCGCCTTGCTAAAATGGGAGACAATTCGACGGTGGCGCTCCTAGTGACGTGACATGAACAAATCGCGCTAAATTCAAATATCAGTGGAAATGTATATACGGAAATGGATAAATACACTGACTGACAGAGCAAATGCAACACCAAGAAGGAGTGGTTCGAAAGGGATGAAAGTTGGGGAAAAAACAGAGACGGCACGGACGAATAATTGATGTTTATTTCAAACCGATATGCAGGTTACACAATGCGCACGGCATCGACTCAGTAGGATGTAGGACCGCCGCGAGCGGCGATGCACGCAGAAACACGTCGAGGTACAGAGTCAATAAGAGTGCGGATGGTGTCCTGAGGGATGGTTCTCCATTCTCTGTCAACCATTTGCCACAGTTGGTCGTCCATACGAGGCTGGGGCAGAGTTTGCAAACAGCGTCCAATGAGATCCCACACGTGTTCGATTGGTGAGAGATCCGGAGAGTACGCTGGCCACGGAAGCATCTGTACACCTCGTAGAGCCGGTTGGGAAATGCGAGCAGTGTGTGGGCGGGCATTATCCTACTGAAACAGAGCATTGGGCAGCCCCTGAAGGTACGCGAGTGCCACCGGCCGCAGCACATGCTGCACGTAGCGGTGGGCATTTAACGTGCCTTGAATACGCACTAGAGGTGACGTGGAATCATACGCAATAGCGCCCCAAACCATGATGCCGCGTTGTCTAGCGGTAGGGCGCTCCACAGTTACTGCCGGATTTGACATTTCTCCACGCCGACGCCTCGTCTCACACTCGTCTGCGGTGACTATCACCGACAGAACAGAAGCGTGACTCATCGGAGAACACGACGTTCCGCCATTCCCTCATCCAAGTCGCTCTAGCCCGGCACCATGCCAGGCGTGCACGTCTATGCTGTGGAGTCAATGGTAGTCTTCTGAGCGGGCGCCGGGAGTGCAGGCCTCCTTCAACCAATCGACGGGAAATTGTTCTGGTCGATATTGGAGCAGCCAGGGTGTCTTGCACATGCTGAAGAATGGCGGTTGACGTGGCGTGCGGGGCTGCCACCGCTTGGCGGCGGATGCGCCGATCCTCGCGTGCTGACGTCACTCGGGCTGCGCCTGGACCCCTCGCACGTGCCACATGTCCCTGCGCCAACCATCTTCGCCACAGGCGCTGCACCGTGGACACATCCCTATGGGTATCGGCTGCGATTTGACGAAGCGACCAACCTGCCCTTCTCAGCCCGATCACCATACCCCTCGTAAAGTCGTCTGTTTGCTGGAAATGCATCCGTTGACGGCGGCCTGGCATTCTTAGCTATACACGTGTCCTGTGGCACACGACAACACGTTCTACAATGACTGTCGGCTAAGAAATCACGGTACGAAGTGAGCCATTCGCCAACGCCGTGTCCCATTTATCGTTCGCTACGTGCGCAGCACAGCGGCGCATTTCACATCATGAGCATACCTCAGTGACGTCAGTCTACCCTGCAATTGGCATAAAGTTCTGACCACTCCTTCTTGGTGTTGCATTTGCTCTGTCAGTCAGTGTAAATTACGTCTAGAAAGAAAGTGGTATTGAGATATTAACTTCGAAGTTGCTAAAGTAATTCTGGATAAATGAATAAAGAATTATTTAAAAGGTTATTATTCAAAGACTGAAATTAGACACACAAACAAGATATGAAATGGGCTGCTGTGAAATGGCTTGATCATTCATTAATGCAATGCTTTTTTAGCTTTAGCATTCGTGCCTGAACTTTTACGGTTGGATTTGTCTTTTTTCTCATTTAAAAAACATTGTATGATCACATTAAGACACTTGTCAGTAAAAATATCGGCACATTACTTACACACATGATGCAATGAATTAACATTTAAAAGATGGACAATTTTCCTCTTAACATGAAGCCTACTAACAGAAAAAATCTATAAAATTCCGGCTTTAATCTGAGAAGAGGGATTAAAGAAAGAAAAGTATGAACATGTTGTTGATAGTGATGCTTTGAGGAATATTTACGTACAATTAGAGTAAAAATGTAACATACCCTTGGCTGTATAGTCGAGGATTTTTAAAGTCGCTGGCCTGGAAATGATCTGAACAGATTTTATAATTCTTATATAAGCGTAACGTCCCTTCTTTCTTGTACACCTTGTCCAAATCACTTCTGTGACATATCAAAACCCACAGATCACACCTACAACATCACATCGGTATTGAAGGTTAACTGCTGCACTATACAATAAAATATGCGTATTACATTTTATGCCAGTTAAAATATGGGTCGAGCAGGTCAGAAGATTATGAAGTACTATAAAAATCTCTGTCGCTGGAAGAATATATATGCAAACACAATATTACTTACATGTTCTTGTCACGAGGGAACCTGAAGAACGACCGTGCATTTTTCTCTATTTCGTAATTACTGCAGCCAAACACAGCACATACCTTTCCCCTCAAGTTGAGAGGAGATATCAAGGAATGACACGCGCTACTATTTAATTATGTCAACTCACTGAAAACGCATAAATAACACCAAAAACTTCACACAAAAATACACGTGCTCTTATGAGAGAATCAGTACTGTTCAGGTCTATCCGCTAGAGTGAGCTCCAATAGCTGTCCCTCGATATCTCGCTCAGTGCCGTGTATTGTCTCTACTGTATTTGGTGAGACATAGCTAGAAGGGGTACTATGAAACAACTTAAAACTGACTGTCTCGCTGAGCCCCATACAACAAATTAAGGTTAACTTTAAACTTTTTTATAACCCCATTTTGTACGTTATAATATGATAGAGGCTTTAAAACAAATTGACTAATAAGGGACTACTAGTTTTTTCCTTTTTATTACAGAAGATGGCTAGAAATCGAAAAAGAAAAACGAACATTGGTGCATTTTCTTCTGATTGCATGAAAGAAGCAGTTGAGTTGGTTTTGAATCTAGGCTTCAGTATCCGACAAGCAGCTTACCAAAAGAATCTTTCTTTTCAGACATTGGCAAGGTAAGATAGTTATTCCTGTTCATGAATACAGATGGCAGACCAAGATTTCCTCATTACCAGACCTATACCTAGTCCAGACTCTTTATATCTTTCAAGATATGTACAGAAAAAGGTGCTAACCCTGAGGGTGTTGTTCGAATGAGTCCATATTCTACCTGCCGCAAGATAAGAAGCTATCATGGAAGACTATATTTAACCAGTGCTAAAATGAATTATCCTTTGATAACATTAGACTGTCGCCATCTAGCATATGAGACAGCTGTGAAGAACAATATTAGTATTCCTGATCAGTGGAAAGAGAACAAAATGAGAGATTTAAAATGGCTTTGAAATTTTTTGAAAAGGCACCCAACTCTCAGTAAAAGGCAACCTGAAAGTTGTAGTCTCTCTAGGGCTACTTCTTTCAACAGATTTAATGTAGATAGTTTTTTGAAAAACTTCAAATTGTTTTGGAGAGGGATGATTCGTTTGCAAATGGTTCTCGTATGTGGAATTTAGATGAAACTGCAACAACAGCTTTGCAAAGAACAAAAAAGGTAGTGCCAGGAAAGGGTACAAAACAAGTTAGTCAAGCAACAAGTGGTGAGAAGGGAACTTTAGTAACAACTTGTTTCATTAATGCTCTAGGAAATACAATTCCACCAGCATTGGTATTTCCTCGCACACATTTTAAAAACCACATGATCTGTGAAGCACCTCCAGATATACTTGGCTTAGCTGTATCATCTGGGTGGATGAATGCAGAACTTTT
Organism: Anabrus simplex; assembly: GCF_040414725.1. NCBI lineage: Eukaryota > Metazoa > Arthropoda > Insecta > Orthoptera > Tettigoniidae > Anabrus > Anabrus simplex. Next base: position 56,526,492 of record NC_090272.1, on the reverse strand, counting down.
TGTTGATGTAATGAGACATTTTATTAAACACAGACGCTCATCTAAAGAAAATCCAACGTTGTTCTTTTTGGATAACCATGAAAACCATCTTTCTGTTGGCTATTTGGATCTAGCAAAAGAGAATGGTGTTTACACTGCTAACATTCCCCCCACACTGTACACATAGACTTCAACCCCTCGATATAGGAGTGTATTTCTCCTTCACGTCACATTACAATTCAGCAGTCAATTTCTGGCTTGTGAACCATCCTGGAACTCCGCTCACAATATATGATATTGCCAGCTGTGTTAAAATAGCTTTCCAGCTATCAGTGACACCACCCATCATTGCATCTGGGTTTAGGAAAACAGGGATATTTCCTTATGACAGAAATATATTCACCGACGATGATTTTCTTCCCTCTAGCGTCACTGATAGATCCATTTCACAGACGAATGTGGCTGCTGAGACAGAGGAATCCACTCCACTTTCACAATGTTCAAACCATAGTGATTCTCAAAGTGACAGTAATATAAAGCCTATTAATGAGTCAAATTCAACTCATGAATTAGCAACAGATGAAGGCACATCACATGGTGAAAAGAGTAGCAACTCATCATGTGTTCATACAGCTAGTAAAGATGTAATTTAATGGACAGACACTGAACATCGTAAAATTGTAAACCCACATGTGTTTCAGGGCTTCCCGAAGGCTCAACCTAGGAAATCCAATCCAAAAAGGAAAGGCAGAAGCATGATAGCTACTGACACACCGGAAAAGAATGAACTAACAGAGAATGCACTAAAGCAGAGGCCTAAAACAAACAAGTCAACTGTTTTACGGAAGAAATCAAGCAAGCGGAGATTGTTTGAGGAAATGGACACAGATTCAGATTCTTCAGGCGACAATTTTGAAATCTCTTCCGGTTATTCAGTTATGGATAATGAAGAAACATTTTCAGGTTTTGAAGAACTTAATAGGCACCCAGTTGTTGGAGATTATGTTTTGGTTGAATTTCAAGGAAAAACAACTTTATCATACTACATTGGAGAGGTTTTGAAAGAGAGAGATACAGATGGTGATAGTGAAATATCATTCCTTAGAAGGTGTAAAAACACAGACAAATTTATACATCCAGAGACTCCAGATGTTGCATCAGTCGATGAAACAGACATTAAAATGATCCTACCTAAACCAAAATTGTTTGGAAAACCAAATGGAAAAACAATCATTTAAGTTTTGAGATTAAGTTTGGTAACCTGAATGTAAAGTATGTTTTCTCACTGTGGACCATACACTGTATCATTGTGGACCACCGTGGGGTATAGTGAGACAACTTCTCATGGCTCGGATTTTATTTTTTATTAATTTTCTGTTAGCAGATCAGAAGTAATTATGTTTTTTGTATGTGAATAAGAGTTAATCACATCATCTCATGTAAATTTTCAAAGGGTTTTGTGAAAAATAAATATTCTAAAAATTATCCAAAAAATGTCATTGTGGACCATCCTCCCCTACCTTGGTAAAACTCTCGATGTCAAAGTAAACGATGGATGCATGTGAGACTACCCTCTAACCAATGAAAACCGGATAATCATCGATCAACCCACATACAAATCACTGGGTATTATTCCTGTTAAGGTAAAGGATCTGTCATTCTGCAGCTTGTCCTGTACTTCACCCGATCTGTGGCTTCAATAGGGTGTAAGTCTATGCTGCTCATATCCCGGAGGCAATCCAACCACCTTTGTGATACACTCAGCATCAGCTCGAGCCATGTGCCCATACAAAGGCAGCCTTACATCTCTCCTCTTGTCTACTATGGGGAAAACTTCAGAGTATTTCAGATGTCTTAATTTCTTTTATAGTCCAGCCTTGTGTCGCTCAGAGGCCATCGTAGCTTCCTCATTTCATTGGCAAGGAGCATCTGCTCATACAGTTTTGTTGTTTGCTAACATTCAACAACATACACTGCTACTGGGTAGATAGCCAAGCAGTATACATTAGATTTCGAGTACAGTAAAATCTTATGGACTCAAGAGGACCTCTGTGACCTGACGCCACTGCAACTAGACATTTCTTGCTGTCCATCTTGCTGAAGTGTTTTAAACTCACTGCCAAGCAATTCTGTTTTCTGGTTTCTAATAAAAGTGAGCAATGTTTTACATGTACAGAAATAGACCAAAATAGGGGAATAATGTGTTCCTCAAAGGAGAAGTTACAAATCCTCAAGCAGGTAGATGATTTTGAAGAACATTTGATGAACTTGCAATAACCTTAAGTTTATCAGTTTTGACGCCGAACAAAATCGTAAAATTTATAAAGAGGCAATAATGGATGCGGTGATTGAAAATGGACCAAACTGTAAGAAAAGAAAGGATGCGATGTATAGCAAATATGGAGAACTGGAGGAAATGATGAACTGTTTCCAGGCTGCAAATGCTTCCAACATTCTGGTCAGTGACCTGTTGTGTGCAAAAGCATGCAAAATGGCCAATAGGCTTGGCATTGAGAACTTCTCGGTGCCAAAAGGATGGATCTGCTGATTAAAAAAGCACTATAATATGGTATACAAAACTGTGTGAGGTGAATTCAGTGTTTATAATGATGAAAGTGTAAATGATTGGCAAGAGAGTGGGTTGAAGGAACTAGTGAAACAGTATGCACTCAAAAACACTCTTAATATTGATGATATTAGTTTTTTTTAATGTCGTTCCCAGTAAAACCTTGACTTTCAAAGGGAGGAAACATTTGTAAACTTTGCCTTACTGTGATAATAGCTGGAAATGCTGATGGCTCTGGAAAGCTTCCAATGGTAATTAGTAAATTAAAAAAGCAACATTGCTTTAAAAATGTGAAGACACCACCCACTAGTTATGATACTGATCAAAAAGCATGGATGACATCTGAACTTTTTGTTTCAAAGATGGCAAGACAGAACAGGAAGACTTTTCTCTTCGTTGAGTGTTGGCCAGCAAATCCAAAGAATTTAAATTTGAGGAATGTGCACCTTCTATTCTTGCAGGGTACTGCACAAGCAAATTACTTACTGCCTTTCGACTTACGAATAATCCATGTCCTCGAGCCTTTTTATGAGCATTATTTAGAGGGTATCAAGTGTAGTAGAGGCAGGAAAGGAGTCAACCTCTTTCAAAGCATCAGTACTTGATGTCCTATAAGCCTACTAAATTGCAAAGGCATGAAAGGAGGTTAAAAGAGCCACACAGTATCAAACTATTTCCTTCTTCAAGATCAGTGAAGAAGGAAGTAATAATAATGCTAATTGTTTTACGTCCCACTAACAACTTCTACTGTTTACATAGATGCTGATGTACTGGAATTTTGTCCTGCGGGATTTCTTTTTTATGTGCCAGTTAATTTACTGGCATATAGCTGATGTACCTAAGCACCTTCAAATAGCACTGGACTGAGATGGATTTGAACCTGCCATCTTGAGCCCATAAGGCCAGTACTCTATCGCCAGAACTACTCAACCTGGCAGGAAGGAAGTAAGTGTGCAAGAAGAAAAAAGAAGCAATTCTGTCATGAAGTTGTCACTGTTGGTGGAATCCCCATAAATGCAAGAAAATGTAAATGAAGAAAGTGATAATGAAAATGACAATTATTAATAGTAATAGATAAATTAGTGACAAGCGGTGAGCACATTCCTAACCCCAGGTGCAAAAATTAATCAATTGCAGCCACACTACACTTGATAACTATGTGGAAATAAATAAATAAATAAATAAATAAATAAATAAATAAATAAATAAATAAATAAATAAATAAATAAATAAATAAATAAATAAATAAATAAATAAATAAATAAATAAATAAATAAATAAATAAATAAATAAATAAATAAATAAATAAATAAATAAATTAGTTAGGTGTTAAGCAGCATATTTAGCCAGTAGCTGCTACTCTGCAATTGGGAAATGGGTTCAAATCCAGTGGAGATTCATTGAGTGTAAGAGCTCTAAACGCAAGACCTGTATATCTTTGTTAGTTTGCTGCACCTTTGAAGAATTCCTGCAAGATATTATTTCATCATCCTTGAACCATTTTGGCTGCTAAAAAGTGAACAATAAATATCAAGATTAATATAAAATACCAAGTTCCCTGAGAGAAGCCATCATTTAAATTCATGAATCATGCTGATTAAACACTAGGAATCTTCTCTGCAAATATTCTTCCAAGAACTTATCCCATTAAGGTGAATGTGAAAAGAAAGCAGCGACACTTTAAGAGACCTAAAAAATACTTTACATTCAGAGAAATACACAGCATGGGACAAAACTAGATTAAAAAGTATGCATACCAATGATAAATGTTTGAGGAAATGTTCTTTTCATTATAGCTTACACTGAATTTCTCTGGCCATTAAAGCAACCGCATAAGAAGACCGCGCAAAACTTAATCAAATTCCATCTTACAATTTCTGAAATGCAAAACTGTTGTTTTCACCAACAAATCCTCCTTTAATTGCCCATTATAAATGTAACACAGCACAATAGAGAGTTGTGCAGTGTTGGGAATGTCAGTCACCTCATCTACTTAAATTAAAAACGAAGTTGGCTTAACTCAGATTTTATTTCTTCTAGTAACGAGTTTTGCCAACTGCATCAATTAAATCACTCTGAATTCTATTTGATACTCACCTGAAAACTGTGAATGCCTCTCGAAAGAGAAAGGGTCATATTCTGCAGCGTATTTCAACTGCTCTATGTAGTAACCCCAGTTAACCGAGGTTTCAAATTCATCATGTCTTTAGAAAGAAAATTCTTGCTTGTACGAAAAATATACAACAATGCCAAAATGCTTCGAAAGCTCTATTTTGTTTTACCTTCTCGTTATGAAATAGGATTGTGTGTTTAAGTTAGTCATCTAGTTGTGTGTCCACCCTAATGCTAAAAGATAAGATGCTCTCATGTGTCCTATAGACTCTTCATAAGAAACAGCTGTTTTGCTAAAACTTCCCAGATTGATATACCCTGTTTTAGTCTGGCTTGTGTTTCTGTCTTGACTAAATAGAAAAGAACATTGTGTTTGGTGCATCCAGTCAACCAAACATATTTTTCACATGAAGATGCAGTGAAGTGAAACTCTTTACTTCTTTTGTTTAGCCTGGTAAGTATGGAGTTGGCTTGCCTTCTTTAAAAGGCTGCTTTTGTTCTGGAAAGTTCTACATGGGAAAAGTCTTCAAGAATATTTTCAACCACACACTCACACATACTTCCAAATTGATATCCACACTACCATTTTAACAGATGGTACAGCCTATTTTAAACAATGATCTTACATTTTCACCCGGCAATTCTTTGTAATCATGGTAGTAGTTTTCACAGAAATATTCTGGGATTTATTTTCAACTTTAACCTTCAAACTAGCGCTCATTTATCCCGCAATGGGAGGGAGTAAAAATGTATAAATTATGCCAAAAACCATTCGCAAGTCATATATCCACAAAACAGTACACAACATTATTTTATTCAGAAAATTACAAGGAATAAGAAGACAAAGCTAACTAAAACAGTCACTTATCTTCCAAAAAAAATTATCTACTTTGTTTAAATAATTTTTTGCAGAACTTTCGTTGTGTGGTATGTAACAAGTTTCTACATAGGCAAAATTTTTAAAAAAATGAGATACACAAAAGAACACCATTTTATAGCCAATAAAAGTATTTATCTAGTTTATTGTACTGTTCTCAATTGAAACATGTACTGTAGTTCATAAACCAATTGTACACCACAGCTTGTGCACTTCACTCAGTGTTACTTGGATGGGTATTACTTTATCCTCAACCTTTATCGGGCCTCCAGAAGTGTACTAGTTTATGATGACGGCCCTGGTGAATTGCACCATAACACCCTGGGCACCAGTATGTAGTTTATCATCTTTTCTTCCAAGCAGACAACATACAGGCAATTGTTATTCTATGGCAATTTTTGGAGATTACCGTCCTTCATGACCTGCTGGCCCCACAACTGGTATAGGATTTGGGATGGGTTCATTTAACGCCTGAAAAGCCTTACATCTGACCTGTTTTTTGACATGCTCTATTGGTGGAAAAATATCTAATTCCCTCCTTGGGAACTTAGAATTTCCATGGGTTCATTTACCAATCCTCTTAGCTATACTAAGCATGAAGTCTCGTCTTGGTAAAGGCTTATCAGTGTTCTTCATGTGCAGGATGTTTGCATCACATAATGACAATTCTAGAAGATTGGAAAACATTAATTGCTTCCAGTATTTTCTAGTCGATCTGGAACAGATGCCATTGTAAATGCACTAACCTTTGTTATCCACACCCCCCATATAGGTACTACTGATATACATGTGGGTTTCAACCCCTCATTTCCCTTACGGTTCCTTATAACAACTCAGAACATTAGCCTACTCAAGATGTCAGCAATATATCTTGCAAGCACTGACAAATTATAACAACAGCCAGAATATTCAGTCTATCAGATAAACCAAGAAATGTCTCGATATTACTTATATGAGTGCATATCCACACTTTGGTTTGATATCAGAAGGAAAACTAGCAACTAAATGTACCCGCGAATGATTGCCTAGCTGCTAGTGCAAAACAGCATATTATGAGCTTATATGATACAGTTTAATGTATCATCAGTACAATATGAAAATGTATAAACTATTTCTCAATAAAGAAAAACAGATATTACCGTATTTACGCGAATAATCGCCGCACCCTAACTTTAGGAAGGCTGATTTTGAAAAAATGCCAATGTTGACTCAAATAAAACCTAGATCCCAATGTCCTGCCTCAATATTAAAAAAAAAATATGCGGGTATTATTCGCGTAAATACGGTTTACCCCAAAAACCAACACAACTAAAAGAAGTTACCATAAATGATAATAAAATCAAAATAGTAACTCAATTTAAATATCTTGGAGAAGTAATAACAAATAACCAAAATGAAAAAAAATCTCAATCCAAACAAGAACAAATATATTAGCAAAAGCACAAAAATTAACATGGGATATCTACAAAAAGAAATGTATAACAATAAATGAGGCTATTGGTATCAAAAGGAGCAATCTCCACTTTTCGTTGAAAATGAGTTACTGATACCGTTGTATAGTAATAATAGCTGTCTATAAAACTATGTTGTTTGTCTTTTTCAAAAAGAACAAAATACCATCGTTTCAGAGCACGAAAGTACAGTGTGACTTTCAAACAGAACAATCTCCGCCAACAGTTGGTATCAAAAGGGACAATCTCCAGAACTACCAATCAGCTCTTTCTGCTAACGCCATGTGAGTGCCGCCATATTGGTTCAACTGAGTTATAAATTGAGACTGTCTTGCTTATGCACGCCTATTTTTCAGTTTTAGAGTAATACTGGAAGTATTTTCGGAGTTTTGAAGGTATATGAACGTGCACGAACATATTATATTACCAAAATAAACTGTAGCTTTCTTCATTGTGTTCTGTGATGGACATGCCACCCCAAAACGTGACACCTGTGTCACCCACAAAAGTGAGGGAATAGACTCACGATCATAGGAAATGGAAGTCAGTTGATGCAAAAAAGTGGCAATAACATTCAGTCAGTAAATATTATCTTACCAGGTAGAAATTCAATTGGGAAATGGACTTATATACTCTTGTAGGTATAGTCAATATCCATATGAACTGATCATAACCTCAGGGCGCTTTATTATAACAGCTATCCGCAGCAGTCGCTTAAGTGTGGCCAGTATCCAGTATTCGGGAGACAGTAGATTCGAACCCCACTGTCGGCAGCCCTGAAGATGGTTTTCCATGGTTTCCCCATTTTCACATCAGGCAAATGCTGGGGCTGTACCTTAATTAAGGCCACGGCTGCTTCCTTCCCACTCCTAGCCCTTCCCTGTCCCATCGTCGCCATAAGAGCTATCTGTGTCAGTGCGACGTAAAGCAACTAGCAAAAAATATAACAGCTATCCTTACTTTACAGACTTCTCTTCCTTCTTTTTACTGACTATCTGAAGGATAATGTTGATTTTTAAATTTTATTGTACCCTATATTGAATTTATGGTAATAAGATTGTTTGCAAATCTAAACTGGCAAATCTAAACTGATGTGTTTCTTGCTGGTGGTCTTCCGTTTTTCAGTCTAGGTAATATTATTCATCACTTTTGTAACTCTTAAATGAATGTACCGGTACAGTACATTATAGTGACATTCTTGACGTTTCAATCTAGTGTAAAGAAAAGTAGTGTAGGTATCACAATTCTGTAAGTTATTAGCAAAAAGAGCAATCTCCTTACATGTTGGTATCAAAAAGAGCAATATCCACGAAAATCTGAAAGTTAGTATCAAAAGGGACAATCTCCGAAATACAATTTAGAATACCTAATTAACCATTAATTATATGGTAGGTTTTCTTTGATTACTCGCTCATAGCCTGTCTGTTGTGTATATAAGACAAAAATCACCCAGATAGAGTGAATAGAAATGCATTAGATAAAAAATCACTCCCCCTGAAGAGTGAATAGAAATGCATTAGATAAAAAATCACTCCCCCTGTAAAGTGCGGGAAGGTGGAGATTGCTCTCTTTGATACCAATAGCCTCAAATGCAAAAAATAAAACACTACAACACAGTTATAAAACCGGAAGCTACATATGCAGCAGAAACAATTTTGCACCTGAATAAATAATCAAAGACTGACAGACTTCAGAAAATTGAAAGGAGGCTTGGAAGGATCTGCATCAACAAAAAATTCCAGAAAGATGGACAGTGGCGGATAATACCTAACAAATTCGTGTACAAAGAACTAGAACCCATTACAGATATTATGCGTAGGAGAAGACTGGGTTTCTTTGGACATATCATGAAGATGCAGGATTCGAGACTTCTGAAACAACTAGTACAACACAATACATCTCAAAAGAGAGGATCTGAAGGAAATAGGCCTTAAAACAGAAGACACCACAAATAAGATTAAACTGAATACAAAATTCAAGAAGACAAACCTCCGCTTTACCCTTACGCGAAACAAACAAACAACATGCATATTTTCAACCAAGGAAAGGGAATGAAGATCGGAGGGTCTGAAGAAGTACTGGGAGGACTGCTAAGCTTGATCAATCCCTTCAAAGAGACCTGAACGATGGACTTACTAAAGTGATCTTGTATGTATGCATGTTGGGTATTCAGCCCGAAGGCTGGTTTGATCCTCTGCAGCTCCGCCAACAGCTGTCATAAATAGCCTAATGAAATTGAAATAATAAATAAGGTAGTTCAACCTATTCAATACAAATAAATACGAAATGTAGTGTTACATTCCTATTTAATTATAAGTGGAAGCGGTACCGGTTTCGACCCCAATCCGGGTCATCATCAGCCGAATAAAACGCAAAAAACAATGCATAGGTAAGAAAGAAATTAAAGATCAAGTCCCCACAAAAACAGTTGAAGAGGCAAAATAAAACAACGGGGATAGGCACTGTAAAATTCAGAAGAAGTAGGAGGTAAGTCACTTAAAAGAAGCAAGGCGCAATCTTCTGAACAGCAGCATAGCACACGCAAAGTTCGGCATTGTCTCATAATGTTTACGAGAAGCGGAGAACAGTTAAATGAGCCAACTTGCATACACTATCAGGCGCGAAGTCACAACACAATCCAACAAATGTGAAGTTGCAAAATCGTGCAGAAGCCGAAGACGAGTAGCTCAATTGAAGTAAATTGCCAGCTCCCGAAGATCAGCGCGACATATTCAACGTCAGGCACTGTGCTTTCAAACGGCGACTGAACTTGATGAATAGCTTAATGATCCAGTATTTGCTTTGGTCGTGAAAATGTATAATAATAATAATAATAATAATAATAATAATAATAATAATAATAATAATAATAATAATAATAATAATAATAATAATAATAATAATAATAATAATAATAATAATAATAATAATAATAATAATAATAATAATAATAATAATAATCGTATGGCCTCAGCTACCGTGTGCAGACATTTCGATTTGACGCCATCTGGCTGTCTGCTCGTCAATGTATATATATATAATACAATTCAATATAATTGAAATATGTAACTAGGATCTTGTAGATTTTTTAGAACAGTTGATGTAAAAAAAACAATTGTGAAGAGAAAAATGGTAAAAAGCGCAATACCGGAAACAAATGAAAAACGTATATGCACAGTGCGCTATTTCTTGAAGATAAAAATTCAGGTTGTAATCAAAGAGGAGGTTGTAATTGAAGTAGTCAAAGTCATCCCAAGGCACGAGTTTAAATTTGAATGTGAAAACCAAAGAGGATAGAATAGAATAGAGATGAAACTCAATGATAAATTTCGGTTCCAAGCCACTTGGCGCTGGTAGTTTTAGTCTCTTTTCCGAGATAGCGCCACAGTGTGCATTCTGGTGCAATACCTTAGTATTACTTTCAACAGATAGCGCGGAAAATTAACATCCGGCGCAGTGACGCACATCCGGGTATGCTTACGGCTCCTCCCCCCTCCTTTCCCAGCCCCCCCCCCCCAACGGCGATAATAATGCAGTTCTACTACTTCCATGCCCAATACATTGTAATTCATATATTTTTATTTCCAAGTACTTACTACGTTGTAAATAATGATCTGATACCCCAAGTTTGTATGGCATACTGAGAACATAACCACACACCTCAAAGCAGCTTTAACTTCAAATGAATGATTGACACATTAACACAAAGCTGATATTATAACAAATAAGAAATCCCTTCGAAAACAAGACAATAGAGCACACCATACACAAGACAATGGGGTATCACATCAATATCCAAGTACCACATGAAAATAAAAATAACAGAATTAAATGCACTGAGACAGGAAATATATAGAACTACATTAATAGAACCATTCAGCTTTCAGCTCCTGATGTGTACTCAAACAGGAAATACAGGATTTCAGGAGGACTGGCGAAGATATATTTCAAATAACCAAGCACAAGGAACTAAGATTTACATCACAAGCACATGAGCACTTGGAATTCAAACAACACAAATACTGTAGCATCATGGGAACTATCGATTAAAATCGATATAAGTTTGAACAAGGTTAATCGATTGGGTAAAGTCGAATTCGATGCAATTCAGCAATATTATCTCCACAATGCTCGACGTTTTATGACTAATTAATTTGTAAGAAGTGCCCACTGATTGAGGTTAGACTTGAAAAACTTTAAATACTTCACTTCGAGACAAAGAGCCTTTAATTATTAACAACGCTCATTTTATGCTTACTTGCGTGCCATCTACAGAACGTGTATATAACTATTTACACGTTATGAATGACCTCCAGCGCCATCTAGAAAAAGAGACTGAAACTACCTGAAGCTAGCTACAGATTGGAACCAAAAGCCCTATTAGAGTTTCACCCCCCTGGTGAAAACCCAAAATGTAGGTGGCAATATAGTATATTAGCATACAGTTCAATTCGGAAAGTAGGTTTTTTTTTAGAGGAGAGGTGAAAAGAAGGGTAAGTTAATAAAGGAAGAAGATTAGTAGATAAGAGAAGATTAAAAGGATTTGAAGTTAAAATATGATGGGAAAGGATAATATAGGGAAATAAAGGAGGGGTAGTTTAGGGTGGGTTAGGAGGGGGGGGGTTATTGGAGCTAGAAAATGTGGGTAGGAACTTTGTAAGGCATGGAAAATTGAATTCGGGTTTAGAAATTTAGAATTTTTGAGAAGAAGAATCAGGAAGTCGAATAGGATATTGGGTTTTTCAAAAATGCCGTTTAAATTGAAATTAGGGTTGAAGTACTGGTCAAGGTGAATAAAACAATTTTCAGTAGTGTTTAGGAGGCCTTTGTTAACGATTTTAAGTATTTTTATATCTTTTTCAATATTAGTGAAATTATGATTGGAGTCTTGTGTTATCCTATAGCGGAGAATATGTTGTATTTAATGGCGTTGATATGTTCGGAGTATCTGATATTGAAGTTGCGGCCAGTTTGTTCGATGTACGAGGAGGTACAGTTGTTACATTTGAATCTGTATACTCCAGATTTAGAAAAAGCATTAGATTTATTTAGTGATTTAGAGTTGTGCAATATATCAAGATTTCTGTTATTGGTTCTAACAGAAATTATCATATTGTGGTTTTTAAGAACATTAGTTATTTTATAAGCATCTTGAGTGAAAGTGAAAGTAGAAAATGCAGTGGGTTTGGTTTTGTCTTTTGATAACATAGTTTTAGGACGGTTTGAATTTGTTGATGATACGGTTTATGAAAGAGTTGTTAAAGCCATTAAATTTAGCGATATTACGGGTGATGTTCAATTTGTTATTTAAATCTTTTTTAGACATAGGGGTGTTGAAGGCACGAAAAATTAGGCTGTTATAAGTAGCACGTTTAAATAAATAGCCTAGGCGTCACTGAAGAGGCGTACTAGGGAAATGATAAGTGATGTAGTTTCCGTTGCTTTCCTCACCGAGCCAGCCGTTGCTATTACATATCAGTCTGCCAAGCCCACTGAAATGCATGCGCCAACCGACCTTATGAGCGATATTTTCACACCATTCATAACAGGGACTGGCTGCATAAGCAATGGTATTACTAGCATCAATCATACCTCAGTCACTTTTATATTGTCAAAAAGCCAAGGATGAGACTGAGACAGGTCAATGCAAGTAACAAATTTGATATAGCCCATACCAGAAGACATAGTGCACTGTAAACACTACATCTCGCCAGCAAAGGCATTCTATGCGGTCATAAAACAAGAAGTATAAGAAGAGGAATAAGAAAGATTAATCATCTCTCTTTCCACTGACATGTAATTAGAATCTTTCAATGACTAATAGTCTGATTATTGTAGTAAAATAAAGAGTATGTACAAATGCCCACTATCATGTGCTGCCGCAGGAGGAATGGATGAAATGCCTGATCAGACGTTTGCTAGTTTGAGGGTTAAAAAACCTAACTTAAACTGATTGAACAAAAGTTTGCAGGTATTTTATTGCAGCCAAAGTTTTACAGTTCCACTCGCTTACTGTGCATAAGTATAGCGATGACTGACATGGGAAAATATTCCTTAAGATGAATAACATTGTTATATCCATGAAGAATGCCATAGATCTTGTGAAAACCACCTGTAATCCCAAGAACAACACTACAAAAATTCACAATATACGCATACGCAGCAACCAAATTCTCATACTTAATGCTTGGCTCCATGTTCAAGCTGGGGAAACCTAGATATTTTTGTGTGTGTATTAAAAACATCCTCTACACGTGCCATCAATGAATAGATCCCAAAAAATGCCAAAATAAAATAACTTTCAAAGACTATTTTTCATAAAATGGCTCAATTTTTATTAGCAAAATTATGTGCATGTGGCTATACTGTTAACATATTGCTCTTTTTCTTGCAGCCTCTTGTGTGTGGCGCTAAACACTTTGAGTGTTAACTATTACAACAAATTTGTGGTGCAATCCTAACCTAACCTGGCTAGCTGATCTGTTGCCATAAGACACTGTGAATCCAGATAGGTTACAGACCATCCCATGCCTCGCTAAGACAAGTTGGCTCTCCTCTACTTCAATTTCAGGTTATGATCAGCTGTAGATGGCAGGAAGGCAAATTCAGAACAGGAAAAGAAATGTGGACGATGACATCAAAATTAATACCTGTTTTAGATAAATGTCAGTTAATTCAAAGAGAAGGTGTGTTCGTTCTCAGCGTCAATGAACTAGATGGCCTGAAAAACATTTCTTTGTTTGTGGTAAAAGTATATGCAAAGTGGTGGTTTCTAAGCTCATCAGCAATTGGAGCACCATACACTGACTTGTACTTATTGAAAGAGTTAAAACAGTATGAAAAACAAATGCAAGGATGTCTTCAAGGCTTTCAAGATGTTCTGTCTGCACTTACAGTATTTAAATGAAGAGATTTGTATAATGTCACTGTTTGATTAAAAGGTTAGCAATGACACAAAAATATTTATAGTTAAAAATCTGAAGCAGGAAACCTTGGGAAAAGAGAGGAGGTACACCGTTCTACCTGGTACAATTACATAGATTTAAATTTAGCAGTTTTGCACAAGCTATTCAGAATATATAAAAATCTATATTAACATATTATATTTTAAATCCTTTACACAGGAAAGGGGATTGATGAGTTCATTTCAGTCAAGGATTTAGACTTATTGAAGTTAAGCATAGATTCAGATTTCTTAAATATGGATCCTGCTTCTTGGCATGAAAACATTTCCTACCTTAATGCCTAACAGACTATGACAAATCTTAAGGTGGTAAATGATATGGCAGAGAGAGGAGTGAAGTTCAGGGTTGTGTGTCGAAATCACTCAACATTTTTGTGTAACCCCCCATTTAAGGACTACCCTAATGTCAGCATATGAATTCTTAAAATGGCTTACTTTAATGTATCTTCATTTGTTTTTTACTGCTGGATGCTGAAACATAGTTTGACAGAACTATTTGAAAGTACTGTACTTTTTAAAATAAATTACAGTAATTGTATAAAATACAGTAACATAATCTACCTACTGTATATACTTTTCTTAGAAAGCTACAATTTTTTGGTGGCAGTGTAAATAAATTAATTTCCCACCATTTACACTTTTCTGTTAAATCCTTTGGAAAGTGTAAAAGAGGGATTATTCTGTATTTTTATTTCCTCCATACCTGCGGTAATTTTGATATAGCACCTTTACTTTAACGTAGAGATGGGAAGTCAAATTTCTTCAGTTTATGCCTGGTATTTCTAGGGTCACTGGATCCACTTGACCCATTTGAGTTTGACTGGGGTTTTAAGGCTGCATACCCTTCCTGAGGACAAGGATGACCAAGATTATGATGGATGGACTCTGCGAAGAACAGCATAGAACAACAGAACCTGGACTGGAACACAGTGTTGGCGAGGAATAGTGGAGAGAGAGGACAAAGTGGAGGGAATCATATTTGTCTCTACCCAGTGTCAGCTGGAAAAAAAAAAATTGATGATTATTATGGTGACCCTTCCTGACACCATGTCAGGTTTCAGGAGTACATTCAAACCCAAGATTGACCAAGAGGACTTACATAAATTGAAAAATGTAATTTCTGCATTAATACTTCAAATTTTAAAAAAAGGGGTAAGACTGAAAGCATTGAGAATCATAAACGTGTGAGCATGGAATGGTGACTAAGGGATCCCAGGTTAGTACAGCATTGCTTCCACCTACTTGTACCAGGATGATCTCTCTCATCCTTCTTGTAGAACCTTCCTTGGTCAATGCAGTTCTCATCTCTGCTCAAGCAGATAAAATCCAAGGGTTTTTGCAAGTAAGACCTTTGATTGATTTAATACAAATTCAAAACAAATCTAGTGAGGCATAATTGTCATTGCAGTCTCTCAGAAGGCTATTAACAGTTAGTGGTATATTAAACTCATGCCACTAATGCAGAGGTGCCAACTTTGAAGTGGATTATCAGTAATCGCCCTCTGCCCCCGAGAAAAATTTCGAGTCAACTCCAAAGCATGCTCCTTCCTTCTTGATAATGACACTCCTTTTGCTCTTCCCTCTAGCAATCTATCAGAAAGTTGATCATATTACATAATAGCATTTGCACGCAACCTGTTGGTTCTGTGATAAAACATTCCTTGTAGCTTGTTTCTCACGCAGCAGCTGCTTTTCAATGTAGTTTTTCTCGAAGCATCCTTCTGTTTGTGATGACATTTTTCTGAACCATAAGCGATTCCAGTGCAGATGTGCTTAATGTAGGCCTCACTTCTTTCTCAATCTTTCAGTCGACTGTCAAGTACACTTAACACAGCAAATACATTACTGAAGGATTTGTAGTGGAGAAGAGCAGCGTCTGAGCTCCTTCATTCACAATGAATTTTACAACGCTTATGGGTAGTAAAAGGAAGTCACGATCGAATAAGTATCGTTGCCGACTCACAAGCATTGAAGTAAAGACGATTTAGGAGAAAGGCTCGAAAGGACTGAACATTTTTCCTTTCTTTTTTTCCCATAGAAAATTATTTTTTCGTGATAATTTCAGCTTTTCCGTAATAATTTTCCCTTCGACCGTAATTCCGTAATCGTGAGGTGAAATCCGTAATAATAACGGACAATCCGTAATAGTTGACACCTCTGCTAATGTTCATTAGTAGATCAAAAAGGAAATGTGTAAATTCACCATAGATGGTCAGGAGGAATTTTCACTTTTAATCTTACTACCCATATAGTACAAGAGTGTGTTTAGTGCAATGACTTAGCAGCTGGCTTTCCACACAAATGGCCAAGGTTCAAATCTTGGTAAATTATAGAATTATTACATGTAACTAATCTCATTATTAGACCCTATTGAACTATGCTATGATATACTAACAATTTGTTGGTATAATTTGTATTGAAAAGGTGGATCAAAATAACCAACAAATTGTTAGTATATCAAATTATAGAATGGAATTTCCATCTGAAAAATAATATGGTGTCAAGAAAGGCATCTGGTTTTAGACCCCTCCCCCCCTCCCTCACAAAATTCAAAATGAGCCTGGATGCCTCCAGAAATAACAGTAAGTAGGATAAACAAGAAAGTCTTTTATACTTGTGGGACATGGTATATCTGAGACATGCTTGAGAAAGTTATTTCAGTTTTTCAGTTTTTATTTCTATATACAATTATATAATTTAATCTGAATATTTAATGAAACAGTTTTTATTATGATATTCAAACCACAAAAATGGTTCATATAAGTTTCATGGTGCCAGTTTTCACTACTACACAGAAAAGTCAATTTTACAGCCTCAATCTTTAACTACACAGATTCACTGTTTGTTCCATTCTTCACGTTCCTGTCTTTCCTTGATGACCTCTTGAAGGTATGGCTGAAGATATTTATTATCCTGTAAAAAAAAAAAAAAATATATATATATATATATAGGATCAGATGAAATGCTCTCCAGAGAAGCCTTAACTAGAAAACTAAGGCATAACATATTCAGCTAGAAAGTTCATATCACTGGGTGTGAATTGAGCACCTGCTGACACAAAAAGCAATTGGCTCAAAAGCTGAGTGCAAGCACAATCAAACTAAATCTAGAAGTGCAGTAGAACCTCGATTATACGTTTCTGGAAACTACAGTTTCCTGTATTATTCGTTCATATTACGTGGTCCCGCAAGCATCCTACTTAAATCTTGTTGTAAAAATCCCGCATTATCCGTTCCTCAGAGAAATGATTTCCTAGATCAACCGCCCAGAAATTTCAGTCCCATCAACGCTAAATCCTCGATCATGCATTTTTCAAGAAACTGTATCTCACAAAAGAACAGCTACGGCATACTTTCGGATCTTGGTGTTAACGTCCAGTCATTGCGCTAATTTGGGAAAGTACTATACTGGACAAGCGATCGGCGGTAAACTTGCATAAGGGACCATCTTAGCATCGCCTTCGGGTGGTATTGCTTAAAGAATTCTCAGAAATCGTAAAGCAGAGAGTGTCCACAACAATTGGAAGGAGACAGAGCACATTTCGACAGCTCTACATGAAGGCAGAATGAGTTTCATCAAATGTTCGCACTTTCAAAACGTTTAAATTATGTCCAGGGTTAGATGTTCATTTTTTACTTTTTTCGAGTGTATCACCGAACAGGTTTTCGGCATTTCCCTCAGGGCAGTGAATAGTCACTAAGCTTTCTGACAGGAATCAAAACTGCTCCAAGTAACATAAATTTAGCGTTATCGCATACGATTATATGTTATCGAGACCAGAAAAGATGTTGCACCTTACATACATAAAGCCATGGGAGGGTTTGGGATTGCCTATTACTGTTGGCATCCTAATATAAGACTGGGAGTTTCAAAGTTTTTGTGTTAAAATGTTATAAAAACCACAGCCGTTTTATTTGCGCACGTTACATTTAAAAACTTGTATAATTTTGCACTCATATCGACTTGTACAGCAAGCACGCTTTCCAGCTGAGCTCAAGGTGGCGAATAATCGTAATTTCGGAAGTGTTAATGATATTTTTTCTCATTCCAATTTGTGATTAGTGATGGGCAGAATTTAATATAATGCATTCGAGAACTTGAGGATTGATACTTACATTGGAAACCATATTCTCGAGTTCAACATAACCTTTAAAAGTCGATGTAAGTTAGGCCCAATTTACGCGGTACAAGATTTCCATAAACTGAATACAAACAGTATACCGGTGACCAAATTACAATGGAAGATTTAAAAAAAGGGATTTCGCCATAATGTTGGGTGCTTTGGTATCTAATGTGCTTTATTTTATTAGATTAGAGAACTAAAAACTACTTGTGGTCGATTGTTGTTTGGCTTGGCGTTATGGGTATTAGATTCTTCGAAGAGTTTGGCTGATCAAAGTTGCCAAAATGGTCGACTCTGATTCAAACAGTGATAAGGAACGAGTGTAGGTATTCACCGTTCAGAGGAAAATGACAAAGTTTCCCCGGTAAACCTGAATGTAAAGTTTCGAGATTTTTAAGTCGCGTACCGGTAATTAATGTTTTAAGCCAGCCCCGCGGTCTAACTTGCCTGCCTCTCACCCGGAGGGCCCGGGTTCGATTACTGGCCAGGTCAGACATTTTTACCTGGATATGAGGGCTGGTTCCAGGTTCACTCATTCTACGATTACCTTTAATTGAGGAGCTATTTAATGGTGAGATGGCGACCCTGGTCTAGAAAGACAGGAATAACGGCCGAGAGGATTCGTCACTCTGACCATGCGTCACCTCGTAATAATCTGCAGGCCTTCGGACCGAGGACGGTCACTCGGTAGGTGGAAGGCCCATTGGGGCTATAGTTTGGTTTGGTTTAAGGGCGTTTGTAAGATTATAAGTATACATGTTTCATTTTTGTAATGTTTAGCCAAATTGTTTATGGTTAATTTGTTCCCGGATTTTCCGTGTTGTACGTTTTTTTTTTTTTCCGGGGTCCCGCCAAAAACGGAAAATCGAGGTTCCACAATATTGCTTTGACAGTTGTAACGAGAATAACTTCAAGACATTAAGTCTTACAAGCAAGACCGAGAAGTTGAGTTCAGAAACCACACAGTATGCTGCGATGACATATTCAAGACAACTTTAACTCAGGAGTGTTTGACCAAGCTTGCTTCAATGGAATAGGGGAGGTGGTGTCTATTTTGTCCAACTGATTACTACCTCTAGTGATCAGGTGACAATGTCTAGCAGTGTTGGAATCAATGCCAGTATGAGTATGGGAGGCCCAGAATTACTTCCAAACAGACATGTCATCATCTGACCATCAAGGATGAAATCTTGGTTGTGTCCATCCACCATCCCAAAAAGCATACAGCTGCACTGTTAGAAACCCCTTACCAATATACAAAGTAACAAAATGACTTGCAGATCATGACCAGTATTCTTGATAATCCTTGCACCATCTATGACCACCATCCCATTATTAGTGGGTTTGTGTGCAATGGAACTGTGAGCAGGTGGCATGAATAGCTAAGGACAAGAGGTACCATGTGTTCAGAGGAAAAATCCATGTTTTGTTAGGACACAACTAGCATATCTAAGTTCAGAGATACCCTGGTCAATGCATTAATCCAGACTTCACTGTGAACCATTACACCTCCAGCACTGGGCCCTGTTTCATAAAACATCTTTCACTAATATTATTCGTAAGAAACCAATAATATTAACTAATAATATTAGTATTATGTTTCATAAAATTATTAGTTGATAATATTAGTTATTACTTTATGAGTCAAAATTATTAGTAGATGTTCCTAACAATATTAGTAAATTGGGAACATGCATCATTTTCAAAAATATTTTTTTTGAAAAGTACACCAATGAAATAGTATGTAAACGTATTACATTGTGGTATGTTGCCTTGTTTTCTACCATTAAAAAAATATGTAATAGTGCCTCTCTGCAAGGCGAGTGAAACGGCCTCTGACGTAAGCGGCGCGCTGTGACGTCACGATCCAGTACCGCATGGAGCTCTACCAGCCGTTGTGCATCAGCCGTTGCTAAAAGCCGATTGTTTATTATTCATGATCGCGAATAACTTCAACATGACAGAAGGAAGGTTCAAAACAGCACAATCAGACAATCTATCATGTGTAGATGTCATCATTCTTGAAAAATAGTGACTTTTGTGGCCGCAGAATTTCGCGGATAAAAAACAAGTTTGTAAGTGGCATCTTTTATATACGTGCAATGTACTGTAACCCATAGTATTAGGATAACAACTGAACCTGGATAGATATCACATCACTTTCAACATTTCCTTCTAGACTGATTCCCCTATTAAAGAATAACATTACATTTTCGGGCTTTCAGCATTAGTAAAGTAAGAAATCGGATTTCAGCACTAACATAAACATATAGGTAGCATTATAGTACTAGTCCGCTTCTGTGGTGTAGTGGTTAATATGTGCCACTCCCGGAGGCCCGGTTTCGATTCCCGGCTCTGCCATGAAAGTTGAAAACAAATAGTACGAGGGCTGGAACGGGGTCTACTCAGCCTCGGGAGGTCAACTGAGTAGAAGGGTTTCGAATCCCACCTCAGCCATCCTCGAAGTGGTTTTTCGTATTTTCCTACTTCTCCTCCAGGCACCTAAGGCCACGGCCGTTTCCTTCCCTCTTCCTTGTCTATCCCTTCCGATCCTCCCATCCTCCAACAAGGCCCCTGCTGAGCATAACAGGTGAGGCCTCCTGGGCGAGGTAATGGCACTCCTCACCAGTTTCATCACCATACTCAAAGTCTCACGTTCCAGGACACTGCCCTTGAAGTGGTAGAGGTGAAATCCCTCGCTGAGTCCGAGAGAAAACCAACCCTGAAGGATAAACTGATTAAGAAAGAAAGAAAGAAGGAAAGAAAGAAAGAAAGATCATAGTACTATAGGGCTATAATCTATCATTCCCCAAAAAAAATATATTTATGGTTGGGACAACTGGCCTACCCACTTCCGGGGCCCATGAAAGAGAATTAAATATCTTTGTGGAGGGAAAAAGTTAAACATGATAAAGGTAAATATGACTTCATCTAGTTTTCACAAGTCGGGCTGAGTGGTTCAGACTGTTGAGGTGCTGGCCTTCTGACCCCAACTTGGCAGGTTCGATCCTGGTTCAGTCCGGTGGTAGCTGAAGGTGCTCAAATACGTCGGCCTCGTGTCGGTAGATTTACTGGCACGTAAAATAACTCCTGCAGGACTAAATTCCTGCACATCGGCGTCTCCGAAAATCGTAGAAGTAGTTAGCGGGGCGTGAAGCCAGTAACATTAATTTTTTTTTCTGTTTGCTTTACGTCACACCGTCACATAATGGCGACGATGGGACAGGAAAGGCCTAGGAATGGGAACAAAGCGGCCGTGGCCTTAGGTACAGCCTCAGCATTTGCCTGGTGTGAAAATGGGAAACCACGGAAAACCATCTTCAGGGCTGCCGGCAGTGGGGTTCAAAACCCACTATCTCCCGGATGCGAGCTCGCAGCTGCGCGCTCCTAACCGCACGGCCAACTCGCGCGGTATTTTTACCCTTCGGTTTATTGACTTGGCTTGTATAACCTAAAACTTAGGCTAAGTTGGATTATATTTTAAACACCTACATCACTATTTTCACCTGTGTGCAATTATGTTATTTATTTATTTAATATTATGATAATTATTATAATTGAGCATTGTTAACTTATAAGACTCCAACAGACAAGCATTGGTTTTGTGTAGAGTTATACATTTGTTAAATTCACGTCGTTTCCTTTCATGATGTACACGCCTATTCTTTGTTACATTATAGGGTATTTAGATATAGCCTAAATTTCTTTACCAATTAAGCTCTTCAATAAAGACATACATAACTGTCCCATGCCAAGATATATTGGTAGAATTAGAGCTGTCAAAATGGTTCATAACCTCTTTGATTTATTATCTTGACATGGATCACCCAAAACATAGGTTAGGTTTGGAGAATACTTTAATAATCAGCATTATTTAATGCACCGTTTATTACTTTCATATTCCAAGATGTAATTGAAGCATTTAAATAAAGCATCATACATTAAAATTTAAAGTTTTACCACTAGAACAGCTGACATGGAAAAGTGATTTGAAAATTCAAACAAATTCATCTTATGTTAAAATCTTCAAAAAAATAAACTGTAGACTTTTCCGATATATCACCAGCATTTCTCCAGCTCGCCAAAATCCATTTCTCCCTAGTTTTAGCGTCTTTGGAACGTTTATAAACAATTTGTTTGGGATGGTATGCGATGTGCTATTGCACATCGGAACTCTACACCATTTATAAGTTTTCTGCCTCACTGTCTGCGCAGGATTCATTTTAAGTCTAAAATATACCACTCAGATTATTATCCAATGTATAGACCTCGAATTTAACCATACTAGACACTAACGTAAAGTAGAAATACGCGAAGTGTATCCTGCTTCTCACAGCACACTACGTGTTATTTCGTCTGCTAATTCAGTCAACCTGTACGATGACGTCAGGCCAATGAGATCGCGTACTTGCGAGACATGACATTTTCGTAGATTTTTATCATGTTTGGAGTTATTATTTGTACATTCTGATCACATTTTTGAATTCTGCATGCAATTTTGTATCAGATTAGCATATTTTTAATTAAAACCCCGGATCATGCATGTTCCCTATTGTTTCATAGACAACATGACTAATAAAAGTTATTCAAATTATTGGGATTATTTTCATGAGTGTATTTTGACTCATAATTCATATTATTAGTGAAACCAAAGTGAGCGGTATTTTAATATTTTGGCATAAAATCATGAAGATCACTGAAATGGTCGACTCTGATTCAAATAGTGATAAGGAACGAGTGTAGGTATTCACCATTCAATAAATGTTACGTCAAACATGTGAATACCGGTACAATGGGAGATTTAGGTTAGATTACATAACTTTTGAGTATTTGCTTGATAGGATTTGTAGGTAACAGAACGTTCCACTGCAAGGAATGAAGTATAACCTTAAAATAGCAGCTTCACATTGCACTCTACCGGTTGGTAGTGATACACAGTATCATTGTGTTTCTCTAGTGCAGTTCTGTTCGGACACTCCAAGTATCTTTTAAAATCTTGGCTTATATCACCAGTAAACCAAGATGATGCTGGTGATGATTATTGTTTTAAGAGGAAGTAGGCTACAACTAGGCAACCATCATCTATAACAACACTAATCAGATAGAAAAATGGAAAGGATCCAACATTTTGAAAAATGAAGGTATCGGCTAAAGAAAGAGAAGGGCCACGAAGGGCGTGAAGATGAAAGACTCTCTTGGCCTCGCAAGCTACTGCCAGGGTCAGAAAAGAACAAGAGTTAAACAAGGGAGGTCAGAAGGGTAGATGAAAATGAGCCTGGCAGAAGTAAGCTGAAGGAATGGCAGGACTCATCTCAGTGCCCCATGTTCACCAACACACGCTCCCAAGTTGAGAGCCCTGGGACCCCTTTTAGTCGCCTCTTATGACAGGCAGGGGATACAGGGGCTGTTATTCTACCGCCCCCACCAACAGGGGTAGTAAACAAAGATTTTGCTAGTCCACCTCAGAGATTTTTAAGAGAACATGAAATAAAAAAGTAAAAGGAACAAGGAGGGTTATAGTGTGCAAAAGACTGCGAATAGTTGACGCTTCAACTCAATCACTTTCCGCAAAGAAATTTTCTTCTCTCATATTATTTTCACTTCTTTTATCCATATTCATATGTATTGAAGCCATAACAACGAAAATGTCAAGTGAGCCTTTTGAACATGTGGATTAATAGTCGGTTGTAGTCAAGCGTTAGCCTACTGCTAGGAACAAACCCAAACCAAGAACATAGGAACAAAACCAAACCAAGAACCTATGCAACAGACCGATTCTAACCTCCATTCGTATCAGCTGACTAATGAACTAATATTATTAGTGAAGATATTTTATTAGTCATGTGTAAATCTTTATGAAACAGAATTTGGTTAACGAATAATTATTTTTATGAGTTCTAATATTATTAGTTAGTTTTATGAAACAGGGCCCCCGTGGTAATATGATTCGGGGAGCTATCTCCTATGATTCTTAATTGATGATAATTGTCATCTCAGGTAAACTGTATGTACAGGGATAGGCCAACGTAATAAACAAACTGCATTCTTAGGTGTTTCCACTCAGGTGGCTAGGACAGCCAATTTTCCAGTAATAATATCCACTCACACAGAACACATATTTCCAATAATTGCCTTTATGCTTTGACATACTTCCTTGGACAACTTAGTCTCAAAATTTGTCATTCATTTGGCAGGTGTGGGTTGAGATGCCAGTATCAGCCATTACAGAATCTGAAAGAAAGACCTGGACTGGCAATAACAGTTATGGCAGGATCTTTTGTTGGAACATGTATGATCTCCACACATCTAAATACTATGGTGGTGCGACTTTATAATAACATGACTGTCAACTTGATCTTTCATGCATACAGGGTCAATCTGATAATGCAGCCAGTTTGTTGTCTCAATGCTCTCAATGCCTGTATAAATCGAATTATATCTCACCCATAGTGTATTATTCTTTAACATAACATACCTGACAAACTTTCCCATCAGGAGAAACAGTAAGAAAGTGCCAAGCTTTCGTTTAATGGACAATCTATAAAAATAAAATAGTTTAGTCCAAACTTAGGTTGGAATTTTTAAAATTTAGTATTTTGTGTCCGTCATGTCCATAATAAGAAGAAAATGAACTTTTTAAAATTCCTGTAATGTACAGTATGTAATGTATGCATGCAAATGCATCATGAAAAAGCAGCTGAACACAATTTGATGAAAATTGATATTAAAGGTCAGGGGTGAAGTCACAAAAACTAAGCTATAAATAATTGTATTCATGTTAGGTATAACAGTAGTTTAGGAGAAGGTCTGAAAATAAATGTTCAAATATCTGTGCTAATGTGAGTCCTACTGATAAATGTCTGACTGTCAAGCCATCAGCCTGGAGGCTGCTTGGATCCTCACAAGAGCACCACTGAAGGTTGCGCAGTTATAGGGAAACAGCAAAATCCGATGGCACTGCTTAATGAGGCGTACTAAGCAAGACGAGGAGTGAAGTAGTGCTACATAATGAAAGTTGTAGAAATTAAAATTTCTGACATGTGCACTACAAATTTTTCTTTATGTTGCGCCGACACAGATAGGTCTTATGGCGATGATGGGATAGAAAAGGGTTAGGAGTGGAAAAGAAGCAGCCATGGCCTTAAGGTACAGCCCCAGCATTTGCCTGGTGTGAAAATGAGAAACCATGGAAAATCATCATCAGGGCTGCCAACAGTGGAGCTCAAACCCACTATCAATCAATCACTACTGATCTGCATTTAGGGCAGTTGCCCAGGTGGCAGATTCCCTATCTGTTGTTTTCCAAGCCTTTTCTTAAATGATTGCAAAGAAATTGGAAAATTACTGAACATCTCCCTTGGTAAGTTATTCCAATCCCTAACTTCCCTTCCTATAAACTAATATTTGTCCCAATTTGTCCTCTTGAATTCCAACTTCATATTGTGATCTTTCCTACTTTTAAAGACACCACTCAAACTTATTCGTCTACTGATGTCCTCCCACGCCATCTCTCCACTGACAGCTCGGAACATACCACTTATTGCAGGTTATAAATTACATTTTTTTGTCCGTATTGAAGATCTACTTGTGATACAAATTCTTATAATTTTGTTAATTACCACCTATTCAATACAATAAAAATGTAATAAAAACTTACATATTTATAAAGTTGTTGATATGGTATGTCTCTTTCCTTCTTCGTGAGCATAATCAGCCAATTATTATTTACTTAAGGTTATATAAGATCATGAATCTATTCTATTGGATTAAGATTATGCTTGTAAACCTGATTGACAAATCTTATAATATTTTACAAGTCATATAACAATAAAATTATGTCTAAGTTAAAACATATTTGAAATCTATCTAACATTTTATTGACGAAACTCATCTGGTGAACATCCTTTAAAATTATTTCAGAAAACCTTTTGAGATCTGGCTAATTGTATTGATTCAATGTTGCTTGACTTGTATGATTGTCGTTGAAACTTCATTAACTATACTAACAATTTTCTACAGTTGATAATTGCCTATATTATGAACATTTAACTTGTTCTCGATGTTGCTGGAGTAACATTCGTACAAAATGTAATGGCATTAATTTTATGTTGTCAATACGAGAATATTATTCCTGAACAAACTTGTTGGTGAATAAACACTTTCTAATGTGATGTAGAATTTGAACTGTTCTCGTATGTTCCAAATTGGGCTTGTTGGTATATCTGTAATGAAAGATAAAATATATATGTTTCTGGTTTTGATTATAATTCTGTATAAACTTCTTATCGAAAGAACTGTCACTTACTTTTCTTTCTGCTGCGTAATCGTCTAGTGTTACTCCTAGCCTCTTGAGAACTACTTGTTGTTCTGTTTGCACTCCTTGTATTATATGAGTGAGTGTGGATGAGTTTATGTTTTGGCGGGGAGTGGGAAGGGCAAGTGAAGATAGACGATGCATTGATGGCTGCAGTGGATTGTGGAGGGGACTGCCTATGAGAAGTAAGGGGAGGAGTTGAGTTTGTTTGCATCAATAAGCTATTAACTTTTGACGGATAAAAATGTCTACAGAATTTATTTATATCAGATTTAAGCATTTGTATTATTTCCGGTAATTGTACTAAGATGGGGTTCTTTATTTCAATTTCGTCATTTAGGTTTTTATGTTTGTTGTATTGCTGATCTAAATGAATGTATATGTTTTCTAATTCCGTCATTTCTTTTCCTTTTTCTACTCTTCTTAAAATTCTTAAATCCCTTTCAATAGTTGTAAAACTGTGTCCAGTTTCTAGCATGTGTGCTCCCACTGCAGAATGTTTCTTGTGTTTGGCTGCATTTACATGTTCGAGATATCTTATAATAAAGCTTCGGCCAGTTTGGACAACATACGAAAAATTGCATTCTGCACACGTAAGCCTATATATTCCGGATCCTTGATATTGATTACTATTTATATTAACTTTTTGTGGTTGAAGAAAATATTTCGGTTCGTGTTTTGGGTTTTGAAGGCAATGTTAATATCTCGTTTTTTGATGGTATTAGTGACTTGGAATATAAATGTAAAAGTTGCAAATTTGGATTTCTTATTTTTATCTGGTGTGAGACTTGTGGCCAATTTTATTTTCACCTTATTAATGTTGTTAACCATCTCTATTTTATAACCGTTATTGAGTGCCAAGTCCTTTATGAAATTAAGTTCTTTCTTTAAACTTTCACTTGTTAGTGGAATTTTTAGGGCTCTATAAACCAAACTCAAAAATGCTGCCTATTTGTGAGAATTGGGGTGGAGTGACTCGTTTTTAATCCTTATTGGAGTAAACGTCAGTTTTCCATAAATCTGGAAATCAAATTTATTTCCTGCTCTCTTTACATTTATATCTAGAAAACTTAGCGAATTGTTAGTTTCGTCTTCTTTAGTGAATTTTATGTTACTGTCTAATTTATTTAAAAAATCTAAAATATTATCACTATTATTCAGTTTACTGTCTATTATAACAAATGTGTCATCCACGTATCTCAGCCAAAGGTTTAGTCCTATGTTATTCAAAATTTTAACATGATCTAAATGATCCATATAAATGTTAGCTAGTATACCTGATGCAGGGTCACCCATTCCCAAGCACATTTGATGATATATCTTTTGATTAAATGTGAAGTAATTATTATTTAAAACAAATCTCAAACATTTATGAATTATTCTATTTCACACCTACTTAATTTGCTGTGATTGAATAAATTAAGTTTGATTATATTAATGGTTTCATTAATCGGTATGCAAGGGTACATGTTAGTTATATCATATGAACACATTTTATGATACGGTTGCAGTTTGAATTTATTAAGCTTACCACAGAATTCTATTGAGTTATTGACTGTAGAATTATTGTAAAATTTATAGTGATTTAAAAAAAAGTAATGTATAAATTTAGAAGTCTTATACGTTGGGCTATTCTTGCAGTTGATAAGTCGCATGGATATATTAGCTTTATGGACTTTGGGCATGGCTCTGGCTGTTGGTATCTTGGGATTCATATTTATCAGTTTCTGACACTCTAGTTCATTAAAGAGGAAAGACGAATTTTTAAGCAATTTCTTTAGATTCCGTTGAATTTTACTGTAGGATCTTTCTGTATTATTGAATAGGCTCCATTCGAAAAAAATTCTTCTGTTTTCTTAATGTAATCATGCTTATTTAAAATAACTGTAGTTTCCCCTTTATCAGCTTTGGTTACTATTATTTCACTTTCGTTGATTTTAGTCGTTAATTCTTTGATTTGTTTATTGAGGTCGGGATTTAAGTTATTATTTATTTCTTTTACTAAAGTTGGAAGTTTCTTTTTAACCTTGAATCTTGTGTCATTTTGTGATTCTAAAGGCAATTTCCCTATATTAGATTCTACTTCAGCTATAGTGGTTATTACGTCTTCTGTTTGATGATGGTTAGGCCAATTCAATTTTGATCCTTTATTCAGTAAGCTCATTTCACTATCCGTACAGGCGATATCCGACAAATTTACAGTGTTACAAGTTGTCCATTTCATGACCGTATCGATGAGTATAATCAAGAAGTTAGTATAAATAACCACCTAATTGATACTTTATTATTGCCTCAGGCAAAATTGAATATAAATTAACACTTACAGGACATGTTTTGACCACTTAGTGGTCCTCTTCAGCTGTATAAAGAAAGAATTGAGAAGAAAAAATATTAGAATTGAGGGGGGAAAAAAATCTGTACGATAAATAAAGGAAATCTAATGAACAACCTGGAAAACATCCACATCGTTCTTGATAAATTAGAAAACTGTGAAGAGAATCTTAACGAAAACAATGAGAAAAAAAAATCTTATACGAGAATATTAGTAAATACTTGGAATGGGTAGACATGAAACAGACAAGACGAACAAGAGATATAATGAAACACGACATCGCAGAAGCACAGCCCAATCTCCCTCCTCCCTCACATGATATTTTAGATGACGACAAAACTCTACTTCCCTTCTCTCCAGAGCTTTGCATGAACTGTCAGACTGTGTCACATCGTTACTTCACCAGGTCACGCTCAAAGACAGACCCTCTAGACAGCGCAGAATAAACATCTTTTCCAAACAAGAATGAGAGGCGAGATGTCCTGATCTGATGACCTTTATACAGCAGGACCACTAAGTGGTCTAAACACGTCCTGTAAGTGTTAATTTATATTCAATTTTGCCTGAGGCAATAATAAAGTATCGATTAGGTGGTTATTTGTACCAACTTCTTGTTTAAATTTACAGTGGTTAGGATGTTTTTAAGATTTGAGTTAGTTTGTTTTACTGTTGTATTACGTCTTTCGGATTTTGTTTTGTTCTCTCTTAAATGTGATATTTTGTATTCTAGATTTTTGTTTCTTTTCTAATATATCAACAAGTTTCTCATTAGTAAAATGTTGTACTGATTGCCATTCTAACGGGGTTAAAAGCTCAGAAATTTCTAAGTGTGTACAATAAAGTTGTAAGTTTAAAAGCAACTCTTTTCTGTAATGTGTTTTAATCTCACTCTTTAGCCAGATTTAGTTTACTTTGTTTTGAGTGTCTACTAAATTTGGCATAGATAAGTTTCGTCTTTGTACAGATTTCAAAAATCTTTGGTACTAGTTTGGATTTTAACCATTCTTTTAAAAACCATATGTCTTTCACGACCTTACTAATCTTAACCTTAAGGTAAATGAATCTGTTCTTAATCTTATTATTAGCCTGGCTGGCCATTACATTGCAGGTTATAAATTTCATGGAAGGGCTAGGAGGGGGAAGGAAGCAGCCGTGGCCTTAATTAAGGTACAGCCCCAGCATTTGCCTGGTGTGAAAATGGGAAACCACGGAAAACCATCTTCATGGCTGCCGACAGTGGGGTTCAAACCTACTACTGTATCTCCCAAATATTGGATACTGGCCGCACTTAAGCGATTGCAGCTATCGAGCTCGGTCTGGACATTATTCTTGTAACCAACAATCTTTACATACTGCTGACTGAATACTTCTGCCTTTTGAAGATCCTCGCATACACACTCCCCTTGTTCATTACCGGTAATGATTCCTGGATTGTCCCCCTTTGAACCTGTTTCTGCCTTAAAGTACCTATACATACCCTTCCATTTTTCACTAAAATTTGTATGACCACCAATTACGCTTGTCATCATGTTATCCTTAGCTGACTTCTTTGCTAGATTCAATTTCCTAGTAAGTTCCTTCAATTTCTCATTACTTTCATAACCATTTCTAACTCTATTTCGTTCCAACCTGCACCTCCTTCTTAGTCTCTTTACTTCTCTGTTATAATATAGTGGATCTTTACCATTCCTTACCACCTTTAAAGGTACAAACCTCTTTTCACATTCCTCAACAATTGCTTTAAGCCCATCCCAGAGTTTGTTTTTTTACTATTTTTTATTATTATTTACCATTTTCCAGTGATCATAGCTACTTTTTAAAAACTCCCTTATGCCTGCTTTATCAGCCATATGGTACTGCCTAATAGTCCTAATATTAATACCTTCCGTTCTTTCACATTTATTTTTAACTACGACAAAAACAGCTTCGTGATCACTAATACCATCTATTACTTCGGTTTTATCAGCACCACATCCAAAATATTCTTCCCTCTAGTTGGTTCCATCACTTTCTGAATCAGCTGCCCTTCCCATATTAACTTATTTGCCATTTGTTGTTCATGCTTCCTGTCGTTCGCATTACCTTCCCAATTGACATTTGGTAAATTGAGATCACCTGCTACTATCACATTCCTTTCCATATCATTTCCAACATAGCTGATTATCTTATCAAAGAATTCTGAATCAGCGTCAGCGCTACCCTTTCCCGGTCTGTACACTCCACAGACATCAAGTTGCCTATTATCTTTAGAGATGAGCCTTACACCCAGAATTTCATGTTTTTCATCCTTAACTTTTTTGTAGCTTACAAATTCTTCTTTCACCAGAATGAATACTCTCCCTCCTACCATTCCCATCCTATCTCTACAATACACACTCCAGTTCCGTGAGAATATTTCTGCATCCATTATATCATTTCTCAGCCATGATTCAACTCCTATTACATTATCTGGTAAGTATATATCTATTAAATTACTTAATTCGATTCCTTTGTTTACAATGCTTCTACAGTTGAGCACTAACATTTTTATGTCATCCCTACTTGATTTCCAGTTTCCTGTTCGCTTAACACCGCTCTCTAGGCCACCCCGTTTCCCTGAATGTACCTGCCTATAACCCTTCTAAACAAGTTTCCTAACTTACATGAAGCACTGCGGTTTAAGTGAAGGCCATCTGAGCGCAGATGCCTGTCTCCTACCCACCCATTAGGATCTAGAAATCTCACTTCCAGTTTCCCACATACCCACTCCATAGTCTTATTTAAATCCCCAATCACCCTCCAGTCAGTATCCCTCCTACACAGTATTCCACTGATGACAATCTCCGCTTCCTTAAACTTTATCCGTGCTGCATTTACCAGATTCCACACATCCCCAACTATGTTGGTACTTATACCTGCTTGCCTTACGTTGTTAGTACCAACGTGAAACACTACCACCCTCTCCTTTTCCTCTTCCTTCTCTTCTACTTTCCTCAACATCTGCCTCAACCTAATTCCTGGATAACACTCTACCTTTGTTCCCTTTCCTCCACACACTTTCCCCACATGTCTAACGATGGAATCCCCCATGACCAGAGCCTCAACCCTACCCACCTCACCTGATCCCCTCCCCTCTTGGTCAGCCCTATCTTCTCTCACTGCTGCAGAAGCTACTTCCTCCTCCCTTTTCTCCCTCCCATGACTCTGTTCCACCTGTCTTTTCCTTTCCACTACACTATATTTCCCTTTCCTACCTTTTCCCTTCCTCCTAGTTCCACACATCTCAGCAACAGTTCCCTGTTCCTCGTCTTCCCTCGGTTGTTCTACCTGCAGTGACTCGTACCGATTTCTCACTGACACCTGTCCTGAATTCTGGTCCTGAACAGAGCCCTTAGCCTGCAATCTCCTTCCCCTTAAAACAATTCTACAATTCCCCCATTTCCTTCCCATCTCTCCTTTACACCTACTGTATCCTATACATTATTTGAGGGAGGCCTACTTTCCTTTCTGTCCTCTGAGAGAATCGTAATTATCTCCCTCAAACTCTCCAACTCCTCCCTCATACTCCTTAATGCCTGGCCACACCCACAGTTGCTACACTTGCACTCCTTAGTCATTATTTACGGAATAAGAAAAGGAAGCATAAAATAACTTATTCTGTGCAAAATAAAAATGAAAAGAAAGAAATATTGCCTAGGATGGTTCACAAAGATTACACAACAACAAGTTAATTAATATAAGCTACTACTTCGCTACAATACTACTTAGTTGCACAAACTTTTCTTTTTCTACAACCTAACAGAATGAAAATTGCTGTTAATTACTGAAAACCAAAAGTAATACACAAGAATTAGGTCTACACAATTCTACACTGCAGTTAAGTCTACTCTAATTACTGCAAAAGAATACTAGTATGAGAGTTAATACAGATACCACAGATACTATACTACACAAATATTTCACAGTAAATACACTAATTTATAATAAGATATACTATAATACACTACAATGATTTTAAACTACATTCAGACGTATCTTAATTATAATACAACAGGTTATTACTAAGCACAACTGAAATGGAAATTACAATTAAAGTTTGAAATTTGCAAGACTACTCAAAATAATAGAATAAGCACCCTAATTTCCAGTATCACTACAATACACTACAACAGTTTTTAAACTACGTTCAGACGTATTCTAATTACAATAGGTTATTATTAAGCACAAATAGAAATGAAAATTGCAATTAGGCCTAAAGTTTGAAATTTGCAAGAACTACTGTACTCAAGGATTACCAACAAAGTTAAATGCGTAGACAGAAGATTATT
This sequence comes from Anabrus simplex, assembly GCF_040414725.1. Taxonomy (NCBI): domain Eukaryota; kingdom Metazoa; phylum Arthropoda; class Insecta; order Orthoptera; family Tettigoniidae; genus Anabrus; species Anabrus simplex. The sequence continues at coordinate 56,493,467 of NC_090272.1, read as the reverse complement.
TCTTTAGTATTACTTTATCCTACTATGCTCTAATAGAAATGAAACCTTGCGTTTGGTTAAAAGCTTAAGTACCGTATCAAAAGGATTGCCATACACGAAGAAAAACACGAATATAACAGGCAAGATACTATCTAATATATTATACCTTATCTTCACTACAAATCTCAACTGAAATGTGGTTATGTGATTATTACAGCTGGTGGATTACTATTATTTTCCCTACTCCACGGTACGGAGAATAAAAGTGTCCTTAATTAGTCCTCTACTGAAAAATACGAGGTTGTCTACAATAATTTCTTAAATATTTCGGTCAAAACTACTCCTACTACTCCAGGGACTTGAATTGCAATTACTGGGATATATGAACTTTATTATCATTAGCTAAATAATTAGCTAACCGCTCATAAATACTGAAAGATTGAAGGAGCGAAATATAAATTACGGATAATTTAACTACCTACTCAGAACTACAAATGATTGGAATACAAGATCAGCTGATTTTTATTTATATTTACTTGACTACACTACCGCATAACCATTAATAAAGTATTATTATTACTACACCCTTTGTTCACGACTGTAGCCATCAATGCAATATTTGAATATGAAGAGCGACAATAATCAATAACAATACGACTTAACTATTACCGTGTAATCTCTTTGAATACTTTTTAAATGGAAGTTTACAGGCGTATCGTGTTTTTTAATGTAGTAAATTATTACCTTCGCGATAGTTTGAATGGATATCTATACGAAATACTGGAGAAGTTTCGGCGGAAGTTACGATACTATTCCTTATGAACTTACAGATATTTACAAATATTTTTAAAGTTAATATTATTACCTTAAGTATTTCCTAAACCTAAATTCAAAACAAGGTACACCTAGCCAGCCTACTTAACCTAGAAAACGTAATTTACTGAAGACCAACTGAATTACTTGTTATAAAATTTAAGTAAATATCACTACTCCCAATTTCTATCAACAAGCACTAAACACCACTATATAAATAGCACCAAATTAATCACAAATACAAAAAATTAAGCTATTTCAATAGGTTTTAACTACTTTATCACTACAATAATGCAAGAGTTCTCTCAACAGCGCATCAAACAATGGAAGCTCCCGAATTTTACAATGCTTAGTAAAGCTAAAGGTTCCACCTATTCAATACGTTATCGTAATGGTCTATTTAGGACATCACATATTTATTTAACTTATCATAAAATACATCTTTGGGACCGGTTTCGGCAATCCACTATGCCATCATCAGCCATTGAGTTTTTTATAGCAAGGAACATTCAAAATTTAAAAATATGCAATAGCAAGTCCTATTCTTACATGAAAAACATTAAAAATATAGCTAAATAGCATAGGCCCATTGTACTATACAAATAACATGTCTTTTTTGAAAATACAATATTATTTAGTGCATCTAAAATTATTTTTTATATATAATTGGCAAAGTCTATGATTTATGATTCTATTGTACGTAAGGTATACCAAATTTATGATTCTATTGTACATAAGGTATACCAAATCATAGACTTTGCCAATTATATATAAAAAATAATTTTAGATGCACTAAATAATATTGTATTTTCAAAAAAGACATGTTATTTGTATAGTACAATGGGCCTATGCTATTTAGCTATATTTTTAATGTTTTTCATGTAAGAATAGGACTTGCTATTGCATATTTTTAAATTTTGAATGTTCCTTGCTACAAAAAAACTCAATGGCTGATGATGGCATAGTGGATTGCCGAAACCGGTCCCAAAGATGTATTTTATGATAAGTTAAATAAATATGTGATGTCCTAAATAGACCATTACGATAACGTATTGAATAGGTGGAACCTTTAGCTTTACTAAGCATTGTAAAATCTTGAGTCAATACGGACAAAAAATGAAGTTTTTAATACTAAATAAGCTCCCGAATGCAAGCTCACAGCTGCATGCCCCTAACCACACGGCCAACTTGCTCAGTAGAACAAATAATCATAGGTAATACATTTCATATTATTCTGTAATGAGGAACAATATAATATAAAACAAAAGCTAAAACCTATTCAATACTATTTATTGTAACCTTAAAGAGTTACATATATTTGATGTAACTAGTTTTGGTTTTGCTAGAAACCATCATAAGTCCAAATCATTGAAGTTAAGGCAAAACATGAATTATAGATAATATTTATGAAGCAAGCATGTGTTGTTTATATTTGGTGCAAGACAAAATAAAAGAGTTGAATGTTAAACACTCATCATGATCACACGTTCTCAAAGTTTTCTTCTAATTTGAACAATGCACTTTACAAAAGACCAGGTAAAACACTTAAAATACTAGCACGTCAAGAATCTTCTTGAATTCAGCTCAGCTGAAACAAGTGTGAACACTTGAATTCAAGAAGATAAAATAGGTGGAAACCTTTTATCTTTCATTTTATATTATATAGAACAAATAATAATGGAAATATTTAGATTTTTTAAACTTGTATTTATTTCCTGCTTCCTACCATTGTTAATCTTACCAAAGAATCCTTTATAACAAAGCGGACAAGAAGAATAAATTCAGTATTCCATGCCTTAGCATCTGTGGCTCAGACGGCAGTGCATCGGCCTCTCACCGCTGGATACCGTGGTTCAAATCCCGGTCACTCCATGTGAGATTTGTGCTGGACAAAGCAGAGGCGAGACAGGTTTTCCTCCGGGTACTCCGGTTTTCCCTGTCATCTTTCATTCCAGCAACATTCCCCATTCTCATTTCATAGCATCTAGCATTCATTAATAAATCACTTTGGGAGTGGCGACCCCATCGTACTAACAGCCTATATCTGCTTCATTCATTACATCCCTGACCCGGTCAATGACTGGAAAACAGGTTGTAGGTTTTCATTTTCATTCCATGCCTTATACCTTATTGTCATAGAAAAGTTACCAGTCCCGATGCAGGAATGTACTTTGTCTGTCTCAAAGCGGGATGAGAGCAGACTTGTGCATAATTCGCGATCTAAGGGAAGTTACCTTGCCTGTCTGAAAATTGGCGAGGAGGAGCTGGGGAGTTAGGTAACTTTCCTTTTTTTATCTTGCCTTCTTCCAGATCATACACATTCTGATAACTACTGGTACTCGACACAATGGTTCATCATGTTCAAAATTCCTGTAGATTCTGACTGGGCCCGACCTGAACCCACTTTCATGGCCGATCCATTGAAGACAGGTACTATAGCTAGTTATCTGTAATTCCTTCAACTTTTGTTGTGTGTTTCATCTTGTATCTGTCAAGTATGGTTAAGTTGATACAGATATTGATTTCCATAGGTAACTTGAAGTATTTGTTCCGAATGAGTAAATTTACAATACCAATATAGTTGGTCCGTTATTGGACATTATACATTTTTCAGCTAACTCATTCCTGGTTGCCAGCGTTTCGCCCCAGTGTGCTAAGTTGGGCTCATCAGTTGGTAAATAGCACACCTACCAACACACATGGCTAGTGCATACCGTGGAGGCCACTGCGTAGGCTACTTGGAGCCACCGGTAGTGCCAATGCACTATGAGAGACTTTGTCTCATTTAAAAAAATTGATGCCTGCATGGCCATCAGTATGGTGAAGTGCAAGAAGTTTCCAGTTCAAATTCCTAGACAAAACAAAACTTTCAAACGTAAATAACAACCTCTTTTAAAACTCAAATCTCAACTTACTTCCTCCCACTTTGTCCATTGTTCCTTTGGAAGATAGGTCTTAGTCATCGAGAGCTGGAGAGCTCTAGTAATGCGGAAGTTACGTTCATCTACTAAATGCTGAGGAAGCCTTCGGAGAGCTTCTGTCACATCAGCGTTCTCATCCAGGCAATCATCATGATGCAGACCTATGGAGAGTGAATAACACATTACATTAGTGTTTCTAGTGATATCACTAGTTATACAACAACTTAATAATTATTTACATGCATAGCCATAAACATTTTACAACCTGAAGTAATTTTTCAACTGCACATATAAAGCACCATAACTCTTATGTGGATAATGGAAAATGGTACAAAATGATTTTTATTAGGTAGTCAGATGACCAAAAAATGATATTTGTGTTTGTTCAATCCTTGTCCCATTTCTCTACGGGGTCAGGAATGAAGCGAGATGAATCTTTTTACTAAGTTTTTACAACCGGATGCCCTTCTTGACATCAACCTCATCAGAGAAGTTCTTGAAATGAAATTAATGACATGATATATAATAGTAGGGAGAGGGTGAAACTTGGTGCTTGCACATAGCCTACTCCTGTCGAATAACACCAAGAGGTCTGCTCAGGGTTAACGTAACCATTCAAAGAACACATCACCATCAACAGCATCATATGCCCTCACTCCATGTGAACACTGTGGAGAGGTTTGGAACTGAATCCAGGCTTTTGGCAAGCAATCTGGAGATTAGAAATTGTATATCACCACCTCTCCTACGCCAACGGCCGTAGCCTTGTTGAAACACCGGATCCCGTGAGATCTTGCAAGTAATCAACTTCATTTTCCGTATCAAAATTTAATCACTAAATTTTACAATATTTAAAATTCTTCCACCGTTTTGATACTTTTTTTTGCCTTTTGGTAAATTTATTTGTCAACAGTACATGTTTCGTTCCTTATTTAGGAACATCCTCAGCTGTTATTGTAGCTTAGGTGAATTGCTAAGATTTTAAACACGTTATTTTGCAGGTACATTGATTCACTTAAAAACTACTAAAAATACCAATTAAATTAAATGATATTAAAAACAATGTAGGGGTTAGTGTGTTAATGATATGAGAACGGATGATTACATAGTTGGTCAGCTTAAAAACTATGTCTATTCATTTGAATAGTTGTTAAAAATCTCATTTTGTTGCATTAAAATGTCTGTTTGCGGTTAAAAGTTTTAAGGAACGAAACATGTACTGTTGACAAATAAATTTGCCAAAAGGCAAAAAAAGTATCAAAACGGTGGAAGAATTTTAAATATTGTAAAATTTAGTGATTAAATTTTGATACGAAAAATGAAGTTGATTACTTGCAATTCTAAGGCCAACCAGGCAAATAAACAAGGCAACATCTATTTTAATCTAAAGGTGAAGGTAGCTAAGTTAACTAAGGACATAGATTTCTTAAAGAAATGTCTTAAAGACAACCTAGTTCCTAAATTTCTAAGTAAAACCCAAAAGAAACACGTACCTTCCAGGCACCACTTTGAAACACAAGAGAGTCAATCAAATATGGCTAAAAAATGAAATAAAATACCTTAATAGAAAGAAAGCATTTCTCAATGGTAAAATGTATTTGGCACATCTCCAAAGTCCAACACTACTGTTACCCTTAGAGTGGGATTCGTTTCAAAGATACATCCATGAAAAAAATGGATATAATTTTAAGTAAAAAACAGAAAACCCTTAATAACAAATTAACATCATTAAAAAATGCCAAGATAAAAAATGAAAATAGCAAAGCTTACTCTTCAAATTCAGAAAATGAATTGGAAGAATACCCTTTGCCCGTTAAGAATATTTCTAAGGTTAATCTCACTGAGGAGGAAATGAAAACCCTAAATCAAGGCCCTAATTTCAATTGGATAGGTAGAAACAAAGAAAAAGAGCTAATAACTACCATTGCAGAAGTAGAAACAGCTATACAAAAACTCCCTAACGAAGTTCAGAATGATGTCAGACATGAGGTAAAAAAGAAAATTCTGAACCTAGTAAAAGGCTTAATAGTTTCCCATAACAGAAATAAACCTACCTCAAGTTTATCACATAAAATAAAACAAGAGGAAATAGTAATTACCAAAGCGGACAAGGCAGGGACAACAGTAGTTTTTGATAAGGAGGAATACATAATAAAAAATAAAAAAACCAGAAACTTTCTTCAATAATAGCACTTTTTCGGAAATAGATCGAGACCCTACAACTAAAACTCAGAAAGAGTTAAAAACACTATTAAGAAACGCAACCTTTATTTTAAGTGAACAAGACGTCCAAAAACTGATAAACATGAATCCTGGCCTTCCAACAGCAAGAGCCTTACCAAAAATACATAAAGAAGGAATTCCTATAAGACCTATAATAAACTTCCGCAATAGCCCTACTTATAAAACATCACAATACGTACACACATTCCTAACCAAACATTACGTTTTTCACAACAAGACACCAATAAATAATTCAGTAGACTTTTGCAAAGTACTCAAAAACTTTAAATTAACACCACATCAAGTAACATGTTCCTTTGATATCAAGGACATGTATACAAATATTCCAGTGGACGAAACAATAAAAATTATCAAGAAGAATCTTATAGAACATAAACAACTCGGCATACTAGAAATAGAAGATTTCATCAATATACTTAAATTCGTTACTAAACACAATTACTTCACTTTCAATAAAAAAATATATAGACAAGAAGGCCTCCCAATGGGTACTCCCGCTTCGGGCATTTTAGCCAATATTTATCTTGATTACCTCAAACATACCAAAATAATAGGACAAATAGAAGGTCTCAATTTATGGATACGCTTTGTGGACGACACTTTTGCCGTAATAGATCGAAGAGAGAATAACAGTGACGATATCCTCAATAAATTAAATACACTTGATTCCAGAATAAAGTTTACATTAGAGAAAGAAAAAGAAAGCTTCATTAACTTTTTAGACATAAATGTAACACGGAAAAAGGAAGAGTTTGTCTTCAAGATACACAGAAAACCCACTTTTACTCCCATTACAATAAAGAACTACTCATTGCACCCAGAATCGCAAAAAAGGTCAGCTTATTACAGTTACATATATAGAGCGTTTAATATACCCCTTACACACACAGAAAGAGAAAAAGAACTGCTCTTTATTCTCAAACAAGCCCAATACAACGGTTTTGAACCAAAAATAATAAACAAAATAATAGGTAAATTCAAACAGAAATTACAAACTAACCTAAAACCCGAAACAAAAAAGAAAGACAAATACGCCAAGTTCACATTCAATAACCCTAACTTATACACAGTGTCCGCCTCCGTAGCGTAACGGTTAGTGTTATTAGCTGGCGTCCTCGGGGGCCCGGGTTCGATTCCCGGTACTGCCAGAAATTTAAGAATGGCAGGAGGGCTGGTATGTGGTTCAAATGGTACACGCAGCTCACCTCCAATGGGGGTGTGCCTGAAAAGAGCTGCACCACCTCGGGATGAGGACACGAGTTTACTTTACTTATACACAGTAACCAATTTGTTTAGAAAATATAATTATAAGATCGCATATTCAACCAGCAATAACACAAAGCATAAATTATTTAATTACAATAGTGTTAATTCCCTAGGAAAAAACAAACATTCTGAATCAGGAGTTTATAAATTGAAGTGTCACCAGTGCAAAAAAAGTTATGTCGGACAAACAGGGCGCAGTTTTACTGTAAGATACCAGGAGCATGTCAACGCTGAAAGACATGAAAAAAATTCCGCGATGGGCCAACACATGAGTTCAACCGGACATCAATTCACAACCATAGAGCAGGATTTAACTATATTACACAAAATAAACAAAGGAGCTCTTCTTAATACATTAGAAAATCTATACATTTATTTAGAACAAAAAAGCAATCAGGACAATAACCTAAATGAAACTATTGACATTAGAAACCCTATATTTGAAGGGACACTATCAAGTCTTGAAACTTTAGGCAAAAGATGCAATACAAATAGTAAAAGGATACATAAGACAGAACCTCCGCCATTTTGTACATCCCCTCTCCCTAGCCCTTCTAAAGTTGATGCCGTGACAGTAACCGACACGCCCCCTCCCCTCTCCGCAACCTTGCCTCCCCGTAAGGAGGAGCATACAACGGAACGCACACACCATTACTATACAAGACGCAAAGCAGCAACAAACGTCCCTCCAGGGTCACAGTAGAATTGGAGTCTAACAATAGCAAGGTAAAGAACTTTTTTATACATTTAGTTATTACGTAGAGACACATGTTTTTTAAACAAATTTCCATTTCCTTATTTTATTTCATTTCAGAAATTGAAACAAAGCTCCCTTCACAAAAATTGATCAGCAATCAGCTTCAAAGTTCCACATTAGACTCAATCAAAGGCACCATAAGCAAACTCATAATATATAACAACTTACCCGGAAGGAACAGAAGATAAAACATTCAATAAATGAACAGTGTTACGACGTCAAACATTTTAAAAACTTTTAACTGCAAACAGACATTTTAATGCAACAAAATGAGATTTTTAACAACTATTCAAATGAATAGACATAGTTTTTAAGCTGACCAACTATGTAATCATCCTTTCTCATATCATTAACACACTAACCCCTACATTATTTTTAATATCATTTAATTTAATTGGTATTTTTAGTAGTTTTTAAGTGAATCAATGTACCTGCAAAATAACGTGTTTAAAATCTTAGCAATTCACCTAAGCTACAATAACAGCTGAGGATGTTCCTAAATAAGGAACGAAACATGTACTGTTGACAAATAAATTTGCCAAAAGGCAAAAAAAGTATCCAGTGAGATCTCCGAAGTTAAGCAACATTGGGCGTGGTCAGGAGTTGGTTGGGTTGCCACGCGCTGTTGGTGGGGGGTAAGGGAATGGAGGAGCGGAAAGGAACTGGCCACCCTACCACACGTAAACTCCGGCTCAGGAACACCTCTGCGGAGGTTTGGATCTGCCTTCGGGCAGAATACACCCTTACCTTACCTCTCCTACACTGCCGGCCAACATTCTGATGGTGAATTTTTTTCAACCAACAGAACTCGAACCAGCAAACCATGGTGTCAGACCATATAGACTTGATGCCTTAAAAATCATAACCACCAGGCAGGCTATAAACTGATATTAGTGTTTCATTTATTATATTCCGGTTATAGTTATACAAACTTCAAAATTCATCTTTATATCCCAATTTCTCATTCTTCCTGGAATTATTACCAATTTCTTCAGATTGGCACTTTATGTTTTACAGTTAGATGCCCTTCTGGCGCCAATCCTACTTGGAGGGATGTAATCACTATTGCGTCTTCCTGTGAGATTTGGCAGCAGGGTATGTCGTGTAGATGAAAAGAGGTGTACAAATATCCAGTCACCAAGCTAAAGGAACTAACAATATACAGCTAAAATCCAGACTGGCAATCAAACGAACCCAGGGCCCTCCGAACTGAAGGTCACAACACTGACCATTCAACCAAGAAAGCAGACATCGTTAAACCCCAACAGCGCCTAATAACTGTTACTCATTTTCATAAAGCTGTACACAAATATTCAATAGCTAAACTACTTACATGAGAAGTCTCCAATTGCTCTGTTTTGTCTTTCTAGTGCAAGAAATAAGGAATGACTTGTCATTTGGACAGTACCTGTTTCCAAAGACTGGGTTGTACGGTAAATGTATTCTTGCCACATGTAAAGGACACTGCTCAAGAATCCTATGTACTTAATTAGGTCTAGGACTTTCAAAGAAATGGTCATGCTTGAATTTTAGGTTTGATCCCAGCATTTGCCCAAAAGTAGAATTGGCAAATAATGGAGTATTACTTCTAGGATAGGTGAGAGGGGAACTTTTATCCTTTTCCCAGCCCCTTTTCTGAGGTTGAGTGAACCGCAATCTACGTCTTCAAATCAGTCTTAATAATTTGGTCAGAATCAGAAATCAGTCAGAAGGTGAAATATTATAGGCCTACTGATGAAATGTTAAGATATGATTTTTTTAAAAGCATACATATAATTCTCATACAAGGAACAAAACAGGAAAATAATTCTTCTTGAAATATCATATCCTACATGGAAATTGGCAGTTAATCTGGTCCAGGCCTCCCAGCTAACAGCTGTTCTAAATAAGTCAGTTGATAATATACTGGACCACTGGCACAGGTTTTTAATCCAGGAAATGTGCCATTACCCAGGACCTCATCTTCCTTTTACTTTTCCTTGAGCCGTTGAAGATATTTCTCATAATAAATAATGTGGCCAAAATAAACTATCTTCCTTTCTTTGATGGGTTTCGTTATTTCTAGTGGTTTTCTCATGTTGTTCGTTACACAATGCATCCGAGATATTCCAAGCAAACAACAATAGCACCATAATTCAAAGGCATTAAACCGTATTTTGATTATTACAGCCGTGATGTCCATGCCTTCCGCACCATCAAAGTGGAGAAGGCACAACATTTAAGGACTTGGGTTCTTATTTTAGATGAAAGTTCAGGAAAATTAGAATAACATTATTATTAATGGTTTTTAGGTCCCACTAACTACTTTCATATGGTTTTCAGAGGCTAAGGCGCCGGAAATGTCTCATGCAAGTTCTTTTACATGGCGGTAAGGCTACTGGTATGAGGCTGGCATATTACTGTATTTGCGCACTTTTCAAACACAACTGGAGTAAAGTGCAAGAACATCAACTAGGACTCAGGAAGCCAGTGCCCTACCATCTAACCCACTCAATCCTGCAGAGAGTCTTAGAAAAAACATTTGCAGACTTCAAACTATGCAACTGGTATGTAATGAAAGCTCATATAAAAACTTGGAGAGAACATGAGAATGAAAATTTAGATAAGAGACTTTTATGCCCAAGTCAGAATGAACACGCAAGGAAGGGACGAAATATTCGGGCCTTTTGTGTATGGGAAGAAAAATCCAAAAGTGTGACCAGGTGATTGATGTTAGTGAAAAGAATGGATTAACTATTGGAATACATGGTTTAGAGAACAAGAACTAGCGTGAAAGATCCTTCGATATGGGTGGGTACAAAGAAAAAAGTACTGATTTTTCTGGAGGAAAATCAGTCACAGAGAATTTTTATAACTTACATCAAAACCTGTGTGTTTGAGTCATCAGTCCATAGACTGGTTTTATGCAGCTCTCCATGCCACCCTATCCTGTGCTAACCTTTTCATTTCTACATAACTATTGCATCCTACATCTGCTCTAATCTGCTTGTCATATTCATACCTTGGTCTACCCCTACCGTTCATACCATCTACACTTCCTTCAAAAACCAACTGAACAAGTCCTGGGTGTCTTAAGATGTGTCCTATCATTCTATCTCTTCTTCTCGTCAAATTTAGCCAAATCGATCTCCTCTCACCAATTCGATTCAGTATCTCTTCATTCGTGAGCAAAGCATTTGATGAAGAACACAGGTAACTGCTGGCTGAAATGACAAATGGATATGTCATCAGATAGGATTTAAGAAATCAAGATAATAGGATAAGACAATGAACTGGAGACAACCAAAGAGAACTTTCATGAAAATATAAACCAATGAACCCCTAAAAAGGACACTGGAGGATGGATGAATTAACTCTGAAGTATTTCTGAAGCAGACAGGAAATATCTATCGTAGAAAATTAGGCAGGAGAGATAAAAATAAACACTTCATGGAGTTATGAATTACGGAAGGAATTACATAAAATCAGCTTCATGGTCCGTATCGCACTTCAATAGATTCACAATTAAGTATTTATTTATTTTCCACCTAGTCGATACAATGATTGCTTAAGGCAACTTTTAATGGTCAAAAGTGGTACATGTTTCGTATATTATCAACATCTTCAGCCACATAACACTGTTTAGATGAAAAATATATAAAATTGACAAAGTAATGCTTTAGATGAAGTGTCCTTAAAATTAACATAAGATTGACAAGATTAAAACAAACAAATAACTCAAGAGAAAATATATAAATTATTTCTACAATAGAAAGCAGTCGTCAAGGAAACACTTGTACAATATTCCATAGAGAAAATTGTCCTAATAAATATTCTTTTCTTAATAATTCATGAAAAAAGATCAATTTATAAATTAAAAATTATAAAATTTATAAGTAATTATCGAAATGAAGAAATCCTGATATCACAGTGCGGCTCTTATTATTAATGTAGATGAAAATATAACTAATTCCTAGTTGTCAAATCTTATTAAGCCTGCTTTCCTTTGGAACAGTAACTCCTGTCATTCTTTCACAGTTTTGCGCCGGGTGTAATATTGATGATGCGTTCTTCCTTGCTCTTGCACCTGAGGAGGTGGAGGAGCGGGGGATATAGGTGTGTCAAGAACTTCCTTGCTGTCACCTATAGCTTCAACTGAGGAGGAATAAGTTGTAGGGCTATCTGTAGGTGGAGAAATTCCAATTCTTTTTTCGTGATCCTTCTCAAGGATTTTCAAATATACTAGAATTTGATAATATAATGGATTCTTATATTCTACAGCCTCATTAAGGTTATCATTTTTCTTTACAAGTTGGTCTAGATGAATGTACAGGTCTTCATAAGTGTTCACATATAATAATCCAAACATTCATGTAATAACAAATTTATTTAAGAGAAAAAATTTCAAAATTGCATTTTCCACCAATAACAACATGAAACATAGTATTTTCAACCATGATACAATAAATCTCTCGGGAAAAGATAAATTTTTTGATTCCGGAATATATAAACTCACATGCTTTGAATGTAAAAATACATACATAGGACAATCTGGCCGCAATTTTAAAGTTAGATATTTGGAACATGTGAATGCTGAAAAACATAGAAGATTCTCAGCAATGGGATCACACATGACTTCCACAGGTCATAAATTTACCAACATAGAACAAGACCTGACCATCATAAAAAAGTTAAAAAAGGGCAGCTTAATGAACACTTATGAAGACCTGTACATTCATCTAGACCAACTTGTAAAGAAAAATGATAACCTTAATGAGGCTGTAGAATATAAGAATCCATTATATTATCAAATTCTAGTATATTTGAAAATGCTTGAGAAGGATCATGAAAAAAGAATTGGAATTTCTCCACCTACAGATAGCCCTACAACTTATTCCTCCTCAGTTGAAGCTATAGGTGACAGCAAGGAAGTTCTTGACACACCTATATCCGCCGCTCCTCCACCTCCTCAGGTGCAAGAGCAAGGAAGAACGCATCATCAATATTACACCCGGCGCAAAACTGTGAAAGAATGACAGGAGTTACTGTTCCAAAGGAAAGCAGGCTTAATAAGATTTGACAACTAGGAATTAGTTATATTTTCATCTACATTAATAATAAGAGCCGCACTGTGATATCAGGATTTCTTCATTTCGATAATTACTTATAAATTTTATAATTTTTAATTTATAAATTGATCTTTTTTCATGAATTATTAAGAAAAGAATATTTATTAGGACAATTTTCTCTATGGAATATTGTACAAGTGTTTCCTTGACGACTGCTTTCTATTGTAGAAATAATTTATATATTTTCTCTTGAGTTATTTGTTTGTTTTAATCTTGTCAATCTTATGTTAATTTTAAGGACACTTCATCTAAAGCATTACTTTGTCAATTTTGTATATTTTTCATCTAAACAGTGTTATGTGGCTGAAGATGTTGATAATATACGAAACATGTACCACTTTTGACCATTAAAAGTTGCCTTAAGCAATCATTGTATCGACTAGGTGGAAAATAAATAAATACTTAATTGTGAATTTACGGAAGGAAGTCGAGGAAAATGGACAACATGCAAGAAGGGCTAGAGTTAAGCATAATATAGATGGATGAGAAAAAAGATACAAATGATTATAAATGGAGAAAAATATAAAAGGCTGGAGAAAAATTTACTTGAAGATGAATTATATAAGGGAGTTGTTTTGATCCTGTATAGTCAGGGTGACCATACATCTTGTTTTTACCCAAAGACAATCCCTTATTATATGTTGTCTCGACTGTCCTTTCCGGTTTTTTCATTTTGTCCTGTTTTCAAATGTTTCTATATAAAGAACAAAAAAGCATTTTACAACATTCTGATAACAGATGGCTATGCAAAGTTTACAGACCTTATATTGTATATACGTTACCTCACTGGGAAAAGAGTGAAGAAAGGAGATTGTCCTAAGCTCCACCTTTTCTCCTTATTTCTGTGACTTTTTCCTATATATCTTTATTGTGTTTTGAATTAAAAAGGCAGATAAAATTATTACTTAAATGAGTCAACTTTTAATTTAATACAGTTTCTTGTTATTGAAAAAAATAATACTGATTTTTAACACCGTAATTTATAGTGCTGAAGGTGAGTGTGCCCTCTTAAGTGATTAATTTATTGTTTAAAATTAAAAATTGAGTGAAGACTGATAAAAAGTGACTAGAATGTTGAAATATCTAGAAATTCATAACTAAATGTAACCTTTAGCTCTTAGTAGTTTCAATTGCAATATTAAAAAGAATTCAATTAAAACTGTTTTCATGGTACCACGTTACAAATTTTTTTTGAAAACACACAGTAAGTAAAATTTTTTTTTTACAATTTGCTTTACGTTGCACCGACACAGATAGGTCATATGGCGATGATGGGACAGGAAAGGGCTAGGAGTCGGAAGGAAGAGGCTGTGGCCTTAATTAAGGTACAGCCCCAGCATTTGCCTGGTGTGAAAATAGGAAACCAAGGAAATCCATTCTCAGGGATTCGAACCAACTATCTTCCAAACGCTGGATACTGGCCGCACTTAAGCGACTGCAGCTATCGAACTCGGTTCTCCGTACACTAACCTCCGATGATTTTGAATGTATACGTTATTGTGTAAATATGTATTACATGGATTTGAAGTTGTTTAATAATAAGTTATCTGCACATGCAATTTATCTTCACATATAACGGCGAGGTTATCTCACTGCATGTATGAACAGATAGACATGGGACTACTTCCCAGAGCATTGTATGATAGTCAAATAAGTTTCGTACACATAGCGCTCGTTCCTATAATCCTGCTCATTATTTGTTTAATTTCCAAACAGCAGTCAGTAAGGAGATTCAGTTGTCTATGTGCAGAACAGCACAGTGCATAAGGTTCATCACAATGGAAATACTACTTCCTATTAGAGAGTTAATAGTGCAGTTACAGAGGGACAGTCCATAAGGAAAATAGCTGAAACTGTTAAGAAACCAATGTATTCTCTGCAGTATGTGGTAGAAAAATACCGGCAGACAAAAATCTGTGGAAAACAAGTGTCGTTCGGGGTGACCAGTAAAACTAGAAACTAGCCACAAATGCACCATTTTGAGGCGTACAAGACAAAATCCAAAGATGAGTGCCCCACACTGGCAGCCAAGCTTGAAAGGGATTACAGAATAAACATAGTAGCACAAACAATCCGTAATATAATTTTAAAAGCTGGATATATTGTAATGGGTTTCTCGGAAAAAGCTCTATGTCAGTAAGATCAACAGACAGAAGAGATTAGCCTTCGCAAAATAGCATATCAACAAACCACAGGTCTTCTGCGATTCAGTAATATTTACACTGTTTACACAGCAAAGCCAAACTATAGAATTCATGCTAGGAACAAGATTCGCATCGAGAAATGTTATATAATGTGTGTGACACAGTTGTTGGCTTAAGATAATAAAAGTTTAGAAAATTCATATTGATCGATCATATTATGTATTGAATTCAGATTTCATTTCCATTCAGTTGGCAGTATTACTGGAACCGGCAGTGCTCCCTCCTTACTCCTCAACCCAGTACAAAAATCTACCACTAAAAAGTGTGCGAATAATACAAATGGGTAACCTTCCACTCTTACCACTAACCAGAGGAAAAAATGGAAGAGCTCTAAACTTACGAAGAATATAGTCATGAAGGACATGAAATTGAAAGGTTCTCCATACCAGTGTATTATTTTTGGAAAGACTGTGGTAAAATTACATAGACAATTTTCAACCTTTCTTTGAAGTATACAAAGAGTATGAATCACTGTGCTACTATTGAGTCACACATTGGAAAAGAAAGCACTAACTAATTAAGACAAACATATCTCTCAATTATGAAAATATAAGTCGCAAACTGTACATTCATAACAATGCAAATTTAAAACTGTAACATCACAGAGACAAAGTGCTATATGCAAATATTACCCGAATGCCTTTACATTCATTACCTACATCATACAATTTTCTGAGGGTCATACTGTACTCAAAAGATTGTACATACCAAAACAGTCATGTAAAACTATAAGATTGCTTTTTGGAATGCAAATATGACTAAAGCCCTAATATTCTTTTTCACTAACAAATTGGTAGAAAGTGCAGAAAATCTCAACAGCATATGAGCCCCGTGAAGTGGTTTGGAACTGAACCCAAGCTTTTGGCACACAACTGTATACCACCACCTCTCTAAACCTGACAGTCAACATTCTGACTTGCATATTAATTTTTTTATTTTATTTTAGAGGGATTCCTTACTTTCTTATACGTTTCTTCTTCTAGTAGGTGGTTCATTTTTGTTTTGTAATCAGTTGTATTCATGATCACTGAAACATTACCATTGTCAGCCGGAAGTACAATTATACTATCGTCTTTGTAAATTACATTATTAGCTTCTTTAAGTTCACCTTTGGTTAAGTCACTCAACTTGTTAAGAACTCAACAATTTCAGAACACTAGCAGAAGACCTAACTAAATTCAGACCTGGTACCTCCAGTCATTTATGGCCTCCCAAAAATACACAAGAATGATGTGCCACTAAGACCAATTGTGAGTGCCATTGGTTCTGCGACCTATGAGTTAGCCCGCAATATTTCATCACTATTACAGCCAGAAACAGGGAAGACAGAATATAACATTAAAGATTCGAAACACTTCCTGCAGAAGCTACGTGAGCTACGGGTGGACGAAGGTGGCATCCTGATAAGCTTTGATGTTATGTCACTTTTTACTAATGTAACAGTAAAAGAAACGCTTGCTTACATCAGACAATACCTGTCTGAGGACTTGAATCTGGCAGCAGTTTATTTAAAATCCACATACTTCTACCACAAGGGGGATTATTACGAACAGACAGAAGGAGCAACAATGGGGTCACCTCTTGTCACTAGTGGTTGCAAAAATTTTTATGGAACACACTAAATCTACTGCATTTACTACAGTGCCACTGAAACCTAAGTGCTTCTGCCGTTACATAGACACACATTTTCAGTCTGGCCACATGGAAGAGAAATATTAAATGAATTTTTGGAGCACCAAAATTTCATTAAAGGAAGATCAAATTCAGAATGGAAATAGAAAATGAAGGTAAATTACCTTTTCTTGATTAGTGAACAAGAAGGAAGATTGTACACTAGGCCATCATGCAATGTACAAGAAACCTATTATCTGCGCACTTTTTAGAGATAGATTTACACCCTAGTGTTGAACAGGTCGATCTCTGCAATCTTCGAGATTCGTACTTGCAACATCTGAAACACAAACTATGAACCGCTTATGCATCGCTGTGCGACATCTGGCGTACACTTTACGTACTAGTACTGTTGTTATTTACACAGCAAAGCCAAACTATAGAATTCACTCTAGGAATAAGATTCGTATCGAGAAATGTTATATAATGTGTGTGTGACACAGTTGTTGGCTTAAGATAACAAAGGTTTAGAAAATTCATATCGATCGATCATATTATCGATTCAATTCAGATTTCATTTCCATTCACTTGTCAGTACTAACGGAACCACGAGAGCTCTCTCCTTACTCCTCAAACTCGAACACAAATCTATCGCTAAAAGTGCGCAGATAATAATAACAACACTATTTGCTTTACGTCCCACTAACTACTCTTTTACGGTTTTCGGAGATGCCGAGGTGCCGGAATTTAGTCCCGCAGGAGTTCTTTTACGTGCCAGTAAATCAACCGACATGAGGCTGATGTATATGAGCACCTTCAAATACCATCGGACTGAGCCAGGATCGAACCTGCCAAGTTGGGGTCAGAAGGCCAGCGCCTCAACCGTCTGAGCCACTCAGCCCGGCCGCAGATAATACACATTCTGAAAGATACCCTCAAAAGTACTCACACCCTGCCAAAAAGCAGCTCTCCTTCGTATGTTATTTACTAGGGGAATAACGTTGCAGATGCTGAAAACCGCTGGAGTGCATTAAGAAAATTAACAACATCCATACATCAGTACACATAGCATGAGTTGGGAAGATCAAGGAGCCTAACAGGGATAGTACAAACCAAGACTACAGTAAAAAAAAATTCTTCCTTACATGGCAGGTATAACTGACAGAATAGGGCATATTCTTAGTGTCGTGTGTCTTCGCGCTCCTCGCTCTGCGCCGCCTGCTCCGCGCACGCAACAGCCTGGATTGTTCTCGACTCTACGAGACGTCTGCACTGCGCTTGCCTGTTACATCAGCCAGCTATATAAAGGCGCTGCCTTCCAGCCACAGGCGAGGACTTGCCAGTGCCCAGCACCAGATTACGCCGAATGTCGAACACGGAGGCTATCCCTCTTAAAAAGGTGTCTCGAATAGGTGGACTGATTCTGAGTGTTTGAGGTTTCACCTCGGGTTACTGCCTCC
The DNA here is from genome assembly GCF_040414725.1 of Anabrus simplex. NCBI lineage: Eukaryota > Metazoa > Arthropoda > Insecta > Orthoptera > Tettigoniidae > Anabrus > Anabrus simplex. The sequence continues at coordinate 56,475,104 of NC_090272.1, read as the reverse complement.
GCTCCTGTTTCCTGCAGCCACTTCAAGCCTGATGACTGTATTCCCTCAGTCCCACCTAGGCTCAATCACATCAATTAGTATTCTACTATTTATGCATTTCAATGTCAGTTCCTGACAAGTTACAGAAACAACTAATATTCTATTAGTGCAAGCTTTCGCTACTGATTACACTTGTGACGGTATAGAGCAGATAGTTTTCAACTATCAAGAACTTTTCAATGAACTTTCGCATCAAGATAGATTCATGTATATATGTATATAAAGTGTACATTTTTTTGAACTTCAGTCTACAAGCAACGTTAACTGTTTATAATTTTCATACTGCTTTGAGGAAAGTTTTATTTGAATGTATGTATATATGTTATTAAGACTATCTGAAGCAATAAAATATAGTTGTGTTCCTGTATACCTGTTCTTGTATACAACACTTAGGAAGTTCATAATAATTACAGTTTTCAACACAGACCAGAAGTTCAAATCCCTGTTTTGACTGGTCAAAGAAAAACCAACTTCTGAAACACTGGGAGCCTATTAAGTTGCATGCGGTTGTGGTCGCTCATACATTGGCATGACAAAAAGGCTTGTTAGCACCAGGGTGAAAGAACACATCAGGTCAGTCAACAATATTACTTTTTCATCCTCCACAGAAAATGCTACAAGCCAGTCGGCAATAGCAGAATACCTCTACAATACAGACCATCAAATCCTCTTTAATGAAGCGACAGTCACTGCGCCCGTAGAAGACTTCTATGTTCGACTTTTAAGGGAAGCAATAGAGATAGAGGGCTTCAAGTTTTCAAATACATGGAGACCTGTACTCCATAGATACATGCATAACACCACCATGGCATACCGCGACACACTCCAGAAACTGTCGACAGAGGGCGATGAATCAGTAACTTCACTCCCAACCACTACAACACAGCACGATGATACCTGAGTCCAATTAGTAGGGGAGGAGCATGGATAGTATGGTCACGACTTCCATGTTCTTTGAAGAATTTCTATGATCAGTCAGAAGCAGACTTTCCACGCCCTGATGAAGGCCGATGTAATTTGGTGGAAAGCTTGACTTTGTTTTAGTAATAAATAGTGGCTTTAATTCAGTTAATCATATTTATTTTAATACAATGAGCCATGAAATGTTCTTTACTCCGATAAAACACTTCCATTTATTTCAAGAGACATCAATTTCTAATTCGCCTGGCATTTTGGATCACGATCAATAAACATCAAGGGATGTGAAGGTCTCTATTTACCTCTACCAGTTTTCAGCTATCGCCAGATAAATGTTGCAATGTCAAGAGAGCAATATTTTAAAATTGCAATAGTGCCAAAAGGAATGCACTGACCAAGTGGCTGCAGTTTGGGTCATATATCCGCGAGATAGTGGTTCAAACCCAACTGTCGGAAACCCTGAGGAGGGTTTTCCGTGGTTTCCTATTTTCACACCAGACAAATGCTGGGGCTGTACCTATATTGCAGCCGTAAGAGCTATATGTTTCGGTGCGACGTAAAGAAAATTTTAAAAAAAGTACAAGAAATGTCGTATATAAGGAAATTCTTCAATAAATATTTACCTCACTGGCCATCATGTCTTGACAAATTTCTGCTAGTACGTTATAATACTCTTAGGATAAAAGCCATCTGAACAACTCCATACAGTGTACCTCAACAAACCCATATAATGCAGTATTTGACACGGTAAAACTTCCACAAGCGGGCCGGGCATGGCACGCCTCACACTCCACTTGCTGTAAACACGGAGGCTTGGCGGTGGGTGATGCTGTCACCAACTGTTGAGAAAATGTGACGATAGGTTGCAACCACTAAATTAACTTTTTTCTTGCCGTGCGGGCAGTATGCGCCGCGGCGATAGTTCAGAGCCTCTTGAAGGGAGTGTGGCCCCCTAGGGGGCCACTGTTCTCATGACAGAGCTTGGCCTGGATTTACAAAGATAGGTTACAGCTACTAAATTAAAATGCGCGCTTTCCTTATTTTCACCGAATGTGGTAACCCTGTGGCCACTGATCATGTGACCTCTAGCAGGAAAAAAGTTACATAGACTTCTTCACAGCTGATCGGAGCCGGCCAATGGGAGTAAAGATAATGGTGGCAATTTCTTCTTTCATGCTTTCAATTTTCCTATATAAGAAAGAATACTTTTTCGGGCGGGATGTTGGGTTTATAGCAAGCGTAGAGGAAGGATCTCTCCTCTCTGGTACTCCGGGTATTGTAAAACGTTCCTTTTCACCAAGCTCGATACCTGCAGTCGCTTAAGTGCAGCCAGTATCCAGTATTCGGGAGATACGTTCGAACCCCACTGTCGGCAGCCCTGAAAATGGTTTTCCGTGGTTTCCCCATTTTCACACCAGCCAAATGCTGGGGCTGTACCTTAATTAAGGCCACGGCCTCTTCCTTCCCACTCCTAGCCCTTTCCTGTCCCATCGACGCCATCAGACCTATCTGTGTCGGTGCGACGTAAAGCAACTAGCAAAAAAAAAAACCGCTCCTTTTCAATCTTTACTAATAATTACCAATGCCGGTACAATTGCGGAAACGCCATCAAATAATTAATCATTTTAATTACCGTAACTGAGTACATCACTGGTACGTCCTAACAGTGGATGAATTATTAATCACAATATCACACAAATGCACTAATTTTCAACTATCAAGTACTATACAGAAACAATAAATAAATTTAAAATCCTTATACCAGAGACCTAACACTAACTAGTACCCATCTATGTATCTTACCGTATCTGTTGAAACCGGATAGGTTATAGGCCCATTTCCTAAGGGAACCTGAGGAAAAGCAAACATCAACAAATTACCACAGTTACATTCTAAGGACAATAGTTTATTACAAGAAGAAATAAAATCAATATAATTGAACCTGTAAAGGGTTTAAATCAATTCGATGTTAATAAATTACCTAGAAATCCAGTTGCTTGCCTTCCTGCATTGACGGCCATTTTGGACAGAATACAGCTGATCAAGGTCAGTTGATACCAACATTAATTAATAAAATTCTCTTTTTAATTTATAATTTACCCTTCATTTTATTTTCACGTTAAAAACAGTATTAAAATAAAGGCAATACGCTTCATTTAGTTTTGTAATTCCTCAGTAATTTCTATATGATGGCTTCAGGAAATATGATATATTTGAATATCTTAAATCTGCATTTCAGTATACTGACCCTATATACTTGGACATATACAACTTGCTAGAAATTAACCCTCTCTGTCGTACCTTAAATGACAACGCACAGCAATTGTATATACGTACATCCCGTTGAACTGTAGGTAATACGCTGACTGTATGGAAGCGAAGCGCGGCTTCCGGCGCGACTAGCTGTACGGCATGGAGGCATGACTGACGTATACGTACATGCGACGAGGCACAGGTATTTAGCGAATTTTAAACATTTAAGCGGAATGTCTCTTGCAGATTTCACCTGATTTAAGGTGAAATATATATTTTAGAGGATTACTAGCAATTTGAAACTGAAAATGGCTAGGAATATTGGATAAAATGAAAATATACTATAGGCCTGATTATTCTCAAACATGTTTTTCTTTAAGAGCTCACAAGAGAGTAAATGCGGATACCTACACTAAAAAAAGTACCAAACCCCTGGCGCAACAGCCTCGAAGGGCCAGGCCCTACGAAGCGACCGCTGCTCAGCCCTAAGGCCTGCAGATTAGGAGGTGTCGTGGGGTCAGCACGACGAATCCTCTCGGCCGTTATTCTTGGATTTCGAGACCGATACCTACACTAGAAAGGCAATAAAGTAGACGCCGTAGAAACGAAACATATGCATAAAAAATTATAGCCTAGTGAGTTTAGACGGGAAATATCTGCGAATGGTGATCAATTCAAAATACATTGTAATCAGGTTTTGAATCATATTTATTATCAGGACAAAGGCAGCATACGTATGCGTGTATATATACATACACAATACACAACTTCACATTGGAATAAACAAAATATATACAAAATAATTAATTACCATTGATCTGCATTTAGGGCACCAACCCAGGTGGCAGATTCCCTATCAGTTGTTTCCTTAGTCTTTTTTTGAAACGATTGCAAAGAAGCTGAAAATGTATCGAACATCTCCCATTTTGTTCGGGTCCAGTATTTCCTTCTCACTGCTATAACCCACTTTTTTAATATTTCCGGACGTTTCCACGGAAATCTGCAATTGAAGTTATAAATTATGTAACAATATTATTCTAATTATAACCTATAAAACGTAACGTACAACATTTAATATCCCAAAATATAATGTAAGATATCTCCATAAACATAGAATACGTAATGACAAGAGCCAAACCGGAAGAAAATAATAATTATCGTTTTAAAATATCACATTTATAGCTTTGCAGTTAGATAGTGCTTAGAGAGCTTACCTGTGGAAATAAAGCTTTTCTGAGTTCACAACTGATTTCTTCTGCTGCCTGTTAGCGCAACCGTATGCTACACAAGAAATAGGCATCTTGTTTGTATCACAAATTTGACGTACGGTCAGATGTTACCAAAAGAGTTCATCTAAAACACATCAGCTAACTTCCAGGCTCTGTATCTAGTCAACTTTGCCGTACACGAGGGGGCGTGACTAGCCAAGGAACAAGAAGCAGTTTTCTGCGAGAGCTACCACTACAGTCAAGCATTCCAGTATTACCTATAGTTCAATGGTACATCCTGATATAGACCTCTCCGTACAGTTCAGAACCTTACAAGAGGCAGTAAATGAGGCTCATCTTAAATGCACTGTAGGTAGGCACACCTTTAATTAGAGCCTGGCTAAGCAGAGCTTACTTTTCGAATAATTTTATGGAATGGTATTGTACTATGCAAACTACATCCACAAATATCACAGCCGCTGGAGAAATGTATATCTGATCGTTCCAATATGACATTCTCTTTGAGAGAATATGACGGAATAGTTTCACGGAATACGTGATGCGAAACGACCTATTACAGACTTGCTCATTCGCCACTATATCGTCCGGTACTATTGCTAAATCGTTAGCATGGGTCCGGGTTCGATTTCCGGCCGGGCCGGGGATTTTAATTTTCACTAGCTATTTCCTAGGGGTTGAGGATCGGGTGTTTGTGCCGTCTTCAGCATTAGAATCCATCTTACTACGGTCGTCTGACAATAAGTCGTGTGGATGCGGGGTAAGATGTGCGAAGGGGTAAGCATGCCTGTTGCGCGTGCGACTATCTCAAGCCTCCAGGCCTGACAGTAACCATCTGTTCCGTCCGCAATGACTTGAGAATTGAAGTGCCGTCGTGAAGTTTCAAAGTGGTAGAGCAATTGTGCCTTAGTTATGCATTTACTGTATGCACTGCATAATGAACAGTCTGATAAGGAATATACATTGATTCAGAGAGCTCGCATTGTCTGTCACGACTGATGTTTGTAGATAAGAACGTAGCATCTCTGCCGTAGCTAAAAGCTGCCGCGAATTCTCGTCAGACGCAGACAAATGTTCATAATAAAACACTTCATTATGCAGTATTTATAGTAAATATGTAACCGAAGCACAATTGCACTACCACTTTAAAAATTCACAGCAGAACCTCAACTCGAAAGAGTCGTCGCGGACGGAACAGATGTTTATTGTCAGACATTGAGACTTGAGACAGACGCATGCGCAGAAGCTATAGTTAACTCTCACACCCCTTACCCCCAATGCGACTTCTCTTCAGACGATCATAGTAGATAAGGTCTCACTCCCACAACTCGAAAGTCAAGTCGGAAGACCTGCACGAAGCCTCTCCACAGGACACACACACCATTATTCTTTCAATTTCTTCGCACTTTCTTGGACTGTGCAACAGCGCTACGTCCAGTACCGGTAACTGAATTGATCTTGGTTGTACTGATGGATAAAAGGGAAAGTTTACTGACATACTTTTACAGTTCACCTTGGAAGTAGGAAAAGTTAAAAGTATATAACGGTACAAATATTAATAGTTACGGTAATTCTCTTATTGGAGCACAGTGTTAATGACATTTATTTAGCAGTGCACACGAAGTTTCTACGTCTTCAAGCTAGTGTGATCTACCATGGCGCGTTACTATAAACAAACTTGATCAGATCACAAATAAAGGATTAGGGATACGATCATTTTTGGTACTAAATTTACTGTATTAACAATTTTCGTCAAGCTTTCTGCTGTATGATCTGTCGAATGATATATTAGTCAAGAAATATTTAATGGAAGTTGAAAGCCGGTCGAGTCCGCCTATGGCATGTAGTGATAAATGGAATTTGCTCCCACCCCCGGAGGCCCGGGTTCGATTCCCGGCTCTGCCATGAAATTTAAAAAGCGGTACGAGGGCTGGAACGGGGTCCACTCAGCATCGGGAGGTCAGTTGAGTAGTGGTACAACGCACCTCAGCCATCCTCGAAGTGGTTTTCCGTGGTTTCGCACTTCTCCTACAGGCAAATGCCGGGATGATACCTAACTTCAGGCCACAGCTGCTTCCTTCCCACTTCCTTGCCTATCCCTCCCAATCTTCCAACCCCCCACAAGGCTCCTGTTCAGGATAACAAGTTAGGTCACCCTGCGAGGTGCTTGTCTTCCTCTCCAGTTGTATCTCCCTACTCAAAATCTCACACTCCAGGACACTGACCTTGAGGTGGTAGAGATCGGATTCCTCGATGTGTATGAGGGAAAAACCAACTCTGGAAGGTAAACGGAGTAAGAAACAAGAATAAGAAAGAAAGCCGGTCGATATGAACTTTGAAATTAATTGTTTTTTTCTGTTCTTGATATTATTACATTGCAATAGTATGTACTCTAACATACCAATATAATATTTAAATGGTATAGGTGTGACATCTAGAGTACGATCTATTGCCAACCAAGTTTTTTTCTTATCCTATTTTGAATGCAGTAAAGATGTTTACCCCTATACTGATCCCAATGCCGCCTTTCTTTATCCAGTTTTCACGAATAAACTTCTGGCAGTGTTCCAAGAAATCAGTATGTGGAAGTGCTATTTGACATTATACTCCGTTCCCGTTAGCCGCCTCCTTTGATAGTTATCTGCCATGGCATTACCAGGAAATCCTGGTTGTCCAGAGACCCACGAGAATATTATTAAGGATTTTAAAGAAATATTCGTAATTTCCTTAACTTTCGTTTATACCAATGTTCTGTGATATCCGGATTTTCTAACGAGTTAATTATGCTGAGAGAGTCTGTACATATGAGTGCTCCTTTAATTCCGGATTACATTTCACAAATTAAAACCTGTCGAACTGCGAATATTTTCGCAGTGTACCGGCTGAGTCCGCTGCACCTGACATTTTCTGTTGTCAGGCATCCCAACCAGTGGCGGCGCGTGACCCTTATCAAAGTGTTAGCACACTAGTTTGTAGAAACATGCATAAAAGCAATTTATGGGTATTAAACCTTAAATAGATGCATGCATTTTAAACTTACACAAATCTATGTACATCTGCATATATTACTTCTTGTAATACAGCTCTACCCGGCGAATTTTGGCAGCAAAAATGTCTACAACAGAATCATGGAAACCCAGATTGTTCGTACAGCTTTTCAGGAGGTTCTTCTCGATTGAAATGATGACAATTTTGATCATTTTTATTGTATTTTCGCACTTCTTAAATAACTTTAATGCATTCATTTCCGCGAAAGACCATATTAAATATTTATAAAGTTCTAGTATGCAAGACTTCTTAAATTCTGTTGATGCACAGATGGCCGACAACTCGGTTTTGAGTACAGGAGTTTGAAGTAGCTACCATATGATTTAACCTGATACTCGAATGGCCGAGAGTCAAAGTATGTTTCAAACATGTGCAAATCCAAAAGAGAAAGTCCAGCTTATTCAGTTTTGGAATAACGGTCGAACCGTTATATCAATTATGACCTACTTCACAATACAGTCTCAGTATGATTTCTGTTTGACAATTTCCACACCAACAATTCGTTGTATTTTAATTTTAACTTCATTTTCATTTGATAAAACTTATGAATGTTCGTCTGTGTACTGTTTCCAAAACAAATAAAATTTATCACGTTTGTCATTCAGAAATCTTTCAAATTCATCGACTTTGAGAGCACATATTTTATGTCATTAATTTTAGTTTGTAAAACGTTGAACAACATTTTTTCTTGGCCGCTAAAAGGCAGCTCTTGTTCCACCAGGAAACAAACAGCATCTATTAAGACAACTAACTATATATCCGTTTGGATATTTTTCAATACGTTTGTCTTGATGAATTTTGAAGGCAAGGCTTATTCAATTCTATTGTTTATTCTAGAGCTACTGAATGTCAGTAAAGCTATTTTGAAATTACCATGGTCTGCAGATTGTTCATGTCGTTTCTTTAGTACATAATAACTGTTAATATCACCAACTCCCTTTGTTGTTCAAACATTCGTATCTGTTGAAAATAAAAGGCAAGGCCAGCAATACAAGGAACACGATTTCCTTCAGCCACTTACCACAGCTGATATACTGTGAGTGGGTCTCCCATTGTCTATGATTTGTATCTTAGCACAAATAGTTCGGCTAGAGAATGAATCTTTTAATAAGTCCTCAATAACACACCATCACTCGTCCTCCATCATAACTGAATCTCCCTTTAGGAACAACAAAGCCATTGCAAGCAGAAGACACGCTCTTAACAATCGCCACTGAACACAGGAAGCGATTACTTTTAAGTTAGCCTCTCAGCTGCCTCTGTGGATCCGTGGTAGAGTGTCGGCCTCCGAATCCCAAGATAGCGGGTTCAAACCCGGCAGAGGTAGTCGGATTTTTGAAGGGCGGAAAAAAGTCCAATCGACACTCCATGTCGTACAATGTCGGCATGTAAAAGATCTCTGGTGATACATTTGGTATTTACCCGACAAAATTAATTAAATCTCAGCCATAGACGCCCAAGAGAGATCCGGTTTACTCTGTCTGCCATCTAGCGGACCTAGAGTAAAACGGAACGTCCAAATTGACGAGCAGACAGCCAGATGGCGTCAAATCGAAATGTCTGCACACGGTAGCTGAGGCCATACGATTATTATTATTATTATTATTATTATTATTATTATTATTATTATTATTATTATTATTATTATTATTATTATTTAGCCTCTCGACTGAGGAAATATGCAGGCCTTGTAGCCAGCATGGTCAGCTCTGTGCAGTGTTTCCGAGGGCATCGAATGAGCAAGCGTGCCCCGACTGAATTCAAGCTCCTCATGTTTGCCTCGGAAGAAAGGCAAACAGAGCGCACACTCGGCATATTTCATCATTCGACAAGTGATATTTATGCGTAAGAGAATTAGGTTTTTGTTGTAATATTATAAGGTATCAAGTAAACAATCTGTATGCTGTAATATTATGTAGTCATATTCGTTGATCTTTCATTTTAGATGGTGTTAGTCCATCTATCACGGCAAACAGAGACCCGCCGCACCTAATCCCAACGATCGCCACTGGTGGTGTGATGGTGGATTCTCCTCTGCCCTGCACCAAGCAACAGTCACCTTTAGCCGCTTACTGCACCATCACCCTTGCAAAAACATGTATGCAACACGTATTTACACAAAGCATCAAACTGCCATACGGTTATGAAAAAGTACGTGCCAATTATAAGCTTTCAGTAGGGTGCGAAATGAACGATCAAACCGATAGCATACTGATAGAAAACGTTTGTATCTTTGTGAAGCGGAAGTAGTCTATCTAGTACGCTTTCCGCTAACTGCTGGCTGGAGTCGCCGTGGTGTCATAGGTTATGTGGGGGTGCTGCTAATACAACTGCGGTTGGTAGGTGGGTCAAGTTCCACTCGAGCCTGATAGTTTTATTTACATTTTGGACTTCGAGAATCCTCCACAAAGCCAATGTATCTGAATACCCTCGCTTCGTAGATGATTTATTTCTTCTTCTTTCGTTTTGGCCCACTATGCGCCACGTTAATTCGAATTCAGCTTTGCCTGTTTCTGGGCTTTATTCCTCGTCCAGTTTTCCTTCATTCTTTCACTCTACTCCTTCTGTCGTTGGCGCTTGGGTACGGGATCCTTTAAACATCTTGATGTCCTTGATCCTTGACTTGTAGGCACCCCTGTGGCTGAGTTCCGTTCCTTGTATTCCTATTTCTTCCAGGTTCTTCTTCACCAGTAATCCATAGTTCTCCTGATCTCAAAAAATCTTATCTGATTGGTCAGTCTTCCCGGGTTCGTTCTATAGGCATGTCCGAAGAATATGGCCCTTCTCTTCCGGATAGTATCTGAGATATTTTTCATCTTGAGATATACTTCTTGGTTCCTTTCTTTCTGTATCATCCATCGTCTGTTCTTTGGGGTCCCAGTACCTTCCTCAGAATCTTTCTCTCCACTAGTTCCAACTACTTAACCGATTCTGTTTTTATCAGGTTAAAACATTCAGCTGCATATAAAGCCTCGGGGCCGATCACTGTCTGGTAGTATCTGAGCTTTGCATTAATCGAGATATTCTTTTTGTTGTAAGTGTTCGCAGTTAATTTATATACCGCCGGGCTGAGTGGCTCAGACAGTTGAGGCGCTGGTCTTTTGACCACAACTTCGCAGGTTCGATCCTGGCTCAGTCCGGTGGTACTTGAAGGGGCTCAAATACGTCAGCATCGTGTCGGTAGATTTACTGGCAAGTAAAATGACTTCTGAGGGACTAAATTCCGGCACCTCGACGTCTCCTAATACCGTAAAAGTAGTTAGTGGGACGTAAAAAGTAATTATTTGTTATTATTTGCCTATAGAACGAACCCGGGAAGACTGACCAATCAGATAAGATTTTTTGAGATCAGGAGAACTATGGATTACTAGTGAAGAAGAACCTGGAAGAAATGGGAATACAAGGAACGGAACTCAGCCACAGGGGTGCCTACAAGTCAAGGATCAAGGACATCAAGATGTTATTATTATTATTATTATTATTACTATATTGTTTAACACTTTTCCCTTTTACAATTTGTACGTCCGGGTATGGTTCACATTTTACTTTTGAAGGTGGTGACGTGTAACTAGTGTCTTAGTGGACCGTTTGGTAGCAGCACACGCACAGATGCCAACGAATGTTCTCGTCATAGCCATTTCATAACAACACTGCCAGCGTAGGAGCAAACAACTTTGATTTTGTTGCTAGGGGTTTTACGTCGCACCGACACAGATAGGTCTTATGGCGACGATGGGATAGGAAAGGCCTAGGAGTTGGAAGGAAGCGGCCGTGGCCTTAATTAAGGTACAGCCCCAGCATTTGCCTGGTGTGAAAATGGGAAACCACGGAAAACCATCTTCAGGGCTGCCGATAGTGGGATTCGAACCTACTATCTCCCGGATGCAAGCTAAACAACTTTGAAAGCATCGTCAGAGACAGCGCTATACGACTTGGTTCCTATGGAAAGAAGGCGTGACGACTGCATAAATTTATCGGCGCTTGGTGGCAGTCTGTGGAGAACATGGGCCGTCACGGAAAACAGTTTACAACTGGGTGGGAGGTTGGAAAACAGGGTGCACATCGGTGGACAAGGGAACCAGTTCTGGAAGGAATGTGACATTGTCAACACCAGCCGACATTGCTCGGGTCGAAAAGGCCATCCAAGGAAACAAATGCATCACATTTACGGAAATGGAGGCAGCCACGGGAATCAGCAGAAACACCCTGCAGTGGATCGTGTACGGCCACTTACAGTTGGGGAAGGTGACATCCACGTGGGTGCCTAGACGAAAAAGCAGAGGCGTGCGGACGTGTGCAGAGAACTTTTGCAACGCCAAGATCAAGATCTAGCCGACTTCATGGCTAGGCTTGTGACTGGTGATGATACTTGGCTCCATTACCATGAGCCACAAACGAAACAGAAATCGGTGCTGCCACACCCACCATACTCTTCCGACTTAGCACTCGTTTGGGAACATGCACAAACCTCTGCGTGGTCACTGTTTTGCGGATTTTGCAGAACTAGACACAGCTGTCGAGGCATTGGTACCCAGCACTCCGAAAATATGGTTTCAGGAAGGTCTGAAAGGACTGAAACATCGATGGCAAAATTGCATGCACTTAGAAGGAGATTATGCTGAGAAGGTGGATGTAACAACTGATGTGTAATGTATTTCAGTGGGGCAGGGAAAATAAAGTGTAAACATTATAGTACGCCCTTTGTAGTTTATATGCCAAGTTCACGTTGTTGATTCTCAGTAAGAGGCGACTAAACGGGGCCCCAGGGGCTCTGAACTTTGGAGAGTGGGTTGGCGACCACGGGGCCCTTAGCTGAGTCCTGGCATTGCTTCCACTTACTTGTGCGAGGCTCCTCACATTCATCTATCCTATCCGACCTCACTTGGTCAACTCTTGTTCTTTTCCGACCCCGACGCTATTAGGTTTGCGAGGGCTAGAGAGACTTTCATTTTCACGCCCTTCGTGGCCCTTGTCTTTCTTTGGCCGATACCTTCATTTTACGAAGTGTCGGGCCCCTTCCATTTTTTCTCTCTGATTAGTGTTATATAGAGGATGGTTGCCTAGTTGTACTTCCTCTTAAAACAATAATCACCACCACCTTTCCTAGATATTTGAATTTCCCTACTTTCTGAATCCTTTCTCTCTCAACTGTCATCCATTCTGGAGCTGTTTCGATGTTGGACATGTATTGTGTCTTCTCGAAAGAAATCCGTAGGCCTCCCTTACTTCCTTCTTCCTGGAGATGGGCAATTTCTTTCTGCGATTCTACTTTTGACCCTGACAGAACCACATTGTAATTCGCAAAGGATAAACAGTCGACTCCAATTCCTTTGTTCTGGTATCCCATTCGTATACCGCCTATTCCTTGCATTTTGCGACACCACTCTGCTGCACAATTGAATAGCCTCCTGAGACCCGGGACTTGGATTTTTTCAAGATTTGACTTAAACTAGGTTCTGGGGTTAAGGAAAGACTTAAAGCATATTCTGATTTTTTCTCCACTGATAGTTCTCACTAGTTCCCACAGATGTCACCATGTGCTAGAAATGTGGCAAGTGACAATACAAGAGGCCACATCATGCCTCAAACTTAAGGTATAGTATACTATACCGGGGGTCTCAGGAGGATAGAACGGAAGATAGTCCATCTCGCTGCCTGATCCCTGTTTGAATCTCAAAAGATCACGATAAGATCTCTCTGAAATTTACTTTGGATGTAGTACCAGTCACTGTCTGTTTAATGAGTTCTCTTGTCTTCCTACCTAGACCCGTTTCTTCTAGGATATGGATCATTGTTTTCCTTTATACGGAATCGTAGCCCTTTTGAAATACCCAAATGAGAGCACGATTTTTGTTTTTCTGTTTCTGGTATGCAATGATTAACTTCAAGAAAGGTAAGAAGTATTAAAAACATTGAATATATCATGAATCAAGTGGTTCAAAGTATCCAATCACTTCACCTCATTGTGATATAGACGACGAAGTTATAACTTTCTTGAATAAATACATAAAATACGCATGATCATGTCTGAGTATATTAAAATCTAAACATGAGTTAATACAATTAACTAAACAACTCGAAATACAAATCGCTATTTTAAGTGAAACAGGCTAAAATGTAAATATAATTTTGGAATACAAGGATTTAATATTATACGGCTAGATGGTAATACATCTGCAGGTGTGTATATATCTCAATTAAACACCATATAGATTTTCAACAAAGGAATTTAACGTATGAAATTTCAATGTACAGACGATCGCCATTCAGACTAACAATATTCCACATTCTCACTATATTGCCATCCGAAAATTCGACCCACATACGAACATTGGAACAAATTTAAACCCCATTTAATTTCAGAAGAACGATCGAGATTTGCGGAATTGCTGGACGTTAAAGTGCCTTCCATAAAACCAGCACTAGAATGCTACGGCACATTTATCACAACTCAAACCACACTACTCGCAGAATACAATTATTTGAAGAAAATCCTTTCAGTGAAGCAACTATCGGTGCAGGAAAGAAGCTAATTTATTCAATGAGAGAGACAAAAGGGGGACCAATTGATTAAAACTACAGAAAACTTGGATCTGAAAGAGACAGTCACAAATCCTGAAGGCTTCTGAGACTCCTGAACAGTGATCCCACGAAGACCACTGTGCATCATAATATCATTGACAATCAAATAGCAGACCAGTTACTGTTGAACGGGAACGGGACGTGTGTCGGAAGAGTCTAGTTATTGCTTTGCTGAAACCTGACAAAGAAGGGAATAATCCAAAGAATTTTAGACCAGTTGCACTACTGTGTCAACTTTATAAGTTGCTGGAAAGATTTTTTTTAAGCCGTCTAACACGTGTAATTGCCCCCTTGCGTATACCGCAGCAAGCTGGATTTCGCCCTGGTAAATGCTGTTGCGGACAACTGCTGAACCTTACGCAGTATATACAAGATGGATTTGAGGTTCGAAAGTTGACAGAAGTAGAATTTGTTGTCTATAAGCAGAGTATGACACGGTCAACCACCAGGTACTACTCGTTAAGATCTATAACCTGACCAAGAATTTTAGCTTAACTAGGCTCATCGCCACTCTTTACAAAATCGTAGGTTTTTTATCGAATTCCAACAGCGTTCTCGATGGAGAATACAGAAGAACGGCCTTTCCCACGGAAGTATACTGTTTCTTATCCTTTTCAACATATATACCAACGACCAACCAACAGCTCCTACTAACAGGAGTTTCTGGTATGCTGATGACCTTGTTCTAGCCATCCAGAGCAAAGATTTCGTATCAGTGGAGAATACTCTTACGAATGACCCCGACGATCTCTCCAGATACTGCAGTACGAACTAGCTTAAACAAACCCCCTCAAAGACGCAAGTGGGGCTATTTGTTTGAGAAACAGGTAAGCCACTCGCAAATTGAAGATAGTATGATCAGGGGTCGAACTGGAACACTGCTACGCTCCAAAATATCTAGGAGTGACGCTCGACAAATCTCTTACTTACAAGAATCACTGCATGAACTGCAAGACAAAGGTGTCCACTAGGTACAATCTCCTCAAGAAACTGGTCAGATCACTGCGGGGAAATCATTCTGATACCATCCGAACTTCTCCAATGGCACTATGTTATTCCGCAGCAGATTACGCATATCTTGTGTGGTATAGTTCCGCGCATGCCAAACAGATGGATGCAGCTCTTAATGAAACCTGTAGAATTATAAAAGACTGCTTGAAATCCACTCTTGTCGAATGGCTTTACTACCTCGCAGGAATAGCACAACCTCCTATTCGAAGAGAGAAAGCTGCCAATAAGGGAAGAAAGAAAGTGGAGTAGAAAAGAACCCATCTTTCTCACGGGTACACACCACATCCGCAACGACTGAAATCAAAGGAGAGCTTCCTTGGAACATCAAAGTTACTTTCAACCACCGCCGAAAAAGGTAGGCTACAACTATGGAAGACTACGACCTACCTTCCCTCTGGCAGGAGAAAAGAATTTCAGAAATATTTCCTCCTGGCCATGACGAGGAATTACTGACTTGGAAGTCCCTGAATAGATTGAGATGTGGAGAGGGCAGATCAAAGGTTAATTTAGCCACATGAGGATATTCATTATATTCAGTGTGAATGTGGAGAAGTCCAGACTGTACAACACTCCTTGTACACAAGACGACCATCATTACTCCATAGTAAATGTATTGAAAGTAGCCAAGTTCTGGTCGCAAATAATATAATATTTGGATTGGGCCTTATATGTATATATTTCTGACAATAGAATAAATGAAATAAATCTCTCCACTGACAGCTTGACACATACCACTTGGTCTAGTAGCTCGGTTCCCATCCTCCAAGTCTTCCAGACCAAACTTTGCAACATTTTCGTAACTCTGCTACTTTATCAGAAATTACCCTGAATAAATCGAGTTGCTTTGTTTTTCTCATTTCTCAAATCAAGTAAACATGGCGAGGGTTCCATAACCTGGAATCATACTCTAGTTGGGGTCTTACGAGAGACTTCCTCTCCTTTAAATCCTTACTACAACCCCTAAATACCCTCACAACCATGCGCAGATTTATGTACCTTTATTTTACAATCCCATTTATGTGATTACCTTACTGAAGTTCTTTCCTTCTAGGTACCGTACCTACAGTGATTCTTATAAGGAACGTTCAACCCATCAACGCAGTAACTAAAACTGAGAGGAATTTTTCAATTAGTAGTACTCAAAACTTGACATTTAAATCCGTTTCTCATCATACCATTGCCTGCTGGCCATCTCACAACTTTGTCATCAAATAAAACTTCACCAACTCTAATTCTCTGAGTTCTGTTTTCTAGAAATATAGCCACCCATTCAGTCACTCTGTGTCTAGTCTAATTGCACTCACTTTTGCCAATGCTTTAGATAGGTCAATCACTATAAAGTCCATTGACCTTTTGAATCCGAGATATCTACTTTATCTTGCTGGAATCCTACATGTTGAGCTTCAGTGTAATAACCTTTTCTAAACCCGAACTGCCTTCTATCGAACCAGCTAGTAATTTTGCAAACATGTCTATAGTATAATCAGAAATAATGATTTACCAAAATTTACTTGAACACATATCAAACTGACTGGCCTATAATGTTCGGCTTTATGTGTATTACACTTTCCTTTATAAACAGGGGCTACTATAGTAACACTCCATTCATTTGGTATAGCTCCTTCATGCGAACAGTAATCAACTACCAGTAAATACTTCAGATATGGTACTACCTAGGTATATCTCAACCCATTGTCTTTAGTATATTCCCTGAAATCTTATCAATTCCAGCTGCTTGTCTAGTTATCAACTCTTGTATCTTATTGCAAATGTCTTTGTTATCGAAATTCAATTTTCCTGATAGATCTTGTCTGGACGACTGTCTAGCTCCGCTCCTCCAATATCCATCTATATTTCCTACTAAGCTGTACATTCATAACTATGCAAAATTTCAACTGAAACATCAGAGACTGGTTTAATAAATGAAAATGTAACCCGTATGCCTTCATATTCACTACCTTTTTCATACAACGTATGGCATTCAGTCAAAGAAGTCGGGTAATGCACGAAATAGTAGGTATATTTTATGTAATGAAATCTTAAAGGGAGTGTGTCAAAAAAGTCGGGTAATACAAGACATATGTGATGAAGTCTTAAAAGGAAGTGTGCAATCCTCTCAGAACCATTTTATGATTTGCAAACAAAAATTTACCATTATTGTGTTAATTGATTAAATAATTTGTCACTTTTAATTAATGGATTAAATCATCTTTAGTCACAAACAGTCGATAAAATATTGATCACAGTACAATACAAATGCCCCAATGTTTAACTATCAGATCCTGTACAGAAAACAGAAATCAATTTAAAATGGTTATACCAGAGACCTGATACTGCCTAACTAGCACCCATACACATATCTTACCGTATATATTTAAAGCGGAGAGTTTATAGGACCATTTTGTCAGGGTACCTGAGAAAAAGCAAACATCAACAAGTTACCACAGTTACACTAAGAACAATGATTCACTTCAAGAAGCAATATACTTAATACAATTGAACCTGAAGAGGGTTTAAAATATTATTTTAATAGATTACCTAGAAATCCATTTGCTTGCCTTGCTGCATTTACGGCCATTTTGGACACCAGACGGCAGATAACGAAATGGGACCGGTGATACCAACATTAATTAATGGAAATCTCTTTTTATTAATAATTTACCCCTCGATATATTATAATGTTAAGCAGACAGTATTAATATAAAGGCAATAGGTCTCATTTACTTCCGTAATTTCTCAGTGATTTCTGTATGCTGGCTTCAGTAAAAATAATATAATGTTACATGAATATATTATTTACGGTACTGCATTTCAGTATACTGGAAGAATCAGCAGAGCTCCTATACTTTACTTGAACATATACAACTTGCTAGCAATTGTTGTCGTACCTTAAGCGATATCATACTGCAATTTTATGTACTATCTGATGATATATCACCGCCGTCTCGATCCTCCTATACTGCCTGCTCTATGCGAGCCTTTTTGCGACTACGCTGCGACAAAATTTCTCCGCTAGATGGCAGACATAGACGCACAATGTTCTAAACTTATTCTAATGACGACGGCCTACAAAACACTATGCAGTAAGGTCATATGTTCACTGAAGCTCGTAAATTACATCAGTAATATTAAATATCGGCAATATTACCTGTATGAAGTCGCAGTTGGCCTCTTCACGCACAATTTAAAGATTTTCGTGGACGAAGGCTTGGAGTGGTACCGTACTTTTTGTGTTCTTGCCAACGCAATATCAAATACCGTAATAGAGGTCTTACGAACTTGGTTACCATAATATCACTAACAGTTTGCTGATGTTCTTTGACCTCACACTGTAACAAAACACATTCGGAAAGGTTTTTTTTTCTATTTGTTTTACGTCTCACCGACACATATAGGTCTTATGACGACGATGGGATAGAAAAGGCCTAGGAATGGGAAGGAAGCAGCCGTGGCCTTAATTAAGGTACAGCCCCAGCATTGGCCTGGTGTGAAAATGGGAAACCACGGAAAACCATCTTCAGGGCTGCCGACAGTGGGGTTCGAACCCACTATCTCCTCACAGCGCACTCCTAACCGCACGGCCAACTCACCCGGTATTCTGAAAGGGAAGATGTCGCAAATCCTCGTATTACGCTCGTACGTTTGAAGGACTTCGACAATAGGGCACAGCAGCTTAAACAAACTCCTGCAGATGCTTCACCAGAGGAACAAAACAAGGTTTTGGGTATCAAACTCCTTCTCTGTCCTGATGCATAATCACTTCCATTTAGCGGTATCGAAGCTCTAGGCAGTGAGATGTTCCTGACACAAATGTCACACACCATTCTCTCTTCAACAACACGAACCTAGTACCCGCAAATTAGGATTTGATTTCCTATTTCTAGCTTGATTGGAATATTATCGTCTGGATATCTGAGGTTGTCCAAAATGTCTAAACATGAACACGTTTGTTTTGTGATTGTCCATCACAGTTCTTATCACAAGGAATCCACTATCCTCCACGGCTTTAAACACCTTCTGGAAAAAATCCGCAGCCTGTTTCCAGTCAGGAATGGAATGAATGAAGCCCCCATCTAGCAGCGAGGATAGGAATTGTGCCGGCTGCCGAAGCCTGTCGCACTCCTCCGGGGCAAAGATTAATGAATGACAGATGAATCGAGAGTGTTGCTGGAATGAAATATGACAGGGAAAACCCGAGTATTCGAAGAAAAACCTGTCCCACTTCCGCTTTGTCCAGCACAAATCTCACATAGAGTGACCGGGATTTGAACCGCAGAACCCAGCGGTGAGAGCCGGCGCCCTGCCGCCTGAGCCGCGGAGGCTCCATCACCTTCTGAAATAAGGTGAAAAGGCTTAGATGCGGGAGTAATCTGAGGTTATCCAATTACTTCCTTTATTAGGTCCTTGCCTAGATAAAGCCTACAGCCGATTTTCTCTTAATTCCCTTCTAGACGGTATTTCATGGAGTCGTATCTTTTCTGGCTGCGAACCTCATTGTCGAGATTGGCAAAATGGTACACAACAGTTGAATATTTCGGGGAAAGAATCTGAAGTTTCAGTTCTACGAAAAATATACCTTGCACGAACGGAAAGAAACAAGTACCAACAACTTAAAATCAATTTTGAAATATCTATAAGCATAACATAATTAATTCATTGCACAGTTCTATACAAAATACCTCTTGTACGAACGGAAGTGACCAGACACGTTTACTCATTGTACGAAATAACTCAGGTTTTCACACACATTCATGCACCAATAACACAGTGCTTACACCTACACTGACAGCGAATATTGTGCGTCTTCTGCTGCATTCTTACGGCGACTTGGAGAAATATTGGTAGTCGCGCCTTCCTGTGTTAAACTAGTGGCATAGAGCAGGCAGTATAAGAGGATCGAGACGGCGGTGTGATATATTGAGACCTGTTCAAGCCAGCACTATCTATCTGATGATATATTAGTCAAGGGAAATTTAATGTAAGATGAAGGTCGATCGACATTGATTTTGAAATTAATTGTTTTTGCTGTTCTCCATACAGTGTGTCCCACCCCCAGCGGGGCTGGAAGACAACATACATGTTCCGAGTGGTATATTCATAGTTTCCCATGTATTCTGTTACCGACATTATTAAATTTATTGCTTATTTATTCACCCAGCAGCCTTTATCATGCACCCAGTAGCATTTATCATGCACCCAATTGCCTTTATGATGAGTATGAACCTTTTTTACAGGCGGTGTTGAAAGTGGTATCCTTAGATATGGGTGGTTGTTTTGAACAGACTTTTAGTGAGGTACCTCCGTGGTTAGTTCCGCAACCGGATATACGTCTAGTTCTACTCCGTGGACGCAAGTTGGACACGGATTCCTCCGTTTATTGGAGGTATTTCCAGGACTTCGTTCACCAGTATCCGGCCGCGAGACATAACTTCACGGATGTTTCTAAAATTTGAGAAAATGTCTGTTGCTTTTTCGTCACCGATGATATGAGCATGAAGCATGGGCGCCCGAAAGGGTTGGCAAGGGGGTGTTATATTGGTTTTTATATTCAAGAAAATTGTTAATGTGCCCCCGCCCCCTGGAAAAGATCCTGCGGGCGCCCATAGCATGAAGATCTCGCTTCCTAGTGTATGCAGCGTGTATACTGCAGAGCTTTACCCCATCTTAGAAGTTCTGTATTTTTCACTGGGTGACGAATTAAGAAAGAAATCATTTTCTTGTGTCTGTCTTACTAATGTATAAAATAAAAAGAAACATAATATTTCACAACACTACTTTAATAAACAATTCAGACAACCACAGGTATCAAACTAGACAATATGCAGATGACATGGCCTTGTATCAGATCCACTCTTCAAAATATGGGAAGAACAGTTGTAAATTCTCATAAATTCAAGAATACAACAAACTTCCTGCTGACATAAAAATTGCCCCTACTTTAATAACTTTCAAACGAAAAGCAAAGGAAAATCTGTGGAATAGATACTTCATAGGTGAAATATAAATATGTAATGTTTAAAACAAACACTCGCCCCGCTTTGTCAATCCTGTTGCAGTGTTACTCACTTGTAGTACTAAGTAGTTTAAGTATCTTAGTATAATTAAGGAACTATAGAATGGTATTTTATTTTTACACTTTCTGTATTGATGCCTCTACTTTTACTGTTTAAGTCACCTGATTATATCATTGTAAGTATTCAGAGTTTGTAGATCCGCCATTGAATATATTATTCATTGTACAATTCCTCTGTATGAGCCTTTGGCTCATTGGAATTAGTTATTGAAATAAATATCCTATCTTATCTTACCTACTCGTTAGTTTCTCTGCAGTCTGGCGAAACCTCTTTCTCGCAACGCCCACTAGTGCAGCAGATTTATGACCTTCTAGCCAGGATAAGTGATGGTGGCACTAGAATCACTTTCGCGTGGCTTCATTGCCACGTTGGAATTGCGGGAAATGACCTTGCGGATGAAAATGCTGCAAAAGAAGCGGTACTTTTACCTCCAACACCTATGAATGTACCTGCTAAAGATATTTGTCCTCAGCTACGTCGACCATCTTGGCGCCCTGGGAATCAAAGTGGCTAGTTATCCGAACTCCCAAAAAGTTAAGAATAATTAAGAAGATAACTACCCTGTGGCGGTCCTCTTTCCGGCCTTCACGGAGAGAGGCCTTAGTGAGGATAGGTCACGGATGATCTATGCACTGTTATCTCCTAAAGAGGGAAGACCCACCAGTGTGTTCTTTTCGTGACGACTTCAACGTGGCCCACAACCTCACATAGTGCGCCGATCTCTCTGGCCTAAGATGGAGCCTCGGCTTGCATTGTAAGTTTCCTGACTCTCTTACTAATTTTACAAACATATATATTTATATAAAACTGCATTTAACTTGAAAATCTGAATATCTGTGCATTTAAAATGGAAATTATAAAAATTAACAGTCATTAAATAAAATACACACACTTCGGACCTTGTACTCACACTTACTTGTTACCTGCTTACTTACACATACGTTATTTGAAGGGCGCCAGCTGTCACTCAGTACAGCAATAATAGAATGAGACTCTTGACTATCTCTAGGGTGTGGGGTAATAAGCTTACTTTTGACAACATACCATATAAGTTCTGGGAAAATGAGATTGGCGTTTGATTTCCCCATTAATTTTGAGGTTAATATATTTTACTGTCAATGAAATGAAACTATGAATTCGTTTGATAGAACAATATATATTCTTTAAATAATATATCAAAAAATAGTGAGTCTTGTTGCGATAACACAGATGAGAATATGAAATTATGACATTGCAACTGAAAGAAACTAGGCATGAATTTGAATTCTTCTTGACCGGACATTTAACAATTTATACGAAATATTTCCCTCACGGATTCACTTGACTGTACCTTCAACACTTTTAGTGTAATTACGACGTATTCCTTTGATCTGGTGTTTACTGTAGATGTGTCACGCCTAACTTGGTGATACATCCTTGTGACTGCTTCTTCTCCATATCATCTGACTTCTTTGTAAGTCAATATGGTATTACCTCTTGGTAGGTCCAGGGTTGCCCTCTCTGACTTCATGGTAAGCCCTTGCGTCCGTGTCTTCAACTAAGTGACGGACCAACCTCTTGGTCTCACTCTCTCAATGACCAATAATTAATGGCTCACTGAGTCTTCACCATCTCTCGTTCACACTGGTTGACTGACCAACTAAGGCCTCTTGATATAGTAGACTTCTTCACTCTACTGCATCCGTATAACTAATGACTGACGCTACAATATGCACCCACCTTATATAGACGTTGGTTGACACAGCTACGTAATCTCCAGAAATAACAATGACATACTCCCACAACGCGGCAAATATTACATACAGTTGTGAAACCGCCGCCGGCTCGTTGGGTTTCTCAAAGACAGTGAGCTCAGTCCTAACTAAATACGATGACGTAGCCATAGCTTGGCAATGACTTGGCAGAGATGCCAACAATATTGCACAATGTAAGGATGTCACATCTAATCTCTGATATATACAACAATTCTCACTGTACAGGTATTGAGTGTTATTCTACACATACGTATATATGCATACATCTAAGTACAATCTTGCAAGCAACAGGCAATTGCAAAATCGAATTGAATAAAACTGATAATTACAATAATAGTAACAATATCACAGATAAAATAATAATAATAATAATACTGACATAATAATAATAATAATAATAATAATAATAATAATAATACTGACATAATAATAATAATAATAATAATAATAATAATAATAATAATAATAATAATAATAATAATAATAATAATAATAATAATGATAATAATAATAACAATACAGATAAAATAATAAAATACAGATATCATCTTGTAACGGGATTTGAACCGTTACAGCAGGAAACACTCGAACGCATATTTGCCGATGACGCGACTTCTGCTGATCTCGTCATCCGCTTTATATGCGACAGTGGATTATTCAAGAGTACGCAAATCGTAAGTGTTCTGTTACTCAGATAACTCTCTTTCCCTCTTGATTCGTTAGTGAACTTTTCGGTTTAGTGGGATACTCTTTGGTTTTATTTTGTACTTCATTTCGAAATTCTTTCGTTAAATAAATAAATTTAAAAGTTCTTCTCCACTTAATTTGTTCGGAGAGGATGATTACCATAGAGTTAGTAAATAATACACTAGAGGTAGCACTGGCGCTGCAGTCGCGTGCGAAGTTGAACGAGCGCGCTGTTTGGCAAAAGCTGGATTGTTCAGCACTGTTACTACTGGAGCTTCCCGATAGATTGAAGTACATACTACTCTGAAGGAAAATGCCAGTCTCCTGTGCAGTTTATGGCTGCATAGAGAGGTTCATAAAGTGCAGTGGCGTATCATCTTACAGGTATATTTCCTTGAAATTCATTTCCCTGTGTATAAAATAATACTTTGCGTGACACATATTGTCATGTGAATTGGGCTACTTGGGCTGACTTCGCGACTCATTCCCCTGTCGGCGTGCATGAAATTTTTGGATCTTTCCTTATGATTGAAATTAATGTTTTAGGGAATATAAGGGATGACACTGAATGGCCATGCCTTAGAAAGCGAATATCCAGAAAAACCATGTGCATGATTCCTAGGGAGTGGCTGCAGGCTTAAAGTCACGTAGCTGTCAGCTTGCATTCAGGAGATAGTGGGTTTGAACTCCACTATCTGCAGCCCTGAAAACGGTTTCCAATTTTAACACCAGGAAAATGCTGGGGCTGTACGTTAATTAAGACCACAGTCGTTTCCTTCCCACTCCTAGCCCTTTCCTGCCCCATAGTCGCTGTAAGACCTATGTGTATTGGTGCAACGTAAAGCATATTGGTAAAAGAAAAGAAGAGAAGATGTCCATGATAGCCTGGAACTGTGCTCCGTTTTTCAATTTCTGTGTGTATTTAGAGTATTAAAAGCTATTGAATAAATTTTCTGTATATACCGTTTGTTGCTTTTCCTTCGTACAATACATGTAGCAGTCCCCATTCATACCTTAACAGATTTTAAAATTTAGAGACTAGATGTACAATACCGTGTGAACATCGGAGTCCTTTACTTTCGTCAATGTTATTCCCTTAAATGTCATATAGGACTATATACAAGCATAATAAAATATTGACCGAGCGAGTTGGTCGTGAGGTTAGGGCCACGCAGCTGTAAGCTTGCTTTCGGTAAATAGTGGGTTCAAAGCCCACCGTCGGCAGCCCCGAAGATGGTTTTCTTGGTTTCCCATTTTCACACCTTAATTAAGCCCACGGGCGCTTCCCTCCCACTCCCAGTTATTTCCTATCCCGTCGTCGCCATAAGGCCTATCTGTGTCGGTGCAATTTAAGGCAAATTGTAAAAATTATTGTAAGTATTTTTTCAGTTCTCTTCAATCATATCATTTACCACTCTCCCTTTTCACTAACGGAAATCATTTTACAAGTTAAAATCTCGAAGCAAATCATACATTTCAGGAAAAGTTAAATAAAAACTCCATAACAGGCTGAAACCACAACCGAGTGTCATATTTCCACTTGTAATCGCGTTTAGAATACATCTACAATAATAATAATAATAATAATAATAATAATAATAATAATAATAATAATAATAATAATAATAATAATAGGCTTTACGTACCACTAACTACTTACACGGTTTTCGGAGACGCTGAGGAGTTCTTTCATGTGCCGGTAATCTATCTACAGAAAGCTGACATATTTGTACACATTCAAGTATCACCGACTGAGCCAGGCTTGAACCTGCCAACTTGGGCTCAGAAAGCCAGCGTCTAAACCGGAGATGACAATATTTTGTCTACTCTTCCCTAAAATCTCGCAAAGGGTTTTAGGCTTAAACACTCGCTCATCTGCTTCGTACGAGAGAGGACATTTTCGGTCCTTGGGCAGAATTATAGCAAAGTCCTGGTCATTTACACAAAAAATAGCGAAATATACGTGCCCTCCTTCTAAACGTACGTTGTTAGAAGACTTAACATGAACAGTAAATTGATTTTGTGTTACTTAACTGTACCTGAACAATGTCCTCTTTTATCACGCATTTCTCCTGTATTCTTGCTTTGATGGCTTTGGTTTTTTTTAAAAATCTTTTTGCTAGTGGCTTTTATGTCGTACCGACGCAGATAGGTCTTATGGCGACGATGAGATAGGAAAGGCGTAGGAGTTGGAAGGAAGCCGCCATGGCCTTAATTAAGGTACAGCCCCAGCATTTTGTTGGGTGTGAAAATGGGAAACCACGGAAAACCATCTTCAGGGCTGCCGACAGTGGGATTCGAACCCACTCTCCCCCGGATGCAAGCTCACAGCCGCGCGCTCCTAACCGCACGGCCAACTCGCCCGGTTTTTATTGGAGAGAAGCATCGGAAGTATACTGTAGTATCTGAGAATGCTTACATGTAAGAATTTTTAAAATTATCTATATCCACACAGTTTCAAAAGTCCCCTATTTACGTCCGGCTCCATGGCTAAATGGTTAGCGTGCTGGCCTTTGGCCACAGGAGTCCCGGGTTCGATTCCCGACAGGGTCGAGAATTTTAACCTTAATTGGTTAATTTCCCTGGCACGGGGACTGGGTGTATGTGTCGTCTTCATCATCATTTCATCCTCATTACGACGCGCAGGTCACCTACGGGTGTCAAATCAAAAAGACCTGCATCCGGCGAGCCGAACTTGTCCTCGGACACTCCCGGCACTAAAAGCCATACGCCATTTCATTTTTTCATTTGATGAGTACAGCGGAGTGAGCTTTTTTTTTTTTTGCTAGTGGTTTTACGTCGCACTGACACAGATGGCGACGATGGGATAGGAAAGGTCTAGGAGTTGGAAGGAAGCGGCCGTGGCCTTAATTAAGGTACAGCCCCCAGCATTTTCCTGGTGTGAAAATGGGAAACCACGGAAAACCATCCTCAGGGCTGCCGACAGTGGGATTCGAACCCATTATCTCCCCGATGCAAGCTCACAGCCGCGCGCCTCTAACCGCACGGCCAACTCGCCCGGTGAGTGAGATTTTGGCCAAACAGTTGCGATTTCAATATGCTCCGCTCGCTACAGTGATTCTCTCGTAGTCGGTGGCGCGAATGCTACCTCTAGTGTATTATTTACTAACTCTATGATGATTACCTTGTTGTACTTCTTCTTAAAACAAAAAATCACCACCACCATCACTCACCATTCAAACATTCCTGGCGTCTTCTAATGAAATTGCTATACACACGCATAAGTTCCTGTTGCGTAATTGCCCTAATTACTGTTATTATATTGTTTTAAGTTCATCTATGGTGTGAGAATTATTTATGAAAACTTTATTTTTAAGGTTTCCCAAAAATAAAATTTTCTTTGCCTGGAAATGGAACTCCGGGAACTCTCTCCTAAAATCGCCTACACACCTCTCTACACGGCATGGCTCGGTTGTTACATAACGGTACTGTATGTGTCATACAGAAAACTCGTTGATCAAGCGTGAATTTCACTGGCATTTCAACAGTGTAATAATGTAATTAATCTAATTCATTTTACAGTAATTCAGTCACAAGAGCTCTTCGCAACAAACGTATCACTTCACCGCTTCACTGTTTCCCACCGACACACAAACTCGAGTAACTGTCATGTTCCACAGATTTTCAATGGAGTTCAAGTCAGGTGATTTTGTAGATCAATCGAGTTGTAATAGAGTGGGGGAGTGTTCATTAAACCAATCTCAGATGCGTCCATCCCGATGGAATTTGCTGTTATCATCTCGAGAAATCGGGGTATCAGTAGCATACTCATCATGCAGATGTTGGCTGAAAGGCAACACCTGATCATCCAGAATGCGTAAATAAACATGCTGGTTCGTGTAAGTGGTCATCTCAGCGAGCGGGTCCATCACAGACCCACCTCCGGCTTGAACCTGACCTTGACTTCAGTGCATTTGACGACGTGCGTTATTGGAATACAAGCAAATAAGTTATTCGTCAGACCACAATACGTTCCGCCAGTCAGCTACGGTCCACGTTTGATAATTTTTAGCCCATTTGAACATGCGCAGGTTTATGTGCTTTACGTGTGAGCAATGGCCTCTTGCGAGGTGACCGACTCCAAAGGTTCATTGCATGCAGTTCCGCCGCAATGTTCTCTCGCTAACACTGACTGCAGCATTTCCTGTCGGGTTTGGAAGCGATTTTAACTCACAAGCCATGAAACGCGTCTCTGGCCCTTCTTAGTCAGGATCATTTTCCGACCGCAATTCTGACGTCGTGCTTCGTGGCCGCGTGTAGTAGGACATCACTGCTCGTAGACACATTGAACAGTCCGCTGCGAAACACCAACAAATCAAGCAACTTCATGGGCACGGCCAAACACGATTGCCCATTTTTGCCGCTCTATCACATCCTTACATCTACCCATATTGACGTACCCTGTCCGCTTGAAATATTAGTGTATCACTGTTTGTTACTGCCTTATGCTCACGTAGTGGCAGTGTGCTTGTGGTTGAGCTCGGGGGTCGTTCGCTCCGCAATCTTTACAGGCTTAACTATTCTTCTATTCGTGCGAACTAGGGTGACTATTTATTTGTCCGGTTAGCTTATTTTTGTAGTAATTTTCGCCTCGGCATAATCGGATGTACCGATCGAGTTGGCCGTGCGGTTAGGATTGCGTAGCTGTGAGCTTGCATTCGGGAGATGGTGGATTCGAATCCCACCGTCGGTAGCCCTGAAGATGTTTTCCTGTGGTATTCCATTTTCACATCAGGTAAATGATGGGGCTGTACCTTAATTAAGGCCACGACTGCTACCTTCTCAATCTTGTCTTTTCCCATCCTAGCGTAACAGAAACACTCAATGCGTTAGTGCGACATTAAACCACTCGCAACAGAGAATGATCTACTGATATTTGACCTTCTTATTCATGACTAGCCAATAGATCCGTGATTCGCTACAAAATTCCACATTCTATGCAGAATTCTAGGTCAAGTGCTGTACACGTTGTGTGTGAGATGATATTAAATTGCATACCTCTTAACATTACCCCAGAAACGTGACGGCAATATCACCATACGTTTTTTTCTCGCGTCAAGACTGGGTTAGGGAATTTTCATTATAATGGCAGACCCTCTGTTCTACTATGAGTCAAATCAATTTCAGGAGTTTTTATTTGATGGCAGGCCCACTTGCCTATTGCCCGTCAATCGAGTTGGACAGTTTTCATTATAATGGTAGACAGCTAGACACTCACTCTCCACCTGCTTTTTAAATCCTCATAAAACTATCTGTGGTTTCCCCAACTGAAATCAACATAGGTCATTACAATGATGCCAGTAGGAATGTCGCTACTAAACGTAATACTATTATACACTGACTGACAGAGCAAATGCAACACCAAGAAGGAGTGGTCAGAACTTTATGCCAATTGCAGGGTAGACTGACGTCACTGAGGTATGCTCATGATGTGAAATGCGCCGCTGTGCTGCGCACGTAGCGAACGATAAATGGGACACGGCGTTGGCGAATGGCCCACTTCGTACCGTGATTTCTCAGCCGACAGTCATTGTAGAACGTGTTGTCGTGTGCCACAGGACACGTGTATAGCTAAGAATGCCAGGACGCCGTCAACGGAGGCATTTCCAGCAGACAGACGACTTTACGAGGGGTATGGTGATAGGGCTGAGAAGGGCAGGTTGGTCGCTTCGTCAAATCGCAGCCGATACCCATAGGGATGTGTCCACGGTGCAGCGCCTGTGGCGAAGATGGTTGGCGCAGGGACATGTGGCACGTGCGAGGGGTCCAGGCGCAGCCCGAGTGACGTCAGCACGCGAGGATCGGCGCATCCGCCGCCAAGCGGTGGCAGCCCCGCACGCCACGTCAACCGCCATTCTTCAGCATGTGCAAGACACCCTGGCTGTTCCAAAATCGACCAAAACAATTTCCCGTCGATTGGTTGAAGGAGGCCTGCATTCCCGGCGTCCGCTCAGAAGACTACCATTGACTCCACAGCATAGACGTGCACGCCTGGCATGGTGCCGGGCTAGAGCGACTTGGATGAGGGAATGGCGGAACGTCGTGTTCTCCGATGAGTCACGCTTCTGTTCTGTCAGTGATAGTCACCGCAGACGAGTGTGGCGTCGGCGTGGAGAAAGGTCAAATCCGGCAGTAACTGTGGAGCGCCCTACCGCTAGACAACGCGGCATCATGGTTTGGGGCGCTATTGCGTATGATTCCACGTCACCTCTAGTGCGTATTCAAGGCACGTTAAATGCCCACCGCTACGTGCAGCATGTGCTGCGGCCGGTGGCACTCCCGTACCTTCAGGGGCTGCCCAATGCTCTGTTTCAGCAGGATAATTCCCGCCCACACACTGCTCGCATCTCCCAACAGGCTCTACGAGGTGTACAGATGCTTCCGTGGCCAGCGAACTCTCCGGATCTCTCACCAATCGAACACATGTGGGATCTCATTGGACGCCGTTTGCAAACTCTGCCCCAGCCTCGTACGGACGACCAACTGTGGCAAATGGTTGACAGAGAATGGAGAACCATCCCTCAGGACACCATCCGCACTCTTATTGACTCTGTATCTCGACGTGTTTCTGCGTGCATCGCCGCTCGCGGTGGTCCTACATCCTACTGAGTCGATGCCGTGCGCATTGTGTAACCTGCATATCGGTTTGAAATAAACATCAATTATTCGTCCGTGCCGTCTCTGTTTTTCCCCAACTTTCATCCCTTTCGAACCACTCCTTCTTGGTGTTGCATTTGCTCTGTCAGTCAGTGTATTACTGTAAATACTTGATCAAATTAAAAACAGCACATTTTCTCAGTTTTATCGAACAATACTACGCTGCCGATCTAACGGTCCAAATTTTCCGCGCTGGAATGACCAGGCCTCAGACAGCCGTGAACACTCCTCTGCCATTATTCCTTTAAGTGTGCACACTGCTCATTCCAATTAGCGCCCTCGAGTAGGGATGAAATAGCTGAAATACTATGATGAACCATTGTGTTACGTACCAGTAGCACAGAAAATTTATGAACCAGGGAGGGATGGCATGCTAAAGAAGAAAGTTATCCAACTCTCAGCTACTTTTCACCAATATTCAGGCAGGCTGTTTTACTCCGTACGCAGCCATAATCCCACCTATCGAAGATGAGTGGCAACAGAAGAGGCAAAGCATATCACAAAATACAATGGTTAATATAATGTTTTTGTTGATCAGTTTTATGAGCTTTCGACATTGTAGGCCTTCACATTCAGTTTTCTTCAGTCTCTGTGGTTTTAGAGCATATAATGTAGAGGGAGTCTTCTCTCCTTTCATGACTCGCTGTTATCTTATTCTTCAAGCAATCGTTTTTACTATCTCTCTTGATCAACACTTGTTCTTTTCTGACACCGTCAGTACTACGTATGGAGGCATGGGGTGCATTTCATTTGCAGGCCCTTCGTGGCATTTGTCTACCTTAGGCCGATACCTTCATTTTTCGAAGTGTCCGACCCCTTCCATTTTCTCTCTGATTAGTATTATGTAGAGGATGGTTACCTAATTGTACTTCCTCTTAAAACAATAATCACCACCACCACCACTTTTATCATAGTAGTTGCGGTAAAAATTAATAAGACATAAGTGATCGGAAATTGTATTCTCTATAACTTATTGTTATGTAGTACTTTTTGATAGGATAATAGCATAGATATTTAAAAATTAATATTCAGGTTTCATCCCCTAAACTACCATTTTAACCAGCGTGAATAAAATTGTTTATAGCCTAGACTGTAGTTCCTTATTCCCCGACTTTACATACCGATTTTCATTAAATTCTGTTTACCCAATTTCTCGTGGCCCGGGCGGCGTCGATATGGACTTGACAACAAAAATCGAAATTTATGAATATCTCTGTCATTATAACATGTACGATAAAATATGTAAGACATGAACTATCGAAAAAATCTATTTCTGTAAAACTTAAGTTATGTTGTACTTATGGATAGGACCACTAATATCTTAAATAATTGAGAATTAAATTTTAGGTCTTCCCCTAAACTACTATTTCACTTAGCGTGAATAAAATTGGTCCGCTTTGTGGTGTAGTGGTTAGTGTGATTAGCTGTCACCCCCGGAGGCCCGGGTTCGATTCCCGGCTCTGCCACGAAATTTGAAAAGTGGTATGAGGGCTGGTACGGGGTGCGCTCAACCTCGGACGTCAACTGAGTAGAGGTGGGTTTGATTTTCCGTGGTTTCTCACTTCTCCTCCAGGCAAATGTCGGGATGGTACCTAACTTTAGGCCACGGCCACTTCCTTCCCTCTTCCTTGTCTATCCCTTCCAAACTTCCCATCCGCCACCAAGGCCCCTGTTCAGTATAGCAGGTGAGGCCATCTGGGCAAGGTACTGGTCATCCTCCCCAGTTGTATCACCCGACCCAGTGTCTCACGCTCCATGACACTGCTCTTGAGGTGGTAGAGGTTGGATCCCTCGCTGAGTCCGAGGGAAAAACCAACCCTGGAGGGTAAGCAGATTAAGAAAGAAAGAAAGAAAGTGAATAAAATTATTTATAACCTAGATTGTAGTGGCTCATTCCACGTCTTTACATACCGATTTTTATTAAATTCTCTTCAGCCATTTTCTCGTGTTGCCCCTATATACTGACAGACAGACATGAAGGAAAGTTAAAAAGTGCATTTCCTTATTACTGTGGGCACCACCGATACAAAAATACCATTATTTTTAAATTCTGAGAAAAGTACAAACAAAACTGTTTTATATACACAGTAGATACAGTATATTTGGTTTGTATTTGTCTATTTCCGCCTCTGTGGTGTAGTGGTTAGCGTGATTAGCTGCCACCCCCGGAGGCCCGGGTTCGATTCCCGGCTCTGCCACGAAATTTGAAAAGTGGTATGAGGGCTGGAACGGGGTCCACTCAGCCTCGGGAGGTCAACTGAGTAGAGGTGGGTTCGATTCCCACCTCAGCCATCCTGGAAGTGGTTTTCCGTGGTTTCCCACTTCTCCTCCAGGCGAATGCCGGGATGGTACCTAACATAAGGCCACGGCCGCTTCCTTCTTCCTTGCCTATCCCTTCCAATCTTCCCATCCCTCCACAAGGCCCCTGTTCAGCATAGCAGGTGAGGCCGCCTGGGCGAGGTACTGGTCATTCTCCCCAGTTGTATCCCGGACTAAGAGTCTGAAGCTCCAGGTCACTGCCCTTGAGGCGGTAGAGGTGGGATCCCTCGCTGTGTTCGAGGGAAAAGCCGACCCTGGAGGGTAAACAGATGATGATGATGATGATGATGATGATGATTTGTCTATTTGTCAAATATAAAGGAGGTTCAGCTGCTTCCACTAATAACGCGATGCTTGTGGATGATGGCACAGTACCCATTGTCTTATAGCTTTAGACGGTAAAGTATCTATTATTTTTTTACGAGTATGAAGCTTCACCCACGAACTGGCTTCCAAACAAACACCGATATGATTATGCTCTTATAAACCGTATTGTCATATGGGTATCCTATTTGTGAGGGATTTTATTATTTGTATTCTTTTCGCTCCAGGACACCGCCCTTGAGGCGGTAGAGGTTGGATCCCTCGCTGAGTCCAAGGGTAAAGCCGACCCTGGAGGGTAAACAAATGAAGGAGAAGAAGTATATTTTGTCCGCCTCCCTCCCTTCCTTCCAATCTTACCATCCCCCGCAAGGCCCTCTTCAGCATAGCAGGTGAGTCCGCCTGGGCGAGGTACTGGTCATCCTCCCCAGTTGTATCCCCGATCCAGAGTCTGAAGCTCCAGGACACTGTCATTGAGACGGTAGAGGTGGGATCCCTCGCGGAGTCCGATGGAAAAGCCAACCCTGGAGGGTAAGCCGATTAAGAAAGAAAGAATGTTATACTCGTATTAAACACTGGAAGACAAGAATGTGCCTTCTAGTTCATATGAACCTAATACGCCAGCGAAACACCAAATTGATATTGTGACCGCAGTAAACGTGATACTTGCTATAAGCTGCCCAGTGCGCCGTGCGGAACCGTAGTGTAGTTGGTAAAGGCGTGATGGAGAAGCCTTGCGTGTCAAGTGGGAGGTTCGAGAGCGGGGCGAAGATTATACATTTTTGAAATATTTGTTTAATACGTACCACACGCAGCGTAAGTTCAATACCCGCTTTCATGCAAATTGTGTGTGAATGAATGTGTTTGTGGCCCGAATAAGGGCCGATTATTTAGCAGGCTGGACACATACAGACCGGAAATAATAGGAACACAACTGCCCTGACAAAGTTTTATCGCAGCAAATTCTCGATGTGAAAACCGTTTTGGTTAATGCACATTCGGGCACGGTGTCCAGTAGATCATCTTGCGTGCTGAAGCATTCCAAGTGTAATTATTCAGCAGGCGTCCGTGATGAGTTGCCGGAGCTGGTCGGGATTTTCCAGCGCTTGAGCTGTAAACGACCTTCTTCAAATATCCCCAAAAGAAGAAGTCTAAAGGCGTTATATCCGGTGATCTAACGGGCCAAGAAACATGGCCTCCTCGCCCTATCCATTTCTCTGGCAGTTCCTAGTTCAGATGGTTAGGAAGGGACAAAGCTAATGTGGTGAAGCTCCATCCTGTTCCAACCGCATCGTCAAACGATCGTGCAAGCGCACATCCTCCAGCAGCAGTGGGAGTTCCTAACGCAGAAAGTGCAGGTAGCGTGGACCCGTCCAATGGCCCTCAAAGAAATAAGGTCCAATCATGCGATTCCCCAAGATTACACACCAAACATTCACTCCCCATCGTACTTGAGGATTGTCCGGTATCCAACAGCGCATGTTGTGGCGAGTGACGTTCCCATTATTCGTCCGAGAACATGATAAAGATACGAATGCTGCATCCGTGTCCAGCCTGCCTAATAGCCACCGATAGAACTCCGTTCGAGCTTCGAAATCCTGCCCATGGAGCTCTTGGTGTAGCTTAAGATGGTATGGGTGAAATTTATGTTCATGTAGTATTTGCCAGACGGAAGACTGGCTGGTGTTCACCTGTCGTGCAATCGCCCTTGTAATGATGCGTGGATTATTACGAGCTGCCTCCAGAACGGCCTCTTCTGTGTCACCCGATGTAACGGGCCTATCTCGGACTGGTGGCTGGTTGGAAATCACGCCTGTTGTCCTCAGGCGTCTTTCAACACGGCGGAATGTTGTAGCAGCCGGTTGTCGCCTGTCGGGATACCGTTCATGGTACAGATGTAGTGCCTCGCACACGTTTTGTCTTGCTTCCCCATAAATGAGGAGCATGTCAATGTATTCCTCTGTGAAAAACATGCCGAATGACAGCAGATATTACAGTACATTCAGGCTCTAACCAGCGGAGAGTGCGCAGGACACAAGATGAATAACAGCGTCATTCTACTGTTTGAATGTGGCAAACGCGAGCCTGCATTTACGTATTCAAACATCATACCGATGCCAAAGTATTTGAACGATACTGGATTCGAACCGCTGCTGGCACACCCCGTCGATTGCTAGACGAACGCCTAACCACATCCACTACGCTACATTGCTGGAAACATGCTGGTAGTACGGCGAGAACAGAGTATACACGTCATCCGGTTCGGTGTTTAAGATAGTAATTACTGCACTGTTATCTACTTTTATACATTGATTCCTCTCTTCGTTACACCCGGTCACGAGGCACGATACATTAACATATTTACATGGTAAAAGAGGGTTGCTACATGATTTCAAGGCCTCATATTTAGCGAACGGATGATGTAACATTTCGCTAGGGTTCAGAATCGTGTGCAAAACGTGTGCAAAACGTGCTCACTGAACCCTAGTACTATATAGTACGCCTTCAGGGAAATAGCACCCCTATAACCCTGTGCATGTTAGTTGGACTGCAGCAATCGATATTGGAAGGGGCTGCTGAATCACACTGTATATTACTATATCGTCAGTATAATGTAGGCCTAGTATGTACGCGGTTTTCATTATTACATTTCCCAGATCTCATCATCATCATCATCATCTGTTTATCCTCCAGGTTCGGTTTTTCCCTCGGACTTAGCGAGGGATCCCACCTCTACCGCCTCAAAGGCAGTGTCCTGGAGCTTCAGACTCGTGGTCGGGGATAAAACTGGGGAGTATGACCACTACCTCGGCCAGGCGGCCTCACCTGCTATGCTGAACAGGGGCCTTGTGGAGGGATGGGAAGATTGGAAGGGATAGGCAAGGAAGAGGGAAGGAAGCGGCCGTGGCCTTAGTTAGGTACCATCCCGGCATTCGCCTGGAGAAGAAGTGGGAAACCACGGAAAACCACCTCCAGGATGGCTGAGGTGGGAATCGAACCCACATCTACTCCCGAGGCAGAGTGGACCCCGTTCCAGCCCTCGTACCACTTTTCAAATTTCGTGGCAGAGCCGGGAATCGAACCCGGACCTCCGGGGGTGGCAGCTAATCACGCTAACCACTACACCACTGAGGCGGACTTTCCCAGATCTACAACAACAACAACAACAACAAAATAATAACAATAATAATAATAATAATAATAATAATAATAATAATAATAATAATTGCCTGTGATCTCCGGAGAGACTTGGTGCAGGTCTTTCGAGTTGACGCCGTATAGACGATCTGCGCGTCTGTCAGGATTTGGGCCGTACCTAAGATGAGGTCTAATGCTGAAGACGGCACAAATAACCAGTTCCCGAATCATAGGGAATTAACCAACGAAAGTTAAAATTCCCTACCACACCGGGATTCGAACCCGGTCCCTTTGGACCAAAGGTCAGCTTGCTAACTACTTATCCATGGAACCGGATGAGATCTTCGGTGAACAATAAATACATAACTAACTCAGATAGACGGGCTTCGCTACGGAATTCTACATTGCAAACGGAATTGTAGGTAAAATTCTCAACACGTTTAATTAGTTTGCATTGCTGTTAACGTTACCAGAGAAACAACACGGGGAGTTCGGCATACGTCGTTTCTCATGTAAATTTCGAGTTGTGGTGTTTTCATTACAGTGACAGGCCCCATTTCCTACTGCCAGTCATAGTCGAGTTTGGAAGTTTAGATTACAACGGTAGACCCTTTGCTTACTGCCAGTGAAAATGTATTTGGAGATTTTTCGTTTCCTGCTTCCGGTCACATTCGAGGTGGGGTGTTTCATTATAAAGCCAGACCCCCTTGCCTACTGCCGTTCAAATTAAGTTGTAAAGGATTGGTGTTGAAGTCATGACCCGATTGGGAAGTTTTAATTAAAAAGGCTCGCCTCTTCTGTCTACTGCCAGTCACAATCGATTTGGGGAGTGATCGTTACAAAGCCAGTATCCTATCCTCCTCCCAGTCACATTCAATTTGGGGAATTTACATAATAATAGTAGATTCCTATTCCCTACTGCCAGTTGCAATCAGATTGGGGAGTTTTCATTTAATGGCAGGTCCTCTTGTCTACTGCCAGTCACAATCGAATTGGGGTGTGTTTTATTATAATGACATGCTCTCTTGGTGACAAACGGTCATACTCGACTTGGAGAGTTCCCATTATAATGGCAGGCCTCCTTGCCTACTGGTAGTCACAATGAATTTGGGGAGTTTTCACTATAATGGCAGGTCCCTTCCGGTATGTCTGTCCAAGTTTGTTATTGAAGTCAGGTTGTTTCATAAAAGTTCCTTCCTTACTACATTTTTCGTTCGCCCTTCTGGCTGCAGAATCACAAGACTGTCAGGAGAGCTTAAAAGTAAACATATTACGCACAACTAACCAAGTGAAAAACAATCATTCCATCAATCCACACCAGCAATGTTTGAAGACTGAACCCGAGTTTTGTTAATTGTTATTGCGAAGCAGACTTTAACGGGAAATTGCAGTCGTATATATTTACAGTTGTAGTCGGAGGAAATCAAAGGAATGCGGGAGATAAAAACTGATTTTCTCGTACTACATCCCGTGAAAAAGGTTGTTTCGATCGCGTTATTCTGTAAGGACTTCACTTGCAGCCTGGTGCACTCACAAAACTTAGGATATAACAGATTCCGTAGCAGCATTATAGGTTCTCCAATTTTCAGACTTAGGCTGAGGTGGAAATAATGGTTGATTAAAAGTGTGGAGGAACTGCACAAGGTAATTGACCACGTACTCTATCTCCACAACGGAGTTCACGGACGTATACAGTATCTCACCATCTTAGTAGGAAGTTGTCCAATAAAGAATCATTGATGCTCGCTGCGGTGTTGTTGAACAACACATATTCCATTTTCGTCCATGTTAGCATATGCTATGGTGACAAAGGGCCTATGTAGAGATAAAATCTGAATTTGAAAAAAATTCTATCTCAGTGCACCTCAAGGGCAAGCGATAAACGTATGTTCCTAATTGCAGGTCTTTCGGATCTGCGATATAGTCATCAGTATATGGTATTTGGCTTTTACATATATAGATATGACTTAAAATACCATTATGTGGAAGTTCCACAGACGTGTACCTTGTTGTGAATCGAGATCGTGATGGGAGAGTGAGGTTAATGAAACACGCTCTTTTATGTAGCAATGCCTTTCTTTATTTACGGGGACTATATATTTAAAAAATGAACACAAAGGTGCGTTGTTCACGGAGTAAAAGAAGATATGTTGGTCAAAATCCACAACATCCTCCCCGTACTTGTCAATCACCAGAGGGATGACCATTTGTACCGGTCCGCTAATTCTGGATCCAACTGGCTGGCGTAGGATGACTGTTCTTACCCGTCCATCTCTCCTTTGGTGAAGTTCTTATCCACATCAACCTGGGCGGCACGTCTTCTTGTAACAAAACAATAACCCTACTCGGAGTTTTGGATGTCCACTACGAGGACACCTAAACTCGTGGTAGTTTTGTAGTTGGAGGATGCAGTCCCTCTTCCATTTCCGTCAGAAATCATCCGTAAATTTCATCTTCATACGGAACTCCTTATTTAGACCTTTCCTTGTTTCTTTTCCGGTTCTGTTTGAAGAGTCGTGAAGTATTTTCTCCGTTGAGGAAATGGAATGGTGTAAAGGCTCCGCAGTCGTCTCGGTCCTGCACAAGGGGACGTGAGTTTAGTGCAGATTCGATGTTCACTAAGGCTGTATTTAAACTGTTTTCGTCCACTCGTGCACAGCCTAGCACTTTTCTAAGGCAGTGTTTGATGGAACCAATTATCCGTTCCCACCATCCTCCCCACCAAGCCACCCGTGGTGGTTTGAATTTTCAGGTGATAGCGTGATGGGTAAAGTAGTGATATATCTTGGGACCTTCAATCGTCGAGAGAAGCTCCATCAGTTTTCTGTTAGCCGCGTGGAAAATTCGTGCGTTTTATGAGTACATGGTGTGTGGTCACCCACGGTGACCTAAAAACAGTGGCGAAACGTGAACTAAGTAAGGGGGTAGACCGATTTTTAAAATTTAAACTATTTTAATCATATATATTGAATTTTTTCGACGCATACTGATCTGTATTCAATAATATATTAATGACTCAAACTATGACAAACCCTATAACCTATAACCCTACGTGCACTCGTTTTATTTTTAAATATAGACTAAACAGGCAGCGGGGATTTAAATAACAGCTTACTTTCAGAATAAAAATTAATAGCAATATAATTCATTGTTATGTAGATTTAATAAGAGAAATAATAGATTTTCGTACGTCACCTTAAACAACATTATTGTAAATGAGTTCAATTCGCCTGTCTTTCATTTCAGCAAATATATCTATTACTCTCGTCTTGAAGTCAGGCGTCTTGCTAGAGTTCCCACGTTGGACAGTTTCTGGTTGGTCATCGAATTCCTTAAATAGGTTTTGATTCGTGTCAAGGCACTCATAGCTTGTTCATTAGAAAATGATGATTAACGGAATAGACAGCATCAAGTTAAGTGATTTTGTTGTTTCCGTATGCACACTCTGGAGTTCATTATTAAGAATGTAAACCAATAATTGTTGGGGTTATAATACTGTAACTAATATTGGCGGGCAAGAAACTGCATGTACTTGAAAGGTTTTCATGCTATCATTCATTTATTTGGTGTAAGTTTGCTATACTTCGTATTTGGATATTTTATTTTTAAACGTGTCTTACAACAAAGTGAATTCATATTAATTAGGTACATTAAAAGTATGCCTTAGTAGCCAATAAGAACACGTTTATAACAGATTCAAATACTATAGCCAATGGGAACAAGGAGAGACGCTGTTAAGTCTGTCTGCTTGGACCAGAAATCTCGCTATAGGAAAGTCAGTTCCGTAGTCATCACCTGCAGATAACGTTAGTGTTGCTCTATCTGAAAGCCTTGAAAATCAAAGGGAGCATACACAGAATGGACAGCGTCTACTTTCGCTTACAGTACGTGCTTTACGTGCTTCTTGTAACTGACCTGTGCCCTAGTATTGCCGAAGTGAGACGAAAATAAGTAAAGCGGGAAATACATTAATGCCATGTATGTGGAAATAATTAATGTTCTAAAAATAATGGAATTAACTAGACAATATTTCGTTCACAAAATGTTAAGGGTCCCCGCTGTCTATCCTGACCCATCGCCCCTGCCTACAAACCGTTGAAGAATCATCAGAAATCTATCAGTCGACATATCTGTTGCTAGCTCGAGATTACGGAGCGCGTAGTAGCGCAACTGAATAATACGATATAATACGATACCTGCTAGCAGACACTGAAGAAGAATGGGTCGGCGAAGTCTATTTCTGTAACTGAGAAATGTTGTACAGGTCAGGCGCGATCCAGAGGCAAGGGAGCTTCTACTTTCTGAAGTGTAACGTTATGAGATGTTTTGCTCGAAAGACATAGGTGAATGACTTCCTTGATAGTCTGCAGAGCTCGCAGTATCCAGAATTCACTGCGAAGTTCTGCTAGAGTTACCCGAAATTCTAGATGGTGAAGTCTAATATGCGTCTGCATTACGAAGAGCTGTGTGAAACGATGACGTCCGATTAGGAGTACTGAGTATTTTTTTTTCATAAACAAGTTGGCGAATTGCGGTCATCCTCCAAGTCGAATGAGATCATTCTTTAAAAAGGTGTGGTAGGGAGCTACTGGAGATGATGAGGGAAGGGGAACATTTTCCGGAAGCGCTGTCAATTTGCTGGCGAAGCATTCCTCTTGGACCTTTCGAATCCAGTAATTTTGAGCAACATTCAGTTCCGTGGCTGCCAAAGCGTGAGATGTTTTCTTCTCTTTCGCCGCATCTATATAGCGAAAGCCAGTACGTCTTAATATAAGGGAAGACATTCATTGGGGTAATCACATAAATATGATTGTAAATAAAGGGTACAGATCTCTGCTCATAGTTATGAGGCTATTTAGGGGTTGTAGTAAGGATCTAAAGGAGAGGACATATACCGTAAGTCTTTGGTAAGACCCTAACTAGAGTATGGTTCCAGTGTATGGGACCCTCACCAGGTTTACTTGATTCAAGAACTGGAAAAAATCCAAAGGAAAGCAGTTCGATTTGTTCTGGGTGATTTCCAACAAAAGAGTAGCGTTACAAAAATGTTGCACATTAGGGCTGGGAAAACTTGGGAGAAAGGAGACGAGCTGCTCGACTAAGTGGTATGTTCCGAGCTGGCAGTGGAGAGATGGCGTGGAATGACATCAGTAGACGAATAAATTTGAGTGGTGTCTATAAAAGTAGGAAAGATCAAAACATGAAGATAAAGTTGGAAATAGAGTGCACAAATTGGGGCAAATATTCGTTTATAGGAGGGGGAGTTAGGGATTGGAATAACTTACCAAGGGGGATGTTCAATAAATTTCCAATGTCTTTGCAATCATTTAAGAAAAGGCTAGGAAAACAACAGATAGGGAATCTGCCACCTGGGTGACTGCCCTAAATGAAGATCTGTAGTTACTGATTGATTGATTGATTGATTGAAGTGGTTTCCAGTCGGAACTTAACCATTGTTATCGCTAGAACTTGTGGTGGTGATTCCTTTTATTTTGGTAGTGTCATATCGAGGTCATTGATGTCATGAGGGTAGGAAGATCGTTCCTGAACCAGACAGTCTCGCCCATTCCACCAGCGATCAAGTGAGAGAAAATCATCGGCTCGAACTCCTCGGGGGAGATGATCCGCTTGTTTTTTGGGTTCCCGGACAGTGTCTCCATTGACTCGGTGTAGTATAGCGCAGTATTTCAGTCACTCTATTACACACAAATGACTTCCATTTGTTGGGATCATTTCTTATCCAATGAAATGACACTGTTGCGTCACTCTATAAAGACAGCTTTGGTGACGTCGAAATCAGTCGCCGTAGGACTCTCGTCCATTGGAAGCGGAAACCTGCGAAAAGCTGCGTTGACACATTCGTATGAACACGCACGAAAACAACCGAACGTTCCAAACCGTTGAATTCAAGCGAGACTGAGTCCATTGGAGCTGGAGTTTTTCGTCAGTGAACGCACGAATACCTACGAACTGAGATCTATCCACATTGGTTTGGATATTTCGGCGGAAGAGCTGCGTTTTATCATCAATGCTGAAAAGCTGATACTTCTGGTACAAGATGGGAAGTATTTGTGGGACCAGCGATAGTCTAATTACCACATGCGGGATGTGCAGAAGTTGTTATGGAGTGAGGTGGCGAGAGGAATGTGTGAGCCAGGTAAATTTAATTTTATATAGTTTATTCATTTTATACCACTTTACTTGATTCCTATATCTGAAGATTCTTTACAACACAAGTTCAGTTTTCATTGAAAACCTCTAGCAATATTTATGTTTTCCCGTCTGATCACTTCATACCTATGTTTGATTATTATTTGTAAAATATGTTCTGAAAGTGTCGTATATAATGAATCATTGACACCAGTGTTCGAACTATAGAACATAAAGATGGAAATTTCTCATTTCTGTTATTATGTTATCGTTCTGTGACTTGACAACGAAACTCCACACATACTCCCGAGTGCTGTGGCCACTCGAACCAAGCTTTATTGCACTGATGAGAGAGAATCATTTTCGCTATTTCTATTACCTCACGCTGTTACAAAACATAATCTGGGATAAAATAAGATTTCCTTTGCCTGGCTGGGAATCAGGAAATCAATGTTAAAATTAGGGAAAATGTAGAAGGGGAGAAATTCTCTAACTTCCCATTTCAAAATGAACATTGCTCACCTCAACGTTACAGCGAGAGGTTTTTCAGGTGAAACAGTTTCTCGAATGTTACTGTAGTTCTTCGACAAATATTGTACTTTTTGTAATATGTACCTGAAACATTTAATGCAAAAATAAACGATGTACTGTCTCTTGTCCTTTTCTAGATCAGCCCACATACGTAAAGATTCACCAAATATTTGTCTTTTCGATACAATGTAACTTAACCACTCCCGTTTCCTCTTCTGAGCTCTTCTCGCTAGCAGAGGTGTATCTAATCCATAAAGATCATACAAATCTTCAAGAAGTGCCATTAATTCACATATATACCTACTGATAACTCGGCCGAATACCCAACCAAGAATCGATAGCGTACACACGTTTTCGGCAAACTGACTTCGCACACATACGGCCGAACTCGCAATTTTTATTTATTAATTAATTTATTGGTTATAGAATGTCCCAGTGAGCTAGTGGCTCAAGGAGGGACTGCCCTTTACAATCACAGCTTGGCAGCTTTCAGTTTCAGTTAACAGATAAGGTATACATATAACAAGCAATGTTTTACAACTATTGATTTACATTATAATATCATTATCTTATACGGAAAAAAGAAGATATTCAAAATAAACTAAACTAACGAGGAAAAATAGGTACACAGTGGTTATCGATTTATTCTCCAACATACTGTTAAAGGAAGTACCTGCGTCTTCTTT
Source organism: Anabrus simplex (assembly GCF_040414725.1). Taxonomy (NCBI): domain Eukaryota; kingdom Metazoa; phylum Arthropoda; class Insecta; order Orthoptera; family Tettigoniidae; genus Anabrus; species Anabrus simplex. The sequence continues at coordinate 56,431,689 of NC_090272.1, read as the reverse complement.
TTTAAATCTATACAACTTATTGATTTGTTTCAATTTTGGAGGTAGATTGTTAAAGGCTGTGCTTGCCGAATAAGAAATGCTTTTAACACCATATTTGGTACTGTTAGTGGAATTTTTGTAAAACTGGTTTGCTGATCTTGTGTTATGGATGTGAATATCTTTGCTGTATCGTAGTTCTGTATTAACAGAAATCATATTGTTTTTATACCTGAACATAAACAAAGCTTGGGAGTATTTAATCTGGCATTGTTCTGGTAGTATGTTTGTTTCCTGAATAACTTCCACAGATGGTTTTAGAAAATCATATCCATACATAATTTTTAAAGCTCTCTTTTTGAGTATATCTAGCTCCTTTACAGCGTCCTGTGTAGAATTTCCCCATACTGTATTAATGTACATAATGCGTAAATGTATGAGGGAGGTATATATGTTTCTTAAGTGTAGGTTGTTTATTCCATAGTCCTTCAATCTTTTTTTTTTGTATTCCAATTACTCCACCTATTAGTGAATTTCACCACAATTCTTCCAACATCCCCACCTCTTGACGGCAGACGATGAGCGACGTTAATCTCCTGAACACCCAAATCAACCCCCAATGCCCTGGTTGTTTATATTACCAAATCATACACACTTTCTCTTACCATTTCTGGAATTCCACTAATTAACAAATTGTTCCTGCGAGTGTACTGTTTAAGGTCTTCCGACCCATCTAAAGCCTGTCTGGTGTCATTGCTTACACTCAGCAGAGATTTTTCTAATTCGGATGTTCTTTTCTTCAACTCCCCGGTAAGCGTTTTGAACTTCTCAAACTGGCCATTTATAAATTCTGTCGCTTCCTTAATAACATTGAGTTCAGTCATGAATAACATTTTCAGTTCTGTAACTGATAATTGTATCTTCTCCTTAACTTCCTTAACTTCGTCGCATTCGCTTAGGTTAGGTGGCGGGTGACAATCGTCACCTTTACATTTCCACACCTTTTCCGGATCACTTCTTACCGCCTCATAAACCTTTTTTGACATTCGTGTGGATTCCTTGTGAAAATTACTTCCACAATCCCCTTCACAATTAACGAATTCCTCCGAATTTCTCACTTTTTGGCGCATGGGGATTAAACGTTACTAGCCACTGCCGCCATTTTATGGCACGTTTCCGCTTTCAATTGAAGAGAAGTCTTACAGAAGCGTTACAGAAGTAGTTCAGAAGACGTGAACCAATTAATGCGGCGATTAGTTCCAATCTAGAAAGTGTGATTTTCTTTACAGGAGCAACCCTAGCCTTGCTGCAGGCTAATCGCATCAGGCACGAATTCTCAGTTGTGGTTCTCACATATAGTACAGATCAGTAGGCCCTTTCGGACGAGTTGGAAAACACTTGAATTTCGGACTGTTCTTGTGTTTTGGAAATGCCAGTCCATCTCAGTACATGGAACGCTGGTAAAATGAGCTGTTTTGCCGTCCAAGAACCCTATCCTTGCGCGAGATATGATGGTAATATCTCTTTGCAGAATTTTAGCAATGATGGATACTGGAGGGAACAAACCAATAGGTTCGTAAAATTTTGATGTTGCACGGAGAACGTTCCGCTTGGATACAGGTTTACCTAATAGAATCTCAGTGATATCAGACTGATCAGTAAAGATGTATTCTTCCATGGCATTGCCCCATCCAATACATAATATAATAAATCCACGGCCTGTTTCCAATCATCCGACCGGGTCAGGAATAGAATGAATGAAGCCCCGTCTAGCGGCGAGGAAAGGATTCTTGCCGGCTGCCAAAGCCTGTCGCACTCCCCTGGGGCAATTATTAATGAATGACAGATGAAGTGAAATGATAGTGGACATAATACCACTAACAAATACGTCTCTCATTATAATGTTCAGCACTTCCTGAGTATATCTTCATGGTGTAGCCAACTAAGGTAGTTTTGAAATGTACTGGGAAATAGATTCCCTTGCTAGTTGTTTTCGAGCTATGAACCCGTAACGTGCCGGAATAACAAGTGATGTACTGTTAAGGTGGTTTTTAACGTTTTTGTTATCTGTTCAGATGCCTTGTCTGTGTACTTATCTGGATAAAGGAGATTTTAAAAACGTGAACATTTCGAGACCAACCAAGAAAATAAAACAATACATCTTCTTACCTTCGGCCACACCTTGAACATTAAAAAATCTCTGAGGCGTTCGAGGTACCGGTATGTGTCAAAACTTTCAAGATTTTCATTGTGTTTATTAAAACTAATACGTGATCATCGGCAAAGCGTGACAGTGGGAAAAGTGAGTTCAGGTAGACAAAGTAAGTGCATCAATGTCCCTCAGGGATTGGTCCTTGGACCACTGTTATTTATCATCCAAATTTATGATATATCAAAAGCTCTTAAATCCTGCAAATTTCAAGTGCACGTGGATGATGTACAGATTTACTATCATTCAAAACCCAGTGATATCTATACTTCAATTATTAAAATTAATTTGACGTGCAAAATCTTAGTGACTACGCAAATAAAAACATGTTATTAATAAAAGTTACAAACTCAAATAAAAACTCAGAAATAACTATATTCCATCGAGCAATGGGACATCTCCCAAAAATGTTAAACAATAAATTCATACCCTACTTCAGTGAGTAACTTAGGAATGATTATGACTGAGACCCTAAATTCGATTCAACAGGTCATAACCGCGTATAATAAAGTACACAAATGCTTATATCCTCTGAAAAGATTCTGTAAAGTATTCTCGGTTCGACTTAAAGTACAACTAATTCACTCTCAGATATTATATATATTTGACTATTGTGACACTGTGTTGACTGAAATACCCTGCGACAGTAACAATAAACTGGACTGTAGCCCAAACAGCTGCGTAATATATATCTTTAACCTGCGATACGATGCTCGTATATCACCTTATTGTAAGGAGCTGTCGTGGCTTCGAGTGCACCAGCGCCGTGAACGTTACATGTTATCACTTCTGCGCAGAATACTTTCCACTAATACTCGCAACTATCTTTTTTCATCTTTTTCTTACCTCTCCTCCTATCATGACCACAATACGAGATCTGGCTCCTATCTTGACATACCTGTAAATGTCACTGCTGCTTACAACCACTCTTTCAAAAATCTCTGCGTCAAGGTCATGGAATTTGCTTCCTGCGAACATCAGGGTCAATCACTATGATCGCCAGTGGCCAAGCGTGAACTAAGTAAAGGACTAGACAGAGATTTTTTATTTAAACTGTGTTAATCATATTATTTATGGAATATTGTTTTCGTCGCATACAGATCTGTATTCAGTGTTATACGGTATTAATGACTATGATATTAAGACACACCCTATAACAACCTATAACCATGCGTGCACTGGTTTATTTTTAAATATAGACTATATAGGCAACGGGGAGTTGTCAAATAACAACATACATTTAGAATACAAATAGCAATATAATTCATTGTTACCTAGATTTACTAAGAGAAATAAGAAATAAATGGATTTTCGTACAAGTCACCTTACATTTTCATTTCTATTTGTGCCTAGTAAGAAGCTAGTATATGTCTGAACGTCGTTTAAACATTATTGTAGTGTAGTATAGCAACTTATTAGAAATTAAAGTGCCTATTCTATAATTTTGAGCAGTTTTGCTAATTTCGAACTTTAATGGTAATATTCTTTTCTGTTTTTTCTTGGTAATAACCTGTTGTAATTAGAATTTGTCTGTACGTAGTTTAAGATTATTGTAGTGTATTGTAGTATCTGCACTTAGCCTGAACGTAGTTTATAGTTATCGTAGTGCATTATAGCATCATATTAGAAAGTAGTGTGTTTATTCTATTACTGAGAAATATGTGTATAGTATAGTACCGTTTCTGTGGTATCTGTAGTAACTCTCTTACTAAAATTCTGTTGTTGTAATTAGGGTAGACTTAACTGCAGTTAAGAATAGTGTAATTCTTGTGTATTATTCTCTGTTTCCAGTAATTAACAGCAATTTTCATCGTGTTAGCGTGTTGTAGGAATAAAAATAGTACATTAAATGGTATTGTAGTGTAGTAGTAGCCTATATTAAATAACTTGCTGTCGTGTGTTCTTTGTGAACTAACCTAGAAAATATTTCTTTCCTTTCATTTTTATTTTTCCTTTTCTTTTCATTATTTAGTAAAAAATGCCTAGGCAGCGCGAGTGTAGGAACTGTGGGTGTGGCCAGGCATTAAGGAGTATGAGGGAGGAGTTGGAGAACTTGAGGGAGAAAATTAGGATACTGTCAGAGGACAGGAAGGAAAGTAGGCCTCCAAACAATGTACAGGATACAGTAGGTGAAATAGAGGGATTGGGAGAAATGGGGGAATTGTGGAAGACAGGTGGTCTAATGTTTTAAGGGGAAGGAGATTGCAGGCTAAGGGCTCCATTCAGGATCAAAATTCAGGACAGGTGTCGGTAAGAAATCGGTACTAGTCACTGCAGGTAGAACAACAGAGGGAAGATGAGGAACAGGGAACTATTGCTGAGAAGTTTGGTAGTAGGAGAAAGAGAAGAGGTATGAAAGGGAAATGTGGAGTAGTGGAAAGGAAAAGACAGGTGGAACAGGGTCATGGGATAGAGAAAAGGGAGGAGGAAGTAACTTCTGCAGCTGTCAGGAAAGATAGGACTGACCAGGAGGGGAGGGGATTAAAAGAGGCGGGTAGGGTTGAGGCTCTGGTCATGGGGGATTCTATCGTTAGACATTTCGGGAAATTGTGTGGAGGAAAGGGTACCAGGGTAGAGTGTTATCCAGGAATTAGGTTAAGACAGATGTTGAAGAAAGTAGAAGAGAAGGAGGAGGGAAAGGAGAAAGTGGTAGTGTTTCACGTTGGTACTAACAACGTAAGGCAGCAGGTATAAGTACCGACATAGTTGGGGATGTGTGGGATCTGGTAAATGCAGCACGGATTAAGTTTAAGGAAGCGGAGATTGTTATCAGTGGAATACTGACTGGAAGGTGATCTGGGATTTAAATGAGAGTGGGTATGTGGGAAACAGGGAGTGAAATTTCTAGATCGTAATGGGCGGGTACGAGATAGGGATCTGCGCTCAGATGGCCTTCATTTAAACCGCAGGGGTACATATAAGTTAGGAAATTTGTTTAGAAGGGTTATAGGGAGGTACATTCAGGGAAAGAGGGTGCGCTAGGCAGCGGTGTTAAGGGAACAGGGAACTGGAAATCAAGTAGGGATGACATAAAACTGTTAGTGCTCAACTGTAGAAGTATTGTAAAGAAAGGAATAGAATTAAGTAATTTAATAGATATATACTTACCAGATATTGTAATAGGAGTTGAATCATGGCTGAGAAATGATATAATGGATGCAGGAATTTTCTCACGGAATGGAGGGTGTATCGTAGAGATAAGATAGGAAATGTAGGAGGGAGAGTATTCATTCTCGTGAAAGAAGAATTTATGAGCCACGAAAAAGTTAAAGATGACAAGCATGAACTTCTAGGGGTAAGGCTCATTTCTAAAGATAATAGGCAACTAGATGTCTTTGGAGTGTAAGACCAGGCACGGGTAGCGCAGATGCTGATGCAGAATTATTTGAAAAGATAATCAGCTATGTGGGAAACGTTAAGGAAAGGAACATGATCGTAGCGGGTGATCTCAATTTACCAAATGTCAATTGGTAAGGTAATGCGAACGACAGGAAGCATGACCAACAAATGGCAAATAAGTTAATATGGGAAGGGCACCTGATTCAGAAAGTGATGGAACCAACTAGAGGGAAGAATATTCTGGATGTGGTGCTGGTAAAACCAGATGAGCTCTATAGAGAAACCGAAGTAATAGATGGTATTAGTGATCACGAAACTGTTTTTGTGGTAATTTAAAATAACTGTGAAAGAAAAGAAAATATTAAAATTAGGACTGTTAGGCAGTACCATATGGCAGATAAAACAGGCATGAAGGAGTTTTTAATAAGCAATTATGATCGATGGAAAACGGTAAATAAAAATGTAAACAGACTCTGGGATGGGTTTAAAGCAATTGTTGAAGAATGTGAAAATAGGTTCGTACCTTTAAAGGTGGTAAGTAATTGTAAAGATCCACTATATTATAACAGGGATGTAAAGAGACTAAGAAAGAGGTGCAGGTTGGAAAGAAATAGAGTTGGGAATGGCTGTGGAAGTAAGGAGAAATTGAAGGAACTTACTAGGAAATTGAATCTAGCAAAGAAGTCAGCTAAGGATAACATGATGGCAAGCATAATTGGTGGCCACACTAATTTTAGAGAAAAATGGAAGAGTATGTATAGGTACTTTAAGCCAGAAACAGGTTCCAAGAAGGACATTCTAGGAATAATTAATGAACAAGGGGAGTGTGTATGTGAGGATCTTCAAAAGGCAGAAGTATTCAGTCAGCAGTATGTAAAGATCGTTGGTTACAAGGATAATGTCCAGATAGAGGAGGTGACTAATACTAAAGAAGTATTAAAATTTACCTATGACAGCAATGACATTTACAGTAAGATACAAATGTTGAAAACTAGAAAAGCAGCTGGAATTTATAAGGTTTCGGGGGATATACTAAAGACAATGGGTTGGGAAATAGTACCATATCTGAAGTACTTGTTTGATTTTTGTTTGCATGAAGGATCTTTACCAAATGAATGGAGAGTTGCTATAGTAGCCCCTGTATATAAAGGAGAGGGTGATAGGCAGAAAGCTGAAAATTACAGGCCAGTCAGTTTGACATGCATTGTATGTAATCTTTGGGAAAGCATTCTTTCTGATTATATAAGACATGTTTGCAAAATTGAAAACTGGTTTGACAGAAGGCAGTTTGGGTTTAGGAAAGGTTATTCCACTGAAGCCCAACTTGTAGGAATCCAGCAAGGTATAGCAGATATCCTGGATTCAGGAGGTCAGTTGGACTGTATTGCCATTGACTTATCTAAGGCATTTGATAGGGTAGATCATAGGAAACTACTGGCAAAAATGAGTGCAATTGGACTTGACAAAAGAGTGACTGAATGGGTGGCTCTGTTTCTAGAATATAGAACTCATAGAATTAGAGTAGGTGAAGCTTGATCTGTCCTTGTAAACATTAAGGGGGGAATTCCTCAAGGCAGTATTATTGGACCTTTATGTTTTCTTATATATTTCAATGATATGTGTAAAGAAGTGGAATCAGAGATAAGGCCTTTCGCAGATGATGTTATTCTGTACAGAGTAATAAATAAGTTACAAGATTGTGAGCAACTGAAAAATGACCTCAATAATGTTGTGAGATGGACAGTAGGCAATGGTATGATGATAAATCGGTATACAAGTCAGGTTGTGAGTTTCACAAATAGGAAAAGTCCTCTCAGTTTTAATTACTACGTTGATGGGGTGAAAGTTCCCTTTGGGGATCATTGTAAATACATAGGTATAAATATATGGAAAGATCTTCATTGGGGTAATCACAGAAATATGATTGTAAATAAAGTGTACAGATCTCTGCACATGGTTATGAGAGAATTTAGGGGTTGTAGTAAGGATGTAAAGGAGAGAGCATATTTGTCTCTGGTGAGACCTCAACTTGAGTATGGTTCCAGTGCATGGGACTCTTACCAGGATTACTTGATTCAGGAACTGGAAAAAATCCAGAGAAAAGCAGCTCGATTTGTTCTGGGCGATTTCCGACAAAAGAGTAGTGTTACAAAAGTGTTGCAAAGTTTGGGCTGGGAAGACTTGGTAGAAAGGAGACGAGCTGCTCGACTAAGTGGTATGTTCCGAGCTGTCAGTGGAGAGGTGGCGTGGGAGGATATTAGTAGACGAATAAATTTGGATGGTGTCTTTAAAAGTAGGAAAGATCACAATATGAAGATAAAGTTGGAATTCAAGAGAACAAATGGGGAAAATATTCGCTTATAGGAAGGGGAGTTAGGGATTGGAATAACTTACGAAGGGAGATGTTCAATAAATTTCCATTTTCTTTGCAATCATTTAAGAAAAGGCTAGGAAAACAACAGATAGGGAATCTGCCACCTGGGCGACTGCCTTAAATGCAGATCAGTAGTGATTGATTGATTGATAAGCAATATTCTTATAAATTAGTTCAATTCGCCTGTCCTTCATTTCAGCAAATATATCTGTTACTCTTATCTTGAAGTTGGCGACTTGCTAAGATGCCATAACAGTTCCTGCTCTATAGATAGAGTTCCTAAGTTTGACAGTCTCTGGTTGGTTATCGAATTCCTTAAATAGGTTTTAATTCGTTTTAAGGCACTCATAGCGCGTTCACTAGAGACTGACGTTAATGGAATAGACAGAATCAAGATAAGCAATTTGTTGTTTCCGTATATACATACTAGGGTTCGTTTTTAGAATGTAAGACAATACTTTTTGGGGTTGCAGTACCGTAATTAACATTGGCGGACAAGGGAATGCATGTAATTGAAAGGTTGCGATGCTACCATTAATTTACTAGGTGTAAGTTTGCTCTACTTCGTATTTGAATATTATTATTTTATTTTGAGACGTGTCTTATAATAGAGTAAATTCAAATATAACCTACTAATTAAACCCGACAACGCTTCGCTGTGTCCAATATGAAGTTAATGGGTTTTGAGAAATTTATTATTATTGCTGGGAAAATGAAGCAAGGACTAATGATCTGTAGCAAAATTTGTTCCCAGATTTTAAATAAAGGCAAAATATTCTCTGCTATAACGTTAACACCGAATGAAGTAACCTGAAAACATAAGTTATAATTTGTTATGTTTTTGAGGAAATGTTTTGAATTATGAGTATTTCCTTTTAACAAACTATTCAGTGTTTCTTTTAGCTGCTCAATTTCACGTAACTTCGCTTTCCTGGTCACGCAGCACATTCCCGGGGTTCCTTCTTCAACTTTTATTGCTGTGCTATGCGGACAAAATTTGTCTATGTTTCCGATTTGAACGAATTTAACACGAGGTACTGTATTAAACATCCAGTCGGTATGAAAAAAGCAATTCGATGATATGGAACTTGATCATTCAGATATTGCAACTACATACGTCTTCCCTACTGGTCTAATTGTTCATGGTGTTTTTGAGGTGATTGTGCTGCACTTCTTCTTCTTCTTTTTCTCCTTCTCCTTGATTCAACTCGTAAGACTTCAAGCCTTTCTTCCCGCTGATTTGCTGATTCTTCTGCTGGCCTTTGAGAAGTTCTGATTCTAACACGTTCATTGTGTCTAAACGTTCTTGATCAGTGAGGTTTGATATCCTTTGACGTTCTGTGATTACGTGTTGAAAACAGCGTTCTTCATTTATTGTTTTAAAAATTAAAAATTGTTTATGTTGTATAAGATATTGTGTTTGGACCTGCGAAGAAAATAATTATTTATGATTTGAAATTTTGAAAATTGAAAGAATTATGTTTGGAAAAATTTTGTGTTTAAATTATTATGTAGCAGTGGGTTAAAATATTGTCATTTATATAACTTATGTAACAGCCTATACCGGCACGTGCCGTTTTTAGTTGTAAAATTATTGCTTAAAGGAAATATCTCGAACATTGGTCAGCGGAAATGAAGATACCTTCAATTGGTCGAAATAAGGATACATTTAATTGGTGAATGTGAAAGTCGAGGATAAAATGCTGTAGCCTGATTGGTTACCTTGTGGTTGTATCATTTCCTGCTTCTCGAACTCCTCCGCTCCTTCGTGGGAGCGAAGCTTGCTTCCAGGTCTTTTGCTTTGCACCATCCTTGTGGGTGGTCGTGCTCCTGCATCAAATCAAATCAAAATCTCCTCATTTGCAAATGAGGTGTCTACCTCGGTGGCAAATGGTACACTAAAATACATTATTGTCAAGCACTAAATATTAATATTAATATTAATTTTATTATAACACAATATTATACAATTTACGCTAACAATTTTTTCTATTAAACAAACAGCTCAGCCTTAATAAATTTATATTGTTTACAAAATTCTACTTATAATATCTCCTGTACTACTTACAAATATAGTCAACTGATATACAGTATGTGGAATTACTTCAAATGATACTGTACAACTGGTATAAGATTAAAATTTACATTGCATTTATTTACTTTTTTTTCTTTACCCATTCTGGAAACTAAGTAGCATAACAACCTGCTGCGTCTTAACCAGAGCCCCTTTTGGCACCACTTTTCAGAGTTCCTTAAGGGCCTTCACAGCTACCGTAGCGGTCCCAGGGCCCTCGAAGTCCCCACTGTACTTCACTCCTTAGACCAGGGGATGGAATTAATTTATTCACACACATTTTTTATTTATATTAACCTGCACTGATCGAATGCCCTCTTACATTTCATTTTTTTCTCTGTTGCTGTTTATTCTCTTCTTGAATATCTGTACAGATTTTGGAAAAGGATCAAACACTGCCCCTAGTAAACTGTTCCACTCCTTCACACCCTTCCCAATGAATGAAAATTTACCCCAATCGCTTCTGCTAAAATTCCTTCTAATTTTATATTTGTGGTCAGTCCTGCCGATATAATTATTTTCCAACTGAAGCCTCTCACGGATCTCTCCCCGTGCTGCTTCTCCTGTATAGGCTCTATATAATCCTATAAGTCTAGTTTTCTCCCTTCTCTTACTTAAAGTTTCTCACCCTAGTTCGTTTAACATTTCTGATACACTACTCTTTCTCCTGAAATCCCCTGTTACAAATCTTGCTGCTTTCCTCTGCACACTATCTATTTCTTTTTATTAGGTATTCTTGGTGAGGATCCCAAACACTGTTTGCATATTCCAATAATGGACGAACCACACTTAGGTAACTTTTCTCTTTTAATTCTTTGTTGCATTCTTTAGGTAGCCTCATTATGACATGTAACGATCTGTATGCTTTCCCAACATTGTCATCCACATGACCCTTCCAGTGCAAATTACTTTCAATTCTTACACCTAAGTATTTGCACTTGCGATCTTTTGGGATAACTACCCCATCCAAAGTATATTCAAATTCAGTTTTAAAGCTCCTGTTTGTAAATGTCGTAACAGTTGATTTGCCTCCATTAACCTTCATATTATTATATTATTATTCTCTTCAACCCATTGTTGGATACTCTCAAGGTCCCTTTGTAATTCTGAACAATCCTCAATGGTATTTATTTCCCTATAAACAATTATATCATCTGCTTACAATCTTATTTTTGATGTTATATTATTCCCTAAATCATTTACGTATATTAAGAAAAGTAACGGACAGATTATACTACCCTCTGCAATTTCCTTCCAAACTTTCTATTCCTGCGATACGTTATTTCCTACTTTGACTTTCTGAATCCTTGAATTTAGAAATGATTTTACCCAACGTGTAACCCTTACGTCCAATCCTATTCCCTCCAATTTCTTTAATAATGTTCCATGTTCCACACTATCAAAGGATTTGGAAAGATCTATGGCTATGCAGTCTAACTGGCCTCCTGAATCCAATTGGTCTGGTATGTCCTGCTGTAATCCCACCAGTTGTGCCTCACAAGAAAATTTCTTTCTAAATCCATACTGGCTCCTCATGAACCAATTTTTATCATCACATATCCCTCTGATGTACTTTGATATTAAACTCTCCAGTATTTTACAAACTATACTGGTCAGGCTGATTGGTCTGTAGTTCTCTGGTTTCCTTTTATCACCCTTTCCGTTATAAATTGGTATTATTATAGATTCCTTCCATTCCTTTGGTATTACACTATTATTTATGAAATAGTCAAAGAGAAATTTTAAATAAGGCACTATGTACCACCCTATTGCCTTTAACGCCTCCCCAGTAATTTGATCAATTCGTGCTGCTTTTCCTTGCTGGAGCAGTTGGATTTCTCTGAAAAATCTTCGTTTGTGAATGAAAAGCTTCTTGTTTCCCTCTGTGTCTCTCCCTCTCTATCTTCTGTTTCGGTTTCCAACTCGTGACAATCATCTACTGAATCTCTGAATTCCCTACTAAAGAGGTTTACTTTCTCAGTATCTGTTAAATAGTGTTCACCCCCTTCTCCCTGCATTGTAGGAATTTGGATTCCTTTTCCTTTTTGATTCCTGATATATGAATACAGCTTTTTCCATTTCCCTTTGTGATCATTATGCTCTTGAAGAATGCCATTCATATAATTCTCTTTTGCTTCCTTTTTCACTCTATTCAGTTCCCTCATTAGCTGTTTACTACTTTCTCTACTCTCCCTACCTTCTTTGATTTTCTTGTTTACTATTCTACATTTTCTTTTTAATTTTCTTATTTCCCTTGTGTAATAAACAGGGTCTGAGGTCATTTTACCCTTCTTAACAGGTACGAATCTCTTCTCTCCTTCCCAAATGATTCCTTTGAATTTAGCCCAAAGTGTATCCACATTACTCCCTTCACTTATCCAACAACTGAATTGTGATTTAAGGTAAGTCCCAAATTCATCAACTTGAGTTTTTCTGTACAATTTCTTGTCTTTTGTGGCCCACTTATTAAGCCTTTTTGGTACCAGTCACAACATGGGATACCTGTCTCCTGGTAAGCACTATTTCTTCTTGTTTCTAGGACATTAACTTCATTTAAATGTAGTTTTTCCTCAGTGCGCAGGAGTTTCCCCTCGGAATTCACATTCACCATTAAAATAGATATATCGTCGCCATAAGACCTATCTGTGTCGGTGCGACGTAAAGCCTCTAGCAAAAAAAATTATAATGACTTAGCTTTTGCGCTGAAGTCTTTTCATTGTGTTTTGGAGGCAATTCCCTTTTCCTTTTTTCAGAAACTTTGTAACTAACATGTAATTTAAATGTTCTTCGGATTTGCCTCCCGTAGTTCTGTGTCGCTTAACACACGCACCGAAAATCGATGTTCTTTACTGGAAACGTTTTAGGTAGGGGTACTATGTTTCGGTGCCTCTGTGTTAAGATTTTTTATCTTCCTTTTCTTCTTCTCTGTGTTAAGATTTTATACTTTCCTTTACCTTATTTTGTAAAATGGGATTAGCCCTCATTAAAAATCATCATGTGAAAATTTCCTTGTAATAGTGCGCATATCTGTAGGCGCAATTCACGTTTTATAAATGAGTTTTTTTTATTTCTTCCTGTATTTGTTCTAAAGTTTAATTTGAAAGTTACTTTGTACGTAGCACATATTTTCAGGCGCAGTCAAGACCTACATTCATTTTGTATATGAGTTGTTTTGGTTCTTTCGATGTTGATTTTTGGTTCGTCTTTCTATTAATTATTTCTTTCTCAATTACCATGTTCTATTTTTTTCGTCCATGACGAATACGTTCCATCTACCTCGTAAGGATTCCATGCCGCTTCCCACACACTTTTGTAGTTGACACGTTTCTCAGCTTGTTGTTTATATTTTATGCTACTTCGTGTCTGTGAACCTTGTGCTTGTTCTAATGTTTTACTGGTTTTTAAGGCATATAATTTATTATTATCATTATTTCATTTACGTAATCGATCAGCATAACGGGTTACATTATTACTTAAGTATATCAAGCTCTATCATTTAGATGTTACAACTGTACACGTCTTAGCTGTTGATCTAACTGTTCTTGGCTATTCTTCTTCTCCTTCTTCTTCTGCTTCTAGTCTCTTCTCAATTAAACTCATTAAACTCGTACTATGGCTATTTGCAAGCACAGGGCACATTTATTCACGTTTGTTCACATTTACAATAACAGGCAATGAGTTGCCTAGTTCCATGAAAGTATATCTCGATCACGGCATGTTAGATTCTTATTTCCAAATAACAGGCAATGGGTTGCGTAATTATATGAACCTCCTAGCAAGAAAGACCCTTCAAAAACATGACGGCGTGTTCCCATCTTACTACATACAGCAATTCTTACCGGACTATAATGATATAGCCTATAGCGTAAGTCGTTGTCGCCTAGCGACATCCAATTTTGACGCGGTTTTATAATTAAATTAATTCCATTCAATTACTCATTATAAAAAACCATATATACGATTTCGTTCAAACCACTTCCTAAACACTCTCGTATTCGAATGCAACGTTGTGTCAAACTTTCAAGTCAGTCGACCGACTGCTTTAAGTGTTTTGCGATCACAAACATACGCAGGCTGAATTTTTATATATAAAGATTACCTAAGTACAATTCTTTAAAAAAAAGAAGAACTAGACTGAAACGCATCGAATGGTGCTACAATCAGAATTCATACAAGACCAACTACAATAGTAGTTGTAGCCGATCCAGCAGTGCTACGCCCGCCTATAGACGGTGCACGAGAACTCAAATTTCTTTGAGTTTCCCAGTTCACTCTCGAGTGCCGATTCGATCTCTGGCATACGGCATAGATTTAACTTGGGACAAATTGTCAATATCAGACATTACTACCCTTAAAATGTTAAAGCTATTTTTGTGAAAAGAATATTAGGTATATCTAAGACAAATCCATCTATACTAGCTTATGAATTAGCTCAGGAATCTTTCCTTATCGATGATCTTAGATATATTTCTGTACCATCGACACCTCAAGGCATAGCTCATATAAATCTGAGGTTAAACAAAAGAGAGGAAATTTGGCCGGAGTTTTACGTGACAGATGCTATGACAAGTAGAGAATGGATGGAGCCCAAATCAGAACATGCGCAGTGCCATCAACAGGCTAGCTGTGCACGGATTTCATCATAAGCTATGTGTAAAAGAGATATATCACGAACCAAACGACGAATGCGTGTGCAAATTGTGTGGAAAAAATATGTTAACGATACCACTTCAATAAGTGCAGCAAAAGAGAAAAGACCTTACATGAATATAGTAAAGATTAGAACAATTTATATGCACATTCGTGCGCTCTTCTCCCTTTATATTATGTAGACTATTTTATCACGACTTATAGCTGTGGGAAGTAACTTACAGAGTTTTTTTGTAGACGTCTGCGGAATTCATCTATGATGTAAACAAATATGGCGGAACAACAAGCTAGTTGCTCTTGCAGCGATGTTATTTCGGGACAAAGAATCATTCAGTTATTAACTACAGCGGAGTGTGATGATGAAGATGATGATTTTAATGTATTGTTAAGCGATTTTTAAAGTGAGAGTGATGCAGAGGGTGCTGAGAGTATTTTAAGTGAGAAAAAAATAAAGCCTCCTTCTAAACAAAAGAAGAAAAACACGGTGAGTTCAAAAGCTGTTTCATCACTATTTTCGTTGTGGACGAATGATTTTTCTCCAACAGACTTTCAAGTCACTGTAACAGACTCTGGGAGCCAAGTAGTGTTTTATGACATCCACAAAATCTTTGATTTTTCTAAAACTTCTGTGCCAGTGGAGTTCAATCATTCAGTCACTACTGATCTGCATTTAGGGCAGTCGTCCAGGTGGCAGATTCCCTATCTGTTGTTTTCCTAGCCTTTTCTCTTATGATTGCAAAGAAATTGGAAATTTATTGAACATCTCCCTTGGTAAGTTATTCCGATCCCTAACTTCCCTTCCTATAAACGAATATTTGCCCCAATTTGTCCTCTTGAATTCCAACTTTATCTTCATATTTTGATCTTTCCTACTTTTAAAGACACCACTCAAACTTATTCGTCCACTGATATCCTCCCACGCCATCTCTCCACTGATAGCTAGGAAAGTTGGTGCAGCTGGTTGAATAAATCGGTATCACTAACAACCGGTGGAAAACATGAAGTCTTACCACATTCCAGGTTTAGAAAGTATTTTAAAATATCAATTTACGTACTTGTACGGCGTTACATGTATTAGTTGCCTACAGATTTTAGGAAACCATTTTATTTTGGGCTCTTTACTGAGTATAAATGTGATGTACTCATGGGCACACAAAGTGTAATTTTGTTTTCTCTCAAAATGATATTGAAATACGGGTAGGATTTTCCATTTGCTTTTAGATTTATAAAGATCCTACATGTATAAGCATTTTAAGCTAATCACCCCACTGATAAGTTAAAAATTGAAGATTCTACAGTTTTTTACATAGGAAGAAAAACTTAGCACTGAGGTACCAAACAATCAACTGGTAACTCAGCACTTAAATGTTTAAGATACATACTCCTGCAGATGTATTACCATCTAGCCGTATAGCATTGAATCCTTTTTATTCTAAAATTATATTTCCGTTATTGCCATGTTTCACTTAGAAAAGTAATTTGTGTAGAGAATTGTTGAATTAATTGTATTAAATCATGTATCGATGTTCATATACTCCGACATTTCCATTGGATCATATGTATTTTATTTATGTATTCAATAAAGTTATAACTTCGTCGTGTAATATCGTAATGCGATAACGCCATTGGGTGTTTTAGCCCATTTGATCCCTGATGTATTAACATTTTTGGAATACTTCTTTAGATACTCCTTACCTTTGTTGGATAACCCTGCATCTTTAGTGCAGTGGGTATCATAATTGCGCGTTCCCTGACTTCGTTGTCGTTGTTGTTAATTTATACGGGACTATTGTACTAAGGAGTGACCTGCGCAATTTGTATTAATCCTCTATCTTATTACAGGAATATACTTACTACTATCTTCGAATACCTATCAAATTCTTACTAAGCTGAAACGCTGCCTACGGCTGAAATATTTACTTTATCAAATCTTGACCTAACTGCTTAGCGTGGTGATTTTTTTTACTACAAGCTGTAATGGAACTGAGTAATTCTGTGAGACAGGGGAAGGTCGTTGAGGTATATTGAGTAAAAGTTGTTTCTAAGAGTTCAAAGGATTTTTGAACTTCTAGAAATTATTTTCAACACACATTTCTCTTTTCATTTCTTTCTGTCGTTTATGCTCTTCGAATCTTTTCACCCCTGTCTGATGAGTGCCGTCACAATTCGTGCACTTGAACAGCTGCTGGTTACACTCCTGGGTATTGTGATTGAAAACACATTTTCAACATTGTGGTTCCCTAGACCTGCAATTGCTAACTTTGTGACCTTATCTTGGACATGGTCTACACTACTACTACTAAACAACATTTTCATTCCTCCCCTGGAGGGGGAGGCTGGCCTCCTAGGCGGTGACGCCTTCTCTCAAGCCGGGAGATTGTTACGATGAAGGAGTTGTGCGGTGAAGGTGAGGGGGTGGGCGGCCGTGTCCTATACTGCGGGTGAATGGAAAACCACGGAAAACCATTCTCGGGACAGCCGACGGGTGGGGCCAGGAGAGAGGTCCGGCACTGTTCCCCAGGCCCGTCTTCCGAATGCAGAGGCGTAGAGCCACGGTAGAGCCGTGGCCAACTTTCCTCTGCTCGATTGGCCGGTCAGAGTACAGAGCTGTTGGACCACGGGCAAGCCGTGGCCTCTTAAGGGACGAAGTCCAAGGGCCGAAACCCACTCTGCATCCACCGACCTGGTCTACACATGAGTGGGGCAAATATAAATGTCTCCACTTCCATGATTACATTGAAGATATTGGCATTTTTTGGTAATAGTTGGAACTAACCATGCCTGTGGAGATCAGTCTTTACATTAACTGATGTTCGTCTTTTTAGTCCTTTCACTCATGTCACCGGATATGGGAATTCTGTATGTATTTCATAAGTACCAATAGTGAAGTGTCAACTCCTTTCACCAAACTTACTTACTTTACATTAGAGGACGGAATGAAAGCCTTCAGTTTCCTATTTTTGTCAGGGTCATCTGATTCAATATGAAATGTGAAAGGACCTATATGATGCACCGATTATTTATTCACTTTAACATCTTGAAACCGCTCATTTTGTTTATCTGTATCCTTATCAGTGTTCACTTGATTAAGAATATCGTTACAAAGGATCATTCGGTTCAACTTAATAATTTTAACAACTCCTTCTGCAGCGCCCGTCATATCCGCCAACTAAATGCAATAAAACCGTATATTGTTAAGGCGATGTCTTGGAGTAGGAATTGACACAATGCAAGAACTCAGAATCAATCATACTATATGTTAACTCGATTAGTACGGTGAACCTAATTCGTCAAAATAAATAACACTAACACTTTTGAGATATTTCACTTTACGAATACATGTCAAATTATACGGCAATAATAATTATATAAACCATGTTTTTTATTTTCTAAAGACTACTGATTTTCAGTGAAATCTGAGACTTAATGCTCCAGAAGGAGGACAAAGTATGCCAAGTCACAATAATTTAACATTCATTCTTAAATATAATACTGTGATAAAACCGCCATTCATCCCATGTTTATAATATCCCGTAGAAAATAATTCTTTAAAAGTCATAAATAAGTACTTTCATAAATGTTTTCGTGGTATTTCTTCATGTAAAAGGCTGATTTAATTAACGATACCATGCGGGTGTTGTATTCCATTCCGTTTTTAAAAGAATACTGTTAACTCTATAACTTATATATAACTTACCTAGAAAAGGAGGAGCTGATATGTATGTAAACTATTGCACCATTAGTTAAGTACTGTACGCATCTCATTATTTCAATTTCACAGAAGAATGGATAGGCATGTTAAATTAGATTGGGGTGAAAGTCACTTTGGCATCCGGGGAATTGTAGGAATACCGTTCGCAAAGTCAGTTTGGGAAGCCCTAATAACCTAGTTTCTGAAAAGGAGACTTAAGGAACAATATGTTGTGTACAAGAGAAACGCTAAAGTAGAGATTAGCCCATATGGTTTAACAAGTGTCAGGGTGTATCCATTCTATAGTAATCACGGCCTTTCCATCTCCAACCGCATAAGAGCGACTACACTGCTTGGCAAAGGCACGGATTCACTTCAGTGTTCATATGGAGTGAGGGCATATTACGCTTTTCATGGTGATTTGTCTATCGGATGGAGATATTTGACAGGAGTAGCAATGTTCCACCACCGGATTTCACCCTCCCCCTTCCTACTGTCGTGTATATATCACGTCATTAACGTAATGTCATTAACTCCTCTGATGAGGTTGACATCCTGTCGTAAACGCTCGCTATGAACATTCATCTTACCGAACCCCGTAGAGAAATGGGACAAGAGTTATACACATACAATTTCTATACTTTATATATAGGCTATATGAATATAATTCCTATAAATTATTATAAAAGTTCACAACCGAAATTGTTAGCGTAATTTGCTAACGCGATGGGCCGTACACTGATCGGAAGGTAGTGAGTTCGAATCCCACTGCCACCCATCCTTGAAATGTTTTGGATGATTTTCCAATTTCAACATCAGGTGAATTCCGGAACGGTTCTATTATAAAGGCCACGGTAGATTCCATCCTAGTATTATCCCCCTACTACTTAATTACATGTACACACACTTCTACAGTCACAACGTCAATACAGATTAATCAGACAACTTCCTACATCCAGTTAGTATACGGGGCCGTTAACCACGTTGCCTGTAGCCCTTTATGATAGCCAACAACAACAACAACAACAACAACAACAACAACAAACCAGTTTACGGTAGGTAGTGTGTTTTTGTAAAAAAAATGAAAGGGAAGCAAATAAGAGAACCAATACAGAAAGTATTATCTTCTTATCCACGATATCTGAAGAGATAAGTGGCATATTTCCCTTCTTTTCTTAGAAACGTGAATCGGCTCTTGTTGCTGCTGAATCACGCAGTAGCTTTACTTGCGGAACAGTTAAAATGCAAGGATTGTCGGCCCTATAATTTTTGTTGTTCTAAAAACTCGGTAGTTATAGGTTTAAGGTATGGGTAAGAGCAACAACTCTTCCTAAATAACCCAAGTCAAATTATTGTGCCTTAATCTGCGAGAGTTTCCATCGAGCCAAGATTCCAAGAGAGCGTTTTCCAGAGCTAGCATTGATTGTAAAGTTCAGTCTGTATTTTACAAGTAATCGCATGAAGGGGAGCAATTCAGGAAGTCTGTTAGGAATGAGCGGGTATTCAGGGGATATTTAATGATGCATACCACTGTCCGATCTGTCCGAACTAGGATAGAGAAAGTGAAATCTGTCTGTAGACCATTAAGGGTAGAAAATCTCCAGGACGGGGAAATTAGACAGAAGTATATGGATATGATTATTGAAAAATTCCAAATAATAGACAGTAAGCAGGCTCAGGATGTAAAAGGAGAACAGGTGGCATACACGGATGCTGTAGTAGAAACAGTAAGGGAATGCCTAGGGACAAATATGTGTAAAGATGGGTGGCAAGAAGATCTTGGTGGGATGATGAATTGAGAGCAGCTTATAAACGTAAAAAGGAGGCGTATCAGAAATGGCTCCAAACAAGGACTGATGCAGGCAGTGAATTATACGTAGATGAATAAAACAGAGCCAAACAAATAATTGTTGAATCCAAGAAGAAGCCATGGGACGATTCAGCACCGTTCTGGACAAAAAAACGAAAGAAAGGGAGGGAAAAAAGGAAATGGATAGTGTTCCGGGTAAATTACGTGAACTGGTAATAGATTTCGGGGAATCACTGGGCAGGTGGAAGGAATATGTTGAAAATCTTCTCAAGGTAAAGGGAAATATTTCCGGTGACGTCGCGAGCAACCCAGCTCATGGGGAGGAGGACAATGATATTCGTGAAATTGCACTTGAGCATGTGGTTCGGAAACATGAAGAGAATAAAACCTACGAGGACACCCCGAATACAGCTAAAAGGAGAGGTAGATGTAAATTGGAGGATTGGAATACCTAGAACCCGTTGAATAGACATGATCAAGACCGATATTGCAATCAAGTAAAGGTCACTAGATGATGTCATGAAGAACAATACATACACGAATAGAGAAGAGTGGAAGAGGCTTATCAACAGTACCCGGGAAACTGCAATTGTAAACGGATGATGATGATGATTATGTGGAAAGGGTTTTAAATTGAACCTATCTATAAGCGTGGGAAGAGGATGGATTGCAACAACTATCGAAGTATTTCATTGATCATCCCTGTGGGTAGGGGTGGTAGAAAATCACCTACAGTATCCCTTTCCTATCGCAAGAGGCAACTAAAAGGGGCTCCAGGTGCTCTTAACTTGAGAGCGTGCGTTGGCGATCACGGGGCACTTACCTGATTCCTGACATTGCTTACACTCACTTGTGCCAGGCGCCTCAATTTCATCTATCCTATTCGACCTTATTTGGCCAAGTCTTGTCCTTTTCCGGCGACATTAGAGCATACGAGGTCTAGGGAGTCTTTTCTTTTCATGTTCTTCATGGCCTTTGCCTTTCTTTGGCCGATACCTGCATTTTTCATTGTGTCGGAACCCTTCCATTTTTCCCTCTGATTACTGTTAATGTAGGTTACTTGCCTAGTTGTATTTCATCTTAAAACAATAATTACCACCACCACATTCATTGATCAGTATACCAGGCAAGGTGTTCACTGACATTTTGAAAGAGAAGGTTTGATTTGTGGTTTAAAGTTTAGTTGAATGAAAACCACAGAGGGGCTGTTGCATCAGGCTTTGCTGTCAACACTGTCAGCCATTTGCCGGCAGTGCCATATGCTGGACAAAAGAAAAAAAACAGTGGAAGCGAGTAATGGCCGCTATGTTTTGGTAAAGTGTGATTTGATGTGAGCTGTATAAAGAAGTGTTTTTAACATTAAATTCAGTGCAAACCAATTGTAAGACTTCCTTAAAATATGTTCCTGCGTGTAATGGTATTATACAACAGATAGTGGCGACCGCGAAAGGACATTTACGACTTGAAGAAGGAAGAATCATCGTACCCACGAGGAACATGGAGCGCAAAAGCCTCGATAAATTACTGAGGCAGAGGAGAGCGACAAGGACTTCGTTTACGAAAATTGCTAAACAGGTTAGTGATTTGACTGAAGAGGAAAATGTTAATATTACGGAACTTCAATCATTATCCAGCTTGTTAGAATGTAAGATAGCGATTTTGAATGAACTAGATTCGAAAGTGCTCGATTTGTTATTAGATGATGGCGAGGCTGATATTGACAAGGAAATAGAAGCGGCTGATGAGTATCAGAAAAAGTATCTGGACCTTAAATTGCGTATTTCGGGAATACAGGTTCAACAAACCAAATATGAAGCGGGTAGTGTTGGTAGTAGGTCTAGCAACCAACAAACCAAGACATTCAAGTTGCCGAAGTTAGAATTCTGCACTTTTGGAGGGGATGTAAAGTAGTGGTTACCATTCTGGAGTCAGTTTTCAAAAATAGATGAAGATCCCGAAATAGCTTTGGAGGATAAATTTCAGTATTTAATACAGGCAACAGTAAAAGGTTCACGTGCTAGGCAGGTGGTTAAGAGTTTCCCCCAACACGAATAAATTACAGCAAAGCAATTGAAAGCCTAAAATCTCGTTTTGGCCAAGAAGATCTTCTTGTGGAGGTTTATGTACGTGAACTGTTGAGGTTAGTTTTACACAAGGCCTCGCAATCCAAATCCAGAATTGCATTGTCTCAACTTTATGATCAGTTGGAAACACAGCTGAGATCACTAGAATCGCTTGGTGTCACAACGGACAAGTGTGCCTCTATGTTATTTCCCCTTGTTGAATCGTGCCTCCCCGAAGACAGCTTATATGGATCATCTACTGAAATATATAAATTGGCAGGGAGGAATTCACTTTGGCCTTTGCCGGTGACTTAAGCTTAACGGAAAGAAGAGACAAAATGATAGGACACATCTAAAGACACTCAGGTCGTGTTCAAATTAATTTCCGAGGGCAGTGCGGGCTGTAAAAACGGCAGGGGTAGACCAAGGTATGAATATGACAAACAGATTAGAGTGGATATGGGATGTAGTAGTTACGTAGAAATGAAAAGTTTAAAACAGGATAGGGTGGCATGGAGAAGTGCTGCATCAAACCAGCGTTTGGCCTGATGATCCAAACAACAACAACAACAACAACAACTACTACTACTACTACTACTACTACGATCAGTACAGGATGCACATACAGGAAGTGTATGAATGGCGTGGGGCATCAAAACACCAACGGGAGCTAGAAAATGCGTTATCATTCTTCATAACGTTGATAAAAATGGATTTTTAAACTAAGCAGAACTTTGTTTCGTCGGCAAGAAAGGGGCCAAAGACTACCACAACGAGATGAATACTGAACATTTCACTGAATGGTCCAAATAAAAGTTTTAAATTTAATTCCCCGTAAGTCCGCCATTGTAGTCGATCAAGCACCTTCCCATACTATGTTGGACTCGTCTTCGAAAAACCCTACAGTGTCATGGATAAATCCAGAAACAATTTTTCGGATGGAGAAAAACAATATCACGCTACCAGATAAAGTGGATTCATATGAAAAATTGCGAAAGCTGAATTCATTTGCCTTGGAAAATCTTATTTAAAGAAGTAGGGAAACAACTTGAAACTATTACGAAACAAATGCGACTTGTTTTGGAATATGTCTGGCTTCCTGTGGCACATTGCGAATTGAACTCTATTGAATTAATTTGGTCCTACGTGAAAGAAAATGTTGCTAGGGTCAATATGGCCAATGCTAATAAAAATGATAGAATTGTGGATGTTTTAGAGGACCTCTAGAAACGAACTTCACGGTCAGGTAGACCCGAACTTCGGAAAAAAATATATAAACACTGCGAAAAATGTAATAATGGGGAAACGGCCAACTCACTAAAGACATTCCTACAGTCAGTCCAATGGTGATTACGATGCGTGAGTCTTATTCCGAAATCTCTGATCAAAACTAGACAAAATCAATAGACCTGTAACTATTTTATCGTATATATTTTAAATAATAATTTACAAACCTAAAAATTTACCGAGCCAAATATTTTAAAATCTGCCTGTGTAGGTCCAAAGCCCACGAGAAAAAAATGGTGATGGAGAAACGTAAAGAAATGACCATAATCTACCAGTAGCGACAACTTGGTTACGCTGCGGCCATTCAAAACAGCCAGCTCGTTACACGCGGCGCGCTTTAGTGAACACTAGTTGATGCACCCGTGCTTCGCTACGGAATTCTAGGTTACGTAGTGTACACGTTGTGAGTAAGATTCTATTAAATTGCATAGTGCTTATCATTTTCCCAGAAACGCGACTGGGAAGACACCATACGTCTTTTCTCGTGTGTAGACTGGGTTAGGAAATTTTCATTGTAATGGTAGGCCCTCATGCCTACCATCAGTCGCAATCAAGTTGGTGAATTCTCATCTTAATGGCAGACACTCACTCTCCACATGCCTTTTTACAACCTCAGAGAGACTGGTTTTCCCAACTAAAATCAAGACTGCTCATTACAGTGGCGTCAGTGGGAATGTTGCGATTAAATGAAAAACCACACATTTTCTTACTTTTACGCTGCTAGTCTATGCTATTATTCTGTTAATTTTGCGCACTGCTCATTCCAATCAGCGCCTAAAAGTAGGGTTCGAAAAGCTGGAATATTGTGATGAACCAGTGTGCTAATTACCAGCAGTTTCAGTAAATGTATGAACCAGAGGAATGGCATGCTAAAGAAGAAAGTTATCCAACTCCCCAGCTACTTCCCGCCAATATTCAGGCCGGCTGTTATACTCGGTATGGAGCAGTAACTCCATCTATCGGAGATGGGGCAGCATAAGAGACAAAAAACATCACAACAAACAATGGTTCATGTAATGTTATTGTTGATCAATTTTATGAGCTTTCGATATTGTATGTCTTAAGATTTGGTTTCCTTCCAACTCTGAAATACTACCATTATTATAATCGGTACGGTAAAACTGAATAAAACATAAATAATCGGAAATACTATTCTCTATAAGTTTTTTATGTAGTACTTTCGATAGGACCAATAACATACAAAAAAATATATTTTAGGCGCCTTCCCCTAAACTACCATTTCAACCAGGGTGAATACAATTATTTATAGCCTCTACTGTAGTTTCTTATTCCCCGACTCTACGTACAGATTTTTTAAAAATTCTGTTTATCCATTATCTCGTGGCTCCGCGTTGATATGGACTTAGCAACAAAAATACCAATTCCTGAATATCTCTGATATCATAGCCGGAACGGTAAACATATATAAGACATAAATGATCGTATATTTAATTCTATATAACTTTGGGTATGTAGTATTTATCGATAGGACCGGTAATAACGTAAATATTTGAGAATAAAATATTACGCCTTCCCCTAAACTACCATTTCACTCAGCATGAATAAAATTATTTGTAGATTATATTGTAGCGACTTATTCCCCGACTTTGCATACCGATTTTCATTCAATTCTCTTCAGCCGTTTTCTCGTGATGCGTGTACATACATACATACATACATACATACATACATACATACATACATACATACATACATACTGATCATAATTTAGTCCTTGCCAATACTTGGTTCAAACACCACAAACGACGGCTGCATACGTGGGCGAGTCCTGGAGACACTGGAAGGTATCAAAAAGACTTCATTATGATTAGGCAGGGATTCAGAAACCAGGTGTTAGGTTTCAAAACTTTCCCAGGAGCAGACGTGGACTCTGACCACAACTTGTCGGTCATGAAATGCCATCTGAAGTTGAAGAAATTGAAGAAAGGAAAGAATGCAAAAAGATGGGATCTAGACAAGTTGAAAGAAAAGAGGGTGAGCGATTGTTTCAAGGAACATGTTGCACAAGGACTAAAGGAAAAGGCTGAAGGAAACACTATAGAGGAAGTGTGGAGAGTCATGAAAAATGAAGTCAGTAGGGCTGCTGAAGAAATGTTAGGAAGGAAGAAAAGATCAACTAAGAATCAGTGGATAACTCAGGAGATACTAGACCTGATTGATGAACGACGAAAATACAAGAATGCTAGAAATGAAGAGGGCAGAAAGGAATACAGGCGATTAAAGAATCAAGTGGATAGAAAGTGCAAGATAGCTAAGGAAGAATGGATGAAGGAAAAGTGCAAGGATGTCGAAGGCTGTATGGTCCTGGGAAAAGTAGATGCTGCATGCAGGAAAATCAAGGAAACCTTTGGAGAAAGGAAATCTAGGTGTGTGAATATTAAGAGCTCAGATGGAAAGCCACTTCTAGGGAAAGAAGACAAAGCAGAAAGATGGCAGGAGCATATCCAAGGTATCAAGGTAAAGATGTAGATAATTTGGTTCTGGAACATGAAAAGGCTGTTGATGCTGATGAAATGGGAGACCCAATTTTGAGTTCAGAGTTTGACAGAGCTGTGAGTGACCTAAATAGGAACGAGGCACCTGGAATTGATGACATTTCCTCTGAATTACTGACTGCCTTAGCAGAAACCAGTATGGCAAGGTTATTTCATTTAGTGTGCAAGATGTATGAGACAGGAGAAGTCCCATCCGATTTTCGGCAGAATGTAGTTATACCTATTCCCAAGAAAGTCGGTGCTGTCAGGTGTGAAAAGTACCACACCATTAGTTTAGTATCTCATGCCTGCAAAATTTTAACACGTATTATTTACAGAAGAATGGAAAAACAAGTTGAAGCTTAGTTGGGAGAAGATCAATTTGGCTTCGGAAGAAATGTAGGAACACGTGAAGCAAACCTGACTTTACGTCTGATCTTAGAGGATCGAATCAAGAAGGACAAGTCCACGTACATGGCATTCGTAGATCTAGAAAAGGCATTCGATAATGTTGATTGGACCAGGCTATTTATGATTCTGAAGATGATAGGGATCAGATACCTAGAACGAAGAATTATCTACAATCTGTATAAAAATCAGTCTGCAGTGATAAGAATCGAGGGCTTTGAAAAAGAAGCAGCAATCCAGAAAGGAGTGAGGCAAGGCTGCAGTTTGTCCCCTCTCCTTTTCAATGTTTACATAGAACAGGCAGTAAAGGAAATCACAGTCCAAGGAGAGGAAATCAAAACCTTGAGATTTGCCGATGATATTGTTATTTTATCTGAGACTGCAGAAGGTCTCGAGAAGTTGCTGAATGGGATGGACGAAGTCTTCGGTAAAGAGTACAAGATGCAAATAAATAAGTCCAAAACAAAAGTAATGGAGTGCAGTCAAACGAAGGCAGGTGATGCAGGAAATATTAGATTAGGAAATGAATTCTTAAAGGAAGTAGATGAATATTGTTACTTGGGTAGTAACGATGGCAGAAGTAAGGAGGACATAAAATGCAGACTAGCACAAGCAATGAAGAGCTTTCTTAAGAAGAGAAATTTGCTCACTTCAAACATTGATATTGGAATTAGAAAGATGTTTTTGAAGACTTTCGTGTGGAGCGTGGCATTGTATGGAAGTGAAACATGGACGATAACTAGCTCGGAAAGAAAGAGAATAGAAGCTTTTGAAATGTGGTGTTACAGAAGAATGCTGAAGGTGAGATGGATGGATCGAATCACAAATGAAGAGATACTGAATCGAATTGGTGAGAGGAGATCGATTTGGCTAAATTTGACGAGAAGAAGACATAGAATGATAGGACACATCTTAAGACACCCAGAACTTCTTCAGTTGGTTTTTGAAGGAAGTGTAGGTGGTAAGAACGGTAGGGGTAGACCAAGGTATGAATATGACGAGCAGATTAGAGCAGATGTAGGATGCAATAGTTACGTTGAAATGAAAAGGTTAGCACAGGATAGAGTGGCATGGAGAGCTGCATCAAACCAGTCTATGGACTGATGACTCAAACAACAACAACAACTTACATACATACAGACAGACAGACAGACAGACAGACAGACAGACAGACAGACAGACAGTACGGAAAAGGAAAAAGTGCATTTCCTTGTTACTGTGGACATGATCGATACAGAAATACCATTCTATTCAAATTCTGAGCAATGTACAGGCAAAACTCTTATTTTTATATGTAGATTATGGCATTGCCAAATAAAAAATGCATTATCAGATTAAGAAACTCTTTTGAAAGTATAAACTAACAATAATATTGTAATGTGTAAGTTTAGCCGACGACAACAACCAACACGACCCCACCCGAACAAACATTGCTGAGAAAAATATGTTTTCGAAAATGAAAAGAAACATTCCAGTAAATGAAAACTTATGGAACTTAAGAAACTCCTAGACAAAGCGAAGCAAAGTCATCTTCGTAAAGGCCATGAAGGCCCTGGGAAAGGCGGAAGGCTTCCACCGTCCGTAACCTCGACGCTTGGTGGGGTATTGTGGTTAGTTCTACACCCGGCCGCCTCTACTCCCAGGAATGACCCTGGTACTTATTTTTGGTATAGGTTGAGTGAGCCTCAGCGCCATATGGATATCCGACAGTAGAAATATCCTTTCTTAACATTTTCGACTTCCTGACGGGGAATCGAACAAACACCAGACAACCCTTTTAAGAGATTCCTACCAATGACTAATTACAATTTCGTAATGATGTTTAGCAAGTTTTTTATTAGCAGATTTCAAAAGATGGAGTTTGTCGAGTCAGGCTTAAGAAATCAATACTTGTTTTGTTCAAGCTATATTAAATGAAGAGCCACCATTCAAAATTAGTACCGGTACTATCAATTAAAGGAAATTTTTCAGAAGAAGCGAAAAGCTGGTAGCTCCTAAAGTATTCACTAAAATAAAATGCAGTTCTCACAGTTAGTTTTTTAGAGATCAATCATTTATTGCGAATGTTAGAAAGTTACTTTACATTTTGGACAATATACGTTTAGATCTATGTAATTGAACATTATATGTTTTAATGAGGTTACTGTATTTTTATCATCATTAGTTTTAATTTTAATACCCGAAAATTAAAACTTTCATTCACTTCAAATTTACATCTGCCTAAGAATGAAAATATGTCATTGGTGGACATTTTACATTCTGGTTCAGACACCCACGTGGCCAATATACGATTTCTCTTAACCCTCAGTTTCAAGGTATTATTTCAATGTTACAGAGAGATAAAATCTGATTACGGGATGGTGGTGGTGGTGATTATTGTTTTAAGAGGAATTTTAGCAGAAGCGATTGGGGTAAATTTTCATTCATTGGGAAGGGCGTGAAGAAGTGGAACAGTTTACCAGGGGTAGTGTTTGATCCTTTTCCAAAATCTGTACAGATATTCAAGAAGAGAATAAACAACAACAGAGAAAATAAATGAAATGTTAGAGGGCATTCGACCAGTGCAGGATATTGTAAATAAAAAATGTGTGTGATTAAATTAATTTCATCCCCTGGTCTATGGAGTTTGGACAGCCCAAGTAGGGGACTGCCTGTAGGGGTGAAATACAGTGGGGACTTCGAGGGCCCTGGGACCGCTACGGTAGCTGTGAAGGCCCTTCAGGAACTCTGAAAAGTGGTAGCAAAAGGGGCTCTGGTTAAGACGCAGCAGGTCGTTATGCTACTTATGTTCCAAAATGGGTAAAATATAAATATGTACATAAATTCAATGTTAATTTTAATCTTATACCAGTTGTATATTATTATTAGAAGTAATTTCACATACTGTATATGAGTTGACTATGTTTGTAAGATATTATAAGTAGAATTTTGTAAACAATATAAATTTATTAAGGATGATGTATGTCTTTAATAGAACAAATTATTAGCGTAAATTGTATAATATTGTATTCTAGGAAAATTTTCTTTTTCTCTTGTTAATTTAAAATTTAGTGTTTGACAATAATGTATTTTAGTGTACCATTTGCCACCGAGGTAGACACCTCATTTGCAAATAAAGAGATTTTGATTTTTGATTTTTTTTTTTGAAGTACAACTAGGCAACCATTCTCTATATAACGCTAATCTGAGGGAAAAATGGAAGGGATCCGACACTTCGAAAAATGAAGTTATCGATCAAAGGAAGACAAGGGCCACGAAGGGCGTGAAAATGAAAGACTCCCTAGCCCTCGCAAACCAGGGGCGTAGCCAGGGGGGGTTACTGGGGGTTAGAACCCCCCCCCATTGAACTTTCACAAAAATAAAATAAATAGAAACTGACAGTAAACAATAAACTTCTTTTATGTGATCAAGATAAACTCCCTGCAATCTACTGCTTGTTGAGAGTGTTTGCCACCCTACCTGTCACCACTGCAGCCAGTGAGAGATCATTTTCAACATTAAGACGCCTTAAAACCTACCTCAGAAATACCACAAGTGAAAGTCGACTCAACGGGTTGGCTCCCTTGAACATTCACAGAGACACAGTTGTAAAACCAACAGATGTGTTAAATTTATTTTCTAGGAAGCCTCGAAAATTAGATTTTAGATTGTAAACTGAACATACCGTTTGAGATAAAACTGCTGACCTCGATCATATTGTTCTTGTTCTGTATTTTAAAGTAAGAATTTTGTAGTGTATTGCAATCTGAATATCACATACAGTAATTCACTCTTGTATCAGTATCCTTATGACAGTCATGCATGCGCGTACCAGACACGCACAAGCACAAGCACTTTCATTATGTTATATCTTAATTTTGTAACTGTAACCCCCCCATTGGCCGATCCTGGCTACGCTACTGTCGCAAACCTAATAGCGTCGGGGTCGGAAAAGAACAAGAGTTGACCAAGTGAGGTCGGAAAGGATAGATGAAAGTGAGGAGCCTGGCACAAGTAAGTGGAAGCAATGCCAGGACTCAGCTGAGGGCCCCGTGGTCACCAACCCTCGCTCCAAAGTTCAGAGCCCCTGGGGCCTCTTTTAGTCGCCTCTTACGACAGGCAGAGGATACCGTGGGTGTTATTCTACCGCCCCCACCCACAGGGGGATCTGATTACGGGAACATGTAGAGCACGAAAAGTACCCACTGAAAGAGCGTCTAACTCAATTTTGTTCAGAGGTGGACAATGTATGTTTGATTGATTGCTCCTCAAATAATAAAAGCAGGCATCTGTATTAATCAGCTTACAATGAAACGAAGAAAATGTTGGTGTTTCTTTAAGGTTACACAATCAGTTTTCTATGAGGCTTTAAACTTGAGTCTCCAAGCTTTTGAAACGGAGAGTAGAAACCCAGGCGCGCATCGTTAATAGCTTTCAAATGTGTTAAAAGTAAAAATCAAGTGTTCCACTGTAACTCAAATGCTGTTGGCTGGGGATGGAAATCCATAGTGAGTATACCATGTATCCCTGCTCAGTTTACTAAAGGAGTGCACGCACTCTTATGAGACAACTTACGCAAGTAGCTACATACGCGGGTCCCCCTCGCCCCTCCACAATGCATACTAACCAGCATTAACTTCATGAAAATAATTTTTGACATTGTCGCTTCATTAATCTAATAACCAGCATTAACTTCATGAAAATAATTTTTGACATTGTCGCTTCATTAATCTAAGATGAAAGTAATTAAAAATATACCCTTTTGTACAAACACAGCAACCTAGGTTATTGATTAGCTTCACGCGCCCTAACTTTACTTCAACATTGCGGCTAATTTCTATTACGAATGAAAAACAAAACAAAAGATTGCAACATCCACAACTTTCCCGTATTTCTGCGTCACAAGACATTAGCGATGTGTATGTTGTAGCCTGTGTTTGCGAATAGACACTAGGTTATGGAACGATCACACCACTCGGCGTTAATCCGTGGAGAATAAAGATTATTTACCAATCGTACCGGTATGCACTTTCTTCGAAAAATGGAAGCATGTAAGTTACACAAAAATACCGCGCACAAACAAAGCAGTCCACAACGTTCTAAACAAACACAATACGTCACACAATGCTACACAGTAAAAATAATTCTGCTCATTTTTTCTTTTGGTCGTAGAAACTCGATCCTCGGTCTGTATTTCAGGTACCAGTACATTTGTCAATCTGTCGTTGCAGTGGTCGCGCTAAATATAGAATCCGGTGTGTGCCGAGTACCACCTTTGCGCTTGCTACGTCGTAAGATCAAATTGTATTCGAACAAGGTAAATAATATTTTAAATGAAACAATAACCGCTGGTGTGGCACCGGCTGTAGACCTCCGACGATTGAAGTATGCATATTCCAATGTCACAGAATTTTTAGTGTGTTAACAGACCGACATTATGACAGAGATGAAGGTCAACGACGTACAGCCGCGTAGTCCGATTTGTGTTGGAAGCTTGGAGGGAGAGGTTCATCCTTCAGGTCACTATAAGCACGGAGGCCCCCCGTGTTATTGTGGTGGGTGATAAGCAAAGTGATTTCTTAACAGGATCATGTTTTTTTGTTCCCCCTCCCACTTTCTGGTATCAGTGTAAAGTGCTGCCATCTTCAGTTCTGTTTTGTTGTTTTTTTCCTATTTGTGTCAGCTGGTATCTCTACCGCTTATCATTCCGTGTCCATGTCCGTATATAATTGCGAATTTTTGTCTGCTCGCCACTCATACTCTTTGCTCGCCACTCTTTGTAGCTTGCATTGTGAGAGAGTGCTACGGAATAGTGCCTTCGGTTTTCTTCAGTGACTGACTTTTTTCTGAGCTTTGTGGTTGGGAACTTGTGTTCCTGAAAGTGTTGTTTCTTCGAATACAAATTGTGAACAAGATCAAATAGTGCTTCAAGTGAAGTTCTCTTTGGTACCTTGGAACTGGTAGTTAGTTTTTCGTCATTGTGAAGTCACACAGAGGCATGCGAAAGGACTGTCGGGATTGCCTAGGGATCAGGTATCGTATTTGCACGCTGCATCAAACTTGGAAGTGGCTCCATCAAACCCAGTCTCTCCACGATCACCTGGTTTCTATGGTCTCATCTGACACAGATGCTTAAGGATTGAAATATATGCGCTCGATCTCGTAAGATATAATTCGACAAAGCAACCAGCTTTTTATCTGCCAAAGAAATCCAGTAACACCAATAATCTCATTCCTATTAAAAACCATTACTACTGAGATTAAAAACGTTCATATCTAAGTATTAAATAAGACTGCTGGAACAGCATTTCACATCTGCAGGAAAGGAGGTATATTTTCGTTATTTGCTATAGAATTGGAATATTTATTGTATAAAAATGGCCCAAACTTTGGCACAGGGTACCATGTCAAAACTTGTTAGACTTGCTGTTGGTAGTTTCACCAACAACAGCATTGCTGCCACTGTGCCTTGTATTAGAAGAGTGAATAACTACTCCACTGAAGCACCACAGGATGGCAATGAGAAGGAAATAAAAAAATCTGTCTTCATATCTCAGTCAAATGACATATTCACTAACCTAGCCCTTGAAGATTGGCTGTACCGTAACTTTGATTTTACTGATCATCATGTACTGCTCATGTGGCGTAATTCACCTTGTGTTGTCATTGGAAGACATCAGAACCCATGGCTTGAAGCAAACACAATTAATTTGTACCATCAAGGAATGGAATTGGCTCGACGCAACAGTGGTGGTGGTACTGTCTACCATGATAATGGAAATCTCAACTTCACTTTCTTCACTCCTCGTGCTCAATATAATCGGAGAAATAATTTAGAAATTATTACAAGAGCCTTGTATAGGGAATGGGCAGTCCAGACTGAAATATCACCCAGAGAAGACATAGTCATCCAAGGCAACTACAAAGTATCCTTTGTCTGATAATATTTAAAAAATTACATTTGTGTATTAGTTGCCATTCTTGGTCTTTTTACACCTTGAAGTTCAGCTTGTAAATTTCATTTTGTAGGTGCAAGTTAGATTTTGAAGCAAAAGGTAGATGTTTGTTCATATTTTTAAAGTTACTTGTGGATCTGCATGTTTCTTTATTTCTTTCAGATGTTCTGGATGATAGCCTAAATCATTTCCAAATAATCTTTAATTTTATGAATTGATTATTCAGATAGAAATTTGGAGACTGCAACTTGTCTAGATAGAAAATTTGAATATTTGTAGCAAAGTTAGCCAGGATTCTTTTTCTGTGTTGCATGGGAGCCTTTTTAATACATAAAATAACTTATGGAATAATGAAACATTTACTTAAGACTCATTTAGCCCTCTGAAACTATGGTCGATATAAATAATTATGTTGAAGATTCCATATTTTCCTGAAGTTGTTCAATATAGTAACTAGTAGAAACGTGTCTCTCTTGCATGCAGATTGATACTATGTAATTTTTTAGTCTTGCTTCAATTATATGCAAAGACTATTTCAATTTTATCACCAACCAGGTTTTTATTAGTTTTGTGCTGTGTGATAGATTCGTGCTAATACAGTTTGTCTGGAGTGCTGTTTGGTAAAGGAAATTATTGTTCTCATTTTGCAACTGCGTAGAATTTTAGGTTGTAAGTTTATATGATTTAATTTCTAATAATGTTATGCGTAATATGCTTTACCAGTTTAGGTAGATGCTTTTTCCCATATGTGAATGTATTCCTTGACTTTCTAAGCAGATTTCTGGGACTGCAGCAAAACTTGGCCGACCAAATGCCTATCACCATTGCACCTTACTTGTGGATATAAACAAAGTAAACCTCAACCAGGCCCTGAGGAAAGTGGAGGTTAGTCTGTTCATCCTATTATGCACTGCTTTTCATGTTCCTATCTTTCTGTATGAATATTTTGTATCTGATGCGCTTTCTGGTCTTAGGGAATGTGATATTGAGGCTTGTACAATGTATTCCAGAGAAGGATTTCATTTAGGCGATTTGTTTCCTCAAGGAGGATAATTTTTATTTAGATTTTACTTTGTAAAAATATTCAGATTCTTCAAACAGTATGGGTATTTTGCTAAATATGAAGTAAAATCCTGATGACGGTTGAATTTCTTGAGAAAACAAATGCATTGAAGTTCAGTTGCATACTATTTCTGGATATTCATCCCTGGCGAGGCTGAAGTGGCTTGGATTGTAGTACACTGGTCTTCTGAGTCCAGACTGGCAGGTTCGGGCCCTGCTCAGTTCATTGGTATTTGAAGGTGCTCGAATATGCCAGCCTTGCGTCTAGATTTTATTTTTTCTTTACAAGTTACTTTACGTCACACAGACACAGATAAGTCTTACGGCAACGATGGGACGGGAAAAGACAAGGAGTGGGAAGAAAATGGCCGTGGGCTTAATTAATTTGCTGATGTGAAAATGAGAAACTGCGGAAACCCATTTTCAGGGCTGCCGACAGTGGGGTTCGAGCCCACCAACTCTTGCAGAAAACATTTCTGGCACCTCGGCTTAGTAGTTAGTGGAATGTTATGTTATTTACAATTTTCACCATTAGAATATTGGCCGACAGGGTAGGAGTGGTGGTGGTATACAATTTCTAATCTCTACATCGCATGACGAATGCCTGAATTCAATACCAAGCCTCTTCGCAGTGTTCATATCGGGGGGGGGGGGAATACAGCACTGTTGATGCCGATTCGTCTATCGGATGGAGACGTTAAGCCTTCAGCAGACCCCTTGGTGTTATTCGACAGGAGTTTCACCCTCTCCTTATCTCATAGTCGTAACAAACATCCCACACTCAGATACGCAGGTTGTCCATAGGTAAAAATGAAATGGCGTATGGCTTTTAGTGTCGGGAGTGTCTGAGGACAAGCTCGGCTCGCCAGGTGCAGGTCTTTTTGATTTGACTCCCGTAGGCGACCTGCACGTCGTAATGAGGATGAAATGATGATGAAGACAACACATACACCCAGCCCCAGTGCCAGCAAAATTAACCGATGATGGTTAAAATTCCCAACCCTGCTGGGAATCGAACCCGGGACCCCTGTGACCAAAGGCCAGCACGCTAACTATTCAGCTGTGGAGCCGGACCATGTTTGTTGAATAGGAAGACCTGCACCAGATGGGCCAAACATATCCTTGGATGGATACATACAGTACATAAACTGGTAGATTACACGGTATGAAGGTGGACCAAGACAAGAATCGTACTGATTATTTTTAGGCCAAACTGTACTGTTGGTTAAATGAGGAACTCTCACTCTCTAAATGAGAACTTGAAATGTTTTTACAATTCATTCATTATTATTTACAGCAAATTTCCATTATTAATAAGCTTACCTGAAGGACATGGTGTTCCATTTGATGACATGTTTCCCAGCAACAAAATTCAGTAATTATTCATGTGTAACCTTAATTTCCTTTCATGGCATAAATTTTCTTTCGTGCATTGTGTGAGTATTAGTAACTCTAATTTTCATAGGTACCTACTTCATTATTATTTAGAGCCATGGGACTTTCCATACTTCATATTCAGTGGTAGATACAGTTGTCATTTACATACACAAGATGTTTATTAGCTGTAACATGGAGAAATAATAATAATAATAATAATAATAATAATATTATTATTATTATTATTATTATTATTATTATTATTATTATTATTATTAATTCCTTCTAAGGCTCATACCATGAGACACTTAGGGTTTGGGATCATGGTGAATTCTGAGATGGTCTTTATTTCAAATTCCAAGATAGCTGTTCTATCCTTCACCTTAACAACTTAGTATAAATTGCATGCAGTAGGTAAGAGAAGTTTTAATTTACGTAGTAAGACCTATTCTACAGTGCCTTTACATAAATTAACAAAAATAATAGTTTCAAAAATGATTTGGCCTTGTAGATTTTTACACTCAAAATATAGAATTTTATTGCCCCTTTATTATTATTATTATTATTATTATTATTATTATTATTATTATTATTATTATTATTATTATTATTATTATTATTATTACTGCTGTGTGCAGACATTTCAGTTTGACACATTCTAGACTGCACATCAGTTTCAACATTTCGCTTTCCTGATGGCTGAGTGAATTGGATCCCTCTTGTGCATCTGTGGCAGAATTTTAATGAATTTTGCTCACACCTAGTTTGTCACCAGCGATCTTTTACATGCCGACAATGTACGACAGTTTCAAATAAATTTTTTTTTTCTGCCCCTCAAAAATCCAACCATATCTGCTAGTTTTGAAACCATTGTCTTGGGAGCCACCACCCTTTGATTGCTATAGATTTTAACAGATACTGAATACTCAATAGCTGCAGTTGCTTAAGTGCGGCCAGTATCCAGTATTTAGGAGATAGTGGGTTTGAACCCCTTTGTCGGCAGCCCTGAAGATGGTTTTCCATGTTTTCCTGTTTTCACACCTGGCAAATGCTGGGGCTGTACCTTACTTAAGGCCTCAGCCGCTTCCTTCCCAGTCCTAGCCATTTTCTGTCTCATCATTGACCTGGTCATTGTATTCCTGGATATAGAAAAGGACTATGATATGTTATAGGAGATAAGATCTGGGAGTGCCTGAGGAAAAGAAATGTGCCTGAAAGACTGGTAAGGAAAATTGAGATGTTGTACAAAGACTGTACTAGCTGTGTACAAATTGGGGAAGGTCGATCATCATGGTTTGAGACCAAGAGTGGAGTTCAGCAAGGAAGTGCACTGTCCCCGGGCGGGTTACGGTACACAATCACACTATCTCCAGTTCACTTGTAGGCGCCGTCATATGCTATTAGATATGTTCATTAGGGTACAAGGAAGGAATAGAGGTGCGAAAATACTAGGTTTTTGTACTATAACCTGCCATATAGAACACTTTTATAGGATGACATGATTCCAAAACCAGCTAAACTGATGATGTTTAACAGCTATTTCATACCAATATTGACCTGTGGTATTGAAGTGTGCACCCTCACAAAAAAAGATTCATCAAGACTGCAAGCATCAGAGATGAAATTTCTTAGATCCACCATCCAGAAGACCAAGATGGACAAGTTAAGAAATGAGGAGGTGAGGAAAGAAGCCAGAATAAAGCATCCCTATTACACCGAATCAGTACATCCAGACCACGGTGGTGTGGGCATGTGATGAGGATGGAGCCTACAAGAACAGCCAGAATAAATTTGGAAAGACAGGTGGAGGGGAAAAGACCTGCAGGAAGACCTAAAACCTGATGGATGGACATGTTCAAGGTTGATCTAGTTACCAGAGGATGGACAGTGGATGATCTCCATGACAAGTTGTATATGGACAGGAAGAAGTGGAAGAGGCTCATTAACAGTATCCAGGAAACTGGAACTGTACAATGATGATGATTATTTCAAGGAAGAGGTGATGAGAAAAACTTTGTTTTAGATGTTATTAACATAAGTCTTATAAGAAATCTTTGTCAGTATAGATAAGTTTAACTGTATAATAATTTTTAATGGCTCTAATTTTGTTCTTTATTCTTACTTTGAAATGCAGGCATTCTCTGATTTTTATTTTTTCCTTTTAATTACTTGCCTACTAATTCAATTTTATAATTTTGTGGGATTTTTGTAACTAATGAAGTGCTGGTAGGCTTTCTGTTTTCATTTTGCTATATTATTTGTTTTGTTTTGTTTAAAGTTTGAGGTAAATTTCCCCTCTCTCTTGTTACAGAAGGGAATCGTAACAAATGCTACCACAAGTGTGCCATCTCCTGTCATGAACCTTGGTGAAGTTAACCGAAATGTAAAAGTGGAATTGCTGTTAGGTGCTATTGGATGGGAATACTTGCGCACTTGCCCTTTTACCATGGAAGATGGGGGTCAAGAGCTAATCAGCAAACAACGTGGCTTTCAGCTGGTTAATCCTACTGAAGATTGGTTTCCAGGTAGGTGATTACACAACCATTATGCAACTGCAGAGTTTAGATCAATTAGAGATAATTTCCTAAAAAGAAGAAAAGTTTTCAAATTAAGCTTGTATTTGACAAGTATGATAATGAAAATGAAAACCTACAACCTGTTTTCCAGTCATTGACCGGGTCAGGGATGTAATGAATGAAGCAGATATAGGCTATTAGTACGATGGGGTTGCCACTCCCAAAGTGATTATTAATTAATGATATATGCTATGACATGATAATGGAGAGTGTTGCTGGAATGAAAGATGACAGGGAAAACCGGAGTACCCGGAGAAAAACCTGTCCCACCTCCGCTTTGTCCAGCACAAATCTCACATGGAGTGACCGGGATTTGAACCACGGTATCCAGCGGTGAGAGGCCGACGCGCTGCCGTCTGAGCCACGGAGGCTTTGCACAAGTATGATACTATTGGTATAGAAGTATTAGTAAGCGTACCACAGAAATGTAGGCCTACCAGAAATTTCTCGGCTATTTCTTATTTTCCTATATTACTGATAACGGGTTGTTATGCTTAGACTTCCTGTTAGTTCTTCATGATACTGTTGCTATGGAAGTATGTTACATGTTTTCTGAAAGAGGTGTTAGTAGACCACATGCATATAGAAGTTTATTCACCTAAGATTTACATCAAGATAACTTCTAATGCATTGAAGATATCCGTATTCTGTTTTCATATTAAATGATATTAAGTTGCTTACAAAACATTGTGCTACTTTTTTTTACATGGTGATTATTAATTGCAGTAATGGAGATATAAAAAATTTATTTTTGTAAATGCAACTATGGCAATTTCTGACACTGGCAGAAAAGTTTGTACTGTTACTACGACTTCAGACATGTAATGAATTCATGCATTGCATAATTACATTTTGAAATACCAATAATACTTCATCTTGAGATTGTATTGGCTGATTGCGGGCACTGGTCTTGCCGTATCAGACCATTCGCTGGCACAAGGACTTGTTGACATACAAGCTACTTCCTTGTTGTGATCCCAGCCACACAATTGGTTATATATGTATGCATGTACATATGTACAGTACAAGCTTGTCACTTAAATACAATGTGATGCATCCTTTGGGTTTGCAAACTAAAGACTGGAAAGTTTGTTTTTAAAAAAATATAAAAATAGTGTAGGTTATTACAAAGGAACAAAACCTAAGGTTTATTGTTTCTGTTTTGAGAATAAAGTACATAAGAACTGAGAAAACTAAACAACTCCTTTTTAGAAAAGTAAATGAATGATGTCAGAGTTGGATTTCAATAGTAATGATCTAAGTGGACTGCTCATGGGAACATAATAAAGTATCGTCTGTGTAATTGTTATGTCATCAGGAGATTCATTTAAAGTCATTCGTAGGCAAAAAGTCTTCTCTTTATGCGGTAAAGCCACTACACCGATTCTATGCTCGTGGTTAATTGTTAGTTGACTGCATGTGGATTATCATAAAAACAATGGACAGAAATGTCTGAAAAGGAGCTCCTCAGTTTGTGATCCTCACACAGACTTTTTTTTCCCTAGTTTGTTATGTGCTCCAAATGTAGAGTCTCTGTGGCTCAGGTGGCAGCACGCTGGCCTCTCACCACTGGGTTCCGTGGTTCAGGTCCTTATTTGCTCCATGCAAGTTGTGCTGGACAGGGTTTTCTCTAGGTACTCCAGTTTTCCCTATCATCTTTCATTCCAGCAACACACTCAAATATCGTTTCATATCATCTGTCGGTCATTTATCATTGCCCCAGAGGAGTGTGACAGGCTTTGGCTTAATTCATTCCTGATCCAGTTAAATAACTGGAAACAGGCTGTGGATTTTCATTTTTGTGTGTTCCAAATGTTGAGCATAACAGCAATGTGCATTTGCAGTCTTTTCTCGAGGGATGATACACAAGACCAAAGAATTTCCCTAGATATTGTAACACATGCTGCAATGATAACAGCGTTTGAGGTTCTTTGGGGTTATCCATTCATTTACAGGATGTACATTATTTAACGTGACCTGCGAATGCATGTTTGCATGTAGGATTAAAGATATAATGAACTGGAAGACTTCCTTAGATGGTTTTATCGAGAGTGATAAAGGTTCACATTTTTGTTAAGTGCTCACTTTTTCTTTCTATTCAGTTGACTAGATTACCCAATTTGAAGCATTGTTATTATTAAAGTATTATTGCTTAATTGTTTGTTATTGTGAATTTATATCCTTTTTGGTAATTGATTCTATTTAAAATTCCGTGTTCCATTTTCTACTGTAGTGTTTAGTCTACTTCAAATGACATTAATTTTTTTTTCATTTTTTCATTTTAGGTCTCAATAAATTGAGGAATGAATTTCAAAGCTGGGATTGGCGTTATGGCAAAACCCCAAAGTTCCAGGTGAAACGGTCATTTAAAGTTCCCCAGGAATTGATCGAAGAAACTGATGTTGCCGAGCAGGAATTGGAAATTTGCCTGGATGTTAATAAAGGCATTATTGATGATGTAACACTGACAGTACCACCAGGTTTGAAGTCCACCAATGGTGTCCATGGTGAAATACGTGTAGTAACAAGTTTGAGAGGTCGTAGATTTTCTGAAGATGCCATAATCACTGTTGAAAACTCACTCCATGATATGAGAATTCAAGAGGATGATATGCAGAGAGAAGCTGCAAGAAAGAACCAGTTTGTTATGAACTGTATGAAGCAGGTTATGAAGTCTGCCTAATACTGACATATAGTTATTGTATGGAGTGCTGTTGACAAATTGTGGTCATTGGTACCATCATGTGTAACCATACTAGTTCAGTTCATGCAGATCAATTTGCACCACTTGAATGATTGTGAAATTATATTTACTGTATACTGTGATTATAACTGGGGTGTTTGAGGAACAGTATGAAATTTTAAAAATATATAATGGTAATAAAAACATATTACAATTAAAATGGTGTGATTTTTATAACACCAAGTTCTCCATATTTTCCTTTTTTAAAACCATTTACAACTTTCGGGCTTAGTCATTTATGTGGGCAATATGCTAAATGGTAGTTTAAAGTAGGATAAGGTGTGTTATGTTATATTGTTTACTGGAGTTCTTGTTAGAAGTGAGTTTTTGGCAAACGTTGTGACATTTTCAAGAATATGCTTATAAAAGTGCTTGTGATATACATCCATTTCTAATTCTTTTAGAAATGATCATGTGGGACTACTGACATTGAGGAGGCAAATAGGACATTTTTTGAAATGCCTGCCTTTGCTGTGTTCTTCCAGTGGTGATTAAGATCAGTTGTGTAGGTGCTGTTCCATGCTGGTCTTAAATCAGTCATGTAGATATTGAATGAACAATTGAGACTAGTTTTCATGTTCCAGTATGCTATGTAGAGACGTAGCGT
This sequence comes from Anabrus simplex, assembly GCF_040414725.1. NCBI lineage: Eukaryota > Metazoa > Arthropoda > Insecta > Orthoptera > Tettigoniidae > Anabrus > Anabrus simplex. Next base: position 56,390,013 of record NC_090272.1, on the reverse strand, counting down.
GTGTGTTAGTTGTATGTTTTACTTTTGTGTGCATATATGTGAGATAATTACCCTCAGTAATATTAATTTGTATTTTTCTGTGCTGAATATTCTCGGTTTAACCTATCTGTTGTATGTATTTTATGTTTATATATATTTTTGTGTTAAGGATACGTGTGCAATTTGACTGTTTTGTGATATAATATATTTGTATTGAGTTAGTGTTATGTTGTTCATTGCAACTGCAGTTAACAAGAATGCATCATATCATGTATTGTAGGCGTTTTAGTTTTCTTTTCTCTCCTTTCAAATGAAACTTCCATTCTGCTTTGTATTTCATGTTTGTTATACAAATCACTTGCTGTATTACCTTATTTTTAATTGTTAACATACTATAGCTCACTCAGACTTTTGTATTTAGTGTTCTGTTTAGTTTCCAAGTTATCCTTTCAGAAAAGCTCTCAAACATTTGTACCTTTTTATTGTTTTTAAATATATCTGTTACAGTTATACTGTATTTTCATTAATATTTATAGAGATAAAATATAATTCAACTGTTTTGAATGTTGTGAATAGATTTTATATGACTGTTACTTCTTACACATTTTTATCTAAGAGATTCAAAAGAAATAAAAAGAAAATGAACTTAAATTCTGCTTTCTGTTTTTTTTAAATCTCTACATGCTTTCTCTGTGGATCAGTAGTAGTATTTGACCTCTTACGTCCCAAGGTCATAGGTTTAAACCCAGCAACAGTAGCCCAATCTTTGAAAGGTGATTTTGGCATGAAAAAGATCACTTTTAACACACTTGCTGTTTACAGAACAAAATTAGTTAAAACTCTGCCATAGATCACCTGACAGATGTTTCTCTGCCATCAGGTAGAGTAAAACAGAACATCGAAATTGACACAGGAGCATGAATGGTGCCAAATAAAAATGCCTGCACTTTTTTAGATGAGGCCTAATGATTGTCATATTGTAGTTTCCTTGCATTATTCAGTATTTATGATTCTAGTTCGTTAATGGAAACAATATTCATATGAAACTGTAGATTCCCTTGACTATGATTGCAATATTAGCTTTCACGTAAAACTACAAGATTGTTTCCCTCCCCCATATCTCTGAAAACCTAGATTAGTTGACATTTTCTACAAAAGTTCTTTGAAAGTACAATATTAGAAAGAATTGAATTTGAGTACAAAATGATCGCAGGTTCAGAGGATGAATTTTTTTTCGGAAGAGGAAAACAGGAAGAAGAAACAGAAGCAGGAATTAAATGAGACTTTATAAATGAAAGGATGATTGATTGATTGATTGACTGATTTCTTCTTGTATCTGTAATGTACGTCTATAATTCTTAAGATTTGTGGGATGAAAGGGGAATGTACTTGAAATATGAGACAATTTGATGCAATGTAACAAACCAAAAGTAAAACTGTCATGCTATTTTCTCACATTTTCATTATATTCTTCATAATATCGCCCAAAGTAAAAATATAAATGTGCATGTCATTTCCTAACATTTTTGCAATAAATTTTTATAAAACACATCCGTGATTCTTTCAAATTGCCACTGAAGGTAATTGTTTCAGTAAATAAAATGATTTTTTAAAGTCTGCCATTTTTGCATACTTGACTGCAAGATGTAAAGATCGGAATACATCTCACTCAAGAGTTCTTAGGCTAACTGTCAAAATCTTGAATCACATGACCCCCTTTAGAGTCAAAGTAAATAAAGTTGAGTGCTCTGTGCACATCTGCTAATCACAGTGAGCTATAAACATTTCTCTCTCAAAACTCAGGATTTAAGCTATATAAAGGATCATATTTTCAGTTAATCTGTTGCAGTACATGTGGAATATATTTGTAGATTTCTCTGCCTTTAGACTACCGTATATTGGATTTCTTTTGTATAAGTAGAAACTAAATACTCCCAGCCTCGTTACTTTCTCTTAGCAGCCATAAATGTGCGCTAAAGATATTACATTTAATAAATTATGAGCAGAAGGGTGCAGATCTTTCCCAGAAATCAAAGGCTCATACTCAATTGAAATGACAGATTCTGGTATCCACCGTGTGGGTTCTTCCTTCTGAGCTTTATCCTAGTTACTTTGGTACTGTGAGTGTGGAATAAACCTAATTTTACAGTCAAATGCTTTTCCTGATCCATGTTGTATGCAGAGGGATGTATTCACTATTGTATGTTTCTATGAGGTTGGTAGTATGATGTGTTGTGTGTAAATGAAGATGTGTATTACAATGAACAAACACCCAGTCTGTGAGCTAGAGAAATTAACCAGACATGGTTAAAATCCTCAGGCCCAACCAGGAATCAAACCTGGGCCCTCTGAACTCTCAGCCAAGGAACCGTATGTTCACCTCTTGGATTGATCTATGTAAATCTGATCTAACAACCTTGCCACTCTGTGCTATTTGTGCACGTTGATGCAAGAGATGGAACTACTGGTGAGTCTTGCTAACACTGGGCTTTTCGTTCCACAGTCACATAGTGAATCTGACTGCAGAGAGCCAGTGGGATGAACAGTATTTATTTTGCAAGCAGGAGGCCTTGCCAGGATTACCGGATTTGAGAAGTGCAAAAGATCCAAAGTAAAATGGTATGATTTGTTCTGAGCTATTTCAGTGTTAAGAAAATGATACAATCTTTGGGCTGGGAAGTTTGGGAGCAAGGAGAGAGCATGCTCGACTAAATGTTATGTTTCAGACTGTCAGAGGACAGATGGTATAGAATGCCATTAATAGAGAATAAATGCCGATTCACAGATCTCTGGGACGTGACGGTGCTTTATGTATCCGTCCTTTCTGGCAAAGAAACAGTGGGTTCAACCTGCATGAAAACACAAGATTAAAAGGGATATTTTATGGACTTAATGGATGACAAAATGAAACAAGCAGAATTACATTCAGTGTGCTGTTGAAGAAAATGGGACGTTAGGTTGCAAAGGAGGACACTTTCTAGAGACCTGTACTTGTACCAAAGGAAAGACTGGCGGTAAACCTGTGCTAGGTCTATTTAAATTATGTTATGATAAATGAAATGAAAGAGATTTATATTCATGATATGTTTTTATTAACATGAATGTACACAAGTCCAATATTTTGTAAAAAGTGCAAATATAAAATATACAAGAAAAAATTATTTATGTGCAACAACAGGGAAAAATGAAATTGAAATCATGAATGTACATACTTGGATATTGAAGTAGTTGTCATGTTTTTGAATTAAATTCTGCTAAATGCACGCAGATAACCACAGCACTGAAGAAAGAGAAAGATGAAGGCAGAAAGAGAGAAATCGCATCCATGAAAACAACAAGGAAATATCATTGGCGAACGAATACATTTTGCCGGTACAGGTCACGGTGAATGCCATCATTGGAAGTGTTGGAACTCATCATTTCGTTTACAAGGTGACGATATTTTATTTTGTCGGAAGATGCTATCACATCACGGATGGTGCCGTCACGTCCCAGAGATGTATGAATCGACCTTAAGCTTGAGTGGCGTTTTTAAAGGTAGGAGAGATCATATATGAAGATTAAGTTGGAATTCAAAGGGATTAATTGGGGTAAGTATTTGTTCATGGGAAGAGGAATTAGGGATTGGAATAATTTGCCAGGGGAGATGTTCGAATAAATTTCAAACTCTCTAATTATGATGATGAATGCTTACTATGTGGGCAATTCGTTATATGGAAAATGTATAATGTAACTTACTCATTCGCACAAGACCGTTTTAGGGAGTAATCAAATAAAAATGGTTGAAGATAAGTTTTAAATACTGTACTATTTTTTTGGAACTCAATGAACAGGGAAAGTCACAAAACACTAGACAACTGTGCAAAATCAAGCAATATGTTGAATTTTATATTACATTTTACTGAACGAATGTCTGGCTGCAAAAGGCTAAATGGTAGCATGCTGGAGTCCCGGGTTTAGTTTTTGGGCAGGTCAGGAATTTTTACCTTCATTGGTTAATTCCAGTGGCTTGGGAGCTGGGTGTGTTTGATGCCTTCAGCATTACAATTCATCATATATAGGGCCCCTTCCCCACAGACGCATATAAGGCGTCAGCTTGAAAGACCTGCACCAGGCCTCTCCGGAGTCCATATGCCATTATCACCACTGAATGAATCAACAGGAATTTTACTTCCTTTAGTGGAAATTCTGTCATTCCTATCCAAGAAATAGAAAATCATAGCTTACACGCTTCAACCCCATATGTTCATACTGTCGCTAAAAAAAAAAAAAAAAAAAGAATGAGTGCATTGTGTCGTATAACTTCCTCGCAGGTACACTTTTCTCAGAAACAATTGGACACGTTTGTTGTGAGTAACCACAGGGTGTTTATCTACATAGGAGGTGAATTTTATTTTCGAGGTAATAAATATTAAGTCTGATAAAATGTTAAATGTGAGGAATATACAGTACTATGTGCTTATTCTTTTTTGAGTGACCATACATTGTGACACAAAGATTGTGAATGTGTAAATATAGAAATATTAAACCATGTCTGATAATATCGATCACAGAGTTATCGTACATGAATATTTGAAAAAAAAGATAGTTTTTTCTTGCAGTTATATGTCTTATTTTATACTATACTGCAACATTTTGTTGAAAATGGAGTGAGGAAAACTTTGTAGTCACAATCGAATAATGCTGCTGTGCCGTGCCCACTCTCTTGTTTGCCTGTGATGTACACTTGGCATGGAAGCTGCCAGCACCTGTCAAACAAGTCCGGCCAAACTGGACTGGTCCCAGTGGGTGCCCAGCTGCACAACTCTGTGTTGTTATGCCGCGTGCATTGGATTCTATGGCCTCTTGACCATCCTGAAGCAATATATGCGTTTGATGATGTAAACGATAATGCATTTAATTTCATTACATTTATTAAATTTTACTTGTGATCTGATGCATATAATGTGATCTAGAGAATGATTACTTTCAGGAATAGGTTTTCAGCTCAAATAATTTCAGAATCAAAATATGGACTATTGAGGCATTTGTATATTTCTGCAATAAGTATTGATTTTAGTTTATCGTACTCTTAATGCCTTCTGTAAAGTTAGTTATCAAAAACTGACAATGTGGAGTCAAAGTCCTGGCAGCTTGTTGCTGTGAGAAAGTGTTATCAGTAAGGGTCACGAGCCCAGTGTTTTTAAATTACACAATAGTGAAACATATGTCAGCCTGATTAGTTCTCTGCATTTGAAAGATACTATGCCACAGCACATGCCTTAATATGTTCCATCCATGTTAATAAAATTGTAATGATTACATATCTGTAGGTTTAGACAACATTTTCAGGTTTATCTTTCTTATGGTAGAATCAGGAATCATTATGCTGTCTGCATATGTTTCAGCCCAACTTCACATTTACAACCCAATAAATCAGGACTGAGATTCTGAGTACATGTGATTTCCAAATCTCTGAATTGAGTGGGAAATTAGAGAAGACCAAAACAATCTTACATTCTTATGACTAATATCGAGATTAGCAGAAAATACAAATGCCATTTTACTCAAAATATAGTTTTGAAATGTTTTTGTTCTACCAATAACAGATTTTAAGAGCAAATATCAGCAGCCAGTTGTCTGCAGCATTGCCAACCGTACAGTTTGAACGGTACATTTACGGTTTCCAACCTTGTGTGTACGGGGTATGGTTCGAATGTCAAACCATACGTGTTATATGCGGTTCTCCGAAATTTCTAAATGAACATTTTTTATTATTGAAAATGTTCGGATTTTGCATGCAAAATGAATTTTTTCTCTTGTTTGAACATACCTCATTTCCTGGACATGTATGATGTGGCCTCCATTTCTCCAGGACTTGGGGACTCCCAAGATTTGAATGTTGTGATTCACCTTTGAGCTGGTTTCAGATTAACCAATGAAGCGTCTGAATAATCTGACACATAGGATTTTTCTATCTCACTCTACGTCCAGGATTACCCTACTTCAAACTTTATATACTGTGGATCTCATTGTCGTGTATGTGTTCACAGTCACACTCTTGAAAGCTCACACCGAACTCCATCAATCATTTGTTAACCATTGTCAAGTGTGATGTAACATCAAACATGTAACAGTGCAGCATCTAGTTGTAAACCTTATGTTCATCAAACTTCTGAATAACATTGTGATGTATTTCCAAATTCTTTTGCGTGACAGTGCAGTGCTTCTATTTTTTGTTGGTTAGCTTACTATGTATTATTTACATGGTTCATGTTGTGGGTTACTGTAGTCATGTCCTAATTTGTGAACCATGGGCAACAGCTGAGTGGCCTAGTAAGTAGTCCTGAGTTTTGGTATACCAGATGCTATGGAATGAGAGTGGGCATCTTGGACATATTCCGAGTCATGTCCTTCCTTGTGCTCAAGCGGCTAGGTCTATACAATCCACTGGTGGTCCCTAACCCGTAAGAGGAGAGATCCTCACTTGGACTAGTTGTAAATAAGGGTAGCATCCTGCTTCACAGAATTTACCAACCTCAGAACATTTTAAGCAAGCCTCGGACCTATGGGAGTAACCGAGTCTCACTCCCATTTGACAGGCGAGGGACTCCTAGGAAACAATTTGGCGAACTAAATGGAATTCAATGCGGAGCTATCAATATTAATGGGGCTTATGGAAGAAAGAAAGTAGAACTGGCAGGGTCAGCAAAGAGGATGCATCTGGATGTGGTAGGAGTAAATGATATTCGGGTAAGGGGAGATAATGGGGAAGAGATAGGAGGTTATAAAGTGTACTTGACGGGTGTTAAAAAGGGAAGGGCAGAGTGTGGTGTAGGGCTGTTCATCAGGAATGCTATTTCACACAACACAGTTTCTGTTTGCCACATAAGTGAGCAAATGATGTGGGTAGATTTGGCAGGCAGAGGAATTAGGACTAAAATTGTCTTTGTGTATTCACCATATGAGGGTGCAGATGAGGATGAAGTTGACAAGTTTTATGAAACATTAAGTGACATCATAGTCAGGGACAACAGCAGGGATAGGATAGTGCTATGGGTGATTTCAATGTGAGAGTTGAAAACAGAACTGTAGGATACGAAAGGGTGATTGATAAATGTGGTGAAGATATGGAAGCTAATAGGACTGGGAAGCATTTCCTGGACTTCTGTGCTAGTATGGGTTTAGCAGTTTTGAAAATATTCGTCAAGCATAAGGCTATTCACCGCTACACATGGGAGGGTAGGGTCCAGATCCATAATAAACTATAACTTAACGCAACACCTAAAAAATTAAAACTTTCTGTTAAAACACCCAGAAGGAAACAAAAGTACAGGCAGTCATGGAAGTGTATAGGCAGAGTAGGAAGTGACTGTGCCCTGATCCAACATGTGAAGAAAGGGCAAAGTGTATGTGTTGTATTTTCTAACTTCCAGTAATATGTTTCAGTTAAGTATTCCTATTTGATATTATTGCTACTTGCTATTATTGCACGCATTCTATTGAATTTTAGTGTATTTGGGTGAATATTAGTACTGTAGGGATTTACAATAAAGAATACAGTTTATTTTGAATTTCTGTACAGTTTTTCAATTTTTGGAGTTTGGCAACGCTAGTCGCCTGCCTACATAGCGTAACGGTTAGTGCTATTAGTTGCCATCATCGGAGGCACAGGTTCCATTTCTGGTGTCAGAAATTTAAGAATGGCAGAAGGGCTGGTATGTGGTTAAAATAGTTCATGCAACTCACCTCTGTTGGGGGTGTGCTCTGGAAAGAAGCTGTACAACCTCAAAATGAGGACATGAGTTTACTTTAGCAGCTACTCAATGAGAGAGAGAGGGTATGTGTTCAATGCAACTTCCCACACGGCAGTGTACAATCCATGTCAGATAATGAGCTATGCATACCGTAGTGCTGAAGTTTGGTTCAGTTAATAATGTCACGGACTACTCCGTGGGATAGCAAGGTATCTATCCATTCTCTACAAACACGAACTCCTTATTATTGTCCCTAATATTATCCAGCATACACAAAAACTAAGCCTAATTACTAAGACCAGAAGCCATTTGCAACTTCTGCACTGTAAAACAATCACTTCAGTGTGACTTTTCCAGACATTAATGACCATACGTAAAATATAGCAAATTACGGAAACAACTAACACCTTAGCAACGAGTCTCATGTCAGGTTCCTTACTTTAATCTATCCTATCCAACCTCACTTGATCAACTCTTGTTCTTTTGCAATCCCAACTGTATTATGTGTGGAGGCCTAGTGAGTCTTTCATTTTCACGCCCTTAGTGACCCTGGTCTTTCTTTGGCCAATGCCTTCATTTTCTGAAGTTTCGGACCCCTGCAATATTTTCTCTCTGATAAGAGGATGTTTGTGTAGTTGTACTTCCTCTTAAAACCACCACATTTTGCTCTCTGCTCAATCAATCTCAGTCACCAATGATCTGCATTTAGGGCAGTCACCAAGGTGGCAGATTCCCTATCAGTTGTTCATCTTGTCTTTCCTTAAGTAATTTCAAATTATTTGGAAATCTATCGAACACTTTAGTTGGTAATTTATTCCTTCACTAAGTCCTTTTCCTTTAAACTAACATTTGCCTTGATGTGTCCTCTTGAATTCCAGCTTTATTTTCATATTGTGATATTTCTTACCTTTATCCTTTTCAGTACCAAGGTATATTCACCTTTATGAATGCCCATACCGGGTTTTTCTGAAATGGACTATGTAGTTAAAAAAATATTTACCAAGTTACTGAACACCCATGTAAGGAAAACATTCAATTGTTATCTCTTGCCTCTTTCACCAGAACTGAACAACTGTGTGATCAGTTCCCACAGATTCATTCACTGCAAACTTGTTTCCACTATTGTCATAAAATAATCATTCCCGACAATATCTAAAACATCATCCTCCGTCAAGGTTTTATTACACCAGGGTAGAGACATGTAGGAAGACAAAAGACAGCTGTCTACATTGAACATTTGAACACAAGGCCTAGAATTACGGTAAGAATATTGTAAAGTGATTAATCAAATACATTGTCATCTTCACAGGGACCTAGCTCTGTGGGTAAATGGTTGGCATCCTGGCCGTTGGATAAATGGTCCCATGTTCAAATCCCGGCCAGGTCAGGGATTTTAATCCTTCATTAGTTAATTCTTCTGGCTCGAGGACTGGGGTTTTTTGCCATCTTCAGTATTAGATTTCATTGTAGGAAGGGCCGCATCCCCACAGACGCGCAAGTCAACTCCAAAACCTGCACCAGGCCTCTCTGGATCCCATGCGCCATTATTATTATTATTATTATTATTATTATTATTATTATTATTATTATTATTATTCACAGGGCACTTTCAGATGAGACCACCTCGCGTTCAACAATGGAACTGCAGCATCAAATTAAACTCGGGACTGGGAGAGAGTGACATTTGTTATCCAAGTTGACTCGTGGTTGGACAGTGGAAAATGTGTTGAGTTCCAAGATAATTTTGCATGGGATGGTAAAGGTTTAAAACACCACTCAAACTTATTCATCTGTTGATGTCATTCCATGCCATCTCTCCGCTGACAGCTTGGAACCGTTGGAACAGCTGCTCAATTGAGCAGCTCATGTCCTTTCTTCCCAGTCTTCCCAGGCCAGACTTTGAAACATTTTGGTAACGCTACTCTTTTGTTGGAAATCATCCAGAACAAATTGAGCCTCTTTCTTTGGATTTTCTCCAGTTCTCGAATCAGGTAATCCTGGTGAGGGTCCCATACACTAAAACCATACTCTAATTTTGATCTTACCAGAGACTTATATGCCCTCTTCTTTACATCCCTGCTACAACCACTACATAGCCTCATAACCATATGATATGATCTGAAACCTTTATTTACAATCCCGTTTATGTGATTACCCCAGTGAAGATCTTTCCTTATATTAACACCTACTGTATGTACCTGAAAGGATTCCTATGAGGAATTTTTTTTTTACCCCCATCAATGCAGTACCGGTAATTAAAACTGAGAGGACTTTTCCTCCTACTCTATCAAAAGCCTTGGATAGGTCAATCGTGATACATTCCATTTGACCTTCTGAATCTAAAATATCTGCTATATGTTGCTGGATCCTACAAGTTGAGCTTTAATGGAATAACCATTCCTAAACCTGAACTGCCTTCTGTTACACCATTTAGTAATTTTGCTCCACCTACTACCATTTCTTGATGGTTGTAATACTTTTGCATCTGTCTCTTGGCACAGGACAGATCAAAATGTAGCTTTCACTGGAGTCCCAGACTCACCTATGGCTGTGATGAATGGAAGCTGCTGGGTATGGGTGGTGCTGAGTAATGACATCCTTTATTGCTCATAGGGTCAGTCATGCTGCAATAGCACTTCCTGGCCCAGTGAGGAAAGCCATTGCAAACTACACTGAGTGACTAAAAGTCATGGGAAGACACTGAAAGTGATGTTAATAAGGAGTTGCTCCTCCATGAACATTGAATAGGGCAGCAATACAGCGAGGCATCGACTCTACAAGGCGTTGGAATCATTCTGGAGGGATCTGGACGCATGCATCTTGCACTGCTACCCACGATTGATCTTGTGTAGTTGGTGCGGGGTTCATGGAGTGTACGCCAGCATAGGCAGCATCCCATAAATGCTTGATTGAATTAAGATCGGGCGATCTGGAGGGCCAATCCATGATCGAAACTTCACTGGAGTGCTCCTCCAACCACCTGCGTGCTACCACAGAGCAGTGACATGGCGCATTGTCCTGTTGAAACATGCCACCTCCATTAGAATACTCTAGGGCCAGAAAGGGATGCAGATGGTCTGAAAGAATGTCCATATAATGTGCACCTGTCAACGCTCTCTGCACCCGGAAAATATAGCTTAATTGAAACCATGAGAATGCTGCCCAAACCAGAACTGAGCCACCTCCCGCTTGGACACAACCTTGTTGAAACGCAGGATCCATAGCTTCGTGGGGACTACGCCACACTCTCATGCGTCCATCAGCTCAATACAACTGGAACCAGGATTCATTGGATCGTATCACACTCCGCCACTGTTCCATGGTCCATTGCCGATGTTTGTGGGCTCATGCACATCGTTGAGCTCTGTGTCAGCAAAGGGACACGAGTTGGTCGTCGGCTAGTGAAGCCTACGTGGTGCAGTTGCCTCCGTACAGTCCTAGTAGAAATGGGTTCCTGACTCCCAACATTCAACTGGGCGATGATCTGACTCACAGTAGCCCATCGAGCACCCAGTATGGTTTTGTGGAAGGAACTTGATGTCCGTTCGTTTAACACCTGTAGTCTTCCTGTGCGGCGGTTTACACGGGGGGTAACATTCTCTCTGCAATACCAAAGATCCACCATCAACACTGTTGACCTCGGAAACCCGAATTCACGTCCAATCTTTGCAATGCTATGACCCATGCACCGTGCTCCGATGATTATCCTATGTTCAAAGTCGGTTAACTCAGGACATGTTGCCATCTTCACAACACTGGTAGCTGTGACAGACCGCTCAGCTATGCCGAAGCGAACCACAATGCTCAGGGGTCATATACGACATATTTTCTAATGGGACACCCCTTTCCATGACTTTTGGCACTCAGTGTACCTCACTTCTCATCTTACCTAGTACACCTCATTTTAACACCATCATCGGTTGGTGTGGGTTCTCCATAACCTTTGGTGGTACTATTTAAGCATCCAACCATTTTCTGGGCTGCTGACCGAACAGACAGACATAATCATTTTGCAAACATGTCTAGTATAATCGCCGGCCCCGTGGTGTAGTGGTAGCATGCCTGCCTCTTACCCGGAGGTCCTGGGTTTGATTCCCAGCCAGGTCAGGGATTTTTACCTGGACCTGAGGGCTGGTTCGATGTCCACTGAGCCTACGTAATTAGAATTGAGGAGCTATCTGACTGTGAGATAGTGGCCCTGGTCTAGAAAGCCAAGAATAATGGCCGAGAGGATTTGTCATGCTGACCACATGACACCTCATAATCTGCAGGCCTTTGGGGTGAGCAGCGGTCGCTTGGTAGGCCAAGGCCCTTCAAGGGCTGTAGTGCCATGGGGTTTGGGTTTGGGGTCTAATATAATAAAAAAAGAATGCTTTCCCAATGCTGCCAAACATGTCAGACTGACTGGTATGTAATTATCTGCTTTTTGTATATCACCCTTTCCTGTATATACAGGGGTCACTACAGCATCTCTCCATTTATTTGGTATAAATCCTTCATGCTAACAGAAATCAAACAAGTACCCATTGTCTTTAGTATCTCCCCAGAAATCTTATCAATTCCAGCCCTTTTTATTTTTTAACTTTTGTAAATGTCTTTGTTATCATAGGTATATTTCAATATTTCATTAGTATTAGTCACCTCCTCCACCTCCACCTCCACCTCCACCTTGTAAACAACAATCTTTACTTACAACTGCCTGAATACCTCTGCATTTTGTAAATCCTCACATGTACACTTTCCGTTGTTCATTAATGATTCCTGGAAAGTCCTTTTCAAACCTGTTTCTGCTTTAGAGTACCTAAACATACTCTTCCATTTTTCACTAAAATTTGTATGACTGCCAATAATTGGCACAATTATTATGCTTGCCATTTCACATTTCTCAGATTGTTTACAGTTTTATTTACCATTTCCACTAACAGCAAACATCAAAAGGCTAAGAAACCAATTTAGATGCTCCTCATATCTGAGTTGTTGTAGGTATGTTAAAATAAAGTGGATTAATTATGTGTGACATTTTATTCAAAATTCTGGTCAGTTATACAACATTAAATATACTAATTGAACTTATGTCTTTAGCTGGATAGTTTACTGCTCTGTTGTATGGCTTATCTAAAGGTTCCAAAAGTAATTTTCTGGTCTTTCCTTCCGCAACATACACTAGCCACGTGTCTTGATAGGTGTGTTAGTTACCAACTGATGAACCCAAGTTGGCACACTGGAGCGAAATGTTGGCTACCAAGAATGAGTTAGTTGGAAAATTTATACTGGTACCATAATTTCCAAGACCAATTATATTGAAGTTATGAATTTACTCATTCAGGACATGTTGCCTCTGGGAATTAAAACTATAATACAAATATCATCTGAGAAGGAGACAATGAGATAGACTACCACAGTCCTTTCACTCTTTTAAATAAAACTGAAATTAATGAAATGTTCATTAAATTCTTGAATTTATTCAATATTATTCTCACTTTTGCCTCCCTGTATGGTTTTATAGAAAACTTTTCACTCTCTCGAACATAGTACAAGAGGTGCAGGATATCATCAGCTTTTTTCGAATTCAGTACGACATTGTTCCTATTCAAATGAGGTGCTTTACTCCTGCATTATACAGAGTCACTTTGCATATTATTCGATCCTGTCATGATTTCTCCAGCCTCGGATTTATATCTTGTTGAAGAGCAAACATTCTGCCACTTGCAAATGCCTGCCTGAGACACAGGTTTTAAAATCCTTTTTTTTTTTTTTTAAGTGTTTCTAGTCCAGGTATGGCAAACCTTTAATGACTAGCATGTCGATGATGATGATGATGATGATGCTTATTGTTTAAAGGGTCCTAGCATCTAGGTCATCGGCTCCTAATGGTACGAAATGTAATAACAATTGAAAAGTCCAAAATCCTCCACTGACCAGAATTCAAAATGTGTGGACGAAGAGTGAATGGATGAATATGAATTTAAAACAATCAGTGGATCCGATCCACAATTCCCCACATTTCCAGAAACTATCGTAAAACAATAGTATTACTGACCAAGGGACGGCTTCTAAAGCACAATACTGAATCGATGATGCTTGTAGTTTAAACGGGTCAAAATTCCAGGTCATCGGCCCCTCGTAATGATACTTATCGCTAGGAAAGTAGAACCATGATGTTTGTCATGTTGCAGTACTAATCAAAAGTAGTGTAGACTCGTGGTATTCCATATATTAAGGTACTACTCACAGGTATTGTAATGCGTGCATTTAACACAGACCTATGGTGTTTCTCACATTGCGGCGCCATTTACAGGCAATGCAAACGTATGGTGTTCCGCACATAAGTGTACTAACCACAGGGACTCGTACTATGCTGTGGTGTTCCTCACATAGTGGCTACTAATCACAGGCAAGGTAGACCTATGGTGTCGCTCACCCATGGTATCGCTCAGATATCGGTACTAATCACAGGTGCTATAAAACCCAGCCTGATGCACACACTGTTGCTACTAATCACAAACCTATTGTGCACCTAATATAGTGGTACTACGTGCAAGTAAAAGCGACCCAGGGTGTTCCCTGCATGATGGTACTAATTACAAGTAGTCTCATGGTTCCAATTCGATCATCCCTTGGTCGCCCCTTTTAGTCGCCTCTTATGACAGGCAGGGGATACCATGTGTGTATTCTTTGTCTGTGTCCCCCACCCACAGGGGGTTGTGTGTTTGGTGCTCGAGAGCTATTTTATTTCGCTCAAGTCCGCCGGCAAGCTGGTTAGGACCCTGTTATCCACCACCTGCGACGTGCCACGTGGAAGTATCACCTCTCCCCCTGCTACGCCAGCGTAGTAGGTTCATGGAGCATGTCAATTAAGGTCTTGTGTATTACTCTTCACTGTCTAGTGTGCTATCAGTTATTTTCCTCTCAAATCATCACGAAACTCCCTCATTTGACTTCATGTAGGTATTTGATTGCATTACACGTAAATCCATTTGACAGAATGTTTCATGTTTATATTTTGCAAACATTACTGAAAATTACATTTTAAGAAAACAGATAAAATTTAAGAATAAAGTATATTTTTGCTTTAACATAATGGAATTTGTAAAAAAAAAAATGTCCATAGAATTAATTTATACATACTTATTTATTAAAGCATAATGTTAAAATATGCTATGTTGCTGTATTTTTGACCTATTTATTACATCTTAAAAACATTAAAATATGTTAGTATGTTGTCTGATGTGTCACGGAAGTCGCGAGTTATCTAGTGACATGCGTGTCATACGTCCACCATCGCTGTTCTAGTCCAACATCCTAATTCCTTGATCATCAGCCACTTTCCATCAACCTAGAGGCTGTGTTCTACAAAGGCAAACTGAAATTATTTTTTCTCCTGCATTCCCTTATCATGTTTATACAATAATCAGGATTATGCACTTACCCTTCATCTACTCAATAGTTTGCAAAATCAGAGTTAATGGGCATTATTCATGAAATCAGATAAAATACAACAATCTCTGCAAGTATTTACCTTCTTTTATGAATAATCTTTATGTTGATGTATTGATGAACAATTACAATACAGTAGGATGAGAAAGAATATCCACCTAATCAACATTCATTTTATTGATGTGACTATACAAACATCTCACGTTGAGGGACTAGTTTCAACCTTAAATTTAGGTCATCTTCAGCCATGTTCTCTAAAATTGACTAATACTCATATATTCACATATTGTGTCCTTAAAACAATAATGAAACTTAGTCTTAAAATCGAATGGTACGTGTTGTATTAAAACATTATGGTCTGTAGACATAATTTTAATATGGAAGAATTGAATTTTAACTCATGTTCCTTATGTAATAACAATAATTCAATGGGGTATGGTAATTTCATGAATAAGGTTGTAAATAAAAGTTACAGATCTCTTCATATTGTTATATTGTTATAAGATCTCATTTAGAGTATGGTTCCAATGCATGGGACCTACACCAGGATTACTTGATACGAGAACTGGAGAACATTCAAAGGAAAGCAGCACTGTTTATCTTGGGTGATTCCCGACAAAGGAGTAATGTTACAATAATGTTGCAAACTTTGGCCTGGGAAGACTTGGGATTAAGGAGACAAACTGCTCGACAAAGTAGTATGTTCTGAAGTATGTTCTGAGCTGTTAGTGGAAAGATTTGTCTACTAATCATCAGTGTTAAAAAACTATGGATGTGTCATCAGGATAAAATGGAGCCCAGAGGAAGTAAAAAGCTTAAACTGCATGCCTACCCAGCCCTTCTAATGTCAAACTATTATTTACAGTAAATCGCAAATGTAGCCCCATGCTTAGCTACGGTATTCTACATTGTATATGGATTTCTGCGTAAATTACTGAACATGCAGTGAGTAAGATTTTATTAAATTGCATGTCTCTTAGCATTATCTGAGAAACACCATGGGGAGGTCCCCATACGTTGTTTTCGAGGTTGGGGAGTTTTGATAATGGCAGACCACGTTTCCTACTGCCATTCACAATCGAGTTCGGGAGTTGCTAATATAATGGCTGGCTTACTTGCCTATTGCCATCCACAACTGAGTTGGGGAGTTTTCATTATAATGACAGGCCCCTTTTCCTAATGCCAGTCACAATTGAGTTGGGGAGTTCTGATTATAATGGTAGGCATCCTTTCCTACTGCCAGACACAGTTGATGGGGGAGTTTTGATAACGATTCTAGACCCCTCTACTACTGATGGAGAAATTAAGGAAGAAAGTAAGACAGTTAAGAAAGTTGACATAAATTGAAGATAGGATAATAACTGAAGTCAGCCGGATAGGACAAATATGTAAATACCATGTGGATGTATTGGAAAAATGAAATATCCCTCACAAAATTCTGATGATATGAATTACGGATTTAAGAAAGTGGTAACAGAGGAGAAATTTAGGTGCAGGGATTGTTAGGTATTTAGATAAGAAGATGATTTATGGTGTTATTACTTAAGCCTATAGAAGCAAGCCAGAGGCAAGAAATTAAAGTAGAAGAGAAATACATTAAAATTCTAGCAAATGTGAAGTAATGGGCTACATTCCACGTTACTGTTGAAATATTAAGAGTACTGTTCGAAGACGATTGTAACCTTCAACGGTATTCTGTAAATATCACGCAGAATGGCACCTTGACGTCTCTCGCCTTCAACCCAACGAACAACCACGAGTTTACAGGAATAATGAGGAAAATGGCATTACGTTACTTCCTGCTGCAAGCAGCGGGAGACGTCGCCATGGTAACCGGTAGAATCGTTGTCGGTCAGCGAGGGTGTATGTCACTGGACGCAGAGCATGAAACCCGCAGTAAATACTGTACCGGTAGTAATTTTCTCCGTCATTTGAAGAGTAAGCGAAATTATGTAGATAATAAAAAGTTATTAAAAATGAAGGGACGTTCAGCATATTCCGGTAGTCTACAGATTTTATAGAAAACCAACAGTGTATGAGAACATATCAAATAACTCGTTTGATCTCCTTATAAACCCTCAGTCTATTCCGTGATTTTTAAATCATATGCATAACGAAACCCTGCTCCTGAATGAGTAGGCCTATACTCTAAAGATAAAGTTTGGTCGAGATCTATCCATCTGTTTCGCCGTGATGGTGGAACAGACAGACACGAAAACTAAAAATCACTGATACGGTCTTGAGTTGACCTAAGACGGATGGGAAATATCAGAAAAATTGGCAAAATAAATGATTATTACAAACAGCAGACCCCCTACAACTTTATTTATATAGATTAAACAATCCGTTGCTTGGAAAACGTGGACAGTAGATGAGCAATAATTTTAGTGTCGTTTTGTTTTGTCGCATATCGTAGGTCCTTATATATATTAATTCACCCGAAGTATATTATTTCAAATGAATTTTCCTCAAAATAAGCATCTGTTGCATCGCCTCATATGATATCAAGGATTTACTGCTTTTCTTTCTTTCTTAATCCGTTTACCCAGGGTTAGGTTTTCCCATCGGACTCAGCGAGGGATCCCACCTCTACTCCCTCAAGGGCGAAGACTCTCCTGCTATGCTGAACTGGGGCCTTGTTAGGGGATGGGGAGATCCGAAGGGATAGACAAGGAAGAGAGAAGGAAGTGGAAGCGACCATGGCCTTAAGTTAGGTATCATCCCGGCGTTTGACTGGAGGGGAAGTGGGAACCACGGAAAACCACTTCGAGGATGGCTGAGGTGGGAATCGAACCCCCTCGACTCAGTTGACCTCCTGAGTCTGAGTCTTCCAGTCCTTGTACCAGTTTTCAAATTTCGTGGCAGGGCCGGGAATCGCACTCGGCCCTCAGGGGGTGGCAGCTAATCACACTATCCACTACACCACAAAGGCGGACATTTACTGTTTTACTAGTTAATAGTATGCGCAATATGGATGAGCAAAAACTAACAATGCTAAATTACCGTGTGACAAATATGCATTCATGTCACGTATTGTGGGATTTATTTGTTTTTTCAGTATTCATTATTATACTGTACAAGCAATGCATAATGTTACTTTAATATATCCCACAGAGGAGGAAACGTGGCTATTGTGCAGCGTTATTTTTATTCCTATCGACTTCAGAAGTGCAGAAGTCTATAAATAAATAAATAAATAAATAAATAAATAAATAAAAGGTTTTAAATATTCCTAGACTAAACAGTACACTCGCCACCCATCGATAAATCGATAAAGAAATGCGTTATTTGGCGCTATGAAACAAACACAATCGATCAAGCATGAAAATACCGATACGGAAAGTATATCTTCTACGAAAACTCCATTCCATTTCTGAAGGAGAAATATCGTGAAAATTACGACAACATGGTCTTCTGTTCGGTGTGGGGTAACGATTTTTCTTTTTTTTTTCCAATTTCCTTTACGTCTCACCGACACACACAGGTCTTACGACGACGATGGGATAGGAAAGGCCAAGAAATGGGACAGAAGTAGCCTTGGCCTTAATTAAGGTACAGCCCCAGCATGTGTCTGGTGTGAAAATGGGAAACCACAGAAAACCATCTTCAGGGCTGCTGACTGACAGTGGGGTTCGAACCCACTATCTTCCGAATGCAAGCTCACAGCTGCGCGACCCTAACCGCACGGCCACTTACTCGGTACGATTTATCTATTGGTGGCAAACGTACTTTAAGTGAAGAGTGTCGCATCAATGAGGCCTTGGAACGATCCATAGTACTTCTTCACAGGGCAGTCCTTCACAAAGTGTTCCACAGTCTATGCCTGAGCTCTGCAGTCACAAGCTGGAGATTTGTAGTCTCCATTTATGCATGGAAGCATTGTATCTGGCATGGTCTGCCCTCACTCGGTTCAACCTAATCCACACCCATAGTTTCCTGATAGGATCTGTAACACCTTGGTGGTTAATTGGTGCTGAGTTCCAAATCAAGTTGTGAGTTTCACAAGTAGGAAAACCACTCTCAGTTTTAATTACTGCGTTGTTGGGTTGAAAGTTCCTTATGGGGATCACTGTAAGCACCTAGGTGTTAATATAAGGAAAGATCTTCATTGGGGTAATCACATAAATGGTACTGTAAATAAAGGGTACAGATCTCTGCACATGGTTATGAGGGTGTTCAGGCGTTGCAGGATGTAAAGGAGAGGGCATACAAGTCTCTGGTAAGAGCCCAAATAGAGTATGGGACCCTCACCAGGATTACTTGATTCAAGAACTGGAAAAAATCCAAAGAAAAGCAGCTCGATTTGTTGTTGGTGATATCCGACAAAAGAGTAGCGTTACAAAAATGTTGCAAAGTTTGGGCTGAGAAGACTTGGGAGAAAGAAGACGAGCTGCTCGACTAAGTGGTATGTTCCGAGCTGTCAGTGGAGGGATAGCGTGGAATGACATTAGTAGACGAATAAGTTTGAGTGATGTCTTTAAAAGTAGGAAAGATCACAATATGAAGATAAAGTTGGAATTCAAGAGGACAAATTGGGGCAAATATTCGTTTATTATAGAAAGGGGATTGGAATAATTTACCAAGGGAGATGTTCAATTAGTTTCCAATTTCTTTGAAATCATTCAAGAAAAGGCTAGGAATACAACCGATAAGGAATCTGCCACCTGGGTGATTGCCCTAAATGCATATCAGTAGTGATTGATTGGTTGATTGATTGATTTGAAGTCATCTCAGACCTTGCCATACTTAGTTCCTAGACTTCAGCCGGTTTGATGGAAAATCATTTACTAGGACCTCTTGGATTCGGAGACCTTACGGATTGTGGGGATGGTGTAGTTTCTTCCATTCTCGTGCCGTCGCTTCCTCTCGGAATATTCTTGATGGTATGCAGCCATGGATTGGAGTAGATCCAATTGCTCCCTCATACATCCATTAAGATGGGCATCTATCTTCTTAGCATGAGCACTGCCATGCCACATTGGGGCACAGTATTCAGTAGCAAGGAGCAAGGTGAGTGTGGTGCAGAGGGTAGGTACGTCGGCTCCCCAAAAAGTTGCCAGCCACTCATGATGTTCCGGTTCTTAAGTTTCTGACTGGTGCTTTCCAGGTGTTTTCTGGAAGTCATGGTGGTCCAAGGTGATACCGAGGTACTTACATGGTTCTTTATCATCCGCTGAAGACAGTTCACGTTGAGCTGTTGGCTGTCCAGTCGGTTGTTTAGGTGAAAAGAACACTACTTCTTGTAGCATTAATTCAGAGTTTCTAGAACCTTGGACAGGATGCTCTCCCCATCTTCTAGCGTTGTAGTTGGAGTGTATAATGCTAAGTCATCGACATAGCAGAATTTGGTACTGATGGTATTAGGCATGTCACTGGTGTGTAAGTTGAACATTGGAGCTAGCACAGATCCCTAAGGCAGTCAGTTCTTTATTGAAAATGGCTTGCCTATGTTATATATATAACTGATATTGAAGGTACGGTTTGTTAACAAGCTATTTATTACGGTTGTTAATTTCTTACATGGCACACATCTTTTGAGTTTGGGCAGCAGTCCGTCTAGCTATACCGAGCCGTTCGCTGCAGTTAGATTTAAAAAAAGGTACTGATGTTTTTAGCTTCTTCTGAAACCCTAATTCAGTGTAGTACCTGTTCACAACAGCTGCGATTATTTAGGAAATCTGCCTGATGTACCGGAGTTACGTTGTTTATTGTACTCTGGATTTTGTTGAGGATTAGGCGTTTCTAGGCTTTGACAATGCGAATTTGACTGTGATATGAGTGCTGCTAGTAATTAATGCAGCCAGTCTCTATTATGAATGCTGTGAAAGTGTCACTTACAGGGTCAGATGGTGCGTGTATTTCAGTGGACTTGGTATACTCATATGTAGAAGCAACTTCTGGTTCGCCTCTGCAGTGACGCCAAGGGCAAATGCGGAACTATTGAGAATCCAACGAGCCTTCGAGTGGAGGAATCACCATACTACTGCAAAAGTAATCCTACGGGATACAATTTCGGTGCCTCGGCGTGTCCCAAAACCGTAGGTCTGGTAATAGTCAGTGGGACGTAAATCCAATCATTAAATAATAATTGTACAGGGGGTACACCTTCTCCGTCCCGTTGAACTGCGCACCTTCTAGAAGACCATCTGTGTGGTGAATCCGGAAATAGATACTTCGACCTTCAACCATTAGATGTCTCTACTATTGGCCTATGTGGCCCCTCTGGCAGGATTACGGACAATTAATTTTTCAGGGAATTTTCTATGTTTGTAAACCTGTTTTCGTCGATTGTTTTTACATGTTAAAGTTGTCAAAACTTCTACGGTTTCCTTCTTCCTTAAGTTAATAACCAATCAGGAATTCTGTGTATATTTCTCTAGCCAATTAAAATAGGGGGTGTGTACAGGCATTCTGCCTATTTCAAGAGAGTTCTGGAACTTTCCCCTCTGATATGCTATAAAAGCTGGGCGCTTTAGGGCCGTATTGCCATCTTCATAGCTCCGGTCTAGTGTATTTGCGGCGTTATTTGGAGGCAGGGGATGCCGCTGTTCTTCGGAGAGCCCAGCTACTCAAGGTAATGGGCAGAAATGTCTTAACATGTGATAGCTCCAGGCAGATAACTTGAGGGGAAGGTTTCAAACTTTTTTAAATGTAAAATAATTGTTTAAATGTAAATTTTCGGCAAGTCTGAGGACTCTGTTCTAATCCCTGCTGGGAAATATGTAAATTAAGGGAATACAGAGTGTTCACCCTCTGGTAATTCTCATTCAACTTGGTGTGGGGTGACTAAGATTTTCTAAACCACTAAATTCTTCACACTGCTTTGGTACTTAATATTTCGCATCTAGTAGTCCCTTTGTAGTACAGGTTTAGCCTTTGCAACTTCGGGCCATAAGCCCATTTAGGATTTTAAGTGTCTTTCAAAAAGGAGTGCAAGTGTTTCGCCTTCTAGCCTTTTGATCATGGCCGATCGTCTTAAACCTTTTATTTTGTACATTAAGGACATTTAGAATGGGCACTCGTCGCCGCTGTTTAAATTGTCATTATTTATAGACGAGTGTGTAACAGACTGTTGAGCAGAAATGATATTAAACGTATTATCTGAAGTTTGTCAAGCATGATTGTGTAAGATACTTGTGCCTCCAAGCGGCTGGACTATATTAACTTTTGAAGCTTTCTGGACCACCCTTGTTATCTGAGCTTATTATTTATTTATTATTTACAATTTGCTTTAAGTCGCACCGACACAGATACGTTTTATGACGACGATGGGATAGGAAATGGCTAGGAGTGGGAAGGAAGTGGCCTGGCCTTAATTAAGGTACAACCCCAGCATTTACCTGGTGTGAAAATGGGAAACCATGGAAAACCATCTTCAGGGCTGCCGACAGTGGGGTTCGAACCCACTATCTCCCGGATGCAAGCTCACAGCTTCGCGGCCCTAACCGCACGGCCAACTCGCCCGGTGTTATCCGAGCTGACGAACTCTTTAATTGTTATTTGTTGTTGCTTATTCAGATAACCTGTCAAATTTTAAAACTCAGAAAAAAGGAAAGAAATACAATTTCAAAATTTAGTGCTTGAACTTATGCTCTGGTCATTTCCCTGTCCACCCAATCACCCCGGCACCCTCTTACACCTCTCTGTTCCACAATATTTCGGTAATAATAATAATTAGCAGTCCGTAGGACTGTAGCTTGCAAGGCGCTCAATAGTCTCTGTAAACCTTTGAGTTAACTGCGGAAGATACCATGAAACTACAATGGACTCACTACTATCTCCATATAAACAACCGTCACTGTTATTACTTTCATGAAATCAATTTGGACTGAGCAAGTGACCACGCGCATTCGGGAGATAGTGGGTTCTGGAGATGGTTTTCCGTGGTTTACCATTTTCACACCAGGAAAATGCTGAGACTGAACCTTAATTAAGACCACGGCCGCTTCCTTCCCACTCCTATCCATTTCGTAGCCCGTCGTCGCCATACGATCTACAGTACCTGTGTCAGTGCGAAGTAATGCAAATTGTTTAAAACAACATACAAACGGCATCATTAGAGACCGTTTTGCTTTTCAGCGTTCAGTCTGCAAGCCTCTGTGATTTTACTAAACACCTCCACAACTAGCTCTTTGCCCTCGTTTCAATACCTCATCTTAAAATCACTTGAAGCTGAGTCTAACCATCGTCGTCTTGGTCTCCTTCTACTTCTCTTATCCTCAAAACCGAGTCCATTATTATTCTGGGTAACCTATCCTCCTCCATTCGCCTCACAATTAAAACAATTCTTTCAAGCCTAATTAAAATATTTTTTCCCCTCAAAGCGGTTTCAGCTGTATGTTGCTCTTGGGCGTCTTCGGTTTCTGGATTCTGTGATGGCAAGAGCTTTCTGCTTACGCCATTTGACGTGTCTATATCAGAGGAAGAGATTATCCCGCCGGTAGCGGTGATACCGAAGGCTCCTCGCACGTGCTCATTGCACGCTCGGTTCGACAAAGGAACGTCCGTAAGTAGAGGAACTGTGGTGTTTGCACAGCGGGCCAATCAGAGATCGCGGAGCGGGTCACGTGACTGCTGACGTCATCAGCACGGGAAATTGGAATTTGACGCTAGGGCATTGACCCCCAATAGTGTACCTAGGCCGATTCCAACTCCGCGGTCATTGAAATGAAATGGCGTATGGCTTTTAGTGCCGGGAGTGTCCGAGGACAAGTTCGACTTGCCAGATGCGGGTCTTTTGATTTGACACCCTTAGGCGACCTGTGCGTCGTGATGATGATGATGATGAAATGATGATGAAGACACAGACACCCAGCCCCCGTGTCAGCGAAATTAACCAATTGAGGTTAAAATTCCCGACCCTGCCGGGAATCGAACCCGGGACCCTGTGGCCAAAGGCCAGCACGCTACCCATTTAGCCATGGAGCCGGACTCCGCGGTCATTGACCCCTAGTATAGTAGAAGGGCCAGGCCGATTTGCGGATTTTACGTAAGAGAGCGAGCCTAACCTCACAGTTGCCATCTTTAGAGTCGTAACCGTACTTTAACGGCTAGTTGCCCTTCCCGAAGCCTAAGAGAGCGAGCCTAACCTCACATCCGCCATCTTGAAGGGTCTATCCTTCGTTTTACGGCAGATGTCCTTCCCGACGCCAATTACACAATATGGCGGCTATATACAGCTCCTTATGAGACGGCCTAGGTGCGCTTGCGCAAGATGGCTGCTATACATAGGCTCTTACGAGACGGCCTAGGGACGCTTGCGCAAGATGGCGGCTGTCTAATTGCACAAGATGGCGACTTTACACAGCTTCTTATGAGACGACCTAGGGGTGCTTGCGCAGGATGGCTGCCATACATAGGCTTTTATAAGACGGCCTGGGGACGCTTGCGCAAGATCGCGACTATCTAATTGCACAAGATGGATGCTATGCATAGGCTCTTATAAAACGGATTGAGGGCGCTTGCGCAAGATGGCAGCTATACATAGGCTCTTATGAGATGGCCTAGGGACGCTTGCGCAAGATCGCGGCTATCTAATTCCCCAAGATGGCTGCTATACATAGGCTCTTATGAGACGGCTTGAGGGTGCTTGCGCAAGATGTCCGCTATACGTAGGCTCTTACGGGACGGCCTAGGGACGCTTGCACAAGATCGCGGTTATCTAATTGCATAAGATTGCGACTATACACAGCTTCTTATGAGACGACCTAGGAGCGCTTGCGCAAGATGGCTGGTATACATAGAATTTTATAAGACGGCTTAGGGAAGCTTGCGGAAGATGGCGGCTATACACAGGCTCTTATGAGACGGCTATGGGCGATTGCACAAGATGGCGGCTATACACAGGCTTATATGGAGAAACATGGCTTAGAGGCCACTGCACAAGATGGCGGCTATACATAGGCTCTTATGAGACGCCTTAAGGCGCTTGCGCAAGGTGGCGGCTATGCAGAGGCTCTTATAGAGAAAGATGCCGGCCATGGGCTATTGCACAAAATGGCGGCTATACATGGGCTCTTATGGAGAAAGATGATGGCCATGGACGCTTGCGCAAGATGGCGGCTATACACAGGCTTATATAGAGAAAGCTAGCTTAGAGGCTACTGCGCAAGATGAAATGAAATGAAATGGCGTGTGGCTTTTAGTGCCGGGTGTGTTTGAGGACAAGTTCGGCTCGCAAGGTGCAGGTCTTTTGTTTTGACTCCCGTAGGCGACCTGCGCGTCGTGATGAGGATGAAATTATGAAGAAGACGACACATACACCCAGCCCCGTGCCAGCGAAATTAACCAATTAAGGTTAAAATTCCTGACCCTGCCGGGAATCGAACCCGGGACCCCGTGGCCAAAGGCCAGCACGCTACCCATTTAGCCATGGAGCCGGACTCCGCGGTCATTGACCCCTAGTATAGTAGAAGGGCCAGGCCGATTTGCGGATTTTACGTAAGAGAGCGAGCCTAACCTCACAGTTGCCATCTTGAGAGGCGTAACCGTACTTTAACGGCTAGTTGCCCTTCCCGAAGCCTAAGAGAGCGAGCCTAACCTCACATCCGCTATCTTGAAGGGTCTATCCTTCGTTTTACGGCAGATGTCCTTCCCGACGCCAATTACACAATATGGCGGCTATATACAGCTCCTTATGAGACGACCTAGGTGCGCTTGCGCAAGATGGCTGCTATACATAGGCTCTTACGAGACGGCCTAGGGACGCTTGCGCAAGATGGCGGCTGTCTAATTGCACAAGATGGCGACTTTACACAGCTTCTTATGAGACGACCTAGGGGTGCTTGCGCAGGATGGCTGCCATACATAGGCTTTTATAAGACGGCCTGGGGACGCTTGCGCAAGATCGCGACTATCTAATTGCACAAGATGGATGCTATGCATAGGCTCTTATAAAACGGATTGAGGGCGCTTGCGCAAGATGGCAGCTATACATAGGCTCTTATGAGATGGCCTAGGGACGCTTGCGCAAGATCGCGGCTATCTAATTCCCCAAGATGGCTGCTATACATAGGCTCTTATGAGACGGCTTGAGGGTGCTTGCGCAAGATGTCCGCTATACGTAGGCTCTTACGGGACGGCCTAGGGACGCTTGCACAAGATCGCGGTTATCTAATTGCATAAGATTGCGACTATACACAGCTTCTTATGAGACGACCTAGGAGCGCTTGCGCAAGATGGCTGGTATACATAGAATTTTATAAGACGGCTTAGGGAAGCTTGCGGAAGATGGCGGCTATACACAGGCTCTTATGAGACGGCTATGGGCGATTGCACAAGATGGCGGCTATACACAGGCTTATATGGAGAAACATGGCTTAGAGGCCACTGCACAAGATGGCGGCTATACATAGGCTCTTATGAGACGCCTTAAGGCGCTTGCGCAAGGTGGCGGCTATGCAGAGGCTCTTATAGAGAAAGATGCCGGCCATGGGCTATTGCACAAAATGGCGGCTATACATGGGCTCTTATGGAGAAAGATGATGGCCATGGACGCTTGCGCAAGATGGCGGCTATACACAGGCTTATATAGAGAAAGCTAGCTTAGAGGCTACTGCGCAAGATGAAATGAAATGAAATGGCGTGTGGCTTTTAGTGCCGGGTGTGTTTGAGGACAAGTTCGGCTCGCAAGGTGCAGGTCTTTTGTTTTGACTCCCGTAGGCGACCTGCGCGTCGTGATGAGGATGAAATTATGAAGAAGACGACACATACACCCAGCCCCGTGCCAGCGAAATTAACCAATTAAGGTTAAAATTCCTGACCCTGCCGGGAATCGAACCCGGGACCCCGTGGCCAAAGGCCAGCACGCTAACCATTTAGATATGGAGCCGGACACTGCGCAAGATGGTGGCTATACACAGGCTCTTATGAGGCTAACTCATAGAACCTGGGCCAGAAGTTACTGTGCAAGATGGCGGCTGCTCTTAGGATACGGCTTAAGGGCGCTTGTGCAAGATGGCGGCTATACACAGGATTTATTGAGAAAGATAGCCGAGGGGGCTACTGCACAAGATGGCGGTTATACATAGGCTGTTATGGCCACTTCCTCCTCCGAAGGGATACAGCCACCCTCCTCCTCCTCATCCGTATAGCAAAAGAGCTCCATGGCAAAATGGCACCTCCTCCTAGCAAAAGGGCACCTCCCCTAGCAAAAGGGCAAATGGGCAAAAAGAACAGTTCCTCCTCATCTGTAGGGCAAAAGGGATACTCTTCGTGGCAAAAGGGCTCCTTGGCAAAAGGGCACCTCCTTCTAGCAAAAGGGCAAATGGGAAAAAAACACCTCCTCCTTACCTGTAGAGCAAAAGGGCTACTCTTCCTGGCAAAGGGCTAATTGGCACCTCCTCCTAGCAAACTGGCAAAAGGCTTCTTCCTTATCTGTATGGCAAAAGAGATCTTCCTCCTGACAAAAGGGCTTGTCCTCCTCGCAAAAGGGCACCTCCTCCTGGCAAAAGGGCAAAAGGACGCCTTCTTACAGTTACTGAGGTTAGCTCAATCCCTTCTCTTACAGACAGATGCTTTCCTGAATTGAACGTTACATTACAAACAAATATACTTAGGTTGTCTAGCGTTGTCCTCGTCGCATACGTTTTTCGATTGAGGAGGAAGCGGTAGGAGGAGGTAATAATTTTTTCAGCATGTAAAAATATTGTAGGATAAGCAAATTCTGTATCCGACAAGGAAAAACAGGTTCAATCTAGTTACAGAATGCAATTGCAAAAATATAGAATTGACATGTTGTATGTCTTTATCCGACAAGACAAAACATGTTGTGTATTAAACAGAAATCTTTTATAGCTACTGTGCTATATGCTTCTATTTGTCAAGACAAGTTACAATTAGCACACATTAGAATTGATTGTAGAACAAGACAAAACATGTTGGCTATTAGTGTTTAGAACAGAAAACTTACAACGCAAAACATTATAAGATTAATCTCTCTGTTGATACAATCGCTCTCCTATGCAGTCAACACGCACACATAGAATTGCAAATGTTGTATATCCCTATCCGACATACTTCTTATTCACTGTAGATAAAATGATTACTACATAGCAGAGGATACCTTTGTCCTAAGGAGATGGATTCGAACACATGCAACAGAAAAAATACGTTTATTTACCGTAACAGAATAAAAAATCGTACTACTGTGCAGATTTTACTACTTAGCAGGGACCTTTATCAAGTAGAAAAATTATGGATTGGAACCATGTTTTAACACAATAAAAATCATAGGAATGAAACTTTGTTTACAAGGGAGAGGAATAGAAGTGTACTTCCTCTTAAATCAATAATCACTACTATTATGCAGATAAAATGAGCTGTAATAGGGATTGGAAATATATATTGTTACCTTGATGTTAGGAACGACTACTTACGCGACACTCTTTTTAATTCGACAGGTTTGAATTGGTGTAACCTTGAAGGATTTACTTCTACGAATCGAACCTTCAGCCTTATAAACTACAACATAGTAGGACGGAATGCTGGCACTTACAACAGGTGTTTTTATGTTTAGAACACTGATTGTGTGATTGAAACATTTTATGAATATAGATTTAAACACTAGAGTTATTTCATGGTCTACTGTAATGTTTACAAGACTAGAAAAGGGCAAAAGCATGAAAGGACTATTCCTCCTCTTCACCGCGCCCTCCTTCTACGGATAAAGGGCTAATGGGCTAGGGTGCCTTTCCTCTCTTTATCCGGGCCTGAAACCGGCTCTACATCTAGAGGCGGGGTTAACACCCTAAGGAAGGGAGAATGATGGAAAATAATCTATACTAATATGGCTACTCGATCGACTATATACTACAGAAGGATGACTTAGGTGAGGGTAAGCGCTGGGAATGTAGGAAGGTGTTTAGGCTGTTGTAATCTCTCTCTCTCTCTCTCTCTCTCTCTCTCTCTCTAGCTATTACTCAATAATACCTATACGACGTAATTCTTGCTCTATTTAAAAATATGTGCTTTATACTCTGTGTAATCAGCATCTTGATAGGCTCTTAGCATTTGCAAATGTTTTACGAGTACGTTGGGCTCTTTACAGCATCTTACGTCTACATAGGGTAACAGAGGCCTGTTGTGAACTTTGAGCCTATATGCAGACAGTTGATGTGTAGGGACTTGTTTTGATGTAATACGTGCTTGAGCAGTAGCGTTTCCAGGTACAAACTTAACTTGTTTCGATAGCAATGAAGCGTTGTAATTTTCTTCTACTTCATCTTGTATCTCTTCTTGAGATGTCTGCACGGCGACAGAACGTGTAGCAGGCTTAGAAAATGAAGTAAAATCACCAATCTTTTACAGCAATGAAACATTGAGGTATTATTTTTCTTCTCCTTCTACTTTTCCTTTATTACTGTTATTATCAACATCGTTATCCTTACTATCATAATCATGATCTTGCCTCTCTTTATCTTGACGTGTGTGCTCAGTAACAGAACTTGTAGTAGGCCTAGACAACAGGGGAGAATTAAAAATCTCTCGCAGAGGTGTACTTTTAAAAGTAAATCAGTGTTTGCTTGACTACGGTTGAGCTCTTTGTATTTTCTTCTCGATGAATTTACATTACACGCGGCTTCGTGACGTTGAGCGTTGTATGCCTTCTTGAACCTCTTCTACAATGTTTGTATTGAAAAATTGTCCTACATGATATCTCATGACGTCTCTTGTGATAGCCTCGGGAAAATCCTTTTCCACACTCTTTGCAAATAAATTAGAAATAGGTTTTTCCATGACGGACTTTATCTTCTGCTAACATATTCTTCTTTAAATCTACTAGACACTTGTTACTCTCCACTTTGATGATGCGAACAGCTTAAGGATTAACAGTAAAATATTACAAAAGCATATAGCCAAGGTGGCAACAGTGAGGTTTAACCTCGTCAAGATAGCAGCTGTGAGGTTAGCGATGTCCTGTTGTTTAAAATTCCGTGCCCACGTGGTTAAACATGACAGCTGTTATTTTGACAGGTGTCAAAAAAGCACGTGGATTTTAAATTCCACGCCGCGACGAGCATAAGGCGGCAGCAATGAGGTTTATCGCCTTGAAGATGGCAGCAGAGAGGTTAGCGATGCTCTATTGTCTTAAAAGTGAGGTTAGGGTCCGTCAAGATGACAGCAGTCAAAAAACACGTGGCTAGCACGTGGATTTGTTTACAAACAAGAGCACGTGGTCGTGACGTCACGGTCACGTGGTATGCTGCATCAGCACGCGAAGTTCAAAATCTACGCCCATGTTGTTAGAACTTGTCAAAAGCACGTAGATTTTAAATTCCGCGTTCTACGTCTAAGCTAGCTTTCTCTATATAGGCCTGTGTATAGCCGCCATCTTGCGCAAGCGTCCATAGCCATCATCTTTCTCCATGTCCGACTCGTTGGCTGAACGGTCAGCGTACTGGCCTTCGGTTCAGAGGGTCCCGGGTTCGATTCCCGGCCGGGTCGGGGATTTTAACCTTAATTGGTTAATTCCAATGGCGCGGGGGCTGGGTGTGTGTGCTGTCTTCATCATCATTTCATCCTCATCACGACGCGCAGGTCACCTATGGGTGTCAAATAGAAAGACCTGCACCTGGCGAGCCGAACCCGTCCCGGGATATCCCGGCACTAAAAGCCATACGACATTTCATTTTCATCTTTCTCCATAAGAGCCCATGTATAGCCGCCATTTCGTGCAATCGCCCATGGCCGGCATTTTCTCCATAAGAGCCTCTGTATAGCCGCCATCTTGCACAATCGCCTATAACCGCCTCATAAGAGCCCGTGCATAGCCGCCATCTTGCGGAAGCGTCCCTAGGCCACCTTATAAGAGCCTAGGTACAGCAGCCATCTTGCGCAAGTGCCATCTTGTGCAATTAGATAGCCGCCAATTTGCGCAAGCGTCCCTAGGCCGTCTCATAAGAGCCTATGTATAGCAGCCATCTTGCGGAAGCGTCTCTAGGCCGTCTCATGAGAGCCTATGTATAGTAACCATCTTGCGCAAGCGTCCATAAGCCATCTCATAAGAGCCTGTGTATAGAAGCCATTTGCGCAAGTGTCCCTAGGCCGTCTCATAAGAGCCTATGTATAGCAGCCATCTTGCGCAAGCGCCCTTAGGCAGTCTCATAAGAAGCTGTGTATAGTCGCCATCTTGTGCAGTTAGATAGCCGCCATCTTGTGCAAGCGCTCCTAAGCCATCTCATAAGAGCCTATGTATAGCCGCAATATTGGGGAAGCGCCCCTAGGCCGTTTCATAAGGGTCTGTGTATAGCCGCCATCTTGTGCAATTGGTGTTGAGAAGGGCATCTTGCCCTAAAACTAAGGTTAGCCCCTTCAAGATGGCGGATGTGAGGTTAGGTCGCTCTCTTAGGCGTCGGGAAAAGCAACTAACCGTTAAAGTGAGGTTACGCCACTCGAGATGGCGACTGGGAGGTTAGGCTCGCTCTCTTTTGCAAAATCCGCAAATCGGTCTAGCCCTTCTACTATACTAGGGGTCAATGACCGTGGAGTTGGAATCGGCCTAGGTACACTACTAGGGGTCAATGACCTCCCGTCAAATTAAAAATTTCCCGCGTCAGCAGTCACGTGACCCGCTCCGCGGCTTCTGATTGGTCCGCTGTGGGAAACCGGGATGGTACTTAAGGCCACGCCCACTTCTTTCCCTCTTCCTATCCCTCCCAATCTTCTCATCTCCTCGCAATGCCCCTGTTCAGCTTAGCAGATGAGATAGCCTGAGTGAGGTACTGGTTCTCGTCCCCAGTTTTATCCCTCGACACAAATTCTCACGCTAGAGTACACTACCCTTGAGGAGGTAGATGTGGGATCCCTAGCTCAGTCCGAGGGAAAAACCAACCCTGGAGGGTAAACGGATTAAGAAAGAAAGAATGATATATATACTGAACAAAATATTTGGTATGATAATTACAATTCTGTAAAAAGCCGGTTTCAACCATGTTCAGCTCATCATAAGCAGGTATTTTTTATGTTTCTTAGCGCCACGTCTAGAGGTTTTATCATTATTTCTCAACAAAACTATTCAAAAACGTTATCGATGTGAACCTTTGGAACCAGGTACGGCGAACACAATAGCCATGCAAAATTTAACATCAGTGTCATCAGTAGGTGCAGGCTCCGTGGTGTAGGGGTAGCGTGCCTGCCTCTTACCCGGAGGCCCCGGGTTCGATTCCCGGCCAGGCCAGGGAATTTTACCTGGATATGAGGGCTGGTTCGAGGTCTACTCAGCATGTATGATTACAATTGAGGAGCTCTCTCACGGTGAGGTAGCGGCCCTGGTCTCCAAGGCCCTTCAAGGGCTGTTGCGCCATGGGGTTGTGTTGGTTGGTTGTCATCAGTAGGTTTTAGGAGAAAATATGTTTACGCCATTGATGCCACAAATAGATTACAACAAACACCAAAGAGTTGAGCGTTGCAGTATTTCTGTTTGTCTCCGGGAACTCGGCAACGGCAACGGTAAATCGTAGGCCCTAACCGCACTCGCTATATCCCTACGATGTATAGAACATTTTATCGCATAAATTATCGACTTAATATATTGTAAAGCAGCGGCGGTTCGTCCATAAAGGGCTTTTGGGCGCCGCCCTATCACCTTTCCAAAAACATTTAACGTTATTTCAATCTGTAACTGATTAACAGAAAGAGATGGACACATGTAGCGAAGTCGAACTCACGTGGTGTGCTATTCAGTTATACAATGTTATCTTTACTATTTCGGCTGTAAACATTTCGCTTTTCTATTTTCAGGGAAATGGCAAAGGCTTTCGGACCGTGGCTGCTGTGCAGCAAGCAGAATGTTTTTAGTCTTGAGGCACTCCGACTGTGGCTGGAGAGCCCTCAGCAGGTCTCTAGACTTAGCAAGTGTGCGGGATGCAGGAGGAGCCTGAAAGAGCGATATAGGCTTGTCGGGGGAAGAAAGAGTGCAGGTGGGTGTAAGCGCTGACCGGCGGAGCCCTCAGTAACATCACCAACCACTTTACAATGTAAGCCTGCCTAGGCTTTCCCCACCACGTCTTACATTCATTGTTATTAGAGATTAATCCCAAAACATTATACAAAACAATGAATTCCATTATACTGACTATTTAAACAATTCACTTCTATAAAGAAGCTAAAATAAAGATTCAAAATGTAACCATGACGTGACGGCACTATTTGTAGGGTAGTCAAATAGTTAAATACGTTTTCATGCTTCGAAATTTGAGCAAGGAGAGAGAAATTCGGGAGTGCACTGTGTATTTGTTTTCATGAATGTCGCTTATTATCGCTTGTGATTGTGATCAGTGAAACAGTGCAGTGCCATAGTAGACGGGATTGCATTAGCTGTCAACTTGTCAATGTGTGCATCGATTATTATTGTATTATTATTAATTTAAAATTATCGTGGGTCTGGTCAGTGAAAACTGGACCGATTGGGGAGGGGGGGGGGGATGAAGATGGCGGCACAGCCCTGCCAGAGCAAAATGTCACGAACCGCCACTGCTGTAAAGGCTCGATTAAATTGACTGAGTTTATTAGGTATTGACTGAGTTTATTAGGTACTAGCCGGCGAGTCAGCTAGTGCGATAGTGATGATGACACAAAACTTTCCACTCGTTCAGTAGTCAACTAGCTAGCGAGTTTGTTGTTGTTTCTTCTTTCATTTGCAGAACTTCTCCGGCTGTTCAAGCGTTAAAAAATGAAATAGAACGAAAATAATATTGTGGAATTTCTTAACTTCTACCAACAGTATCCCCTGTTATGACATATTAAAGACAAAGACTACTGCAACACAAAATATAATGAACTTAATGGAAAACACTTAATTGGTGGCTATTGGGACTGCCATTCTCATTTTCGTATCACGCCACTTTTTTTTAGCATTCCATCTACCATCTGCAGTAAATGATCAAAATGAGTTCAGTCCACTTGTAGACACTGAAATAAGAAACCACCGGGATACTCGTAGCTTGTCCACTAGCAACTATGATGACACAATGAAATGAAATAAAAAACACTTTAAATAATGTAGATGTATCCAGCAAATTTAGATATGTTTACAGTGTTCTCCCTTTTTTTACAAGCCATATATTTACATGAGAGGTAATACTTATTGTACAGGGGGACGTAATTTCTTTTTTCTTTTTTTGCTATTTGCTTTACGCCGCACCGACACAGATAGGTTGTTATTATGGGATACCACGTAAAACCATCTTCAGGACTGCCGACGGTGTGATTCTAATTTTATTTTTTACAATTTGCTTTAGGTCGCACCGACAGAGATAGGTCCTGTGGCGACGATGGAATAGGAAAGGCCTAGGAAGTGGAAGGAAACGGCCGTGGCCTTAATTAAGGTACAGCTCCAGCATTTGCCTGGTGTGAAAATGGGAAACCACAGAAAACCATCTGCAGGGCTGCCGACAGTGGAGCTAGAACCCACCATCTCCCGATTACTGGTCGCACTTAAGCGACTGCAGCTAGTTGTGACCTGAGTACTAAGTACAAGCCCACACGCCAGCGAGTAGCGAGTAAATTTGCCCGGCTTTCAACTTTTCTCGCAGAATGTTTACAATCTGCCAGTTAGCTAGTGAGCGATTTTACTAGCAGCTGGTAAATTCGCCGGCTAGTAGCTAGTAAACTCGCTCAATGTAATCGAGCCTTAAGAGCATATTGAAGACTTAAACACGGCCAAAATGCATCCGGAATACTACCCACTTTTTGAAGTGTTGCAAGTTCAATGACGACCGACAGTTCCTTCTTTATAACCTCGAGTATATGACATCTGAGAATTGTATTGCTTCAGGCTCTTTACAGTAACCTTTCTGGATGGCATTCAGTTTCATTTCATGAACGAGTATAATAACAGTTTCTTCTTCTACTGTGTAGCAGAAGGTTTCTCTTAACCACAGACGTCAAGCTTCCGAAATATAATACTGCCGATGAAAGTGGGATTTGGTTGATTTCCTTGAGGAATCAATGAAGTGTATAGGGATGTCATGCTCAATATACTTATCTAAACTGAGAGGTTATGCTCATTGTTCTTATGCTCATTACATGGTACGATACGTACAGAACGGTTAGAAAGTTAAAATAAATAATTTTGACTTTTCATTCCGTCAGCAAGCGACAAGCCCCAAATTACTTCGAGCGGGTGATAAGATAAACATCTAAAAACTGAACAAGAAATTAATGCGTTTGCATAAGTAACAGATTATAAACTGAGAGGAAAGACCCTAACGTGTGTTTGAGTTAACATATATTTAATTTAATTCACAATATTCACAATGCAATAGTTCAGTCATCATGTTAGTGAATCCCACATAAGGAAGCTTCTGTGTTGGCTTATATATAGTCTATTACATACATTGCATCATAAAATAATTTCAAAGACAAGTGGCTAAAAGTTGTTTAATGGGAAGTACAAATATGACACCCGCTTAGTCTTGATTTATTTATTTTTCTTTTACCATTCCTATTATTGGAAAATTATCGTTCGTTCGTGCGTAATCTGGTTACCCTACAGGGTCGGTTTTTCCCTCAAACTCTGCGAGGGATCCCACCTCTACCGCCTCAAGGGCATTGTCCTGGAGCTTCAGACTCTGGGTCGGAGGATACAAGTGGGAAGGATGACCAGTACCTCGCCCAGGCGGCCTCACCTGCTATGCTGAACAGGGGCGTTGTGGGTGGATGGGAAGTTTGGAAGGGATAAACAAGGAAGAGGGAAGGAAGCGGCCGTGGCCTTAAGTTAGTTACCATCCCGGCATTTGCCTGGAGGAGAAGTGGGAAACCACAGAAACCACTTCCAGGATGGCTGAGGAGGGAATCGAACCCCCCTCTACTCAGTTGACCTCCCGAGGCTGAGTGGACCCCGTTCCAACCCTCGTACCACTTTTCAAATTTCGTGGCAGAGCCGGGAATCAAACCCGGGCCTCTGGGGGTGGAAGCTAATCACACTAACCACTACACCACAGAATTGGAAAAATATAATAATTTTATATGTGTACAAATTTTTCTTAAATGAAATAAAAACACTAAATAATTTAGATGTATCCAGCAAATTTAGATATATTTACAATATTCTTCCTTTTTTTTAAGTCCTACATTTACATGATAAAACATTATAACAAGAGTTGTAATGCTTATTGTACAGAGGGACTTAGTATGATCTAAGTACTAAATTATTACAGTGGTGATTAATTGTTGGACGTGGAGATATTCAAATAGTAATGATAATACTTTTAATAGCCTGTAATGTTTTGGAAGGAGTTAGCGTGGGCGAAAATTGATTATATGATTCATATCTGAAGAAGCCAGGTGTTCAGCCATACTTTTAGCTTTGGCCATTTCCTCATCTATATATATAAAATAAGAGTTTTATCTGTACATTGCTCAGAATTTGAAAATAATGGTATTTCTGTATCGGTCAGGTCCACAGTAAAAAGGTAATGTACTTTTTACTTTTCCGTAATTTCTGTCTGTCTGTCTGTCTGTCTGTCTGTCTGTCTGTATGTATGTACACGCATCACTAGAAAACGGTTAAATATAATTTAATGAAAATCGGTATACAAAGTCGGGGAATAAGTCGCTACAGTCTAGGCCATAAATAATTTTATTTACGCT
This sequence comes from Anabrus simplex, assembly GCF_040414725.1. Lineage (NCBI taxonomy): Eukaryota > Metazoa > Arthropoda > Insecta > Orthoptera > Tettigoniidae > Anabrus > Anabrus simplex. Next base: position 56,353,270 of record NC_090272.1, on the reverse strand, counting down.
AATAGAAATGGTAGTTTAGGGGAAGGCCTAAAATTTAATTTTCAAATATTTATGTTAATAGTGGTCCTATCTTAATGAAAATTGGTATTCAAAGTCGCGGAATATGTCACTACAATCTAGGCTATAAATAATTTTAATCACACTCAGTGAAATGGTAGTTTAGGGATAGTAAAAAATTTAATTCTTAAATATTTACGTTATGAGTGGTCCTATCTCAATGGAAATTGGTATACATAGTCGGATAATTAGCCACTATAATACAGAATACGAATCATTTTATTCACGCTGAGTGAAATGGTAGCTTAGGGGAAGGCCTAAAATTTAATGCTCAAATATTTATATTATTAGTAGTCCTATCTATAAATACTGCATGACTTAAGTTATATAGAATTAAATTTTCGACAATTTATGTCTTATACATTTTCCCTTACCGGCTATGATAACAGAGATATTCATGAATTTGTAATTTTGTTGCTAAGTCCATATCAACGCCGAGCCACGAGAAAATGGGTTAACGGAACTTAATGAAAATCGGTATATAGAGTCGGGGAATAAAAAACAACAGTCTAAGCTATAAATAAATTTATTCACCCTGGATGAAATTGTAGTTTAGGGGAAGGCGCCTAAAATGTAATTTTTAAATACCTATGTTATTGGTCCTATCGAAAAGTATTACATAACAAAATTTATAGAGAATACAATTTTCGATCATTTATGTTTTACTCAGTTTTACTGTACTGACTATGGTAAGAGTGGTATTTCAGAGTCGGAAGAAAACTAAATGTGAAGGCCTACAATATCGAAAGCGCATAACATTGATCAACAATAACATAATTTTCACCATTGTTTGTTGTGATGGTCATTGTCTCTTATGCTGTCTCTCAACTCCGATAGATGGGATTACTGCTGCGTACCGATTATAACAGTCTGACTAAATATTGGCCGGAAATAGCTGGGGAGTTAGAAAACTTTATTCTTTAGCATGCCATTCCTCTGGTTCATACATTTTCTGATACAGCTGGTACGTAACACACTGGATCATCATAGTATTCCAGCTATTCGATCTTTACTCTCTGACGCGCTGTTTTGAATGAGTAGTGTGCACACTTAGGCCTAAGGCAAAGGCTCACTTAGTAGTAGTAGTATGACCTGGTCTAGAATTACAATTCAGGCCTATTCCAAATGATAGCACCACAATTCACTAAATAACTCAAAATTCAATCCTCAAAAGAGTCGTTTCTTATGAAAAACCTCTTCCTCTTCACTTTTATTAAATTCTATATTCATTTTATTCCAAATTAGCAGTGAAGAGGGGGTTTCTCCTCTGGCTTGGATGAAAAATTTGCCTCCAAGTAAGATAGATTTTTCCGCCGCCAGTGTAGTGAATTAAGATTTTCCGACTCATCCGGTACTCCTAGGAAACAGATTAGTAAAAGGGCATAGTTTTTGCCCAGGGAGTCTCCACTATTCGACCCCCTCCCCGCTGAAAAAGACAAAAAGTGTTCACGGATCACGGCTGTCTGCAGCTTTGATCATTCCAGCTCTGGAACTATGGACTGTTAGATCGGCACCGTAGTCCTGTTCGTTAAAAGTGAGAAAATATGTGATTTTTCATCTGATCGAGTATTTCATATGAAGGCATTGCATTTAACCGCGCCATTCCTACTCAGGGCCGGATTAACGGGGGGGCTAAAGGGGCTGCAGCCCCGGGCCCCGCGTGCTAAGGGGCCCCGGCCCTTGGCCGAACCTAAAATTGTACAAAAAGGCCTGCTGCTCCACCTTCGTGCATGTATATGAATATTTACGCTCGCAAAATATCGAACATGCACTCTTCCTTCCTTCCTTCCTTCCTTCCTTCCTTCCTTCCTTCCTTCCTTCCTTCCTTCCTATCAGCTGTCCACGTTAGTATCTCATCACTGCTGGAATCAATTACCGTCCGGAGACACACATCCTCGCTACTTACGCACTGTAATTATTGTAAAGGTTATTGCTAATGAAAATTTATATCTGGCAGCTTGCGAGTACGGGCAGAGGGGGAAGGGGTAAGAGGTCTAGGAAGTGAGCGGGAGGGGACAGGGGAAGCACGGTGGAATACGCATGCTATACTATATCTTTGCATCAGGAAGAGAACTTCCAGTTCACCTCTGATTATTGAACCATTCGTAAGTTACAACTGTAATGTTCTTGTAAAATGGATAGAAAATATCCTAGAGGTGCCAAAACACGCAAGTTCTGTTTTGTATGTCGATTTGATAGTGATGATGAGACAAATGTAAAAGATGTTTTGGCATTATGAAATATTAACATGAAAAATAGAGAAAAATTGTAGTCTATTTCAACATTTCCCTATTCATCAATTTAAGTGGAAGTAGTTCTATAACGACTATGCTAGTTTTATGTGTTATTACGAAGAAGGGGCCCCACATTTTTAAATAGCCCAGGGCCCCCAAACACCTTAATCCGGCACTGTTCCTACTGACGTCATTGTAATGACGTATGCTCATTTCATTTGGGAAAACCACTAAGACGGTCTTTTTGAGGATGTAAAAATGCAGGTGGGGAGTGAGTGTCTACCATTATAATGAAAACTACCCAACCTGATTGTGACTGATGGTAGGCAAGCGGGACTGCCATTACAATGAAAATTCCCTAACTCAGTCTTCATATGAGAAAAGACGTTTGGTGAGTTCCCCGTCACGTTTCTAGGGTAACGTTAAGAGCTACGCAATTTAATACAATCTGGCTCACAACGCGTACACTACCTAACTTAGAATTCTGTATGCAATGTAAAATTCCGTAGCGAAGCACGGGTACATCAGCTAGTCTTTAATATTCCTGGGGTGTAGATTATTAAAAATACCGGTACGTGGTCCTAGATTTACTGCATGTCTCTGTTCAAGAACTGCGTTTCTATTTGGGATTGTTAATGTAGATCTCAGTTGTAGTCTAGTGCCATGGCAAGTACGTGTCTGGTCCTGGAATCTGTGGTAGTTCTTTACGGTGTGTGTTGTCACAACTTTGCGTCTAACTGTGTTATGTTTAAAACCTGAGCTAAATTGACAATTTTATCAGAGAAAAAGAAAAAAAATGCCCATGCATAGCTTTTTTTTTCCAGGGGGACCCCCGAAGCCCGCTCCCCCCGCGTGACCATCGACTCAATCTACATGGCCTCCGACATGCTATTATTTCTAAGAAGAAGAAAGAGATAGCAGGGAGGAGTGGGAAGTGATACAAGGAGTATCTGCCGGTTTCCGAGTCAGACTCGCTACCATGCATAGCTTTATGTATTTGCTTATGGGTGATGGATAGAGGGATTATATACTTGTCCAGTGCCCCACCCAATCCTATAATTCTATACTGAAATACAGAATTGACAAGTGCATAATAAACGTTGACCATACACAAATAATAAATGATGAACATCTGAAGGGAAAAGGTTTAATAGTATAGAATATGCACTACGATCTTATATTAAGGGATACGGAAGGAGGGGACGACATGTTTATATTATAATCCTTTATTTCGGAAAATGTCTTTGCTATAAGACACAGTATTGTACAATTTTCCGACGGACGAATTGAAATCAACAGCGTCATATGCCCTCACTCTATATGAATACCATGGAGAGGTTTGGAACAAAATCCAGGCTTTTAGCTCGCATTCTAGTGATTAGAACAAGCTGATAGTGATTCTTTTCGACCACCGGGACTCAAACTCACCAACCACGGTGTCAGACCACAAAGACTTGACGCTACTCTTTCTGCCTGTCAACGTGTTGTGGTGTTCTCAGGAGAAATCAGAACTACAGGTTGAAGACCTCAGAAACTGACACAAAATTTCCCAGTCATACAATACGAGAATAGAATTGGAACACGTCCCTTTAAGCTGAAAGGAAATACAATATATCGATCCGCTGCTAATTTTATTTCACTCCAATTAATCAACTACCGTTTCTATTATTTATATTGCTTTATTACGAATTACATTTGTACTCGTGTAATAGAACTCTAACATAAATTCGTCCATGTAGTTGTTTAATGTGAATGTTTTAGGGGAGTGGATCTAGCAGTAGCAAGAAGAGATTTAAAAGTCTAATTACAAACGTTAAAAGAGTAGCAGGTTTTTTTTAGTTTTGTTTCTCAAGAGATACTCGCTGTGTATAAACCGGCTGCTTAGCTGAAAGAAGGCAGGTGACGTAATTCAGCCGTACAAGCTACATCGACCAATCACTGGGCTTCAAGTGCTTGTCCAGATGAATCGCCTATCGTCTGCTTCTCAGATCTTTTACCTGAGGGTAGAATGAGACTTCTCTGGCATTTAAACATTTCTCTCCGTGTGTTCTAATAGCTCTGGCCTCCGTACCATCTGCCTGCAAATTATAAACAGTGAAAACGCGCCGTTAAAAGAATAACGAGTTACGTTAAATCTAAGCTCTTCATTTTCGCTTCTCAACTGTTTGTGTTTTTTCCTAACCCAGCGAGTGTCATTAAAAGTAAAATTGGACCGGTGTGTTTTCCAATCTGACAGGACTAATTTGGTAGAAAAAAAGAAAGAACTGTGCTATTCACATATTTTTTTTCTCTCTGACCATTGTCTTCCTGATAAAACATTCATCTTGCTCGGCAATTGCAGTGCTTTCAACCATGAGAAAAACGCGTGTGATGTTCGCGGTGAGTACCACTTCCATTGTTACTTTAGAAAAGCAGACAGATAAAGGCGTATTACTCAATGCTGCCTTAATTAAGGTGAAATGTTTTACATCACTGTTGCTGTTGAGAGCAAGTGCTGTTAGAACAAGCAATATAGTAAGACTATGTCATAATTCTGACTTAGATCAAACGGTTCATTGTTGCGTTCTGTCATATATGTTGACTGATTTTCGTAGCTTCTGTTTTGGAGGCAGATCACGTGTTGTCGTGTGGAATACTGAGCGTACTTTGATAAATAATACTGCTAGAGGAATCATACCTAAAGAACCTTTGGAATTACCAAGAAAATTATAAATAATATAACTGTAATTATATAATAATTATAAATAATACAAAAATATTAATGGTTTTACCTAGCAAATACCAAAATAGAGTCAAAAACGGTGGACACATCAGGAAGGGGCTCGCGAAAGAACGTCATACTAACATGTCTAAAAACATCTGATTTAATCGTTTTGAAAAAGTAGAAATAATAACTGAAGATAATTCAAGTCCACCTCTATGGTGTAGTGGTTAGCGTGATTAGCTGCCGACTCCGGACGCCCGGGATCGATTTCCGGCTCTGCCACGAAATTTGTTGAAAAGTGGTACGAGGGCTGGAACGGGGTCCACTCAGCCTCGGGAGGCCAACTGAGTAGAGGTGGGTTCGATTCCCACCTCAGTCTTCCTCGAAGTGGTTTTTGCCGTGGTTTCCCAATTCTCCTCTAGGCAAATACCGGTTTGGTGCCTACCTTAAGGCCACGACCGCTTCCTTACCTCTTCCTTGTCTATCCCTTCCAATCTTTCCTCCCCCCCCCCACAAGGCTCCTGTTTAGCATAGCAGGTGAGGTCGGTTCGGCGAGGTACTGGTCCTCTCTCCCAGTTTTATCCCCCAACCCAAAATCTCACGCTCCAGGACACTGCCCTCGAAACGGGATTCTTCGCTGAGTCCGAAGGAAAAGCCCACTATGGAGGGTAAACGGATTAGAAAGAAGAAAGAAAGAAAGAAAGAAAGAAAGAAAGAAAGAAAGAAAGAAAGAAAGAAAGAAAGAAAGAAAATTCAATTTTAACCAGTTTTTGCGGAATGCGGCTATCGACTGTGTTATTTATCGATTCTGTGTTAAAATTACAGTACAGTTCAAAGCAGGGGATACAAGTGATGACTGATTATTAATAGAGGGGATTTTAAAATAGTAGGGGATTTATGTTTCGAAGTTAATTCATATATTTTAAATTTTCTCGGGAATTCCAAAGTTTCTTTAGGTATGATTCCTCTAGCAACAGACATAATACAAATTACCTCCCAGTGACTGACATTAAACGGTATTTGAAACATAAATGTTGGCAGCATGGTTTATAAATATTCTTCTTCTCCCTGCCCACCTCTTGTGGTTGTTGCTTTTGTTATGGCAATATTTTTTCTATAGAATGCTTGTTCTCTGTGTTCTCTGGTTAGTGTGATTAGCTGTCACCCCCGGATGCCCGGCTTCGATTCCCGGCTCTGCCTCTAAATTTGAAAATGGTACGAGGGCTGGAATGGGGCCCACTCAGCCTTGGGAGGTCAACTGAGTAGAGGGGCCTCAATTCCCACCACAGCCATTCTCGAAGTGGTTTTTCGTGGTTTCCCACTTCTCCTCCAGGCAAAGGCCTGAATGGTACCTAACTTAAGGCCACAACCGCTTCCTTGTCTTCCTTGTCTATTCCTTCCAATCTTCCCCTGTTCAGCATAGCAGGCGACGAGGCCGCCTGGACGAGGTACTGGTCTTCCTTCCCAGTTTTACCCCCCCCCCCCGACCCAAAGTCTCACGCTCCAGGACACTGCACTTGAGGCGGTAGAGGTGGGATCCTTCGCTGAGTCCGAGCGAAGAGCCAACCCTGGACATTAAAGGCTTAAGAGAGAAAGAAAGAAAGAAAAGAAAGAAAGAAAGAAAGAAAGAAAGAAAGAAAGAAAGAAAGAGAAGTATAATAACCGAAACAGAATTATTCTCTCTCTCTCTCTCTCTCTCTCTCTCTCTCTCTCTCTCTCTCTCTCTCGTATTGGTAATAAAGGAGGGAAAAAACAGCATGCTGTAGTCACTTTGTTTTGTTCTGTCGGTGGTGGTACGAGTCTACGTCGAAGAGGGGAAACCAGAAGGGACACATTTGACACAGATGGAAGGGACTGAACAAAAAACAGCCCCGTCATATTGGGTTGAAATATACAACACTGTTCCACATAAGGGTTTGGCGGTTTGCCGATACAGCCGGGCGTAAGACTTTTTCATTATTTTTATCTATGGTCTTCACCCTCTGTCATGTCCGACTCCATGGCTAAATGGTTAGCATGTTGGTCTTTGGTCACAGGAGTCCCGGGTTCGATTCACTGCAGGGTCGGGAATTTTAACCATAATTGGTTAATTTCGCTGGCACGGGGGCTGGGTGTACGTGTCGTCTTCATTATCATTTCATCCTCATCAGGATGCGCAGGTCGCCTATGGGTGTCAAGTAAAAGACCTGCATCTGGCGAGCCGAACTTGTCCTTGGACACTCCCGGCACTAAAAAAGCCATACGCCATTTCATTTACCCTCTGTCATGCAAGACTCTAATATATAATGTGCTCCTAGCTATTAAACCGCTGATTTTCAGCCGGATTGAGTAGCTCAGATGGCAGAGCGCTGGTGACTTAGACCAAGCTGGTAGGTTCGATACTGGTTCAATATAGTGGTATTTGCAAGTGCTCAATTTCGCGTGAATAGATATACCAGGTCGTAGAATAATTCCAGGGAGACCAAATTCCTGTGTCTTGGCGTCACCTAAACTGTAAAAATAGTGATTAATAGGACGTAGAACCAAGTAGTTTGGTACTCGATTTTCGAAAGTAGTGTATGGGGTCAAGAAGTGCCAAGAGAAGAATAAAAAAAAATAGTGTAGATGAAATGAAAGCTAGATGAAAGTCTTTTGATTTGACTCCCTAGGCGACCTGCGCGTCGTAATGAGGATGAAATGATGATGAAGACGACACATACACCCAGCCCCCCGTGTCAACGGAATTAACCAATTATGGTTAAAATTCCCGACCCTGCCGGGAATCGAACCCAGGATCCCTGGGACCAAAGGCCAGCACGCTAACCATTTAACCACGGAGACGGACATTAGTGTAGATGCATTAGTTACATAGGTTTGCAAAGAATAGGGTGGCACGAATACCTGCATCAAACCAATTTATCAACTGATAACCCTAACATCGATCCCGGCCAATGCTTGTGGGATGTTTGAAATGAAAATGAGATTCGGATTCCACGTAAAACCGGAGTTCATCGAGTGAGATGGGTGCGTGGTTAGGGCCGCGTAGCTAAAACTTGCATTCGGGAGGTGGTGGTTCGAACCCTACAGTCGACAGCCCTGAAAATGGTTTTCCGTGGTTTTCGCACCTTCACATCAGGCAAATGCTGGACCTGCACCTTAATTAAGGCCACGGCCACTTCCTTCCCAATCCTAGGCCTTTCCTATCCCGCCGTCGCCACGGGACCTATCTGTGTCGGTGCGACGCAGTCCTGAAGATGGTTTTACGTGGTTTCCCATAATAACAATAAACAATTTTGCTTTATGTCGCACCAACAAAGATAGGTCCTGGCCTTAATTACGGTACAGGGCCGATGACCAAGCTGTTAAGCCGCTTTAAACAACAAGTACGATCATCATTAAGGTACAGTCCCAGCATTTGTCTGGTGTGGAAATGGGACCCCATGGAAAACCATCTTCAGTATTGCCGACAGTGGGGTTCGATCCCATTATCTCCCGAATGCAACCTCACAGCGGCGCGACGCTAACCGCATGGCCAAGTCGCTCGGTAAGTAATAATTTCGTGTGGCTATTTCTAGTCTGGTGCAGCCTTTGTAAGACAGACCTTCCGAGGAGTGTGGACAGCATGTGCCTTGTATAGAAAGCTGCATGTTATTGTAGTGGAGGATGGTGTTAAGTGTTGTGTATGAGTTGCAAGGATGTTGGAAACACGACAAAAATCTAGTCCCCGAGCCAAAGAAATTCACAATCGACAAACCTTGCGGCCCTCTGAACCGAAGACAACTATTCTGATCATTCAGCCAAGGAGTCGAGCAATTCTTAACTGAAACAGTATTTCTTTAATACAGTGCGGTTCTTAGTAATTCTCAGCTGATTAGCTGAATGGTCACGTTAGTGCCCTTTGGTTGATAGGACTCCGGTTTCAATTCCCGACCGTCGTGGATTTTACCTGAGTTTTGTTAGTTCCTGCAACTCGAGGACTGGGTATTTTTGTTTTTCTTAATACATATCTCTTCAAGTACACTTCACACTCCACAGTATTAACCAGCGCAATAATGAATACATCCCTCCACATACGGTAGGCGCCATGAAGGGCGTTCGGCCGTAAAACTGGGACAAATCCCCATGAAGTGCCGACCCCAAGGAGAAGAAGAAGTATAAGAAGAAGAAGTGCAGCTTTTAGTAATATAGATACCACTGTTGATGACGATAGCGATATTTCAAGCACATTTTGTCTTGTAAAGTGAAAATATACTACGAAGAACCAGGAGATATTTACTTCTATATTTCCGATTTTATAGAATTAGAATTTCGATATTTGTTTTAATTCTTCTATAAAATCGTAAAGAGGACCTTTGGAAACGTTCCAGAGAAGTTACAGATAATGCTGAAGGTAAATCAACAGTTTGGAGGTGGTTCAAAACAGGTATTTGATTTTAGAAGGTGTGGATCACTCTGGAAGACCTTGAGCAATGGCTGACGACCTCATAAAGGAACAAACGCGGGCCAACCCAAAATAAAGAGCTCGGTTATTAGCAGAGACACAGAAAATTCCCAAATCTAGTCTTCTCCAGCAATACTCTGCTGTTTGGCTCGTACAAAATCCATCAGGGAAGCATTGTGATGTGCTCCGAAAATGGAAAGAAATGAACAGTGACTGGAGACATGAGTACACACTGCGATCTGCCGAATTATCATGCATGGATAATGAGACATGTTGTGACACTATTTCTCGTCAAATTGTGTAGATTCCTTTATTATATTAATATTGAACATGTTCATCAATAAACCGAGAGTCGGCTACGCTGTGAACTTATATTTGATAGATGTTTGATTTGAATTCCACCATCGGCAGCTCTGCGGATGGTTAATATGAACATGTTAACTAAAATACATGAAGTCCATAGTTGAGTGGTTTTCAAACATTAGACTGGGCCGATGACCTAGATGTTAGGCCCCTTTAAACAGCAAGCATCATCATCATCATCAAACATTAGACTGAACAGTCTGCTAATATGTAATTAAGTTATAGAGCATTATAAACATTTAACTCAACTCCATCATTAAAATTGCCAAAATTATGTCACTTCGAAGAAATTACAAAAAACGGATATGTGGGACAAATTTTGGCATACCGAGCTCAATAGCTACAGTCGCTTAAGTGTGGCCAGTAGCTAGTATTCGACAATTGTCTTGCAGGTGCACTCCGATTTCGTCGGGCGGTTAAGGCCAGATATCGGTCCTGCTGTCGGGTGGTTACCCATGGTCGACCTGATACTGGCCTACGACTAACATCTCCTGTGTCTCGATATTGTCTCCAAAGCCTGGAAATGACACTTTGTGGCACATTCAATGATACGGCGACTTCGGTCTGTGTCTGGCCTGCTTCCAGGCGGCCGAGTATTCTACCCTGCAAAACGGGGTCTAAATGGCGTCGTTGTGCCATTATGTTGTCACTTTCACCACGAGGCTACACTCCGCACACTATAAAAGGGGAAACACGACTGAGGGAATATGGGGCGCAGGCACTGGCTGTGTTTACCTTGCGGTTACGCCGCTAGTCAAAGCAGGGAACACTCCTCTCCTATACAGAGCGAACACGTAATGTTGGTAGGTGCATATGTCGTGCGATTTGCGGTCTATTTCCTGTTGTCCTGCTTATTCGTAACTTATGCTTAACATTTGGGCACTAGTGTACATAAGTGACCATAAAATTGTAATCGCCGTTTCCTGATTGTACCTGTGATTTTTTCTGTGATGGATATCATGTGATTTATTTTTCATCCAGGTTCCATTTTCGCATTTTGGTCCTAAGATTTCCTGAAAATTTTTCTTTCTTGTTTTTCCATCATATTTATTCGATATTTGCCACCGATTATAATAGTTTCAGATGCATAAAATGCTTCTGCTTTAAATGAAAACCTACAACATGTTTTCCAGTCATTAACCGGGTCGGGGATGGAATGAAGCAGATATAGGCTATTAGTACGATGGGGTCGCCACTCCCAAAGTGATTTATTAATGAGTGATAGATGCTATGAAATGAGAATGGAGAGTGTTGCTGGAATGAAAGATGACAGGGAAAACCGGAGTACCCGGAGAAAAACCTGTCCCGCCTCCGCTTTGTCCAGCACAAATCTCACATGGAACGACCGGGAGCGGTGAGAGGCCGACGCGCTGCCGTCTGAGCCACGGAGGCTCTCTCTGTTTTAACTACTGTGTTTTAATGTCTTACTTTTACCTTTTTTGATATAGTTCTTTTATTGTATCTGTTCCAAGGAATTCTGTATGCTCTTTGAAGTTTTGCAATTATTTCATTGTTAGCTTGCTGATTTAACCTTGCTGCTTCAATAATTTCACCTAGATACTTAAATTTGTCTACATGAGCAATATTTCCATATTTGGCGATTAACTGTTGACTGTTGAAACCTGATCTAGTGTCTTCCATATACTTTGGCTTTTCATAAGAAATCTGGTGTCCTGTTTTGGCTGCTATTTCGTGGAGTTTTCCTACAGACTGGATTGCTTCTTGTCTGTTGTTACGATAGCAATGTCAGCAGCAAATGCTAGGCAATTAAGGTGAATTTTGTTTTGGAAACATCTAACAATATTTATACCATTAACTTCATTTTTTCATATCCTAATCCTTTTTTTCAGAACTAAATCAAACAGTACGGGGGATAATCCATCCCCTTGTCTGACTCCTGTTTTGATTTCAAATGGTTTAGAAATGTCTCCTAAAAATGTTACTTTCGATGTTGTGACGATTAATGTTTGCTCGATCAATTCTTTTGTTTTCTTGTCAACTTGGAATTCCTCTAGCACGTTGAACACTGTCTGTCGGTCTACGGAGTCGAATGCCTTTTTGAAGTCAATAAATGTTACCACTGTTTGTCTGGATTTTCGATTTTGAAGAATAGTTCTAAGTTTGAAAATTTGCTCTACACACGATTTCTCTTTTCGAAATCCTGCCTAATATTCACCAATTAAGCGCTCGGTTTTTTCTTCCAAACTATTAAGCAAGGATTTAGAGAGGATTTTATAGATTATCGATAGTAGAGAAATTCCTCTGTAGTTGACCATAACTGATTTGTTCCCTTTCTTATGAAGTGGGTGAATTACTCACTTGTTTCGATTAAATTAGGGAAACAAGGCATATATTATTACTATTATTATTACCTACTGTCCGCCTCTGTGGTGTAGTGGTTAGCGTGATTAGCTGCCACCCCCGGAGGCCCAGGTTCGATTCCCGGCTCTGCCACGAAATTTGAAAAGTGGTATGAGGGCTGGAACGGGGTCCACTCAGCCTCGTGAGGTCAACTGAGTAGAGGTGGGTTCGATTCCCACCTCAGCCATCCTGGAAGTAGTTTCCCATGGTTTCCCACTTCTCCTCCAGGCGAATGCCGGGATGGTACCTAACATAAGGCCACGGCCGCTTCCTTCCCTCTTCCTTGTCTATCCCTTCCACTCTTCCCATCCCTCCACAAGGCCCCTGTTCAGCATAGCAGGTGAGGCCGCCTGGGCGAGGTACTGGTCATACTCCCCAGTTGTATCCCCCGACCAAGAGTCTGAAGCTCCAGGACACTGCCCTTGAGAGGTGGGATCCCTCGCTAAGTCCGAGGGAAAAACCGAACCTGAAGGGTAAACAGATGATGATGATGATGATGATGATTATTATTATTACCTACTTATTTATTTATTTATTTATTTATTTATTTATTTATTTATTTATTTATTTATTTATTTATTTATTTATTCACAGCGTTATGCCAAACTGAGGAGCACGCTTGAACTTATTTAAACTGATTATTTTGCTTTCTTCTCTCCCAAAATCTCTTCATCCTCTCACTGAAATTCTTCTTACATTCTTCTGTCCGGGTTTTTTTAGTTCTAGAAACAATGATTATTAATCGGTGTTCTGAAAGCAGTTCGGTTCATCACAGTTCCTGGTTGATGTTGATTTCCTGAAGATCTGAGTCTTTCATTTAGCCAGTTGTTCTATTATTATTATTATTATTATTATTATTATTATTATTATTATTATTATTATTATTATTATTATTATTATTATTATTATTTCAATTTCCACTTAAAGAACCGCACGGAAAATTTCGGAAAACTCACCAGCTAGGCTACATTAGCGACGTTGCCAAGTCGGTAACAATACAGCCAGTAGGTAATAAGTTAAAGAGATTTCTCGTAGTATCGTTGTACTAGATCCCCTCTGTTAGTTGAAAAACGAACGTGGGATGAGAATAAATCTTCAGTCTTTTAAGCCGCAAGCGCTGAGGCAATCCCGATGCAGCAGATAGCCACTCGTAGGTCGTGATTCCCGCGCCGTAACCTTTCGCTTACATGCAACCGCCGCCCCATAAGTACTGCAAGATAGCCTTGACGATGAGCTCTGCAAAAATATAAACATATTTTAGAGAGTGAAACTGGTTGAGGCGAGGGAAAAAGAAGCAGCATGACACATAGAATCGAATTCCTTGACTTCAGCTGGGTCGAATTCAAGGAGGGCAAAAGGTCTTCCGTAAGAACAAATGGGGATCAGAATAAGAGGTGATTCTCAAATTGTCCTTGTTTTACAATCTGCATTTTTGACACAAATATTTCTTATGGATGGGGTCCAGTTGATTGATTTCGTATTCGCTGTTACGTATTTACATCAATATAATAATAATAATAATATATCGAACCGACAGGCCTTGAAAACGTCTCGCAACGAACTCGTCTCCAATAAATTAAAAAAGCATTAGGGTTAGTCCAAAACATCTACAACAAAAAATTCCATGCCAAGACATACAAAAGTTTGGCATTACAACATAGTCATAAAACCAACAGTCCTTTACGTAAGTCAAACACTGGAACTCAACAGAAAACAAGAACTTGAAGAAATCAAACTATTATTATTATTATTATTATTATTATTATTATTATTATTATTATTATTATTATTATTTGCTTTACGTCGCACCGACACAGATAGGTCTTATTGCGACGATTGGATAGGAAAGGAGAGGAAAAGAAGCGGTCGTGGCCTTAATTACGGTACAACCTCAGTATTTGCCTGGTGTGAAAATGGGAAACTATGGAAAACCATCTTCAGCGCTGCCGACAGTGGGGATCAAACCCACTATCACCCGGCTGCAAGCTCACAGCTGCGCGGCCCTAACAACATGAAGAGAGGAGGATCATTAGGAAAATCTTAAAAGCAAGATACATCCAAGACAATCAATCAAAACAAGGGAAACGTTCTCAAACATCGAAATTGACATGAGGAAAAGACGAATGAAATTCTTCGGACAGCTCACTTGAAAATCGATTGACAAAAAAGATAAAATATTATGTAACCTCACTTACGAACTCAACACCCTGGCTTAGCGACCTTTGAAAGGACACCATAAACGCAAACATATGTTCAACAGACATTCTAGAAAGAGACATATTTAGACCCAAAGCATACAATTGGTCCGCCTCTGTGGTGTAGTGGTTAGTGTGATTAGCTGCCACCCCCGGATGCTCGGGTTCGATTCCCGGCTCTGCCACGAAATTTGAAAAGTGGTACGAGGGCTGGAACGGGGTCCACTCAGCCTCGGGAGGTCAGCTGAGTAGTGTGGGGGGGGGGGGGTTCGACTCCCTCCTCAGCCATCCTGGAAGTGGTTTTCCGTGGTTTCACACTTCTCCTCCAGGCAGATGCCGAGATGGTACCTAACTTAAGGCTACGACCGCTTCCTTCCCTCTTCCTTCTCTATCCCTTCCAATCTTCCCATCCTTCCAAAAGGCCCCTGTCCAGCATAGCAGGTGAGGCGGCCTGGGCGAGGTACTGGTCATCCTCCCAGTTGTATCCCACGATCCAGAGTCTGAAGCTCCAGGACACTGCACTTGAGGTGGTAGAGGTGGGATCCCTCGCTGAGTCCGAGGTAAAACCTACCCTGGAGGGTAAACAGATGATGAAGAAGAAGTAAACAATTGGGAAGCAACACCAGAGCAACCACAACAAAAACAGTAGGAACCAAACTGGTCGGAAGAACGTAGACAAGCCTTTTCGGAAAGAATGAAAGCCTATTGGAACAACAAGAAGAAACCGCAGAAGAAGTGACTAAGCTATTTGCTTAACGTCTTCCAATATTGGGAAAATTCGCTACTACTACTACTACTACTACTACTACTACTACTACTACTACTACTACTACTACTACTACTACTACTACTACTACTACTACTACTACTACTACTACTACTACTACTACTACTACTACTACTACTACTACTACTACTACTACTACTACTACTACTACTACTACTACTACTACTACTACTACTACTACTACTACTACTACTACTACTACTACTACTACTACTACTACTACTACTACTGAAAATCCACGGACTGTTTCCATTTCCAACCGGGTTAGGAATGGAATGAATGAAGCCCCATCTAGCGGCGGGGATAGGAACTGTGCCGGCTGCCGAAGCCTACCGCACTTCTCAGAATAATAATAATAATAATAATAATAATAATAATAATAATAATAATAATAATAATAATAATAATAATAATAATAATAATGTTATTTGTTTTACGTCCCACTAACTACTTTTACGGTCTTCGGAGACGCCGAGGTGCCGGAATTTAGTCCCGCAGGAGTTCTTTTTACGTGCCAGTAAATCTACCGACACGGGGCTGTCGTATTTGAGCACCTTCAAATACCACCGGACTGAGCCAGGATCGAACCTGCCAAGTTGGGGTTAGAAGGCCAGCGCCTCAACCATCTGAGCCACTCAGCCCGGCAATAATAATAATAATAATAATAATAATAATAATAATAATAATAATAATAATAATAATAATAATAATCATAATAATAATAAGGAATCAGAGTTATTTCCTTCCGAGGTTATATGATTATGGCCGGGGGTCATCTGAAAATTTGCGTCACGAAATTAGCGATACAAAATGTGCGCCGCGATGTTACCTAGCAACCGTGCAGTCTGTGATGTGAAGTACTGATGGATTATTTCATTTGCGGTAGTTTTCCCCTTTCGATGCACTGAACCCTACACTTGTCCACTCCGTATTCCATACAGATGTCTCTCGAAAACGATTCGTTAAACGCAAATAAAGTAATCGTTATCAACTGAAGTTTCATTTATTGGTAGTCATATTTACGATCATTGTCAATGACACCATTGTTAAGTATACAATTTTGAGAATTGTAATTCATTTTAGGTCAATGACTTCTTTCACCACTGCAAACCCTTGTCTAAACCCACCCACAGGTATCTCAGCTTTACCGAGCTCGATAGCTGCAGTCGCTTAAATGCGGCCAGTATCCAATAATCGGTAGATAGTGGGTTCGAGCCCCACTGTCGGCAGCCCTGAATATGGTTTTCCGTGGTTTTCCATTTTCTCACCAGGCAAATGCCAGGGCCGCTTCCTTCCACTTCCTAGACCTTTCCTATCCCATCGTCGCCATAAGACATATCTGCGTCGGTGCGACGTAAAGCAAATAGCAAAAAAAAATCTCAGCTTAACAATCTCCATCTTCCGCGAAGAGTACAGTCACCAATGCAGCCACTTATCTTCATCGTAGGTTGTAAGTGTACTGATAGGACAAAGTTCCACATACTAGCATGTTTACCAATTCACCTGTCTCATTTTGTATTAGTACTGCTAGGTGTGGGACTCAACGGAAAACTACCGGTCAGTTTCTTGTTAAAACTGCAGCGTTTACTTATGAATATGTAGGCCCTAACTGTAGATGTAGCAGAAGAAGAAGAAAAACAAAAACACACCCATGACCAAATTGGAAATAAAAAAATGAATAAAACTACCGGGCGAGTTGGCCGTGCGGTTAGGGGCGCGTAGCTGTGAGCTCGCATCCGGAGACAGTGGGTTCGAACCCCACTGTCGGCAACCCTGAATATGGTTTTCCATGGTTTCCCATTTTCACACCAGGCAAATGCTGGGGCTGTACGTTAATGAAGGCCACAGCCACTTCCTTCCCACTCCCAGGCCTTTTATCCCATCGTCTCCATAATACCTATCTCTGTCGGTGCGACGTAAAGCCTATACCAATAAATAAAATAAATAAGAATATTAATAATAATAATAATAATAATAAACCCTGTCCGCCTCTGTGGTGTAGTGGTTAGCGTGATTAGCTGCCACCCCCGGAGGCCCGGGTTCGATTCCCGGCTCTGCCACGAAATTTGAAAAGTGGTACGAGGGCTAGAACGGGGTCCACTCAGCCTCGGAAGGTCAACTGAGTAGAGGTGGGTTCGATTTCCACCTCAGCCATCCTAAAGTGGTTTTCCGTGGTTTCCCACTTCTCCTCCAGGCGAATGCCGGGATGGTACCTAACTTAAGGCCACGGCCGCTTCCTTCCCTCTTCCTTGCCTATCCCTTCCAATCTTCCCATCTCTCCACAAGGCCCCTGTTCAGCATAGCAGGTGAGGCCGCCTGGGCGAGGTACTGGTCATCCTCCCCAGTTGTATCCCCGACCAAGAGTCTGAAGCTCCAGGACACTGCCCGTGAGGCGGTAGAGGTGGGATCCCTCGCTAAGTCCGAGGGAAAAACCGAACCTGGAGGGTAAACGGATGATGATGATGATGATGATGATGATAATAATAAACCCACTATCTCCGGATGCAAACTCACAGCTACGCGCCCCTAACCGCACGGCGGTTTGGACATGGGTGTTTTTTTGTTTTTCTTCTTCTTTTGCTACGTCTACAGTTACATTTATATTCATAAGTAAACTTTGCAGTTTTAGAAATAACCTCCATTCTCGTACTTCTTCACATTCTTTACCCACCTCCCTCTTCTCTCACACCACCCCAACGCGTGCACATCTCTTGGCCAGAGAGAGGAGGTAACCACGTAGGTGGCCCGCCCCACCACTTCCGGGTGGGGAATGAAAACTTTTGATGATGATGATGACTTCTTCTGGCAGATGAAATATTTGCGCTTCGGTGTGCATAACCATTCATTGATAGACCCGACAATAATCTCTTTCTCCGTCAGACACCTTCGAGCAAACCCACTTGCACAATAATGTCCGAAGCAGATGGATTTTATATCTCCGCATAATACGAAACATTACTTCAGTTTTTAAAGAATATCTTTTCTTCTCACAACACTTTTCTGATATCGTGCTGTGGTTGTGAACTGTGTCACACATGCGAAATGGCTCTGATTTACGGACGGTTCTCCTTTCTTACACCAACTCAATGTGGAGCTTTGTATTTACTACTGCACTGAGTTGTATGAATACAAACGTAGGCACCCAAAGCCCGAGTCAGAAGAATTAATAAGACGCAGTTAAAAATCCCGTTCCAGGCCACGGCCGTTTCCTTCCAACTCCTAGGCCTTTCCTATCCCATCGTCGCCATAAGACATACCTACGTCGGTGCGACGTAAAGCCACTAGCAAAAAACCGATTCAACCGGGAATTGAACCCGGAACCATCTGAACTGAAGGCCGAGACGCTGACCTTTTAACATTGAAGGTTAAAATCACTTTCATCTTCCTCTGCTTTTCCCAGTTGAGAAGTGTTGTATAAGGGGACTTGGCCTTGTTTTACAGCCGGATGCCCTTTCTGACGACGACACTATTTGGAAGGACGTACTCTGACATTGCGTTTTTTAAATAATAATAGTTTTTACTTTCTACTAAGTACTTTTTAACAGTTTTCGGAGACGCCGAGGTGCCGGAATTTTGCCTCGCATGAGTTATTTTATGTACCAGCAAATCTACCGACACGTATTTGAGCACGTTTAAATTCCGCCGGACTGAGCCAGGACCGAACCTGCCAAGCTGGGGTCAGGAAGCCAGCGCCTCGACCGTCCGAGCCACTCGGCCCGGCCGTTCTTTCTTATTTCATGTTCTAATTATTCCCTAAATAGTCAGGATAACATAAGATCAGAAGCCGACTTTGAAGTAGTGAAAATGTTCATCAACTTGACAACAATGATTGAAAACCATGGTGGCTGTTTAGAAGAAATCACCAGGATTACTCGGTTCGAGAACTGGAAAAGCTCCAAAGGAAAGCAGCACTATTTGTTCTAGGTGGTTCCGATAAAAATTAGCGTTACAATATTGTTGCAAATTCTGGGCTGGGAAGACGAATAACTCGTTTAAGCGCAATGTACCGAGCTGTCAGTGGAGAGATGGCTTGGTTAGTGTGCTTAGCTGTCACCCTAGGAGGCCTTGGTTCGATTCCCGGCCCGAACACGAAATTTGAAAAGTGGTACGAGGGCTCGGGAGGTCAACTGAGTAGAGGTGGGTTCGATTCCCACCTCAGCCATCCTGGAAGTGGTTTTCAATGGTTTCCCACTTCTCCTCCAGACAAATACCGGGATGGTAACTAACTTCAGACCATGGCCGCTTCCTTCCCTCTTCCTTGTCTATCCCTTCCAATCTTCCCTTCCCCTCACAAGGCCCCTGTTCAGCATAGTAGGTGAAACAGCCTGGGCGAGGTACTGGTCATCCTCCCCAGTTGTATCCTGACCCAGAGTCTGAAGCTCCAGGGCATTGCCCTTGAGGCGATAGAGGTGGCATCCCTCGCTGAGTCCGAGGGAAAAACCGAGCATGGAGGGCAAACAGATAAAGAAGAAGAAGAAGTTTAAAAAAGTAGAATTAGGGATTTGAATAATTTACCAAGGTAAGATATTTTATAAATTTCTAACTTCTTTGATATATTTTAAGAAAAGAGTAGGGAAACAGCCGACAGGAAATCCTGTGCGACCTCCATGATTGCAAATCAGTGGTGATTGATTGATTGATTGATTGATTGATTGATTGATTGATTGATTGATTGATTGATTGATTGATTGATTGATTGAAGACTAGCAATGGCTACAACCGCAATTGCCAAGATGACTTAATATGGATGGACAGCACGATGCCGAAACCGACAAAACTTCGCCTAGTCAACGCCCTGATATTTGCTATTGCTGCGTAAGTCGCAGAAACATGAACTTTTAAGAAAGTAGATAGGAAAAAAATTGAAGCTTTTGAAGATGGGTCGTCGGGTCCTACGAATATCTTGGACGAGTGCCGAGCTAACGCATATAAGAACCACACTCCAAAAAAGTATGAGGGTCATTTTCTTTCGAAAATGAGTTTATGTTGGTAATGGATAGCTGAGGACCGTTAGAAGTTATACGGAGGTGGTTTTACACGAAAAGGATGTTAGTTTAATTTTTATCGGGCTTCAAAATATCTCTATATAATTTGAACGTGTAACACAATATTGTGAGAAAACCGCAACAGAGCCGTCAAAATAATTGTGTAAACTTACGAATTTGAGATTTTATTAACAGGGTGGACCCAACAATTACCCGTGTTATTTATATAATTGGAATTGCATTTCTAAAAAGTCTAACAAAGGGGGTTGTCAGCACATGCCTTACACTTTTTGTCTTATAAAGAAAGTTTCGGAAATTCAAATGCAATTAAAGAATGACCATTTTTTACAATTAGCTAATATATTAGTTACTCAATTAGACAAGTAAGATAAATGATTAACAAGTGCTCGTTAGACTTTTGTGAGTGATCCATCATTGTTATGAATCAGGTTTATTTCTATTACAACATCCCTAACTGAGCGTCTGATTGATAGGTTCGTTGTGCTCTGGAATGCTATGGAGAAATATCTTATTGCAGTCAAGCCATGAATGATGAAGAGGAGAAATCACGCTCCAGACCGCACTGGGATGAACATAGAGAGGAGTGTTAATAGGTTCTTCTTCTCAATTCATTTGAACATAATAATAATAATAATAATAATAATAATAATAATAATAATAATAATAATAATAATAATAATAATAATTTCGTGTGGCTATTCCCAGCCGGGTGCAGCCCTTGCAAGGCAGACCCTCCGATGAGGGTGGGCGGCATCTGCCATGTGTAGGTAACTGCGTGTTATTGTGGTGGAGGATAGTGTTATGTGTACCGAGCTCGATAGCTGCAGTCGCTTAAGTGCGGCCAGTATCCAGTATTCGGGAGATAGTAGGTTCGAACCCCACTGTCGGCAGCCCTGAAAATGGTTTTCCGTGGTTTTCCATTTTCACACCAGGCACGGCCGCTTCCTTCCCACTCCTAGCCCTTCCCTGTCCGATCGTCGCCATAAGACCTATCTGTGTCGGTGCGACGTAAAGCAACTAGCAAAGTGTTATGTGTGGTGTATGAGATGCAGGGATGTTGGGAACAGCACAAACATCCAGCCCTGGAGCCACTGGAACTAACCAATGAAGTTTAAAATTCCCGACCCGGCCGGGAATCGAACACGGGACCCTTTGAACTGAAGGCCAGTACGCTGACCATTCAGCCAACAAGTCGGACAGTTGAACATTATAGAAAATTCATTAAAACAAAACAATTAAAGGACTTTAACCAAATACTTGCTTTAACGTAAATAATGTTATTGAGGAACAAAGAGTATTTGCTGTAACAGTCTTGACGTGCAGGTGTGTGGCGAGACAAGACGTCCTCTCAACTCAATGGGAAACAGTCTGCTGAAAGGAATTACATCTTTAAAAATGCTGAAAATTTGTATATTTGTATATTACCGAGAAAAGAAAACTCTTTCCAACGAATACGATTGAATTTTTATGCTTTACTTTTAGGCGTTCATAGTCTCTAGTCTCTAGTCTCCTTGGCTGAAGGGTCAGTGTTGACGCCTTCGGTTCAGAGGGTCCCGATTTCGATTCACGGACGGGTCGGGGATTTTAATTGAGCCGTATTAATTCTTCTAGTTCGGGAACTGAATGTTTGTGCTTGCTCTAACACTCTGATCTTCATATTCAGACAACACACCGCACTTCCAATCACCACAGAAATACACAATAGTGATTACATCCCTCCATATATGTTTGCGTTGGGAAGGGCAATCGGTTGTAAAACATGACCAAGTCCACATGTGCGACACAGTTCGCACCCGCGACGCTGCAGGTGTGGGGAAAGCGTCCTGGGATGGAGACATTTTACAGTTTCGCAATTGTTGTGTTTTGTCGTGTCGTGCTCGTTCCACCCATATAAAACTTGTTCGATAAGACCTTGAGGATGCTCCCAAGGCGGAGTGTACAAGATGAGCTGCAGCTCTTTCGTACTCCCTGTCTCCCTCCCACCCAACATTTCACACATTCTCGACAGACCGTAGCCTTGACCTGTGCACCTTACATTCACTGATCTAACAGGACCCAGACCAATTGTCTACACTTCGGAGTGGCAAAGGGGAATCTTTATTTTGCCTCAGACATAGGCTAATTTTCTTTCAGTACTACAATATCATTTTTTTCCGCGGTTCAAATCCCGGTCACTCCGTGTGAGATTTGTGCTGGACAAAGCGGAGGCGGGGCAGGTTTTTCTCCGGGTACTCCGGTTTTCCCTCTCATCTTTCATTCCAGCAACACTCTCCAATATCATTTCATTTCATCTGTCATTCATTAATCATTGCCCCAGAGGACTGCGACAGGCTTCGGCAGCCGGCACAATTCCCATCCTCGCCGCTAGATGGGGGTTTCATTCATTCCATTAATGACCCGGCCGAATGACTGGAAACAGGCTGTGGATTTTCACTACAATATCATTTCGTATGACTTTTATTAACTTCTTGCAGCCGCTAGGAGGCAGACCCTCCGACGAGTGTGCGCGACATCTTCCATTTATAAGAGACTGTGTATTGATGTGGTGTGTGAGCAGGAGCGTAACAAATGTAATACGGGCCCACCTGCTGTAACGCTTCAAATCCCGTTACAAACATTTATCTGTATTATTATTATTATTATTATTATTATTATTATTATTATTATTATTATTATTATTATTATTATTATTATTATTATTATTATTATTATTATATCTATGCTATTATTATTTTATATATATAATTGTCGTTATTATTAGTAGTAGTAGTAGTACGGTGGTAGTAGTAGTATTATTGTAACTATTATTGTTTGATTCAATTCTGTAATCTGATTTCGCTATGTATTAATTAATTATCGCTCTGTCATTGTATGCATTTAGCAGCATGAGATAATTCAGGGAGTTCCTACTTTGCCTGAGGCTATTTCATCACAGTCTGTAACACTTTGGAGCTGGGTGGGAGTGATGATATATATTCTTTTAGAGATGACGTGCGTGTGACAACTAGTGTCTATATATACAGGAGTATCCTATAGAGGCAGTGGAGTTGGAAGGAGAGGCTTGCCATAGAGTATTGTAGTCAGATGGAAGTGGACTCTGAGTGAGTCGGTCAGTGAGACGGATGGTGAACAGTCAATTGAAGTCAATTGGAAGGAGACGGATGGTGAACAGTGAGATAGTCGTATGGAAAGTGAGGCCACAGTTGGTCAGTCAGTCAGTTGAAGATAGAGCAGTGATATGGATACGTAATCGTCAGTGACCAACTGGATTATATGTTCGGAGTATGTTTCATGTATCTGTTCGGTCGAGTTCTTGGGTCAGTTCGGTGACAGCCGAGTATTGAGTCGTCGTAATGCAGACTAACAGTTATCAAACCGAGCTCGATAGCTGCAGTCGCTTAACTGCGGCCAGTATCCAGTATTCGGGAGATAGTAGGTTCGAACCCCACTGTCGGCAGCCTTGAAAATGGTTTTCCGTGGTTTCCCATTTTCACACCAGGAAAATGCTGGGACTGTACCTTAATTAAGGCCACGGCCGCTTCCTTCCCACTCCTAGCCGTTTCTTTTCCCATCGTCGCTGTAAGACCTATCTGTGTCGGTGCGACGTAAAACTAGAAAAAAACCCAGTTATCAGTGAATTACTTGTAAAGTAAATTGTGAAGTGTGTATATAATTTCAAGCCATGCTATATCTCGTTTGTGAAACTAAAAGGATACTTCACCAAATTAGGTTTGGGATACCTACAGCTGATACCAACTCAAAGGAATACCTCGTAATAACACTCAAAGTGTTGAAGGTATTGTTAAGTGAACCAGTGAGGGATAAATTTTTTGTACAACTTTTAAATGTCCGGTCAAGAGGATATCAAATTTAATGCCTAGAGTTTCTTTCAGTTGTAATTTCAGAATTTTATATTATTATCTATTTTATCGCAGCATACCTCGGCATTTAAATTATAAATTTAAAGAATATATTTTGTTTAGTATCAAATACAATTGTTTTATTTCAAGGGTAGATTAGATAACCTCAAATTTTAGTAGGGAAACCAAACTTCGATGTTCTTTTCCCAGAACCTATATGTAATGCTGTCAAAGTAAGCTTATTAACCTACACCGCAAGAGATATTCCAGATTCTCATTCTAGTATAGTTACATTTATTTGTAGCTGGTGCCCATCAACAATTGTACTGCATGTGTAATTATAGTTCCGTTTTTATGAGTTTCGACTTGACAGTTAGCCGGAAGTCAGCCGGTGGTGCCAAATTGCCACGAATACAAACAGCTGATTTACGATACACAACACGAACAGAAATGTAACTACTGGAATATAAGTCCATAATCGGTTATTCTTTGTAGCAACATACATGATTCACGTAAGATCAATAATGCACAACACATTTAGGATAAGGCTACAAGATAAAAAAAATGTCAATGCTCGAACAGATAAACCGTGAGAAAATTAAATTAAATTTCTACTCACCATGTAGAAGATCTCGCGTTGCTGTTAGATTCAGTTTCCCGTAACGAAGGAAATAATCCTACAAAGCGAATATACCAGTCACTATCGGCATTGTCATCGTCTGTTGAGGTTTCACTGTCGCTTGACCCTAAAGAGATAAGTCTTCAACCTAATCGTCTGAACTACTTTATGTCCGTTCCTTCTGGCTATCCGCCACATAAACTGGGTACTGGGGCTTGTTTTGTTTCAAGAGATGCATAAGATCCCCCTTCCCCATGTCATCGCGGACCGAAATATTGTACTTCTTCAACCACTTAATAAATTCATTCTTTCTAGCCGCCATTGTTGGTGCTTTGTCAAGAATAACTCTCTAACATTACAAACAATTTCCCGGGCCCGGCTCCTTAGTGGAGTACCTCGTCCGAAGGGCTTTCTTCTCTTGGGAGCTTCATCCTTAAACGTAGGCGTCGACATGACAGAACATCAAATTCACACACGGGCCTAAAATTAACCTACTATATAACTACCGAACGAAATGTTAACAACAAATGTAAACAACAAATCGACAACACTGCTAACCGCAACTGGAGTCTAACGCACTCTATCGGAGCGATCGGCTGTCTATGATTGGCTGTTGATTAATTCACTTACCCTCCGCCAAAAGGCAGCACTCAAACGTCAAGTCGAAACTCATAATAACTGAACTAACTATTGTCGCGGCCACCAAATTAGGCGGCTCAGAGAAATTACGCTGTTGCCAAGGTTATGCAGTAACTGGCGAAGAAATGTCTAACTGAACACATTATTTCGGAGCGCGATGCAAGTTGTTCTCTCTCAAGCTCCTGATGTTACTTCATACAATGTTTCAAAATAAATTATACTACAAGCTTCAGAAAAGATTGCTGGTTTCAGTGGTATAACTATTTTCCATATAAACCACTTCAAATAATTATTAAAAATAAAATCTTGAACGAGTAAATTTAAATCCATAGAATCATGTATTGAACATTTCAGTAAGCGGCCAAGTTTTTATTTTTTCAGCCAATAACATTTTGTCTGCGGGAAAAATGTAAAAAATTGCCTGACTTATAGTTTTTATCTGAAACATATTTCCGTGAGTCTTCTAATTTTCCTGGAAAATGGCCCGGAAAGCGATCATGTAAATGTCGCTGGCTGAGGCAGTTCGGAGCGCGCGCGCCAGCACAGGCTGCGGGACGCCGTAAATACTTTCGGATTACATATTAATCCGTATCAGTTTTATTACATGATAACTTTAAATATTTGAATGCTGTATATTGTACTGAGTAATATGGAAAAAGAACTACTTTAAAGAATAGGTTAACATTAATTTACAATGAATTAAGAATCGGGTTCTAGCTTGAAGGCAGTCTAAGATTACTTAGTCACTGTCATCACACATCTCACTATCTGTCGAGTCGTCATTTACACTGATGATGAATGGCTCCATTCTTTCGTCCCTTACTATTTCCTTGGCCCAATCGTCCGATTGAAGATTTTCCGTGCGATTGAAGCACGTTTCCCAATTTGTAGCAGTCACACGGTCGATGGCTTCTGACGTGAGTTTTTCTACGTCCTTTATTTTTAATGTCTTGGTCCTCTCTGCCACTTCTCTTGACTTGAGCCCAAATCAATTCACATTCACTATCCATTTTAACTGCACTTACGGTGCGAGCTCAACAGCTGCATGGCAAGGAATGGGATGGGTAAGATGGCCTGGAGCGGATGGGCTTCAACTAGACAGCACTGCACGATCAACGTTGCCAATCCGTGCTCGGAGATAAGCGACTCTCGACCATCTGTCGCTTTGCCGTTCCCATATCTGACGACAGCGTAGTTTTCCTCACCCGCCTAATTTGGTGGCCGCGACAATAAGTGTGAGTACATAGTCCGACGATTGAGTATTTTATTTCATGAATATTTTAATTCAGTTTCATTTTTAAATTAGTGAGGTAACCACACTGCTAAAATAACAATTCTGGCCCCACAAACAAAATGTAAAACCCATGGATAACTTAAACTAAATTTAATTACAACAGGTATAAATAATGCAATATATTGCTAAGTTATATGAATAAAGGGATTATTTGTTATTGTAAGGTTATTAGAAAGAATGTGTAAGAGGTTTTATTCGACTGCCTCTATGGTTTAACGGCTAAGCTGTTGAAATGCCAACCACAAACCAATCAGATATTCGTACTTAACTTCAATTGGTCACATTCGGTTGTAATCAGGGGCGTATTCTCCTTGAATGCAAGGCATTCATTGCATGCGTTATGATAACACAAAGAACTGTCTGATTTACGATTTTAGGTTGTTTCAGGTCAAATATTATTTCATCTCTCAGAAGTTCAAAAGGTCCGCGCAACTGTACTAGTTCCGTTGCTTGACTACGTGTGGTGCTGGTGTAGTCTCGCCGTCTACTCCACTCTCGGAAGAAAGAGACAGCAAATGTAGGAGTTAACGACGTAAGGCATTCAATCTTAAAATTGAATTCAGTGGCAGACGTAGTTCTGAAACCCTCCGAACGATTTCGCTGCAATTGAAACTTGGTCAGAATTTGTCACCCCATACCCGTGCTACCCTCTGTCATCTGTTAGCAACTTGGAGAAGTCGACATGTTTACAGCGAACGGGACACACAGATTACCCCCTAGCGAGAACCCAACGTGACGAAACTGACCAATGCCACTGGGGTGACTTACCTCCATTGCTTGAGTTGTGGCTAACTAGTGAGTTAATTCATTGTGTGTTTTGCTGATTAGTGAGTTCATTCTGTGTGTGCTGTTCCTGTGCTATTCGTCGTTTTCGGTGTTTTATTATATTTTGCGCACATGTGGTATTAACGATGGATGAGTCTAAAACGGATATAATTGTAAATCAGTTTGAAAAGCCATTTACTGGCCGTTCGTTTGATGAAAAGATGCAAATAGTTAAAGCCGCGAGACCTCTACCTTCCCTCGTAAATTTCTTCTTCTTCTTCTTCTTCTTAATCTGCTTACCCTCCAGGGTTGGCTTTTCCCTCGGACTCAGCGAGGGATCCCACCTCTACCGCCTCAAGGGCAGTGTCCTGGAGCTTCAGACTCTGGGTCGGGGGATACAACTGGGGAGGATGACCAGTACCTCGCCCAGGCTGCCACACCTGCTATGCTGAACAGGGGCCTTGCGGGGGATGGGAAGATTGGAAGGGATAGACAAGGAAGAGGGAAGGAAGCGGCCGTGGCCTTAAGTTAGGTACCATCCCGGCATTCGCCTGGAGGAGAAGTGGGAAACCACGGAAAACCACTTCCAGGATGGCTGAGGTGGGAATCGAACCCACCTCTACTCAGTTGACCTCCCGAGGCTGAGTGGACCCCGTTCCAGCCCTCGTACCACTTTTCAAATTTCGTGGCAGAGCCGGGAAGCGAACCCGGGCCTCCGGGGGTGGCAGCTAATTACACTAACTACTACACCACAGAGGCGGACCCTCGTATATTTAAAAACAGAAAACAAGAATTTTGTACGCACGTTCAATCCAGAAACGTACAGTAAAACTGTTTGGCTCGAGTTCACCTACATGTAATTAGGGTGAGTAGAATTGAAATTTACTTAATACATTGTGTTAACTGCATGGTTACTAGTTGCATGCCTCAGTGGAGATTCCAGGATACGCCACTGGTTGTAATAATTTATTCGATTACAACACAGAAAAATATAGCAACAAAATTAAATAAAAAACTGTTGAAAAATATCAAAACGCACAACTTTTTCTTTTTTGCTTTGCACCGACACATATAGGTCTTACGGCGACGATGGGATAGGAAAGGGGTATGGGTGGGAAGGAAGCGACCGCGGCCTTAATTAAGATACAACCCCAGCATATGCCTGGTGTGAAAATGGGAAGCCATGGAATACCATTTTCAGGGCTGCCGACAGTGAGGGTCAAACCCACTATCTCCCGGATGCAAGCTCATGACTGCGCACCCTTAACCGCACGGCCAACTCGCCCGGTAAACGCACAACTGACAAGCCTATCACACATTAACTCCGCTCAAATAGTGTTCGTTCGAAACTCAGTTGAATGATTGGTACTGCACCTACTTATTGTTGTCATTATACATTGTTGTGTGAGAGAAGTTAAATGTTCTGTAAAATTTGTGCATAATACGATCCCAGGTGCACTACACATCAAGAAAGTATCATTTCCTAATTAAAATGTGATGTTTTGGTATCAATTTTCATAGCTGTAATTACTTTTAGACAATATGGTGCAGGTCTTTAGAAGCCTCCGTGGCTCAGGCGGCAGCGCGTCGGCCTCTCACCGCTAGGTTCCGTAGTTCAAATCCCGGTCACTCCACGTGAGATTTGTGCTGGACAAAGCGGAGGCGGGACAGGATTTTCTCTGGGCACTCCGGTTTTCCCTGTCATCTTTCATTCCAGCAACACTCTCCAATATCATTTCATGTCATGTGTCAATCATTAATCATTGCCCCAGAGGAGTGCGACAGGCTTCGGCAGCCGGCACAATTCCTATCATCGCCGGAAGATGGGGGCTTCATTCATTCCATCCCTGACCCGGTCAATGACTGGAAAATAGGTTGTAGGTTTTCATTCATGGTTCAGGTCTTTACAGTGAACATATCGCGGTGTTGCGAAAGACGGCAAGGGCAAGCAAGTACTGTGTTACACTCAACAGAATAAACTGCTGCTTGATGCAGCTAATTGGCAATTGATCTGTGTACAAATTGTAAAAATCAAACTATTTCGTCTGATTCTGTAAAACAGCCCAGACGACTTCCGTGCAGAGTGATATTAGACTAGAGGAGTCAGCGGGGCCTCTTAAAGGCCCGAGACCGCCTGCATTGCAGGTCCTGCAGGCATTAACGTTACGACCCTGTGTGTGAGCTGCGGGAGGTGGTGATGGTGGTGATGGTGGTGATTACCGCTTTAAGACGAAGTACACCTAGGCAACCAACCTCTATATAATAGTAATCAGAGAGAAAAAAAAGGGAAGGGATCCGAGACTTCGAAAAATGAAGGTATTTGCCTAAGGAAGGCAAAGGCCACGAAGGGCGTGAAAATGAAAGACTCTCTAGGCATCGAGTGCTCTAATACCGTCGGGGTGGGAAAATAACAAGAGTTGACCAAGGGAGATCTGATAGGATGGATGAAAGTGAGGAGCCTGGCTCAAGTAAGTGGAAGTAATGCCAGGACACAGCTAAGGGCCCCGTGGTCGAAAATCCACGCTCCCTAGTTGAGAGCCCCTGGGGCCCCTTTTACTCGCCTCTTGCGACGGGCAGGGGATACGTGGGTGTTATTCTACCACCCCCACCCACAGGGGGATGAGCTGCGGGAATGTTGGATGGAACACAAATACAAAGTTACCAAGCCAAAGGAATTAACCGTTCAAGATAAATCCCTAACGTCCAAGCCGGTCACTGAACTCAGTACACCGAGGACTGAAGACGAAGAAGCTGGCCTGTCAACCAGAGTGACGGACAGTTAATATCCTTGCTGGTGAATTTTGAACATTGTGTTGCAATATTCAGCGGGAAAAAATGAAAAGAACATCTATAAGAATGGGAGGGCTGGGATTTAATAATAATAATAATAATAATAATAATAATAATAATAATAATAATAATAATAATTGTTCCGAGGTATCTGTGGAACAGCAGAGGTGAAAGAAGGTGCGGGCTGGAATAGGTCTCAACTACCAAATTAAAGTTAATTTAAAACTTTAACAAAGATTATATTTTACTTTCAAAATCATCAAATGACAATAAATAACAAAAGTGTAACAGGTACCAAGTAGCAAATCAACAAATTAAGAAATTATAGATTACAGTCGTTACAAGTTTTGGGCTTCGAGCCCCGTTTTACATTCCTTGAGCCCTCAGCTCATAACCACAAATTACCAAGGGGCAGAAAACCCCTTCATACCAAGGAACACTTGCCCCTACTTACAATGGTAAGCCTCCTAGAGGCACGCAGAGATCAAATTAGGAAAGAGCAGTCCCGCTCTCAATTTTACAAACCTATCAAAGGCCACTGCCCTCAAGGCACACATACAGTGAAACAGGGGTATCTTGTACCCAACCTTCACATGAAGAAAACAAAACACTGGGTTAATTAAATGGCCCAAAATACCAAATTGAAAGGAGGCGAAAACACGCACTCCTACACAAAGTTATTAAAACCTAAGAGGCACTAGGCCGATCATACAGGGGCTAATCCCAAGCTAGGGAGGTGACACGTATGAGAAAACTTTAATATTTTAAGGAAGAGAAAAAAAAAAACGGTTATGAGAACGTAGTCACCTCAATTTCCAAATGAAGGGGAGTTCGAGAGGGTAAAACACTCTCTATCCCCGCTTTACAGCAAAAGAAATTTATATGTTTTACATAGACAGAAGAGAATCTACGTTTTAAAAGGTAGGTTGCATACTAAAGATTTCGAACCTTCCCCCAGAGTTAAACTGCTGAGCTAGCAAGAACTGAAGATGTTAACAGGCCATTACCTTGTAGATGAACTGCTGCTTGAAGAAAGAGGCGCTTCCCGCCCCCTGCTACATATTCACACGCTAAGAGAGATGTTACTGAAGTGGCATCGAGACAAGAAAATCAGCAGTTTATATACCCTCGTGGAACATTCGAGACCTTTCAAGAATGAATAGACACACCCCCTCACCTTTATTGGATAGCTTAGAGCAACATATCTATGTCGGAGAAGACATACATGATTGGTTGGAAATAAATTAAAGAAATTTGGGAGTGGCTAAATTCAAAACAGGCGGAAAGAAAAAGATTTATATTGCTAATCCACAAACCACAGAACAAAATATAGTAAAAACAAAACTTATGAATTCGAAATTTCTTCAAGAAAGTTCATTCCTTCGCACCAGAGTGCGTAATCATAGTTTTTAGTAGAGACATCTGGTAGAGAACGTCCACACTTCTTGATCAGTTACCCACCAAACACATCAAAATTCACACAGAGCCATCTTCGGAAAAACTGGTGAGTTAACACAGTTTGTTAAAGGTCAGGCTTTCTCCTGTAGAGGAGTTTCAACTGGCGCAATATTTGAATTAGCGGCGTGGAGGTGTACCGCCCGGTACAATAATAATAATAATAATAATAATAATAATAATAATAATAATAATAATAATAATAATAATAATAATAATAATAATAATAATAATTTTTATATTTCGTGTGGCTATTTTTAGCTTGGTGCAGCCCTTATAAGGCAGACACTCCGACGAGTGTGGGCGGCATTTGCCGTGTATAGGAAACTGCCTGTTATTGTAATGGAGGATAGTGTTGTAGGAGGCATGTTTTGGTAAGTACCGTTTTGATATTAAAAGAGTAATGGCAATTTTTAAAACAAATTTTGTACTCGTAAGCCTGTATCTTAAACTAAGTTACTTCACAACATAAGTTCCAAACATAATAAGGCACTTGTCATATCGAAAGACCAGAAACAATAATTACACACTTACATACATTTTCATTTATAGACCAGGGCTCTTCAAAAGCCCAAACTCTCACACGCGTGCAAACCGAGGCCCAGAAGTCCTGTGCACTGTGCATCGGTCCGACTCGGCTCTGTTCGGACCAAGTTTTGTCTCGGGGCGATTCGGATACGCTCGGCTTATCTCGGCTCGGATGGTGGAGCGCTGCAGAACAAGTGAGGAATGGGGAGACAGGTGGTGCGAGCTAGACCAGCGTAGGGAAAGAGAGAGACAGCGCTATTGCTCAAGCTCGAGGAGCGGGGGTTTGCACTCTCGTCAACCAAGCGAAGTCATCTTTTGCGCCGCGCAATGCACTGGTGCATGAACCCTGAGAAGCCTTGTTATAAACGATTATGCCTTTCAGCTTACAATCTGCAAGCCTCTGTGAATTTGCTAAACCCCTACACAATCCTCTGTTTGTAAGACGCTCTGTGGCCTCGTTTAGTTCCATATCCCTTATCATTAAACTGAGTCTACCCATCTTCGTCTTGGTGTCCCTCTATTTCTCTTACTCTCCATGACCGAGTTTATTATTCTCCTAAGTAACCTATCCTCCTCCATTCGCCTCACATAATCCCATCGCCGAAGCAGGGTTATACGCACTGTTTCATAAATCGAGTTCATTACTAAATTAGCCTTGATCTCCTCATTCCAACTATCCTCCTGCCATTGTTCCCACCTGTTTGTACCAGCAATCATTCTCGCTACTTTCATGTCTGTTACTTCTAACTTATGAATACCATAATCCTGAATCCAAACAGCTTTCAATCCCGTACAGCAAAGTTGGTCTGAAAAGAGCACGGTGTGAAAGCTTTATCCAGGAGCTGACTTCTTTCTTGCAGAATGCCAGGGTGAGTGGCTCAGACAGTTGAGGTGTTGATCTTCTGACTCGAACTTGGCAGGTTGTTTGAAGGTGCTCGAATACGTCAGTCTCGTGTCGGTAGATTTACTGGCATGTAAAAGAACTCCCGCGGGACAAAATTCCGGCACCTCGCTGTCTCCGAAAACCGTCATAAGTAGTTGGTGGGACGTAAAACAATAACATTATTTTCTTGCAGGATATTATTGATCGCAACTGCGAGGGCAAGGAGCTACTACTACTACTACTACTACTACTACTACTACTACTACTACTACTGTATTATTGTCATGAATAAATGGCAGTTCATGAGTTTCAGCCCATGAAATGACCAAACCTTTCGTGACTGCTGAAGTTTCAAGGTAGAACGAAACAAGACTCTTCATTAGATGACTTATACACAGAGATTACCATGATGTTAACTTCACAGATGTAAATCCCAACATTATTTTCTGTGCAATGGGTACTGCTGATCTTGAGACCTGGTTTTACATAAACAGTACTTTCGCAGTGTGCATGTGGTCGTTCTGCGTCTGAGATTGTTCTGGGCTCCTTGGACGCCTTTGTTGTATTTTCCTGTGGTTTTTTTTTGACTGCTTAAGAAATCCCACTTTATTTCCTGGCGTAATTTTTGTAACAGTCGTTCTTTGGCGATTGGCGTGTCTTTTGCATTAACATAATAATAATAATAATAATAATAATAATAATAATAATAATAATAATAATAATAATAATAATAATAATGATAATCTCACAACAAACTCGTCTCCTAAAAATTAAAAAGGTCTTAGGGTTAGTCCGAAACATCTACAACAAAAAATCCATGTCAAGACATACAAAAATTCGGCATTACAGCACAGTCATAAAACCAACAGTCCTTTACGCAAGTGAAACACTGATATTCAAGGAAATAAGAAAAAGGAAAGAGGAAGACCATTAGGAAAATCTTAGGAGCAAGATACACCCAAGACTGTTACAGGTTACAATCAATCAAAACAACAAAAAGGTTCTCAGACTTCGAAATTGACGTTAAGAAAATACGACTGAAATTCTTCGGCCATCTGACTAGATTACCAGAAAATCGATTGACAAAAAGGATAAGAGGTTATGTAACCTCGCTTAAGAACTCAACACCCTGATTTAACGAACTTCGAAAGGACCTCAAAAACGTAAACATAAGTTTAACAGACATCCTAGAAAGAGACATCGTTAGACACAAAGTAAACAGTTGGGAAGCTACATCAGAGCAACCACAACAAAAACAGTGCAGACCAAAGTGTTCGGAAGAACATAAACAAGCCTTCTCGGAAAGAATGAAAGCCTGTTGGAACAACAAGAAGAACCCGCAGAAGTGACTGAGTTATTTGCTTAACGTCTTCCAATATTGGGAGAATTCGCTAATAATAATAGTAATAATACAGCAATTAATTATTACACATTTCAGTATTCTGCGGCAGACATTCACCGCCCTTCTGCTCCCTTTCCACAGCGTCCTCCTAGGTAACACAATCGCCCACGTTGAGAAACCCTGCTTTATCTTACTTAACTTTATTACCAATATAACTCGTCAATGAGGTTTCTGGGAGATAACTGTCAATAAGCTAGATATAGAGAAGCACATTGGAATAACTCTAATCGAGAAGTGTGATGTCCCAGTGTACTGGTGCGTATAATAGTAACTATTCAAGAATCGTCTATCTGCTAGTGACATGAACGAGCGAGTAAACGATGAACACTTGTTTTTAACCTGTACACTTCTAAGAAATGTGATCGTTTGTGACCTACATCTTCAGCAGACTGCAGCTGACCTATCGCATCCCAGACTAAGAGCGGAGAGAGCCGCATACATTATATAACAACTTATATATTTCTTCCCGAAAAGGGGAGATTGCGCTACATTAACATTCTTAGGGAAGAATCGTGTGTGTCCTGTCGGTGCAATTCTTTTCTGAATGATCATATGCCGCCAGAGAGGCGTTCTTTTAATGAGAAACATCTTGCTGTAAGGTTAAAAGAAAGTCTGCTACTAACACGGCTGAGTAACATAATTGGTTAGACGTTCACACGCTCTCCTTCTGAGCTCTGATTTGCGGGATCGAATTCTGGTGAAGACAAGTTTGTTAGTGCGAGCGCTTGCTGAAACGTGTGTAAGGAACATGGATCATCTTAGAAAGGGCATTCGCGCAGTACCCAACAGTTGTTTGTTTGTTTGTTAAATCTTCAGCCCCGTGGCTGGTTGGATCCTCAAATAGCATCCCTCTGTGGGTGGGGGCTGTAGAATAACACCCATGGTAAGCGCTGCCTGTCGTAAGAGGCGACTAAATGAGGCCCCAGGGTTCTCGACTTGGGATCGTGGATTGGCGACCACAGGGCCCTTAGCTAAGCCTGGCATTGCTTCAACTTACTTGTGCCAGGCTCCTCACTTACATCTGTCTTACTCGACCTCCCTTGGTCATCTCTTGTTCTTTTCCGGCACCGACGGTGTTACGTATGGAGACCTACGGAGTGCTTCATTTTCATACCCTTTGTGGCCCTTGTCTTTCTCTGACCGATACCTTCATTTTTAGAAGTGTCGGACCCCTTCTATTTTTCTCTCTTGTTAGTGTTAATAGAGGGTGATTGCCTAGTAAGTTGTACTTCCTGTTAAAACAATAATCACCACCACCACCACCTCAAATAGCACCGCTAAAAGTTACGCAATTATATTATTATTTGCTAGTGGTTTAACGACGCACTAACACATCGAAGGTTTGGGTGTCCCACAGATGGGAAAGGCCAAGGAGTGGGAAGGAAGCGGCCGTGGCCTTAATTAAGGTACAGCCCCAACATTTGCCTGATGTGAAAATGGGGAACCACGGGAAACGATCTTCAGGGCTACTGAGGGTGGGATTCAAACCTACCATCTCCCGATTGCAAGCTCACAGCTAAGCGACCCTAACCGCGCGGCCTACTCACTCAATTTACTTTGTTTTTGGTACGGGTTTACCGTTGTACGAACGACGATGCGATAGGAAAAGATAGACTGGGAAGAAAGCGGCCGTAGCCTAGTGTAAAAATGGGCAACCGTGGAAACCCATTATCTCCCATTGCAATGTAAAAGCTACTGGGACCGAGCCACGCAATCTACTCGCTCGTCAATACACGGTCATAGAGAGACCGCAAAAACCGATGGTGGCACAAAAATGAGAGATACAAGGCACAATGAGGAGTGGAGTAGTTTGCCATTGCTTTCCTCACTGGGCCAGAAAGTGCTAATGCAGCAGGCTATGAGTTGCGCTCTAGTGCTCCGAATGGCAATGCTCAGCGCTACCCAAACGCCAATAGCTTCCATAAATGAGCCTGACATATGTGATCTTGGCAACGTGCCCCCGTCGATTTGGCCCATTTTCAATATATGTGCAGGTCGATTACGAGGCGCAACTCCCACCCAATTCCGTAAAAACTAAACATCATTATTTCGAGTGTGCTTCACAAGACCAGTACGCGACACGGGGCAACGAGGAAGCTTGTGATACGCGAATCAGACCTCTGTTATTGTAGAATTGTTTTAACATTCAGTTTATATGTTTTTTACAAGTAGCTTTACGTCGCACCAACACAGATAGGTCTTATGGCAACGATGGGATAAGAAAGCGCTAGGACTGAGGAGGAAGCGGCCGTGGCCTTAATTAGGTACAGCCCCAGCATTTGACTGGTGTGAAAATAGGAAACCACGGAAAGCGATCTTCAGGGTTGCCGAGAATGGGGTTCGAATCCACTATCTCCCGAATGGAAGCTTACAGCTGCGCGCCCCCAACCGCATGGCCAACTTCGCTGAGGAGTTTGTATGTGCTTGTTGTTTGAAGGGTCCTAACATCTAAGTCATCGGCCCTAGTTTGTATGTTATTTGCACTTTAAATATACGGGGTGTAAAAATAAGTTATGACCAAACTTTCAGAACACATTCTTCACACGTTAGAACTAATTTTATAACACTCTACGTAGTGGAAAGCACACAGGAACAGAGCGTACCAACATACCACATAAAACTCTTTCTTACATAAAATGTAAGAAATGAATTGTCCTCAGGTAGCATTTACACATGGGTACATCAACCTGTCTCACCAGTGCATCCGGGATTTTACGATATCATGATATTGTACCTAAGCCAGTAGAGGGGCTATGAAGCCAAGCTCTGCATACGGGAGACGAGTGGGCTCAAACCCTATTGTCGGTTTTGTGTGGTTTTCCATTTTCATTTCCAGGAAAATGCCGGAACAGTTCCTATTTATAGGCCACACCGATTCCTCCGACCTCCTTACCGAGTTTCATTCGCCATCGTTCATTTCATCTTCATTACCTCCTCAACTGGGGTTAGTGACAGGAAGGACATTCGGCCGTAAAATATGCCCCAACCCCGTATCAGGAAACGGGACTCGTCGGGCTGAGTGGCTCAGATGGTTGAGGTGCTGGCCTTCTGACCCCCAACTTGGCAGGTTCGATCCTGGCTCAGTCCGGTGGTATTTGAAGGTGATCAAATACGTCAGCTTCGTGTCGGTAGAGTTACTGGCACGTAAAAGAACTTCTGCGAGACTAAATTCCGGCATCTCGGCGCCTCCGAAAACCGTAAAAGTAGTCAGTGGGACGTAAAGCAAATAACATTAATTATTAGGAAAAGGGACTAATACGTACATATAGACCTACAATACATGTATGTATGTATGTTCAGTTTTCAGCCCTAAGGCTGGTTGGATCCTCAACAGCTCTGCCATCAGCTGTCATAGATGGCCTAGGCATCACTGAAGAGGCGTACTAGGGAAATGAGGAGTGAGGTAGTTTCCCGTTGCTTTCCTCACAGAGCCAGAAGTTGCTATTACATACCAGTCTGCCAAGCCCACTGAAATGCATGCACCAACCGACCCTACGAGCAACATTTTCACACCATTCATAGCAGGGACTGGCTGCAGAAGGAATGGCATTACTAGCATCGCTCATACCTCAGTCACTTTCATACAGTCAAAGCCAAGGATAAGACAGAGACAGATCAATGAAAGTAACAAAATTGCTCTAGCCTATACCAGAAGACATAGTGCACTGTAAACACTAGGTCCTGCCAGCAATGGCACCTACAATACAGTACATAAGCCTGTATATTCGTTAATTTGTGTTCATTTAACGTCTGTTTTTGCACGGTTTTGAAATTTGTCATCAACTGAACAGAGCAATAAAAGGCCAATGGGCATTTAATAATGAAAATTGTAATACTGACACTTAAGAAATGATGTACTGCTTTCCAAGGCCTGTGCTGATCGGACATAGATCTTAGAAAATCTTTCCAAGTTAAAGAGCTAATTCTTGAAGTTATAATTAACGATTTTATATAGACTAGTAGTTTAGGTAGTATTATACCAAAATCGAAGCCTCCGTGGCTCAGGCGGCAGCGCGCCGGCCTCTCACCGTTGGATACCATGGTTAAAATCTCGGTCACTCCATGTGAGATTTGTGCTGGACAGGATTTTCTCCGGGTACTCCGGTTTTCCCTGTCATCTTTCATTCCAGCAACACTCTCCACTATCATTTCATTTTATCTGTCAGTCATTAATCATTGCCCTAGAAGAGTGCGACTGGCCTCGGCAGCCGGCACAGTTCCTATCCTCGCCGCAAGGTGGAGGCTTCATTCATCCCGTCCCTGGCCCGGTCATTGACTGGAAAACAGGTTGTAGGTTTTTCATATACTTAAATCGTAAACACTTTTTACAATTCATTTGACAAACTAACGTTATAAATAGCTGATTTTGTAGATGAATACTCAACCACTCTTAATCCAGTCCTTTAATAGAATTTTTTTTTTCTAATTAAAAGTATGGTGGTACTCACCCGAACTTCTTCATAAACTGAATCTCACAGCAGCTCCCATACGTTCTTCATAGCCCCGTTTGTACTTTCTTCTTCTCTCGATCGCTGTTGGCGTTAGTATCCAAAGCGGAATGACGTCCTTGCAACAGTCAAAGACCAACATATCTGTCCGGTCTGAAAGTGATGAGAGGAGGTCCAACTATTTCTATAAACAGGAGTGCAGAGGTTAATGATCTGGATGGTGTTATTATCAGGTTCATCTTCGAAAACCCTCTTTTGAGTCTTCTTTAGTCCGTGATAAGGCGGGCTGAGTGGCTTAGACGGTTGAGCCGCTGGCCTTCTCCTCCTAACTTGGCAGGTTCGATTCTGGCTCAGTCCGGTGGTATTTGAAGGTGCTGAAATACGTCAGCCTCGAGTCGGTATATTTACTGGCACGTAAAAGAACTCCTGCGGGGCAAAATTCCGGCACCTGGGCGTCCGAAAACCGTAAAAGTAATTAGTGGGACGTAAAGCAAATAATATTAGTCCCTGATAGAAGTTGTCTGGATTCACCGAACAACTGTGCTTCTTATTTGTTTTGTTGTGAAGTTCAGAATCTGTGAACATCATGTTCTTTCCGATTTGGAGAGAAACGCTACAATTTAAGGCAGCATGAACAATTATTTCTTGCTCTTTAGCTTTGTACAAATTTATACTGCATTTCTTTCTTGCAATTCGAATATTAAATCACTCAGCACTTGAAGATCATCACACATTAGCCCCAAATCCAAAATAAAGTGGCAAGTTATAACTTCCCTCAACCGGACCTCATAAAGACACCGCTCTGTTTTGCTTCTTGCAACATCATTCTGTGCTTGTGAACTCGAGAATCTTCGTATTCTTAGCAAATCTTAAGTTGCTACACACCCTGCAGTTGCCTTCAGTCATGTTCTCGTACAGATTACAGAGGTACCAACTATTACGGTTTGTCCATAATTATTATGCATTTCACGTCCGACTCGTTGGCTGAATGGTCAGCGTACTGGCCTTCGGTTCAGAGGGTCCCGGGTTCGATTCCCGGCCGGCTCGGCTATTTTAACCTTTAATTGTTAATTCCATTGGCTCGGGGCCTGGGTGTTTGTGTTGTCCCCAACATCCCTGCAGCTCACACACCACGCATATTACTATCCTCCACCACAACAACACGCAGTTACCTACACATTGCAGATGCCGCCCACACTCATCGGAGGGTCTGCCTTACAAGGGCTGCACCCAGCTAGAAATAGCCACATGAATTATTATTGTTATTATTATTATTACGGATTTCACTTTACGATTACGGTATTACGGTCAAAGGGGAAATTATTACGGAAAAGCGACATCATCACGAAAAAATATTTTTGACGAAAGAAAAGTAAAGAAGGTAATATCTTCAATGCTTTCGAGGATTCTTCTACAACCCTCCTCATTTCAATACTTATGAGTTGGCAATGATACTTATTCGATGGTCACTTCCTTTTGCTACTCATAAGTGTTGTGACATTCATTGTGAATGAAAGAGCTCTACCCTGCTGTTTTCCACTATAAAACCTTAAGTAATGTCGTATCTGCAGCATTAACTGTACTTGAGAGTATTTTTTCCTCAGAAAGAGGTTTCAGTGTTGATAGAAAATATCATACAGAATTCGGGCTTATATTAAAGCACATCTACACTGGAATCGCCTATGGTTCACAAGATGCAAATGTCAACACAGGAGGAAGGGTGCTTCAAGGAAAGTTACACTGAAAAACAAGGAAAATTACAGTGAAAAACAGCTGCTAGGTGCGAAACAAACTACAAAAATGTTTTATCACTGAACTAACAGGTAATGTGCACATTTTATTGTGTTATATGATATATTTTAGAATATGGTGTGGGGAAGGGTAAAGCGGGGTGTTAATATCGAGAAGGGAGGAGCATGCTTTGGATTTGACTCGAACATTTTCTGATAGTCGGGGGGAGGGGGAGGGGAGGATGGGGGTGTGATTATTCATAATCCACGTCATAGGTTTGCACTTCTGAGATTATAGGTATAGAAACGTAACAAAAGCTTACAAGCAAGCCTGAATTTAAACTATAAGTCGTCACTTCAAAGGAACTGTGATAGGAATATTCCGAGTAATGTCCAATTCATTTTTCGAAAAGATGTGCCGGTATCGCGTACTGTTGCGTAGCCACAAAAAAAAAAAAAAAAAAAAAGCGTTGACTATTACTATCCTC
Source organism: Anabrus simplex (assembly GCF_040414725.1). NCBI lineage: Eukaryota > Metazoa > Arthropoda > Insecta > Orthoptera > Tettigoniidae > Anabrus > Anabrus simplex. Next base: position 56,312,242 of record NC_090272.1, on the reverse strand, counting down.
CAGGCTTCACTTATAATACAGTAGGATATGTGCTGTATCCAGGACACCAAGCGTCCTATACCTGGGCCTGAGCATATCTACTGTGGGTTGAGTTGAGGGTTCGCCGCTATACACGTGACACCTGATATTTTTCCAGTGCTGTGTTCTTTAAAAATGTTAGGAACGCTATGTTCCAGGTCATGAAGACTCCGTCTTCTGTATCATTAAATTATCGTGAACAGGATTCTTTATTCTTATTTGCAGCTTGCAGTCTCTTGATGTGGACAAAGATTAAGACCCCGGCACTGCAAGACAGGCCGTGAGAAGAGAAGTCTTCAGATTTGCTTATGAAAGAAAGGTCTGGTAATTAGGGTGAGGTTATATAACTGTGAGGCAAGCTTGAACCTTTCTTTAATATTCTCTCCTGTTTCTTTGTACTAACAGACGCGTGATGATCGCGATGGACAGTCATTTCCGGGGAAGAGAGAAAGAGAGGAAAAAACAAATAATGCACTTTAAATAGAGAAGTTTCGTAACACTGTGCGTAAAGTGGTGACGTCTCAAATGAGGGAGATGGTTGCGTGAACGAATTGTATCCACGAAATTTCACTATAATTTGTGTGCCAAATGGAAGATAATAATTGCTTTTACTCAAATAAAGTGTAAAATCTGCGGTAAATTAAGAAATAGTACGAAATATTTTACTTGCAGAGAATAATATGGATAAATACTTTACTACCTTACAACTATTTTTTTCTTCTACGTCGCAGCGCTTCCGTATATTGTGTTTTGTTTGTCTAACACTTTCGTGTGTGATGTCTTTGCTCACTGAAATTGTTTGAATTAATTAGGTGTCGTTTTCATGTTCCTCATTCGTTTTGTGTCCTAACTCATTCATTAAGTGATATATTTATTGGGCCAGGGATCATGTTATTTTGCTGTTTGAACTGCCCGCGCTAGTCGTATGGACAAAGATAATCAGAATTCACAGACATAGCACTCCCATTCGGCGGTGTTAGTCCTGGCGTTGCCTACGAGATACACAAACTAAACTTGTCCTCGAGATACTTCCGACAAGCGCCGCTAGAGTTCTCTTTACTATTCTGTCTCGCCCACTCATTGCAACACGTTTGTTTGCGAAAAACTATAAAATTTAATTAAAACTTGTAATTTCAGAGGACACCAAACAGATATAAGATAAAAAATAGACTAAGAGCAATTGAAGACATGAGTGCAAGAACTAGATAATGACCACATTTAGCGAAAATTAGCTTTTGACTTCTATTTGTAGCCTTAACTGCCCTCTGTCAGTTACGATAGAAGTTAATTTCAGAAAGTGCCTATTTTTCTCGCTAGATGGCCTTGAAGTTTCAACTGGTTCCTTTCTGAGTGCAAGACTTGGATAATAACCGGAATTATCCAGTTCTTGCTCTCAGTTGCCCTCGTGCTGAAGAAGAGTAAGGAAGGTGGCTGAATGCAGTGAGTTATTGAGCACTGCAAATGCAAGCTTTAATTCAGAGATAGGTTCCATTAAGAGCTGTATTTTAGTGCTGAATGTATAGAATGTATATTACAGAATATTCAGTTTAATGTTACATTGTATTATACAACAATATTGTAGACTAAAATATTATATTCAAATAAATGTGGAAGTTTGAAACCCACACTTATACTTTTATAAATGATTGTAATTTTTAGATGCCGCTACCAAGTTCTACTGATTCTTCGCAGGTAAAGAGTAAGAAAAGGACAATAAAAGAATATAACTGGCAAAGGAATGTTAGGAAACGAAATATGTTGCAGAAGAATATATATCAACAACAGGGAAACTTGTGCCTGCAAAGACAGTTGCTCCAGATTGTTTTTGTAAGAGAAAATGTACAGCCAAGTTCTCCAAAGATATTAAGGAACGAATTCTTAGGAATTTCAACGAAATGAGTGAGAAGAATGCTCAGGATGAATATCTCAATGGCTTAATAATCTCACATAATATTCAAAGGCAAGCTTTAAATAAATATTAGTTTTAGACATATATTTTGTAGGAGCATTGAACACACAACAATGCAATATATTTTTGTTATAGAAGGCACCCTGATTTCAGCATGAAGTGAAGAAGAAGCTTGCTGCAAGAAACAATGAAACTGAGAGTGAAGATGAGGATGAAGAAATAGGTAGAACCATTATGTAGAGAACTACACTTCGCATGAAATTAAAACTCTGCACATTTTTACTGACAACTGTGCAGGGCAAAACAAGAATATTTTGATGGTTCAGTACTTAAGTACACTAGCGGCTTCAGGCAGATTGGTCAAAATATATCACCATTTTCCAGGACGTGGACATTCGTTCATTCCCTGTGATCATACCTTTGCACAGATTGAGAAGCTAAACCGCAAGAAAGAGTATGGGCTTGTCCCTCAGGAATGGTACGATATTGTTTCATCTGCTTCCCAAAAATTTGCTGTGGTGAAAGTACACCAGGACATGGTATTTGATTTTAAACATCACTTGGTGACGCATTTTAAGAAAATAATAAAGAATGGTACCGAATCATTCAGAATAAGTAGGTCCTATAAATTTGTTTATGAAGGGAGAGAGCTGTCTGTTTCTGCTGGTCAAAACACTTTTGTTCATACAAAATTTTGTCTGTTCAAGACGAAACGTACTCCAATATTACATCCCGCCAAGTTGTACCAAACTCCACTGCCTTTGAATAACAAGAAGTACAGAGATGTGATGAAATTGGCACAGAAGTATATTCCTCCTGTACACATGAAATGGTATTCTGATCTCAGATGTGAACGCGAGGATGAGAATATGGTTCTGAAAGTGAGGCATCATACCACGAGTTCTAAAAGCGGTTTTTAACCATATTTTACGTAATACTTATTATGTATGTCATGCACTGGCCTTTCAAAACTCAATATTTCATAATTTCATTAAAACGTGTAATGGCATTCATTCTCCAATTTCTATTCCCGTTTTTACATTCCTTAAAACATCTGAGTGCAAGATGTGGATAATTCCATCACACATTTTCTCGTTTTTTTATTATTTCTAAATGGAGTAGAGAGTAAAAATTGAAACAGTAGTGTATATTCATATATACTTTCACATTAAACTGAAATCTTTAATGAATTATAGGATTTATATAGTTTTAAATGTTTTTCTCGTTTTTCTCAGAACTTAACTTTTGGTTATTAGCTAGTTCTTGCACTCAGGTCTTCAATTGTATGACTTATATTCTAGAACGTAGGCCTTTGTCTCACACTATGTTAAGACGAAATAAGTAATTCACGAAAACTTCGTGATCAATTAAGACAAATACATATCAGCAGCATTAATGTTCAATTGATCACAAGGAACGATTCATCCAGTCTCATAGAATATTATCTATAATGTATGATGTACCGATACATAAGATTAGCTTACCTGAGATGCAGGAAGTTATCACAATTTCAGCACTTTGCGGGTTCCTTCTGAAATTCTTGAACGCATCATCCTTCGCCTGATTGTCCAGAATTGGTTTTAGAAACTTTGTCAGTATTATTTTACCTACTTATAGTTATGAATTTCATTGGTTCCGTATTGAAGTGGGATTACAACAAAATTAAATTCTTTTCAAGGTCCACCTATTCAATACAATGACGTTTTATTGTGATTCAATCACATGTCAAATAGTCAAATGGTACCAGTTTCGGCATCTATGTGCCATCATCAGCCTTGGGTACAAATTAAAACAAGATATACATTCCTAAAACATCTAAAACACATTTTAACACATTATAAAATAACATACAATTAATGTGGTGATACATGAAATACAATAAAATTATGATACAATTCATATTTCATGTATCACCACATTAATTGTATGTTATTTTATAATGTGTTAAAATGTGTTTTAGATGTTTTAGGAATGTATATCTTGTTTTAATTTGTATCCAAGGCTGATGATGGCACATAGATGCCGAAACTGGTACCATTTGACTATTTGACATGTGATTGAATCACAATAAAACGTCATTGTATTGAATAGGTTGAAAAGAATTTAATTTTGTTATTTTACCTAGTCTTTTCCTCCGCATATCTGATGTTGCGACATTCGTATTGAAGCCGTTGTTTGGTGAGCGATGTTATACCCGTTTCGCCATTAGAAAATCCGATGTATTTTTTCAGCGTTCTCTGATGCGGTAGTGTTAGGCAGTGCGAGGATCTCAGAAATCTGTAGCCGGTAGGGGCTTTCCTATGCCAGAGGACGCAAATTTTTAGGGTCGTTTCACCGTATTTCACTTTTTTCTTCCCGTAAGATTCAATTTGTTCTAACAGAAATAAAGCTCTTAAATTACCATTTTTACCATTCTTTTCACGTTGGTCTACTTTTTGGTGAAGTTCAGATATCTTAAAACGTTTTTCTGATTTCATTGCCCATATCCTACTTCTCAATTTAAATATTGTTTCCCTTAACCTGGTATTTGACTTTCTCGTCAATAAATATTTCGATTTAAAAGAGCTACTCGTAGCCTTCCCCTTACATAGAAACGAGACTTGTACCCCTTTTTCGTTTGTGACTGGTGTAGAACCGTTATTTGTTGAAGATATATCATTATCTGAATCAGAAATTCTACTAAATTTTGATGGTACGTCATTTCTGGGAGCTGGATCCTTCCTGCGCTTGTTACTTTTCTGTTTATGAACAGGGTACACACTAAAAACAGAAGGAACTTTGTTGGGAAGAATTCGCTTGATTGATGTGCTTACACTAAAATCTGACGTATTAAAATGCAAGCTAAACACTCGAGAAGAATTGGTAGGTACCCAAAGAGATCCTACTTTATCACCTTGCCTGGAAATAGCTTGCCTCCACTTCTCTCTTAAACCGCGCTCCGAAGCGAAATTGTAATATTTTCTTGCTTTTTAGCAGCATCGGAAGTACAAAGAGGTACACAACAGTTCACCATCTTCTTCACCTCACATACACACACCGACAGAAAAAATACTGACAATAAATTGCACAAATCAACACAACATCACTATTAGTCCGCACATCACAATGTTAAAAGTCTGCCAAGAACAGAACGGAAACCTGACATCTAGCGGCCAAGCCGTGAACACGGTCGGGCCGCTTTTTCAGCGGCAAATTGCTTCCTATTTCCCGGCCTTGGCAACGGTCCTGGACCTCAAGAAAGAAACAAAAGACGGCGCGAGCAGCGGAATGCAAGCAGTGACACACAAGGGAGTCCTGTCTACAGCCCGTAAGTACGTATAGATATTATTGTCTAGCAACGACGGTATTTCTTAATTTACCGCAGATTTTACACTTTATTTGAGTAAAAGCAATCATTACCTTCCGTTTGGAACAAAAATTACAGCGACATTTCGTGGATACGATTCGTTTACGTAACGGAGGGAGGCAAATACGGTGAGAGAGGAAATTTGGACCGGGCAAGTTGGCCGTGTGGTTAGGAGCGCGCAGCTGTGAGCTTGCATCCGCGAGATAGTGGGTTCGAACCCCACTGTCGGCAGCCCTAAAGGTGGTTTTCCGTGGTTTCCCATTTTCACACCAGGCAAATGCTGGGACTGTACCTTAATTAAGGCCACGGCCGCTTCCTTCCCATTCCTAGGCCTTTCCTCTCCCATCGTCGCCATAAGACCTATCTGTGTCGGTGCGACGTAAAAAAAAAAGAGGGAATTTGGAATCACTCGAAATAAACTTTTAACTTACTAGGCCGTATTCAGCACGTACTGTCGAAAAGATGTTCAGTACGGGACAAAAAGAAACCTCTTTTCCCTTTGTGAAAATCAAATGATCATAAATACGTCTCACATTTACTGTATGGCCATCCATCAACGGCTGCTAATTTCAGATGGCAGCCAGCCATAAGACATAGCCTGCACGGTTGCTATGGTTTACACATATTTCCTTGCGTTGCGTTCCACAAATTTTCAGATAACTTTCAGTCATAAGACATATTTGTGTCAAAATGGCCAAGCGGACACCAGTGGGACGTGGAGTCACAAGCTTCCGATGCTCTACCAGTGAGCTACAGTGGCTTAGGTCACATCCGTTCTGTTGGAACGTTGGCTCACAACAAGCGACAAGCGCTCTCTTCCAGTCTGCAGGTTCCCGCCTGGTTGCCATGGTTGTTAAGGCGTGAAGTCTCTAAGATTTTACACCATGATTAGTTGGTTTGAGACCCATTAGTGAATTTAAAAAATTCACCACTAGATTATTAGCCAGAGGGGTAGGAGATGTGGTGTTATACAATTTCTAATCACTAGGTTGTGTGTCTAAACCCTGGATTCAATTTTTTTTTTTTTTTTTTGCTATTTGCATTACGTCGCGCCGACACAGATCTTACGGCGACGATGGGATAGGGAAGGCATAGGAATGGGAAGGAAGCGGCCGTGGGCTTAATTAAGGTACAGCCCCAGCATTTGCCTAGTGTGAAAATAGGAAACCACGGAAAGCCATCTTCAGGGCTGCCGACAGTGGGGTTCGAACTCTCTATCTCCCGGGTGCAAGCACACAGCTGCGCGCCCGTAACCGCACGGCCAACTTGCCCGGTGGATTCAACTTTAAACTCTCCGCAATGTTCGTACGCAGTGAGGGTATATGGCGCTTTTAATGATGATTTTTCCTTCGGATGGAGACGTTAAGCGATGAGCAGACGCTTTGGTGTTATTCGACAGGAGTAGGCTATGTGGCGACACCGAGTTTCATCCTCTCCCTACCTCATTAACACACACACACACAGATGGATAGATAGATAGATAGATGGAGCATTTTTAACTGAATTGAATTGATAATTTAAATGCCATTGAGGCTGAAAAGCCCCTTTATGTAGCGCCTTCATGTAATAAAATAAGGTTTATGAACAGGGCCGGGCAGCTGTGAGCTTGCATCCGGGAGATAGTGGGTTCAAACTCCCACTGTCGGCAGCCCTGAAGATGGTTTTTCGTGGTTTCCAATTGCTGGGGCTATACCTTAATTTTTTTTTTTTTTTTTTTTGCTACTTGCTTTACGTCGCACCGACACAGATATGTCTTATGGCGACGATGGGATAGGAAAGGCCTAGGAAGTGGAAGGAAGCGGCCGTGGCCTTAATTAAGGTACAGCCCCAGCATTTGCCTGGTGTGAAAATGGGAAACCACGGAAAACCATCTTCAGGGCTGCCGACAGTGGGGCTCGAACCCACGATCTCCCGATTACTGGATACTGGCCGCACTTAAGCGACTGCAGCGATCGAGCTCGGTATATACCTTAATTAAGGCCACGGCCGCTTTCTTCCCACTCCTAGGCCTTTCATATCCCATCGTTGCCATAAGACCTATCTGTGTCGGTGTGACGTAAAGCAAATTGTAATATATATATATATATATATATATATATTATAATATCAAAACATTAAATTAAATATCAAACTTAAAAGCGAATAAAAATGCTGATACCAAATCCAGTAAAATGTATTTATTTATTCGTGTCAGAAGTACAAAATATAAAACATGAACACACAAAAAATGAAGCATGAAATGGACACAAGTGCACAAATATGTGTTCATCAAGTGACTTCAAACAGTTTCCGCCCAAAACTTAGCCACTTCGAAAACACCCGAATTAGTTTGAGTCAAATCACTCATTGTACATCTGGATGGGTACAACGGACAACATAACTAGAGGCTGTGTTGTTTAAAACTCTCCACAATAACATAGAACTGTCTTGGTCCGAAAATGCCGTTTATATAAATTGCCCCTTGTTCTTGCAACTTCAGCTCGCAATCTGTTCAGCGACTTCCAGATTGGCCAGTTCTCTGTGTGGCCAGAAGGTAGAGATTCCTTCGGTTCCGTCCATTCAGACAAATTACTAGTTCTCTCCTTTCACATGGTAGCTCGTGCTTTTGCAGCTGATCCCTTTTAACGGTTGAGCAGTTGTTAGGAACTAGGAAGCTCTTTCTCGATTTTAATCTCCTTTCGGACCTCCGCAGAGGTAGGGTGGCCAATTCCTTTCCGCTCCTTTCTTCTTTCTTAATCTGTTTACCCTCCAGGGTTGGTTTTTCCCTCGGACTCAGCGAGGGATCCCACCTCTACCGCCTCAAAGCAGTGTCCTGGAGTGTAAGACATTGGGTCGAGGGATACAACTGGGGAGAATGGCCAGTACCTCGCCCAGGCGGACTCACTTGCTATGCTGAACAGGGGCCTTGGTGGGGGATGGGAAGATTGGAAGGGATAGACAAGGAAGAGGAAAGGAAGCGGCCGTGGCCTTAAGTTAAGTACCATTCCGGCATTTGCCAGGGGGAGAAGTGGGAAACCACGAAAAACCACTTCCAGGATGGCTGAGGTGGGAATCGAACCCATCTCTACTCAGTTGACCTCCCGAGGCTGAGTGGACCCCGTTCCAGCCATCGTACCACTTTTCAAATATCGTGGCAGAGCAGGGAATCGAACGCGGGCCTCTGGGGGTGGCAGCTAATCACACTAACCACTACACCACAGAGGTCCTTTCCGCTCCTCCATTACATTACCCCCCACCAACAGTGCGTGGCAACCCATTCGAATCTTGGCCACGCCCAATGTTGCTTAACTTCGGAGATCTCATGGGATCCGATGTTTCAACACGGCTATGGCCGTTGGCGGTTGATAAAAACATACAGTATATAATCAGTAAGAAAATGTAATATTAGCCTGTTAATTATTTTAGACCACAAGAATTTAAAGAATATAAAACACAAGCAGTAAGTAAAACAATTCTCCAAGAAATGTACATCTGATTCATAGACAAGATTGCGTGATCTCAATCTCTTGCGTACTCCTCCAGGAAGATAATGTTAAGGACGGCTTTAGTTAAGTACAGTGAAGCGGTGAAGATTAAACACATTAATGATACATGATGCCGTGCAAACAAAAGATTTGTTAAATTTCGTGGTACGATGAAGGGGAATTTGAAGGGCAGTCTTTGTATACCTATTATCTCTGAGTAGGACTCCATAGGTTTAAACGCATTATGAAAGAAGAATGAGGTCTTCAGTTTGAGAATTTTGTGTGGAGCAATAGATAGGCTACTGAGAGAGAGAGAGAGAGAGAGAGAGAGAGAGAGAGAGAGAGAGAGCAGGTCACCCACGAGCGTTAAATAGAAAGACCTGCAGCAGGCCTCTCCGGAGGCCCCACAACATAACCATCATCTGCAGGTCTTTGGGCCAAGCAGTGGTCGCTTGGTAGCGAAGGCCCAAAATACACTGACTGACAGAGCAAATGGAACACCAAGAAGGAGTGGTCAGAACTTTATGCCAATTGCAGGGTAGACTGACGTCACTGAGGTATGCTCATGATGTGAATTGCGCCGCTGTGCTGCGCACGTAGCGAACGATAAATGGGACACGGCGTTGGCGAATGGCCCACTTCGTACCGTGATTTCTCAGCCGACAGTCATTGTAGAACGTGTTGTCGTGTGCCACAGGACACGTGTATAGCTAAGAATGCCAGGCCGCCGTCAACGGAGGCATTTCCAGCAGGCAGACGACTTTACGAGGGGTATGGTGATCGGGCTGAGAAGGGCAGGTTGGTCGCTTCGTCAAATCGCAGCCGATACCCATAGGGATGTGTCCACGGTGCAGCGCCTGTGGCGAAGATGGTTGGCGCAGGGACATGTGGCACGAGCGAGGGGTCCAGGCGCAGCCCGAGTGACGTCAGCACGCGAGGATCGGCGCATCCGCCGCCAAGCGGTGGCAGCCCCGCACGCCACGTCAACCGCCATTCTTCAGCATGTGCAAGACACCCTGGCTGTTCCAATATCGACCAGAACAATTTCCCATCGATTGGTTGAAGGAGGCCTGCACTCCCGGCGCCCGCTCAGAAGACTACCATTGACTCCACAGCATAGACGTGCACGCCTGGCATGATGCCGGGCTAGAGCGACTTGGATGAGGGAATGGCGGAACGTCGTGTTCTCCGATGAGTCACGCTTCTGTTCTGTCAGTGATAGTCACCGCAGACGAGTGTGGCGTCGGCGTGGAGAAAGGTCAAATCCGGCAGTAACTGTGGAGCGCCCTACCGCTAGACAACGCGGCATCATGGTTTGGGGCGCTATTGCGTATGATTCCACGTCACCTCTAGTGCGTATTCAAGGCACGTTAAATGCCCACCGCTACGTGCAGCATGTGCTGCGGCCGGTGGCACTCTCGTAACTTCAGGGGCTGCCCAATGCTCTGTTTCAGCAGGATAATGCCCGCCCACACACTGCTCGCATCTCCCAACAGGCTCTACGAGGTGTACAGATGCTTCCGTGGCCAGCGTACTCTCCGGATCTCTCACCAATCGAACACGTGTGGGATCTCATTGGACGCCGTTTGCAAACTCTGCCCCAGCCTCGTACGGACGACCAACTGTGGCAAATGGTTGACAGAGAATGGAGAACCATCCCTCAGGACACCATCCGCACTCTTATTGACTCTGTACCTCGACGTGTTTCTGCGTGCATCGCCGCTCGCGGTGGTCCTACATTCTACTGAGTCGATGCCGTGCGCATTGTGTAACCTGCATATCGGTTTGAAATAAACATCAATTATTCGTCCGTGCCGTCTCTGTTTTTTCCCCAACTTTCATCCCTTTCGAACCACTCCTTCTTGATGTTGCATTTGCTCTGTCAGTCAGTGTATATGGATGTAGCGCCTTGGGTTTTCTTTGTCGTTTCGTTTTGTTTTGTTTCTTGTATTATGTATAACCTTGGCTTTGATAATATGAATGTGACTGAGGTATGGGCGAAGCTAGTAATGCCGTTCCTTATGCAGCCAGTCCCTGTTATGGATGGCGTGAAAATGTCACTCGCAGTGTCGGTTGGTGCATGCATCTCAGTGGGTTTGACAGACATATGTAACAGCAAATTCTGGCTCAGTGAGGAAAGCAACGGGAAACTACCTCACTCCTCATGTCCCTATTACGCCTCTTCGGTGACGCATAGGTCGTCTATGATAGCTGATAGGGGAGCTGTTGAGGATCAAACCAGCCTTCGGGCTGAATACTCAGCAACAACTCATAAGAGTATAATATTCATCATATCCAAAAACCAAACCAAAACCCCATAGCGCAACAGCCCCGAAGGGCCATGACCTACCAAGCGACCGCCGCTCAGCCCGAAGGGCTGCAAATACGAGATGCCGTGTGGTCAGCATCACGGATCCTCTCTGCCGTTATTCTTGGCTTTCTAGACCGGGACCGCTATATCACCGTCAGATAGCTCCTTAATTGTAATCACTGAGGCTGAGTGGACCTTGAACCAGTCCTCAGATCCAGGTAAAAATCCCTGACCTAGCCGGGAATCGAACCTCGGGCCTCCGGGTAAGAAGCAGGCACGCTACCCCTACACCGCGGGGCCGGCCGGCAGTGGCTATCATTTGTTTCAGTTCATGGTTATATAGGTGGTCTGGAGTAACTGTTTGATAAGGAATATAAAAAATGGTATTACAACTAAGAATTACACTGACTGACAGAGCAAATGCAACACCAAGGAGGAGTGGTTCGAAAGGGATGAAAGTTGGGGAAAAAACAGAGTCGGCACGGACGAATAATTGATGTTTATTTCAAACCGATATGCAGGTTACACAATGCGCACGGCATCGACTCAGTAGGATGTAGGACCACCGCGAGCGGCGATGCACGCAGAAACACGTCGAGATACAGAGTCAATAAGAGTGCGGATGGTATCCTGAGGGATGGTTCTCCATTCTCTGTCAACCATTTGCCACAGTTGGTCGTCCGTACGAGGCTGGGGCAGAGTTTGCAAACGGCATCCAATGAGATCCCACACGTGTTCGATTGGTGAGAGATCCGGAGAGTACGCTGGCCACGGAAGCATCTGTACACCTCGTAGAGCCTGTTGAGAGATGCGAGCAGTGTGTGGGCGGGCATTATCCTGCTGAAACAGAGCATTGGGCAGCCCCTGAAGGTACGGGAGTGCCACCGGCCGCAGCACATGCTGCACGTAGCGGTGGGCATTTAACGTCCTTGAATACGCACTAGAGGTGACGTGGAATCATACGCAATAGCGCCCCAAACCATGATGCCGCGTTGTCTAGCGGTAGGGCCCTCCACAGTTACTGCCGGATTTGACCTTTCTCCACGCCGACGCCACACTCGTCTGCGGTGACTATCACTGACAGAACAGAAGCGTGACTCATCGGAGAACACGACGTTCCGCCATTCCCTCATCCAAGTCGCTCTAGCCCGGCACCATGCCAGGCGTGCACGTCTATGCTGTGGAGTCAATGGTAGTCTTCTGAGCGGACGCCGGGAGTGCAGGCCTCCTTCAACCAATCGACGGGAAATTGTTCTGGTCGATATTGGAACAGCCAGGGTGTCTTGCACATGCTGAAGAATGGCGGTTGACGTGGCGTGCGGGGCTGCCACCGCTTGGCGGCGGATGCGCCGATCCTCGCGTGCTGACGTCACTCGAGCTGCGCCTGGACCCCTCGCACGTGTCACATGTCCATGCGCCAACCATCTTCGCCACAGGCGCTGCACCGTGGACACATCCCCATGGGTATCGGCTGCGATTTGACGAAGCGACCAACCTGCCCTTCTCAGCCCGTTCACCATACCGCTCGTAAAGTCGTCTGTCTGCTGGAAATGCCTCCGTTGACGGCGGCCTGGCATTCTTAGCTATACGTGTCCTGTGGCACACGACAACACGTTCTACAATGACTGTCGGCTGAGAAATCACGGTTCGAAGTGGGCCATTCGCCAACGCCGTGTCCCATTTATCGTTCGCTACGTGCGCAGCACAGCGGCGCATTTCACATCATGAGCATACCTCAGTGACGTCAGTCTACCCTGCAATTGGCATAAAGTTCTGACCACTCCTTCTTGGTGTTGCATTTGCTCTGTCAGTCAGTGTATATTGTGTTATTTTAAATACTTGGAAAAAGAAGGAAATATGTAAATTTCTCCGCTGCATGTAAAACCATAGAATCATGCAACATGTTTTAGGCTCAGAAAAACGAAAGAGCGACTACAGGTTATGTGCTCGTTCCCTCTCTTTGTAGCCTCTCACAACTTGCAGGGGGTACAGATAATACATCCTCTCACTCCTCCGTCAGGAGAGATGAAAGAGTTTCGAAAAATCGAAAGAAATATGTAGCATCATGATGTATGTCCAACAACATGACGGCTGATCTAGCTACGGCCGACTTTATGCGTTGCTCTAGCCCGCAGCGAGGGATCCAGTCGGCCGTGATCCAGCACACAACATTCCCATGCCATCTCACAAGATAGCACCACCTATCAAGATCTACGTCCAGCAAAATAGTCGCTCATTTAACACACAATTTTATGGCCATAGATATTTGCAAGATGTAACTTATGAGAAAAATTCTGCTGCCTTTAGTGATGTTACCGTGTGTAAGGGGTTTTACTGCGACTTAGATGAAACGCCAGTCAAAGAGAACGGAAACTCGTTTAAAACACAGCGTCATTTGTACATACTGGATATAGGGTGAGGGACGAAGTGAACGTTTCAGTGGTAGAAATTGTTAGTATGTAGAAACCGAATTGTCAGTATTCAGGGATATGTGAGGAACGACCATTTGAAGCAAAAACTTTATATGGACACTGGTTACGTGAACGCTACTGATCCACGAAATATCACTGTAATATTTGTCACATATGAAAGGTAATCATTGATTTACTCAAATAAAGTCTAAAATCCCAGGTAGATTAAGAAATAATGGAAATATTTAATTTTACAGAATACATACTTTACTGCCTTACAGCTATATACAATTTTTTCTGCGTCGCAGGGCTTCCGTGTTTTGTTTGTGTGTAACACAACACTTTCGTGTGTCACGTCTTTGCTCACGGTAATGCTTTGATGTCGTGTCACTTCAACTGTCAATTGTCTAATAGTGCTGTTCCTTTAATAAAGTAATATATCTATTGGTCCAGGGATCATGCTATTTTCCGGTTGCTTCGGCACGAGATTTAGGTCTTGTAATTTCCTTATTTTACATAGTGATTTTCGTCGTCAAAAAAAGCGATAACATCCTTAATGTTGTTCACCTCCATTTTGCTTTTTGAACTGTCCGCGCTAGACAAATGCACAAAGATAATAAGAATTCACAGACATGGCACTCCCATTCATCGGTGCCAGCCCTGGACCTCAAGAAACAAACAAAAGACGGCGCGAGCAGCGGAATGCAACATGATGGACTCCTGTTTACAGCTCATAAGTACGTATTCATATTTCTTGCTAGTAACGACGGTATTTCTTAATCTACCTGGGATTCGAGACTTTATTTGAGTAAATCAATGATTACCTTTCACATGTGACAAATATTACAGTGATATTTCGTGGATCAGTAGCGTTCATATAACCATGGACACTAGCTGATGTACCCGTGCTTCGCTACGGAATTCTACATTGTATACAGAATTCTAGTGTACACCTTGTGAGCAAGACTGTATTATATTGCATAGCAACGTTACCCTAGAAACGCGACAGCGAAGTCACCAAACGTATTTTCTAATTTGAAGACTGGGTTAGGGAATTTTCATTGTAATGGTAGGCCCGCTTGCCTATCATCAGTCACAATCAGGTTGGGAAGTTTTCATTATAATGACATACATTCACTCTCCACCTTTTTTTAACATCCTCAGAAAGACTGTCATAGTGGTTTTCCCAAGTGAAATGAACATAGGTCATTACAAAGACGTCAGTAGAAAATGACACGATTTAAAGCAATATGAAATACTCGATCAAATAAAAAAACCACACATTTTCTTGATTGATGGGATTATTGTTGCGTACCGAGTATAACAGCCTGACTGAATATTGGTGGGAAATAGCTGGGGAGTTATGAAACTTTTTTCTTTAGCATGCCATTCCTCTGGTTTATATATTGTCTGATACTGCTGGTACGTAACACACTGGTTAATCATAGTATTCCAGCTATTCGATCCCTACTCTGACGCGGTGTTTTGAATGAGCAGTGTGCACATTTGGCAGAGGCTCATTTAGTAATAGTAGTATGATAGTATGACCTGGTGTAGAATTACAATTTACGCCTATTCCAAATTATAGCACTACAATTCACTGAATAATTAATTCAAAATTCAACCCTGAAAAGAGCCGTTTCTTAAGAAAAGCATCTTCCTCTTCACCTTTATTAAATTCTACATTCATTTTATTGCAAATTAGCAGTGAAGAGGGGGTTTCTCTTCTGGCTTGGAGGAAAAATTTGCCTCCAGGTCAGATTTTTCTGCCACCAGTGTAGTGAAATGAGATTTTTCCGACTCATCGGGTACTCCTAGGAAACAGATTAGTGAATGGACATAGATTTGCACTGGGACTCTCCAATATTCGACCCCCAACCCCCCGCCGAAAAAAACAAAACAAAGAGTTTTCACGGATCACGGCTGTCTGCGGCTTGGTCTTTCCAGCTCTGGAACTTTGGACTATTAGATCGGCAGCGTAGTACTGTTCGCGTCTTGGGACATAAAATGCAGACAAGCACACTCAAGGAAGAAGATCTTCCTAAAAAAAAAAAAAAAAAACCAACAAGGCTCACTTCGAACATTGATATAGGAATTGAAAGATGTTTCTGAAGACTTTTGTCTGGAGTGTGGCTTTGTATGGAAGTGAAACAGTAACTATCTCACAAAGAAAGAGAATACAAGATTTTGAAACGTGGTGTTACAGAAGATTGCAGAAGGTGAAGTGACTAGATCGAATCACGAATAATGATATACTGAATCGAACTGTAGAGAGGAGAACCACCGAGCTCGATATCAGCAGTCGTTTAAGTGCGGCTAGTATCCAGTATTCGGGAGATAGTGGGTTCGAACCACACTGTCGGTAGCTCTGAAGATGGTTTTCCGTGGTTTCCTATTTTCACACCTGTACCTTAATTAAGGCCACGGCGGCTTCCTTTCCACTCCTAGCACTTTCCTGTCCCTTCATCGCCGTAAGACCTATCTGTATCGGTGCGACGTAAAGCCAATTGCAAAAAAAAAAAAAAAAAAAAAAAATGACGCAAGAGCTACAGTAATAAACAGTTGGTAAGTGGTTAGTGGCTAGTAACGCTGCTTGTAAATGAACTATTAGGCGTAGTACCTGGTCATGCTACTGACGACTGCTGCAGTATTCCCACGTTACTAGCATTAGAAAGGATGAAGTCCTCCAGAAAGTGGTAAATGGATATTGCAGTCAACCTTGGCGTGATCTTCTGCTAAGTCAAACAAGTTGTACGAGAGACCAATATGATTGTTATAATGTACCCGTCACTGTTGGCTATATCAAGGTAAACTCTAAATTCAAAAACTTCCCTCATAGAATGAAGAACGTTTCTTTTGACATACATACTGTATGTCTTATGACTGGGGCTTATCCGAAAATTTGTGTAACGTAACGCGACAAAATGTGTGACGGAGGTGTGACCATAGCAGCCGTGCAGACAGTGATGTAAGGTATGGATGGATGATCAGACAATGTTACCTAGCAACCGTGCAGGCAGTGATGTAAGGTGTGGATGAATGCTCAGACAATGTTGCCTGGCAACCGTGCAGGCAGTGATGTAAGGTATGGATGGATGGTCAGACAATGTTACCTAGCAACCGTGCAGGCAGTGATGTAAGGTATGGATGGATGGTCAGACAATGTTACCTAGCAACCGTGCAGGCAGTGATGTAAGGTGTGGATGGTCAGACAATGTTACCTAGCAACCGTGCAGGCAGTGATGTAAGGTGTGGATGAATGCTCAGACAATGTTACCTGGCAACCGTGCAGGCAGTGATGTAAGGTATGGATGGGTGGTCAGACAATGTTACCTAGCAACCGTGCAGGCAGTGATGTAAGGTATGTATGTATGTATGGATGGATGGATGGATGGATGGATGGATGGATGGATGGATGGATGGATGGATGGATGGATGGATGGATGGATGGATGGTCAGACAGTGTTACCTAGCAACTGTGCGGGCTGTGATGTAAAGTATGGATGGATGGTCAGACAATGATACGTAGCAACCGTGCAGGTAGTGATGTAAGGTATGGATGGATGGTCAGACAATGTTACCTAGCAACCGTGCAGGAAGTGATGTAAGGTATGGATGGATGGTCAGGCAATGTTACCTAGCAACCGTGCAGACAGTGATGTAAGGTATGGTCGGACAATGTTACCTAGCAACCGTGCAGGCTGTGATCTAAGGTGTGGATGGATGGTCAGGCAATGTTACCTAGCAACCGTGCAGGCAGTGATGTAAGGTATGGACGGATGGTCGAACAATGTTACCTAGCAACCGTGCAGGCAGTGATGTAAGGTATGGACGGATGGTCGGACAATGTTACCTAGCAACCGTGCCATCTGAAATCAGCAGCCGTTGCTGAATGGACATGACCGAGAGGCATATTTACGATCATTTGATTTTCGCAAAGGGAGAAGTGATTTCGTTTTAACGTTGAAAGCATTTCTTACCAGACCAAATAGGGATCCCCATACTACGAAAAAAGTAAAATTAAATTTTTTCCTCAATTGTGCCCAAAGTTGAAGGGCTAAAGGGCCCGGAAGGTTTCAGTCTTGGATAGCTCCATCAAAGTAAAAAAACAAATTTCGAAAATCACTCTCGGCCTAAATGCAGTTCCGGAAAAACAGTCTAAAATCGCTTTTCTTTACTCGTTTTCATTTTGATTCAAATCCTAGCATTTGCATAATTATTTCTCTAATGTTTTCCTTTGTTCAATACCGCCAGGCTTTTCTTATTTTTAAAAAATGTCTACACCAAATATAGTTGTAAGGCCTTAAGTGAAACTCTGCATTGACTCACATTGGGGCTCGTAGTGGTAGGAAAAGGCAAACTGCTAATCTAATCGACCAGATAACATTGATTAAGAAAAGGATTGCAATTTTTAGGAATAAATAAATAATATATTCTCATACTTCTTTTTTCGTCTTTCTTTCTTTCTTAATCTGTTTACCCTCCAGGGTCGGTTTTTCCCTCGGACTAGCGAGGGATCCCACCTCTACCGCCTTAAGGGCAGTGTCCTGGAGCGTGAGACTTTGGGTCAGGGGATACAATTGGGGAGAATGACCAGTACCTCGTCCAGGCGGCTTCACCTGCTATGCTGAACAGGGGCTTTGTGGGGAATGGCAAGTTTGGGAGGGTTAGGAAGAGGGAAGGAAGCGGCGTGGCCTTATGTTACGTACCATCCCGGCATTAGCCTGGAGGAAAAGTGAGAAACCACGGAAAACCACTTCAAAGATGGTCGAGGAAGGAATCGAACGCTTCCTCTACTCAGTTGACCTCCCGAGGCTGAGTGGACCCCGTTCCGGCCCTCGTACCACTTTTCAAATTTCGTGGCAGAGG
Source organism: Anabrus simplex (assembly GCF_040414725.1). NCBI lineage: Eukaryota > Metazoa > Arthropoda > Insecta > Orthoptera > Tettigoniidae > Anabrus > Anabrus simplex. Next base: position 56,293,914 of record NC_090272.1, on the reverse strand, counting down.
TGGGAATCGAACCCGGGCCTCCGAGGGTGACAGCTAATCACATTAACCACTACACCATAGAGGCGGACTTACTATATTTTATTTACTTAAAATTCGTAGCTCATAATTCTAGCATGTTTTCAACATGAGTTGCTTACCTGTGGATATTTAATTAAGTCTTCAGCTCATAGAAAACCGAGTTCGATAGCTGCAGTCGCTTAAGTACGGCCAGTATCCAGTATTCGGGAGATAGTAGGTTCGAACCCCACTATCGGCAGCCCTGAAAATGGTTTTCCGTGGTTTCCCATTTTCACACCAGGCAAATGCTGGGGCTGTACCTTAATTAAGGCCACGGCCGCTTCCTTCCCACTCCGAGCCATTTCCTGTCCCATCGTCGCCATAAGACCTATCTGTGTCGGTGCGACGTAAAGCAAAAAAAAAAAAAAGCTCATAGAAATCCTTATTTTACTATTGGCATGACGAATATAAGACCAAGTGTGAGGACTCAGTCATTATAGCATGGTAGTTTGTGGCCCCACCTCTGCAAGCACTGCAAGCGATTATATCCAACAAGTGCTGCAGTAGTCCCGGCAAGCCGGGTGTAGAAAAGTGAGAGAGACGTTACTCTGCGAGATATTTCACTGAATGAGTTGAATTTTTTTCTTTCAGTTCCTAAACTCGCTTCATTGTGTGATGTGTACTTCAATTTTTTTCTTTCAGTTCCTAAACTCGCTTCATTGTGTGATGTGTACTTCAAGCACGTATTTTACGTGGCTTGATTAATTTAATAGTTCAGCATGCCGTACTGTTTTATGCCTGGCTGTAAGTCAGGCTACGATAGAGTTGTGGATAATATGCGATTTTTTCACCACGCAAGGATAGAAATCAATTTGAAAAATAGGCCAGAGCTATTCCACGGAAGGATATGGAGTTAACGCATAATAGCAGAATTTGGCATGTTCATTTCTTTGATGATTTGATAGTAAAATCAGATAATTTTATAGTGAATGGTGAATTACAACCTTGAGCATCCGCCAAATCTTCACGAAAGCTTTCGAAAGTCAAGTAACCGACAAATTGAGTTACTAATAGAGCATTACCTTTAAATATTTCATGGGTGTTTGTTTTAATATGCTGGGAGTTGGTGTTATTTACCGGTATTTGTTAATTACAGTAACCAGTGCTTTCCGCAACATGTGATGAAAGCCGTGGCTCTTATTTCCATGTATGATTTTCTCCATTGAACCCTACCGTGGTATTTTAATTGTAATATCTCATTGTTTTTTAAAAAACAGAGTATATATAGGTACTTATCAGTTACGCAGTAATGCGTTTCCTCTAACATTATTCCTAAGACCAGCTGATGGATACTGTGGAGCTTGTCCACTCTAGCGCTGCCTGGCGGGGCGCTCTTGAACTCGAGGAGTCCTCACACTTGTTCTCATATTCATCATGCTATTTGGCTTCACGTTACACCGATACAGATAAGTCTCATGGCGACAATGGGACAGGAATGGGCTAGGAGTGGGAAGGAAACGCCCGTAGCTCCAGTATTTACCCCATGTAAAAGTGGGAAACGACGGAAAACCACCTTCAGGACTGCCGACCCAAAGTGCGTAGTTTTTCGCTCAGTTGAATGAAGAACTATAAACCAAACCAAACCAAACCCCATGGCGCAACAGCCCCGAAGGGCCATGGCGTACCAAGCGATCGCTGCTCAGTCCGGAGGCCTGCAGGTTACGAGGTGTCGTGTGGTTAGCACGACGAATCCTCTTGGCCGTTATTCTTGTCTTTCTAGACCGGGGCCGCTATCTCACCGCCAGTTAGCTCCTCAATTGTAATCACGTAGGCTAAGTGGACCTCGAACCAGCCTTCAGATGCAGGTAAAAGTCCATGACCTAGCCTGTGCTTTAGCTGTGTTGTTGTCGATGTTTGCCGCTTCTGGTGTTCTTGATGGTGGGTTTGGCTCCTGCTTTCTTCTTGGTACCTTGAGCTTTTCTGTTGCTGAACTCTGTTCTTCAGACCATTTCCTGGTCTCCTTGTGGTTTGCTTCTGTAGGGGATATTAGGAAGGGCCTGGTTTTAATAGTTGAAAAGTAGTTACTTCTGTTAATTATTAGGACATGATTAATATTAAGTTCTCCGAGATCCTTCTCTACCTGCTGGATCCACAGGGATGCAGTGGCTTTATCCTTGCTGGCAACTTTGAAGGCCTTATAGGACAGTCTGTGGGAGTCCATTCTATATAGGTGTCTGTAGAAAGACAGCCCTCTTCTTGAGACGGCATCTGGGAGTTTTTTTTAGTGTTGGTAGAGTTCACGGTTTGGTTTGTACAATCGCCTTCCATCTGAGAGGATCCATGGTCCTGCTTTCTCAGAAACTTCCTTTTTTTGTACTTCAAGGGCTCTTAGTGGGATCTTCTTAGAGATGCCTATTACGTTGTTTACATTAGTTTGACATTCATCGATAGATGTGTTGAGCCGCACAGTTTTCTGATATTGCTATTTTGCTTTACGTCGCACCGACACAGATAGGTCTTATGGCGACAATGGGATAGGATAGGACTAGGAATGGGAAGGAAGCGGCCGTGGCCTTAATTAAGGTACAGCTCCAGTATTTGCCTGGTGTGAAGATGGGAAGCCACGGAAAACCATCTTCAGGGCTGCCGACAGTGGCATTCGAACCCACTATCTCCCGGATGCAAGCTCACAGCTGCGCGCTCCTAACCGCACGGCGAACTCACCCCATTGTCTAGTATATTATTATTATTATTATTATTATTATTATTATTATTATTATTATTATTATTATTATTATTATTATTTGGGCGATGATTTCAGTGTTACTATCCCTTTAAATGAATCATCTATCTTCCAATGTTTGCATAATTTCATGCGTCTAACGTTATTCGATGTTTCAACACGACAAAGCCTTTCAAGAAAAATTAACACGACAATAAATCTTAGGCTTGTTTTGGAAATATAAGAATAATAATAATGGTTATTTATGTGTATCACGCGCATGCACCTGTTATCTGTCAGGATTTGTTAACTGGAGCATTGTTTCCGCAGCATTTCACACTTGGAGGCTTGAAGCACTTGTAATGAGAAATCAGGCAGGTAATAGATGTTCCATTCACACGCACGTCTGTTACAACATGGGGAGACCTACTTCACTTGGGAAGTGAACACTGGTATTACCCTCGGTAGCCGTTCACTAAGGCCAGGGATCACGTAGTGATCCATTCCATCTCCTTCACTACCTTTCTAAACCAATTTCAGTGTCATCTGAGAAATAAGAGATAATTGCGAAACTCCAGACGTTTGCTTTCTCAACTATGATCTAGTATGGAAGAACACTTGAATAGGAATGTCTCGAGATCTTTTCTCTCTCAACAGTACAATGTACTGTAGCATCAAATGAACATTAATAGTTGAGAAGTAGCCTATTAGACGCTTATACTCATTAGAAGTTACGTGAAAACGCGATAATAATGTACAGTATATACGATAATTACAATAATTAAAATGTTATTATACTGCAGAGCGTTTTAGCTACCCAGTACGCGTCCTGTAGGTGTTAGTTTGCGTTCAAGAGATGGCTGTTTCGACCCCACTATTGCCAGCCCTGAAGAAGGCTTTCCGTAGTATTCTTTAGAATTTGCTTCACGTCGCACCGACACAGATAAGTCTTATGGCGACGATGGGAGAGGAATGACCTAGGAGTGGGAAGGAAGTGGCCGTGGCCATAATTAAGGTACAGCCCCAGCATTTGCCTGGTGTGAAAATGGGAGACCACGAGAAACCATTTTTAGGGCTGCCGACAGTTGGGTTCGAACCCACTATCTTCCGCAGTATTCCATTTTTACTCCAGGCATATGGCGGAGCTATAGCCTACCTAGCCTTTTCTCGTATCAGCGTCACCAAACACATGTGTGTTCATAAAATAATAAACCACTACAATAATAATAATAATAATAATAATAATAATAATAATAATAATAATAATAATAATAATAATATGCGACTGACTGGCTGAATGTCAGCGTTAAGGCCTTCGGTTCAGAGGGTCACGGGTTCGATTCCCGACCGGGTCGGGGATTTTAATCGTGTCTGATACATTATTCTGGCTCGGAGACAGTGTTTGTGTTTGTCCCGACACTTTCATCTTCATAGTTAGACAACACACTACACTACCAACCACCACAGAAACACGCAAGCAATAGTGATAACATCGTTCCACATAGGGTTGCGTCAGGAAGGGCATCCGTCCGTAAAACAAGGCCAAATCCCCATGTGCGGCACAGTTCGCATCCGCGACCCCACACATATGGGAAAAGCGACATAATAATAATAATAATAATAATAATAATAATAATAATAATAATAATAATAATAATAATAATAATAATGCCAGGATGAGGGGTCCAGGCGGTAGAGCAAGAGATCAAGTTAGTATGTCAGGTCGTATTTCAAGGTGTTCAAATACGCCAGCCTCGAGTCGGTGGAATTTCGGACACTTCTGCGGGACAAAATTTCGGCGCCTCGCCGTCTCTGTAAACCTTTAATGTAGTCAGTGGAACGCATTTAGGACTTAAGTGTATTGGAACAGTTAGCTCTATGACCAGCCACCTTTGTTCCCAAGGAAATAACCTTGCTCTTATTTCTGTTGTAGGCTAAGTGAACTGTACAGCTATGTATGTCTCTCGAATTACGGAAGAGAAATCGAACTGACAACTCTTCAGTTCTTCCAGCTTCTTTTTGGCAACTACCGAAAAAACTTCGCTCAATGAAATGAAATGGCGTATGGCTTTTAGTGCCGGGAGATCCCAGGACGGGTTCGGCTCGCCAGATGCAGGTCTTTTGATTTGACTTGCGCGTTGTGTTGAGGATGAAATGATGATGAAGACAACACATACACCCAGCCCCCGTGCCAGGTAAATTAACCAATAATGGTTAAAATTCCCGACCCTGCCGAGAATCGAACTCGGGACCCCTGTGACCAAAGGCCAGCACGCTAACCATTTAGCCATGGAGCCGGACACTTCGCTCAATTTTACCGAGCAACTGACTATGTTGTTTGGGTCACGTAGCTACCAGCTTGCATTCGGGGGATAGTAGGTTCGAGCCCCACTGTCAGCAACCCTGAATATGGTTTTCCATGGTTTTCCATTGTCACACCAGGTGAATGATGGGGCTGTACCTTAATTAAGACCAGGACCGCTTCTTTCCCATTCCTAAAACTTTCCGATCCCATCGTCTCCACAAGACCTATCTGTGTCTATGCGTCGTAAAGCCAATTGTAAAAATAGACAAAGCACCTTGTAACATACCCTCCGTTATTTTAAAGGAAAAATTAAATGAATTTAGAAAGCAAGCAAGAAAGCTATTCCATGATCTGCCCTGGGCAAGTTGTTTTACAAAATTAAGAAAGTCAATAATATATCAGTTTAGTACTTCCCACACGCTCTCAGTGCTAGAAGGGAAAAGTATAAATAATGTTAACAATCTGACAAGTGCTCGGATAGTAGTGTGAAAACTGTGTTAGCAAGTGCGTATACGGTTCTCCACCTTGCCCGTCAGATGTTCGAGATAGTAGGAGGTAGGACCTCCGCCCTCTTCATTGTCTACGGTGAGTGAGAGGAAACCTATTGGAGTATAACCACAAACAGAAGTATCGTATCTTGTTGAGTTATCCTAGATACGCCCTCCCCAACCTTGTTACACTTAGTACAAGGCCCCCGGGTTTTCATTCACTATTGTCAATAGCTGCCCGTTAAATCTATTTTGAGAACGTTACTTGAAGCCCCGCTCACTTTATTGCAGCCATTAAAATGAAACAGTTGTTTATGTGTCCAGAATAGTTGACCTCATACTAATGATTTCGGATCCTCAAGTGTGGGACACTGGGGCAGGACGTTAAAATTTCTCATAGTTTTTTTAACATATGATTTCGATCAATTAGGACCATGTTCTGGATTTCCAGTATTCCTTCATCTGGTGGAGAATGCAGTTCTTCGCCCTTTGGACCACTTTCCGCTAGTTCTTCTTTTCACTTTTTCCGGATTAGTAGGCAGCTACTCGTCCTCCCCTCTTCTCCCTTAGATGTTAGCATCATCATCATCATTCCTACATAGAATTTTGCGTTCACATCTTCAATTATTTGGTAACTGAACTGCAATCTTGGATTGCTTCTACAGTATTTTCGTCCACTTACCCCTTCAAAGCATCATTCGCGACGCCATTAACCTGTACAATTGTCGTTTTAAGAATCCCTTTAGAAGATTTCTATTTTTTCCATAGGTTAGAACGAGTACATCCTCATTAGAATCCTCTAGATTTAAAATCCCTTATATCCTTTTTCACAAATGTGTCGAGGAAGTGCTTTTTGTACACTGTATTAATTACATTGTATTGTACTGTGTAAAATGTCCATTATTCAGAAGCTGAGAGAAGAAAATACAGTGATTTGTTGGACAAATTCTTCTTCCAGCCAGTAACCATTGACCGGGCGAGTTGGCCGTGCGTGTAGAGGCACGCGGCTGTGAGCTTGCATCCGGGAGATAGTAGGTTCGAATCCCACTATCGGCAGCCCTGAAAATGGTTTTCCGTGGTTTCCCATTTTCACACCAGGAAAATGCTGGGGCTGTACCTTAATTAAGGCCACGGCCGCTTCCTTCCCAGTCCTAGGCCTATCCTATCCCATCGTCGCCATAAGACCTATCTGTGTCGCTGCGACGTAAAGCCCCTAGCAAAAAAAAAAAAAAAAAAAAAAAGTAACCATTGAATCCAGTGGTACCTGGGGCAATGATGGCCTCAAGAGGTTGGCCAACTGATTGCTCGGATTTCCGGCAATACCCGATCAGCTACTTTTCCTTATTCAGTGCATCAGCGTTGCTCTACAGCGTGGGAATGTCACGTCAATTCTCTGGACACTACCAGCTGGTAAGGAGCTGAATAAAGTTTTTCTCCTTTAAGACACGACTTTATAGAAATTGAATTTTTGCTTGTGAATATTAAGAAATAAAATGTTCTAAAGTAAAAAGATATAATATAATAACGTTTTTAACATTTGGTTTTTACAATTAGCTTTACGTCGCACCGACACAAATAGGTCTTATGGTGACGATGGGATAGGATAGGGCTAGGAGTGGGAATAAAGCGTTCGTGGCCTTAATTAAGGTATATTCCCAGCATTTGCCTGATGTGAAAATGGGAAACCTTCAGTGCTGCCGATAGAGGGATTCGAATCTACTATCTTCCGAATGCAAACTAACAGCTACATGATCCAAACTACTGTACACAGAAATCAATGTTAAATATACACAATGGCTTTTAGAGGGTTTTTAATATATGAACTTCAATATAGTATTATTATTATTATTATTATTATTATTATTTTCGTAAGGACCATGTTGATCATGCAGCGCTGTTATGATTCGCCTTTCTAGTCTTCCATATGGCTTTCTTTTTTTCTCCGTGGGCTCTTTTCCTTTCTTCACTCCATTGTTCCTGGTCTCCTTGGAACTTCATTCTCTGATTGTACTACCCAACTGTTTACTATTTTACGGAACACATTTCTGTCTTAATATTTTTGATGTATCTGTACGGGCTTTCTCCAGGTCTATTTTGACTTCTGCTGTATGTCATGATCTCGTGTGTAAACCACGTTGTTGAGAGTATTTTAATGTGTCCATTCTTTGTTTTCTAATATCTGCTGCCAGATTGGAGAGTTTCTTCGTTGCTTTACGCGATTTCAGTCTGTATCCGTCTTCAGTTTTTTCTGGACCAAGAATGTTCCTTGTGATCTTTCCTTCTTCCTTCAGAATGTTCTCTAGATCCCCTTTTCTACTAAGTACCAGCGTTTCGCTCGCGTGTAAAACTTCAGGTTTGATCACAGTATTAGAAATGCAGCTCGATTTGTTCTGGGTGATTTCCGACAAAAGAGTAGCGTTACAAAAATGTTGCAAAGTTTGGGCTGGGAAGAATTGGGAGAAAGAAGACGAGCTGCTCGACTAAGTAGTATGTTCCGAGCTGTCAGTGGAGAGATGACGTGGAATGACATCAGTAGACGAATAAGTTTGAGCGTCATCTTTAAAAGTAGGAAAAATCACAATATGAAGATAAAGTTGGAATTCACGAGGAGAAATTGGGGCAAATATTCATTTATATGAAGGGGAATTAGGGACTGGAATAATTTACCAAGGGAGAAATTCAATAAATTTTCAATTTCTTTGAAATAATTTAAGAACTGGCTAGGAAAACAACAGATAGGGAATCTGCCACCTGGGTGACTGCCCTAAATGCGGATCAGTAGTGATTGATTGATTGATTGATTGATTGATTGATTGATTGATTGATTGATTGATTGATTGATTGATTGTAGTGCTTGAACTTTGTGTTAGTGGACATACATTTTTTTATTGTAAACGTCGCATGTTCTCCAGAATGATCACCTGAGTTTCTGTAGGTGAATTTTCTGTGCTTGCTATTCTAACCCTGTTGGTTCTATAATTTCACCAATGTTTTTGAACTGTAGAACCCGTTTCATCTGTCTGTATTTTATGTTTAGTTTCTGAAAATTGAATCGAGTACACATTAACTTACAAGGGGGCATTCCCTACTCGTCACCACCGATTTCGCTCAAATTTATAGAACATGCAGCGCTTGGCTAGAAATGAAAGTACCCAAAGTGGGAACTCCAGTTGGCCAAGAGTATAGAAAATAAAAATAAAAATGTAAATGTTGACGCGACTCTCACACCGTATAAACCATTTACGTTAGTGCGCACGCCGAGCAGTAGTTGGCGTAGCGGTAAGAGCTCGGACTGGTAAGTCGATGGTCGTGGGTTCGACTCCCCGTATAGAGACCGGTTTTTATGTTAACTTTTATACTATTCATTTTCCACTTACGCAAAGAGGTGAATAATTCATTTTCATCATCATCATCATCTGTTTACCCTCCAGGGTCGGCTTTTCCCTCGGACACAGCGAGGGATCCCACCTCTACCGCCTCAAGGGCAGTGACCTGGAGCTTCAGACTCTTGGTCGGGGATACAACTGGGGAGAATGACCAGTACCTCGCCCAGGCGGCCTCACCTGCTATGCTGAACAGGGGCCTTGTGGAGGGATGGGAAGATTGGAAGGGATAGGCAAGGAAGAGGGAAGGAAGCGGCCGTGGCCTTATGTTAGGTACCATCCCGGCATTCGCCTGGAGGAGAAGTGGGAAACCACGGAAAACCACTTCCAGGATGGCTGAGGTGGGAATCGAACCCACCTCTACTCAGTTGACCTCCCGAGGCTGAGTGGACCCCGTTCCAGCCCTCATGCCACTTTTCAAATTTCGTGGCAGAGCCGGGATTCGAACCTGGGCCAACGGAGGTGGCAGCTAATCACACTAACCACTACACCACAGAGGCGGACAATAATTCATTTTATTTATTTATTTATTTATTTATTTATTTATACGCAAAAGGCATAGAAAAGGTAAAACATTCGGATTTCATTGTCAGACTTTTTTCTACTTGCGCCAAAAATCTATAGTTTGTGTACAGCCGCCAGGAGCAACCTTCACTTGTCAGATAAAAACGAATCTTACAGCGAAATGACTATTCACGTTTATGGCACGTTCCCCAAGGAGGGGAGATAGCCAATAAAGGAGAAAAAAGAAGAATTTCTGTTTGAACACGTCGGGAAAATTCGCAACTCCAAATTTTCTACAATTGTGCGCTCATTAAAAAAATGACGTCTTATATGCATTTTGCATATAAATAAAATAAATTAAAATAAAGGAATAATATAAAAATTGAGAAAAATATTCTCCACACGGGGAGTCGAACCCACGACCATCAAATGACTAGTCCAAGCTTTTATCGCTACACCAACTGTTGCTCGGCGTGCGCTCTAACGTAAGTGGCTTATACGGTGCGAGAGCCGCGTCAACATGTTTATTCTTATTTTTATTTTCTATACGCTTGGCCATCTGGAGTTCCCACTTTGGGTACTTTCATTTCTAGCTACGCCCTGCATGTTCTGTAAATTTGAGCGAAATCGGTGGTGACGAGTAGGGAATGCCCTCTTGTTAGTTTTCTCCAATGAAATTTGTAACTCATCATTTTCAGCATATTCTTTGAGGACTTCTATCTGTTTGATTAGTGTGATTTCACTGTCCGCTTGTATTGCAAGATTCTCTACGAAAGCCCAGCAACTGATCTTGATGTCATTAATTATTCGTGCGAGTTGAGTTGGTTTCCAGTGGTTCTGAATTTTTAGTTCTTTCTTCCACTCTCTAATAACTTAATCCATAACGAGATCGAAAGGGAGTGGTTGACAGTCCATCGCCTTGTCGAACGCCAGTCTTAACCTCGAAACGACCTGATATTTCGCCGATGAATTTTACTCTTGATCGGACAGTTTCTGGTTGTCCTATATTTCAGTGTCATTTTTAAATTGAAGATCTGATCAGCGCAGGAACATACAGGTTGGAAGCTCATTTGATAATTGTCGATTTTATGTTCTCTCCAAAACCCGTACAGGTAGTTAGTGGGACGTAAAGCAAATAACAATGACCTTATGTTCAAATTTCTCTTACGAATTCTACATAGTGCTTCTCTTCTTAGTAATACCTATGGATGTAATTATAGAAGAACAAGATGGCTGACACTGATGACATATATGTTACTAAATATTTATATCGGAAACCAATATAAAAAGATCACAGACACACGAGATAACACTAGCACACTCACAAAACATGTTATAGAGTCACCAAACCTGCCAAGAAACTATAAACAAAGCATAATTCATCACTAATGATGTATATACTACACACGAAAACTTCACATGATCCTAGCTCTCAAACTATGCAAATGTGTGAATGATTACTTTCGAGAACTGAATATGGGTATTTCCTGTTTTATTCACTCGATAATGGGGTATCTTTCGCGGAAAATTCCACAATGTTCCCAGATAGGTTGTAGGTCAGTTTCGTAGTGCACTTTCGTAAAACAGAGTTTGTGATAGCTATGAACGTCAGCGGTCAGGATTAGCGCCCGTCCAAGGTCGATTCTTCAATTTCCTCAGTTGAACAGAATTCCAGCCAGACATCTTTCCGTTGTTCCTCTTTTTTTCGTAGTTGTTATCCAGAAGATTTTAGATGGTAGATCACAGTATTCACCCGTAGATCTTCAATTAGGAAGGTCTCCTATGGAAGCTCGCCACCAATCAATAGCGTGTATAATTGGATACACCAACGGCATCTTTTAAGTAGCACGCTTTCATGCCTTCTGAGGTGTGGAGGTCGTTTATGGACAATTTATCTCATGTTAGCTCCCTCTGAGGATCAATGGTAGTGTGTCAGCCTCAGGTTTCTAAGATAGCGAGTTCAAACCCGGCAGAGTTAGTCTGATTTTTTAAGGGCGGAAAGAAGTTCATGCCGTTTGATGTCGGCATGTAAAAGTTTTCTGGTGACACGTTTGTTGTTCACCTGACAAAATTAAGTAAAACTCAGCCATACCAGGTGTATGCATAGGTTTTTGCCGGTTTTGTGGTAAACAAAACACGTAGTTTTCAAGGGAAATTCATTTTTTTGTTTATTCAAAATATTGGCCATCAGCTTCTACACACTTCGCCCATCTTTTAGGTAAGTTCTATGCCAGAAAAACTGCTTGTCTTTTGCGGCAAACCATTCGTCGAGCCATTTTTCAACCTCCTCGAAATTGCTGAAGTGCTGCTCTGTGAGCGCGTGCCCCACTGATGCGAAGAGGTGATAATCAGATGGCGCCAGGTCGGGAGAGTACGGCGGGTGCGGGAGGATGTCCCATCCATGCGATTTCAAGGTGTCCTTCACTGGTTTTGCTGTGTGAGACGGCACATTGTCATGTAACAAAATCACTTTGCTTTGTCTTCTGGCCCATTCCGGTCGTCTTTCGATCAATGAGTGTTTTAAATTAATCATTTGTTGGCGATAGCGTTGTGCATTAACGGTTTCGCCGGGCTTCAAGAGTTCATAATACACAATACCATATCAAAGCGCGCACTGTCTTTCGCACTGTAATCACCACGTTTAAATTGTCGAAACTATGTCTCACATGTTCTAATCGATGGAGCGTGTTCATCATATGTTTTTTATCAGCAAACGGTGACTTTCCATAGGCTTTTCCTTTTGATTAAATAAGAACAGCGATGCGTGCCGCAAATGCTCTTTTTCAGACACACACGTCCATATGATCACTGAACGATACAACACAGACGCTAGTGTTTGGCGGACTCAAACTGTGTGTGTTGGTAGGTTAATGTCAGACGAATAAACTGACGTATGTGAAATTCATACGCTGCGTACTGTTATGCATACACCTGATAGATGCCCAAGAGAGATTTGGTTTGCTCTGCTGTCTAATAGGCCCAGAGTAAAACGGAATGTCAAAATTGACGAGCAGACAGCCAGATGGCGTCAAATTAAAATGCCTCGACACGGTAGCTGAGGCTATACGATTATTATTTTTTTCTCCCCTGTTATCTCGATCCCATAAGTGAGGATAGGAACTAATTTGGATTTGAAAAACAGCATGACTGTCTGAAGGGAAAGCTTGAACGGGGCATTAATGTCGAATATAGCTTTAGTTGTTGCTGCTGCTCTTGCTTTTCTTGTGTGCGGTCTGAAATACTTTACTGTAGTCTGTATTGTCATGCCGAAGTATTTGAATGAATTAGTCATTTTTGTCGTCTATTCGTCTCCAACACCACAGCTCAAGTGCCTCCTACCTTCTCTTTTCATTTTTTTCCAACGACCCATGTTTTTGAACCACAAAAAGCAACACTCCAGGTATAAATTTTTATACATTTTATTTTCACTTATTTGGATAGGTTTTTAGTGGTTACAATATAGTATACTATTTCTTGTTGAATTGATGCCCTGGACCCAGGTATTATACGCATTGAATTTACCTAATTAAGTGAAAATGAAAGAGCCACCATGGCTCAGGCGGCAGTGCGCCGGCCTCCTACCGCTGGGTTCCCTGGTTCAAATCTCGGTCACGCTATGTGAGATTTGTACTGAACAAAGTGGAGGCGGGACAGGTTTTACTCCGGGTACTACGGTTTTCCCTGTAAGCTTTCATTCCAGCAACACTCTCCAATATCATTTCATTTCATCTGTCAGTCATTAATAATTGTCCCAGAGGAGTGCGACAGGCTTCGCCAGCCGGCACAATATCTATACTCGACGCTAGATCGGAGCTTCATTTATTCCATTCCTGACCCGGTCAAATAACTGGAAACAGGCTGTGGATATTTATATTTTAAGCGAAAATGAAACCAAATCCCTCTGACTGTATGGCTGTGTATACGACGGTAATTCTCTCTTTCACCGTGTCTCTTACAATTCAAGTAGTTGCCTACAGTTTATCCGCCTGGTAACATGCGCCTTATTACTGTTACTGTTATCCTGACATTTCACTACCGTACGTCGTTATGCACGAATTACGTAAATAATATTTCATTAAGTGCATCTCTACCAGGAAAGGAATGCTTTGTTGTGATACCCTAGAGCGCATCAGCTGTGCGAATGCCGTTTCGGAAATTAGCTGGTGTTATATTCTCGTTAGTGACAAAAAAGATGATGGTCACATGATAAAAAAACTTCCGTAATATGTCATTTACGTGTCACAAAGAATATATTTCAAGGAAGATATACGTACACGTCACTGTAATGTTCAATACTGGAACAAGCGGATTTTAAATCATCAATTTATATGAGTAATTTACAGTATTTGTACTAAAGACGATGAGAAACAGCAAACAAGTAAATCATGTGATCCTTTTCATGGTTTTCGACTGCAGTTAGAACGAGAATGTAATAACTGTGATGTCCTTCATTCTTTCTAATATCAAGCTTGACTTTTCTGCCTGAGTATTCTTTTTTTTCTTTTTCTACCGCTTTTCCCACATCTGTGGGGTCGCGGGTGCGAACTGTGTCGAGCATGTGGATCTGGCCCTGTTTGTTTAACGGCCGGATACCCTTCCTGACGCCAACCCGATATGGAGGGATGTAATCACTATTGCGTATTTCTGTGGTGGTTGGTAGTGTAGTGTGTTGTGTGAATATGAAGAGGAAAGTGTAGGGACAAACACAAACACCCAGTCCCCGGGCCAGAATAATTAATCGAAGGCGATTAAAATCCCCGACCCGGTCGGGAATGGAATCCGGGACCCTCTAAACCGAAGGCCTAAACGCTGACCATTCAGCCAATGAGTCGGACACTCTTATGCCTGAGTAATGAGTTCTTTTTCGTCGGGAGTGCTTACTTGTGTATAGTAAGTTCACCGGACAAAAAATTAGTCAGTCCTGGAGAAATAATTCCAAGCACCACTTAATATCGTGCAACTACACCTCTGGACTTGATTACCTCCTGGATTCAGTGAGGAAGGTTTTTTTTTTACAAGTTGTTTTACGTCAGTAGTATAATTGGACAGTTCTAGCGCCACCTCCACCTCAGGCTCCCAGATGCCTCCTCCACCTCCTCCGCCGCCTCCTCCGCCGCCGCCGCCTCCGCCTCCGCCGCCGCCGCCCGCGGGCAATTTGAATTTTGGCGGGCAATTTGAATTTTGGCGGGAGATTTGAATTTGTAAACAAAGCCACGTGCTTTTTGACAGCTGTCATCGACAACAACGCATCGCTAACCTCACTGCTGCCATCTTGACGGGCCTAAACCTCACTAGTACCAACTTAACCTAACTAGCGTGAGGTAAACAAAGCCACGTGTTTTTTGACAGCCACGTGCTTTTTGACAGACAACAACGCATCGCTAACCTCAGTACTGCCATCTTGACGGGCCTAAACCTCAGTAGTGCCAACTTAACCTCACTAGCGCGAGGTAAACAAAGCCACGTGCTTTTTGACAGCCACGTGCTTTTTGACAGATTTGTAAACAAAGCCACGTGCTTTTTGACAGACAACAACGCATCGCTAACCTCAGTACTGCCATCTTGACGGGCCTAAACCTCAGTAGTGCCAACTTAACCTCACTAGCGCGAGGTAAACAAAGCCACGTGTTTTTTGACAGCCACGTGCTTTTTGACAGCTGTCATCGACAACAACGATTCGCTAACCTCAGTACTACCATCTTGACGGGCCTAAACCTCAGTAGTACTAACTTAACCTAACTAGCGCGAGATAAACAAAGCCACGTGCTTTTTGACAGCCACGTGCTTTTTTGACAGCTATCATCCACCATCTTTAAACTACAGAGCACCGTGCTGACCTCTTTCGTCACCTGTCATCGGCAGTGCTGCCATCTTGACGGGCCTAAACCTTAGTGCTACCAACTTAACCTCACTAGCTCGAGATAAACAAATCCACGTGCTTTTTGACAGCCACGTGCTTTTTTGATAGCTGTCATCCGCCATCTTTAATCTATAGAGCACAGTGCTGCCCTCTTTAGCTACTTACCTTTGAAATGTGGTGGCGGATAATTTGAAAAATGCTTTTCGACAAGCAGCCATCTTTAATCCAGAGAGAACCGTGCTGCCCTCTATGTGGTGGCGGCAAATTGAAAAATTCCACGTGCTCTTGTTTGAAAACAAACTCACGTGCTTTTTTGACAGCTGTCATCTGCCATCTTTAATCTATAGAGCACAGTGCTGCCCTCTTTAGTTTGAAATGTGGTGGTGGTAAATTCCACGTGCTCTTGTTTGGAAACAAAGCCATGTGCTTTTTTGACAGCTGTCATCCGCCATCTTTAATCTATAGAGCACAGTGCTGCCCTCTTTATCGTAGTAGATGTAAATTCGTCACAGCTGTCATCCGCAGTGCTGCCATCTTAACGAGCCTAAACCTTAGTGCTACCAACTTAACCTCACTAGCGTGAGATAAACAAATCCACGTGCTTTTTTGACAGCTGTCATCCACCATCTTTAATCTATAGAGCACAGTGGTGCCCTCTTTAGCTACTTACCTTTGAAATGTGGTGGCGGATAATTTGAAAAATGCTTTTTGATAGCAGCCATCTTTGAGCACCGTGCTGCCCTCTTTGTGGTGGCAGGCAATTCCACGTGACAGCAGCCATCTTTAATCATGAGAGCACCGTGCTGCCCTCTATGTGGTGGCGGCAATTTGAAAAATTCTACATGCTCTTGTTCGGAAACAAACTCACGTGCTTTTTTCTGACAGCTGTCATCCGCCATCTTGCATCACAAACCTCAGTGCTGCGCTCTTTAGCTAGATACCTTTGAAATGTGGTGGCGGCAATTTGAAAAAAATCTATGTGCTCTTGTTTAGTAAACAAAGCCACGTGCTTTTTATGACAGCTGTCATCCACCATCTTTAATCAATAGAGCACTGTGCTGCTATCATGCGGGCAATTTCATCACCTGTCATCCACCATCTTTAATCTACAGAGCACCGTGCTGTCCTCTATGTAGTAGCGGACAATTTGAAAAGTTCTGTTAGCCGTCATCCGCCATCTTTAATCAAGAGAGCACCGTGCTGCCATCTATGTGGTGGCGGCAAATTCCATGTGCTCTTGTTTAGTAAACAAACTCACGCGCTTTTTTGTCAGCTGTCATCCGCCATCTTACATCGCAAACCTCAGTGCTACACTCTTTAGTTGAAATATGGTGGCGGATAATTTAACAAGAAAAATTCTACAGCAGCCATCTCTCGGCGCTAATTGCACAAGATGGTGGCTATACATGACTCCTTAAAGGTGCTTATGCAAGATGGCCGCTATACATAGACTCCCTTGGGATGCTTGCGCAAGATGGCGGTTATACATGGCTCCTTATGAGATGCCCTAGGGATGCTTGCGCAAGATGGCGGTTGCTCTTATGAGGCGGCTTAAGGGTCCTTGCACAAGATGACTAGAAACGCCCTAAGGATGCTTGCGCAAAATGGCGGACGCAAGATGGCGGCTATACACGACTCCTTATGAGACGCCTTAAGGGTGCTTGCGCAAGATGGCTGCTGCTCTTAGCTTAGAGGCTAACGTGTCATGCTAGTTCGATTCATTAAATTTGGGGCTTAAATGCAAAATGTTAAATATCTCGAAAACGGTGCATCGTAGAGCAAAACGGACAAAATTTTTCCGCCCAATACCTCGGTTCGCAGTACGAGGAACATGATAGCATAAGTCTAATGATGAGATCGACGGTTCGGTTCCTACTTAGGTCCTATGGCATTCACTCTGTTTTAGCTTGTATTGAAGCAAGTCTTCGTAACATGATCAGGTCTAGCTATGGTAGAGAGTATAACGTGCCGTGCAGGTTCGATTCATTAAATTTAGGGCTTAAATGCAAAATGTTAAATATCTCGAAAACGGATAAAATTTTTCTACCTGATACCTAGGTTTGCAGTATCAGGGGCATAAGAAAAACATAGTCTAATGATGAGATCGACGGTTCGATCCCTACTTAGGCCCTTTGGCATTGGCAGCTATCTAATTCTACAAGATGGCGGCTATACATAGCTTCTTATGAGACAGCTTAAGAGCGCTTGCATAAGATGGCTGCTGCTCTTATGAGACGGCCTAGGGGTGCTTGCGCAAGGTAGCAGTGACAAGACGGTGACTATACACAGCTGCTTATGATACGGCCTAGAGGTGCTCACACAAGATGGTGGCTGCTCTGATGAAGAAAGTTAGCTTTGCATCGTGCAGGTATCTTTACAGCACTAAACCTCATACCTTTGAAATGTGGTGGCAGGTAATTTGAAAAATTCGACGTGCTTTTTCATAAGCTGTTAAGGCCTCCTCTTATGTCAAGGCATAGCTCTATCGAACGAGTTTAAACCTGCATCGGGATAGCTAGAGTAAGCGCGTGCTGCAGTGATGACGTCATTATGCATGTTTAGACTTGCAAATCACAGAAGAAACGTAACAAGGCTGGAATCGAAAACTGCACTCTATGCTGTTAACTTTATCATGTGATCGAAACATTGATTGAAGTATTTAGAACACGCAATAAGTAGAACCAAACACTGTACTCGATACAACATGTGTTTAGAACATGTCAGGGGATATCTTTGTTCTAAGAAGATTAGTTTACCGCACATTCCTTGGCTAAAGGGCTAATGGGCTAAAGGGCTAATAGGCTAAAGGGCTAACGGGCTAAAGGGCTAAAGGAGCAACAACCTCATCGATCGCTATCAGCAAGAACGCTTGTACTTTGTTAAGTGTAGAAAATTAATCTTTATTGGTAAATGGTTTTATGTTCAGAACAAGGAATGGAACCTAGGGGTTACGTCTTACCTAATAAAATCCCCGAGGTGCGATGAGTTACGTTTTTCGAACTAGTGTTTGGAACACTGAACTTTTCAAGATGGCAAGAGTGAGGTTAGCAATGTTCTGTTGTTGGATTTTAAATTCCGCGCTACAACATGCATAAGGTAGCAGCCCTTGAGGTTTACCGCCGTAAAGATGGCAAGAGTGAGGTTAGCAATGTTCCGTTGTTGGATTTTTAAAATTCCGCGCTACAACATGCATAAGGTGGCAGCCCTTGAGGTTTACCGCCGTAAAGATGGCAAGAGTGAGGTTAGCAATGTTCCGTTGTTGGATTTTTAAAATTCCCCGCTATAACATGCATAAGGTGGCAGCTTTGAGGTTTACCGCCGTAAGGAAGGCAGCAGTGAGGTTAGCGACGCTCTATTGTCCTTCAAAGTGAGGTTAGGGTTCGTCAAGAAGACAGCTGTCAAAAAAGCACGTGGCTATGTTTACCAAACGTGCTCTTGTTTGCCCTTCAACTTTCGGCAGAATTGAGGAAACTGCTTAATTTTAGGATTTTCGTACTATGGGGTCCCCTTTGCCTGCTAAGAAATGTTTTTAACATTTAAAAAAAGGAAGAAAAAGAAATGAAATACTCGAATGAGTAAAGAGATCGACCAAACGCGGATCTAGAAATGAAGACAGGGATTGAGTTAGCGAGGAGCCGGTTTCTGCGAATGAAGGATGTTCTCTGTGACCCTTTGCTTAATTTAACTCTACGTATTACTCGTAGATTTATGTCCTATGTTTGGTCGGTCCTCCTATATGGAGTAGAATGGTGGACTCTCAGTAGCTTTAGAGCACAAACTCGAAGTTTTCGAGATACGGGTATATCGACATACGCTAAAAATACCTTAGACAGCACGGTTGAACGGATGTCCAGCTAAGAAGTCCTATGCAGAGTAGGATGAAAGAGTGAGCTACTTCACAGCATTAAAATAAGAAAAACAGCATATCTTGGCCATGTCTTTAGGCGGCATGAAAGATATGAATTGCCTCAGCTCATCATGGAAGGTAAGGGGTGTAAAAGGCAGGGGAAGGACTTCCTAGCTCTCTAATATAAGGGTTGACCTCCATATATATGGCTCCGCCTCGAAATATGGCCCCTCTCATATCACGCTTGCCAGGTCGTGAACTATGGTAAAAACTTCTAAAACGAAGTCGGTTTGCTGTTATCAGTGAATCGTGACCGTTTCGAAGACAAAGCTTACGCGTATTGCTTTTCTTTCAACATTGAAATTTCTTTGAGAAGGTGAGTTTTTTACTGACATTAGAGCAGATGTAGGATGCAGTAGTTACGTAGAAATGAAAAGGTTAGCACAAGATAGGGTGGCATGGAGGAGAGCTGCATCAAACCAGTCTTTGGACTGATGACTCAAACAACAACATCTTCATAATTATATTTCTGTGTCTAGTTACTATGTTTGAAAGATATACTTTTCTTCTATAACTACTCTCTGTACTGTGCTTTCGTATGGTCTAGTTTGCTTGTTGATGTCCAATACATGGTCAGAGCTATTTTAAGCCATATCGTAAAGTTAGTGATCTCTAAGTATAGCCCCCTTGCGTGCACCCAAAGTATGGCGCCGGGGCGGTATTTGTGTACTGTACTGAACTCAGGTAGGCTGCGGAAGAAATGCTATTTATGTCATTGTCTTATCTTTCCAGATGTCGAAACGAAAATGTTGGGATTATGAAACAGCACTGAAAGCTATTTTTAAAGCGTGTCAAAGAGGATAAGATGTCAGTGAAGCAGGTCGTAAGGAATTTGAAAGTAACTCACACAAATTTGAGGAACTATTTAAGGAAAGTAAAGCACTCTAATAACCTGAAACACGAGGAAGTGGTTAACGTCCCACTAGGCCGGAAAATAATTTTGCCTACTGAATTAGAACAGAAACGTTAAAGAGGCTACCATGACAACCGTCACCAATGGATTCCGGGCTGAATGAGAGAACATGTTTACTCATGCAGACTTCTTAAAGGAGAGGTCTGATAGAGAGTCAAACTATGGCAACGGTGATAAACGTGCTGCCCGGTGACATTCGATCTGTTCCAGTCATCGAACCCAGTACATGCACTCGACGAGATTCCGCTGTTTAGGACGCTGGTTCACCACAAAAAGTGTAGCGATTGAAAAGAAACAGCAGAAAGAAACGGCGGATGCGGCTAGAAAAGAAACGAAAAATGCTGAAGTAAAACGTCAGGTGAGTTCGTCTAGCAGTGGCGAAGAGGATGAAGATGAAGTGAAATTTGCCTCTACCGACGATAAAAAATAGTGGTGAAGAAGATGCTGAATGTCCCACCTGCAACAAGCTGTGACAACAAGTGTCAGAAATGGATCCGGTGCACTAAATGTTTCCTGCGGAGCCATGAAAAGTGCAATGGCAAAGTTACGAAGACATTTACATGAACTCTTTGTGGAAAACAATGAGATATTACCCGAACGGATTATTTCACCACAAACAATGACTAATTTGTAACACTATGTATATGGTTTTGGTTAAATATTTTACCAAAGTTTTCCCCTTGAGTGAATTTTAGGTGGGGGCCATATTTGGAGCCAATATTATAGGTTCAACGAAATCTCTCTTTTAAAAACCTCTTTATTTACTCCACATTATTTATAACATGGAACCAATACAAGCTATGGACAAAGTAATTTCCGGACTGCATGTATTTTAATTTTCAAATTTTTATCATGGTTAGGTCTTCGCATACGTGCGATAAACAAAATGGGGGCCATAATTGGGGACTTGCCCTTACTACAGTAGAAAGCTCTGGATTATAACAGCTAATTACAGCAGGTTAAGACAGAAATGGATGTGTCATAATGATTACCAACCTTTGTTAAGGAGACGCCATTACAAGATGATGATATATTCTTGGGCATAAAGAGTGGGATGTCCCTGCTCAAATGTCATGCAGACCTTCTCGTGGTGCATCCTGTTTAAGAATGACGTTCAAAATATTATTAGGGACACAATTTCGAGAGAGTTGAAACCTTTGTGTATCTAGGCTCCATACTGTGGAGCCAAGAAGAGGTGGAAAAGGAGGTAGGCCTACAGCGAAAGATAAAGGACGCTGCTCCATATTCCTTTTAGTTTACGAGTGAAAAAATACATTCAATTTATTTTTCTGACGCGACAACCTCTCATTCCCTAGGCCTGAAAGCACGAAAAGTTTGCATTACAAAAATCAATTGTTTATCACAGGCATTGTCTGCAAAATGAAAGTCATATCGCTAGGTAATTCAAGGCCTAGGTATTTTAATGTTACAATGATGTATTTAGCGCGATGATGACACTGCTCTTCGCGGGTGCCTCGTTATTTGAGCGCTCCATTTCACGTTCTCAGTACACTTTGAGCGCTCCATTACGCTCGTTCAGTACACTTTGAGCTCTCCATTACGCTCGTTCAGTACACTTTGAGCGCTCCATTACGCTCGTTCAGTACACTTTGAGCTCTCCATTACGCTCGTTCAGTACAGTTTGAGCTCTCCATTACGCTCGTTCAGTACACTTTGAGCGCTCCATTACGCTCGTTCAGTACACTCTGAGCGCTCCATTACGCTCGTTCAGTACAGTTTGAGTGCCCCATTACGTGAGCGCTCCATTACGCTCGTTCAGTACAGTTTGAGTGCCCCATTACGTGAGCGCTCCATTACGCTCGTTCAGTACACTTTGAGCTCTCCATTACGCTCGTTCAGTACACTTTGAGCTCTCCATTACGCTCGTTCAGTACACTTCGAGCGCTCCATTACGCTCGTTCAGTACACTTTGAGTGCCCCATTACGTGAGCGCTCCATTACGCTCGTTCAGTACACTTTGAGCGCTCCATTACGCTCGTTCAGTACACTTCGAGCGCTCCATTACGCTCGTTCAGTACACTTTGAGCGCTCCATTACGCTCGTTCAGTACACTTCGAGTGCTCCATTACGCTCGTTCAGTACAGTTTGAGCTCTCCATTACGCTCGTTCAGTACACTTCGAGCGCTCCATTACGCTCGTTCAGTACACTTTGAGTGCCCCATTACGTGAGCGCTCCATTACGCTCGTTCAGTACACTTCGAGTGCTCCATTACGCTCGTTCAGTACAGTTTGAGCTCTCCATTACGCTCGTTCAGTACAGTTTGAGCTCTCCATTACGCTCGTTCAGTACAGTTTGAGCTCTCCATTACGCTCGTTCAGTACAGTTTGAGCTCTCCATTACGCTCGTTCAGTACACTTCGAGTGCTCCATTACGCTCGTTCAGTACAGTTTGAGCTCTCCATTACGCTCGTTCAGTACAGTTTGAGCTCTCCATTACGCTCGTTCAGTACAGTTTGAGCTCTCCATTACGCTCGTTCAGTACAGTTTGAGCTCTCCATTACGCTCGTTCAGTACACTTCGAGCGCTCCATTACGCTCGTTCAGTACACTTTGAGTGCCCCATTACGTGAGCGCTCCATTACGCTCGTTCAGTACAGTTTGAGTGCCCCATTACGTGAGCGCTCCATTACGCTCGTTCAGTACACTTTGAGCTCTCCATTACGCTCGTTCAGTACACTTCGAGCGCTCCATTACGCTCGTTCAGTACAGTTTGAGCGCTCCATTACGCTCGTTCAGTACACTTTGAGTGCCCCATTACGTGAGCGCTCCATTACGTTCGTTCAGTACACTTTGAGCTCTCCATTACGCTCGTTCAGTACACTCTGAGCGCTCCCGTTACCAATGACTGTTAGCAGGTAAACTACGAAACTGGAACAGTTGGATTTTTAATCATTCTTAATAATGTTATTGTTTTAACGTCACACTAACTGCGTTTTTTTGTTTTTTGGAGACGCCGAGGTGTCGGCATTTTGTCCCGCAAGAGTTCCTTTACCTGTCATTAAATCTACCGATAAGATGCTGACGTATCTGAGCACCTTCAAATACCACCGGACTGAGTCTATTGTATTGTAACATAACAAAACCACAGAGCTAGCTGCAAAATAGGAGATTGTGGGGTCGCTTTGTTAATTCAAAGACGCTGTGTACGGTGAACGCAGAACGGCAGAGCATTCTATAATGTATTTATTTATTTATTTATTTATTTATTTATTTATTTATTTATTTATTTATTTATTTATTTATTTATTTATTTATTTATTTATTTATTTATTTATTTCCTGCCATATATACAGTGCAGTGGTATCCAGCTTTAAGGACAGTTTTTACAGTTCGTACTTCTATTAACTCCACTAATGCTGACAATTAATACTATCTAATGCGCTGTATATAACGGCCAGTTCCTCTGTCCTCTGTCCAGATGAAATTAAATCTCAAACTGTTAGTTTCGCTTATGTTGCTGTGCCGTAGACGAGACAGAAGTCAGTAACAATCATCTCTATAGCATAATTGGATTTATAGTCGCAGCACACGAAAGCTTGTCTCACTGGATTTATCTGCCGAGTTGGTCAATTGCCTTGCTGACTGGTTTGACCCCGGAGACGACTGGACTGGTGCTGTACTGTTATGCGGCGGATAATAGTGGACGTATCTTTCTCATTTGTGAACAGGCAGCTAACATGAACACGCGCGATCCGAATGTGTTAAGACATAAACCGCTTATTTTCACTAGCCGTCAGTTTTGACAGTTTTATGATTTAAATATTTGACACTGGTATGAGCTCCATTTGTTGTAAGACACGATCTGGTCTATCCAGGGGCAATGCACTGTTAAAGATTGATGCTATCTGAGACATGATTTCTCTCTGAAAGAAAATGAAGCAGTCTTTTCGACATGCTAGGTATGTATCCGAGGTATTTCGGAACGTTTAGGGTTGCTTTGTGGGAGGATAATACAAATAAGGATTCGAATATTTCAAATTTTTTAAATGTATTTATTTACTCCAAACGTACCGAGTTATTTCACTGGAAGTATATCTGGCAGGGTATTCAAAGGAATGGAGTGTGCGATCGGTGGTGGAGAGTACGATGGATCAAATACTAGTGTGGTTTCAGATAACTGAAGCACTAGATCTTCAGTTATTTATCAAAAATTGAAAAACGCTACGAGAGGAATAGACATTCATAGATCTTCAGCTCGTTGCTCCAGGGAGCACGCACTACTTGCTCCGTTCGTGTCGGCTAGTACCGAGAGGGAACGGAGCAATAACAAAGGGCTTCATGTTTACAGGGTATGGGTCACAAGGAACGACCGGATACAGATTAGAGAGTACAACAGGGCAAAAACAGATTTATAGACAAATAGAAAATATTTAATTATAAGAGTACTACTGTATTTCCTGAAGAAATCTAGTTCATTACGTTTATATACAACGCTTTGGGACAGTTGTCATATTTATTTAAAGAAAAAAATATTGCAAATTTTTTTCTTAAAGGAACACAAATTTCAACAGATATTTTTGCTTCTATGGTGAATGAAGGGTAATGAATTTACTGGGCTTGAAAGTGATATAGAGCGAGAATAAGATACATCATCACGGAACTTCAGTATGCATGATGCCACGAACTTCCCCTCAGTTGTTCACTAAGTTGCTCCCACCCCTCCAAAGTACCGAGCAGACTGGCTTCGAACGCATTTCGCTCTTAGTTGACGATACCTGGCGTAAGTGATACATGTGCTGCGGGTCAGTATTACTCCCCTCAACATTGTCACATAACGGTATTTCGAGGCGCATCGACGATATATTGAACCCGTTTGAGACACTAACCAATCAGGTTCGAACAGGGTATGAAACGGGGACTCGGGTTTGGTGAGGAATTCTGTTTAATTTAAATACATTTGAAATAAAAGCAAAATAATATTATTCGTAAAACAGTCACTGTGATGTGAATGATCAGTGGTTTTATCTTAGAACAGTCAAAAAGAACAAATACCATACAAAATATTGGTATCTGGGAAATGAAGATTGTGCATATATCCTAAGCATGGTTATTCTCAATTTCAGTATCGAATCATTACATTTGTAGTTCAGATGGTAGATCGCTGGCTTTCCGAGCCAGCAGGTTCAGTACGGTGGTATTTGAAGTTGCTCAAATACAGGTCAGCCTGTGTCGGTAGATTTACTGGCACGTTAAAGAACTCCTGCGGGACAACATTCCGGCACCTCAGCATCTCCGAAAACCGTAAACAATATAGTTACTAGGTCGTAAAATCAATAACATTCTTATTCATTACATTTCTAAAACATGTTCTGCTCCATGGCTAAATGGTTAGCGTGCTGGCCTTTGGTGCAGTGAGTCCAGATTCGATTCCCGGCCAGGTCGGGGATTGTAAAATTCATTGGTTAATTCTGATGGCTGGGTGTGTGTGCCGTATTCATCACAGGTAGGGCGACATCCTTACAGACTTGCCAGGCCTCTCCGGAAGCCACGCGCCATTAATTATTTCAACAACGTTGTATTAAATTTCGCAAACACAATCTCATCGATAACGAAACTATTATTTTACCTAAATTTGCAATCAATTGAATAATGAAATTTGTTCCATCACATTCAAATTTAATCGTAATATTTTTTTTAACATGTCATTAAACCCATTTGCTCCATTTCAAACTAATTCCACATCAGTTCTTCAGATACCTAAACTAACTGCTACGTTACGAGAGACAAATTCATCTGCATAGATTTATAAAATTAAATGTTGTTATCTTTTTTTTTTTTTTGCTATGGGCTTTACGTCGCACCGACACAAATAGGTCTTATGGCGACGATGGGATAGGAAAGGCCTAGGAGTTGGAAGGAAGCGGCCGTGGCCTTAATTAAGGTACAGCCCCAGCATTTGCCTGGTGTGAAAATGGGAAACCACGGAAAACCATTTTCAGGGCTGCCGATAGTGGGATTCGAGCCTACTATCTCCCGGATGCAAGCTCACAGCAATGTTGTTATCTACTAAATATATCACTCTCCAAACAAATCTCAATAGTCGAATACAAGAATGTCCATGAAGGAAGACTGCGATCACCAGTCCTCTTACAATGACACAACCGGGCGAGTTTGCCCTGTGGTTAGGGGCGCGTGGCTGTGAGTTTGCATCCGGGAGATAGTGGGTTCGAACCCCACTGTCGGCAGCCCTGAAGTTGGTTTTCCGTGGTTTCTCATTTTCACACCAGGCAAATGCCGGGGCTGTACCTTAATTAAGGCCATGGCCGCTTCCTTCCAAATCCTAGGCCTTTCCTATCCCATCGTCGCCGTAAGACCTATCTGGGTCGGTGCGACGTAAAGCCACTAGCAAAAAAAATACAATGACGCGTAATAAAATGTAGTGTAGAAAGAACGTAAGATGCGATGCGATGACTATTCAAATGGTAGCGTCATCTGAATACGACACTATCACACAACGGAACCAAGCGGTGAGAGGCCGGCGCGCTGCCGCCTGAGCTACGGAGGCACACGTAACACTATTAATCACTATTGTTGAAACTAGTTCAGTCCTGTTTTGTTATACCAGCTCATAATGACATTGTTGAGAGGATTTTTTTAATCCAAAGAAAGAAACAGGCTAACTCCTGATAATTCTTCAACACTATTTCAAAGATATGTCTTGTGAACAGTTATGTGAAAGGAACGCCGAAATTGTTGAGTAAAATAGTAAAATAGCGTGCTGGCCTTTGGTCACAGGGGTCCCGGGTTCGATTCCCGGCAGGGTCGGGAATTTTAACCATAATTGGTTAATTTCGCTGGCACGGGGGTTTTGTGTCCTCTTCATCAAAATTCCATCCTCATCACTGCACGCAGGTCGCCTAAGGGAGTCAAATCAGGAAAAGACCTTCACCTGGCAAGTCGAACTTGTCCTCGGACACTCCCGGCACTGAAAGCTATACTCCCATTTCATCTAATAAATGTCCGACTCGTTGGCTGAACGGTCAGCGTACTGGCCTTCGGTTCAGAGGGTCCCGGGTTCGATTCCCGGCCGGGTCGGGGATTTTAACCTTAACTGGTTAATTCCAATGGCATGAGGGCTGGGCGTATGTGTTGTCTTCATCATCATTTAATCCTCATCACAACGCGCAGGTCGCCTACGGGAGTCAAATAGAAAGACCTGCACCTGGCGAGCCGAACCCGTCCTGGAATACCCCGGCACTAAAAGCCATCCGATATTTCATCTAATAAATATGACTTAACAGAAACAAAACAAAAAAACACGTGTTGTATGTTGTATTGTGCTGTATTTTGAGAAATATTAGCGACAAGTTTTAGATTGTCTGCAATTAATGGAAAAGTACGTTTAAAGCGTAATATTTTCATAAAATTAAAAAATGTATTTGCTAGCTATACGTTTTTACTGTGTTTCCTTCTTTTGTTATTACTGTGTTAGTTTTATAATTATTTTCATGTTCATTTATATTGTCATGCTGTACTGTAACTATTTTTGATGATTACTGATAAATAAAATCATGAATAAAAATATATAAATAAAATTACTCAAAACTTAATAAAATTAATAAGCATAATTAACCGAAATGTCCGTAGTATGGGCGCCAGAGTTCACCAGAATGGATCCCTCGAGTTTAGATAAGAGCATGATAAACTTTATATCCCAGGGCGTGTACATAATGCTGCGTACTGGTACATCTTCTGCAGGCCTTACCTAACCTCCTGAAAACGACTAATTAGGTAGGAACTGCACCTAGGTTCATCAATAACACTGATTCGAAAATAGCTAACTACATTCTTAACAAATTCCGTGCATGAGCACCTCATCAACATACAACATTATACATATAATACACACATAAAATATTTCTGGAAGACTCCATATTTACAACAACAACAATAATGAAAACCGTGGGAAAACGAAAGCGAGAACTAAGCTACCATTTGTAGATGGTCCGATGAACAATGTACATGTATGAAGATAAACACCCTTCACTGTCTCTATATCAATTCGATTTACCGATTCTCATAATCGGCAGTTATCACATCACACAGATACTGTACCTTGTACTACTGTGTTCACATATTTTAACACTTGTTGTAAAGATATATACACACGTCTGTCGATCCTCAACATATAAATTTATGGAAAGTCTGAGATAGCTTTCACCAACATATAATGCTAGGCCGCCACAAGTGCTACAATACTTAATGCGCAAGCACTCTCCACAATCAGCCACTTTCCACAAACATAACAAGACTACGCTCCACGAACGTTTGAAGTCCAGACCATTGCAGCCGTGTCACTCCAGTACCGTGTATCAGCACCACTTCCTTCCCGTAAAGTGCGTCAGTTGTAGTTGTAGTTGAAGTTATCTTCCTTCTCGTTCCTTTACAATCACCTCTACAATCACCCTTACAATGTTTCTTTACCATCTTCCTGGTTGCCGCCGTATCATCAACCTTTATAGACATCAACATCTCCCTCCTCTCAGATGATACGTCTGGATTGGTGCTTGTCCACCAATCATGAGTGAACCTCTTGTCAAGACCAAGCCCTGAACTACTTCTTCCTCCCAAGACAATAACAA
This sequence comes from Anabrus simplex, assembly GCF_040414725.1. Taxonomy (NCBI): domain Eukaryota; kingdom Metazoa; phylum Arthropoda; class Insecta; order Orthoptera; family Tettigoniidae; genus Anabrus; species Anabrus simplex. Next base: position 56,265,233 of record NC_090272.1, on the reverse strand, counting down.
ACTCTGGGGTATATTCCATGATTCACCAAACTTTCCTAATACCACAACAAGCTCATCTCATCAGGCTGGGATATATACATGACTTATGAATTTCCCGACACAAGTACATCACAACAAACACTGGGGTAGCCATATGACTCATTCAAATTACCAGAGTTATTAATGCCATGTTTTCCCACTCGTGCAAAACAAATTACTCATACCTACATATGTAGATATCTTCCAGCTTGCCAATATAAATGGCAAAATATACAAATGAAATACTACTACTACTAATACTACTACTACTACTACTACTACTAATACTAATAATAATAATAATAATAAATCGAATACTGACAATAATATCTATAACTTCTACATATAATTCGGGGGTGTTATATACGTACTATCACAGTACATTCTATAATTATTTCTTTTATTACTATTTCCACATTTGCTATAAGTACTATATATTATTATTATTATTATTATTATTATTATTATTATTTTAAAAAGATTTGCTGTATTAAAAATGTCTGTTAATTATTTTAAATGCTGTGGTTAAGTGTAAGAGAGGGACTAGAGACCTAACTTCACCACGAATAAAGACGAGTTACTTACTTACTTACTTACTTACTTACTTACTTACCTACTTACTTACTTACGTACTTACTTACTTATTTTAGCATATGCATCCATTTTCATGCACAATTTTAATAGGTGTGTTATTTCTTCTTCTTCTTCTTCTTAATCTGTTTACCCTCCAGGGTCGGTTTTCCCTCGGACTCAGCGAGGGATCCCACCTCTACCGCCTCAAGGGCAGACTCCTGGAGTTCAGACTCTGGGTTGGGGGATACAACTGGGGAGAATGACCAGTACCTCGTCCAGGCGACCTCACCTGCTATGCTGAACAGGGACCTTGCGGGGGGGGGGGTGAGAAGATTGGAAGGGATAGACAAGGAAGAGGAAACGAAGCGGCCGTGGCCTTAAGTTAGGTACCATCCCGGCATTTGCCTGGAGGAGAAGTGGGAAACCACGGAAAACCACTTCCAGGATGGCTGAGGTGGGAATCGAATCCACCTCTACTCAGTTGACCTCCCGAGGCTGAGTGGACCCCGTTCCAGCCCTCGTACCACTTTTCAAATTTCGTAGCAGATCCGGAAATTGAATCCGGGCCTCCGGGGGTGGCAGCTAATCACACTAACCACCACACCACAGAGGCGGACTGTGTTATTTATTAAAAATTAGAAGTAGTGCCCGCGTTTTCACGTCACAAAATATGGTTACTCTGGCCTGCAGACATATCTGGGAATAATTACCAGCCACCTACCATGACCTAATTAGTGGCTGTTTACTAACTCTCTGTCCTCCTCACAGTTCATCAATTTGTGTTGTATCGCAATACTTCTCATGCACAATAGTTCCTGCCAACTACTAACTACTCAAACTTTGATTTCTTCTATAATAATTAAACCACGGTAATATGAACTGCTACTAGTATTGTCATGGCACAGCTAGTGCGTCTTAGACACGTTACCTTATAAGAAGTGGATACTATTGTGTATGAGCATTAATCTTACTAGGTTATTCTGGTCTCATTTATTTCGTATTAAGCTACTGATCACGATAAGTACATACCATGTAAATATCACATTATTGTGGCCATTATTTCGACACATAATCTATAATACTTGTGTCCTAATTCTAGAGGTAGGTTTGGTTTCATAATTATATTATAATGTTACATAAGCTAGAGATTGCTTCATTCAGGAACATTCTTTATGATGTTGACATGTCATGTCTTCGCAGTTTAGAAAGAATGTGCCGGTACATGGACAGCTCAAAGTGGTCAGCATATATCGTTTAAGGCTGACCACTTCTAACAAGGTGCAGTGTATCTCCTCAAGTTCATCTTGGTCTTCCAGACTTGTTAACTGGCCAGACACTCAGACTAGTGAGTCACCCAGTATCTGTTGATAGATCTAACCATCAGCGGCAGATTAGGCAGCCAACATGGCCGCATATTTGAGGCGGTTACTATTAATGTTTACGTTTTTTAAAAAAACTTTATATCATAGCTTTTCAAAAGAGAACACGAATAATGTTACACAATGGGATGGATGTGAATAACATATTGGAAACATACTTTGTCACAATAATCACCTCAATCAAAATGGCACAATGTACAAACAGAGCGAGTTGGCCGTGCGGTTAGGGTTTCGTAGCTGTGGGCTTGCATTTGGGAAATGGTTGGTTCGAATCCCAACTATACAAAACAGCCACCAAAAGGAGAAATGAAAAATCATCATCATCATCATCTGTTTACCCTCCAGGTTCGGCTTTTTCCCTCGGACTCAGCGAGGGATCCCACCTCTACCGCCGGGCAGTGTCCCGGAGCTTCAGACTCTTGGTCGGGGGATACAACTGGGGAGAATGACCAGTACCTCGCCCAGGCGGCCTCACCTGCTATGCTGAACAGGGGCCTTGTGGAGGGATGGGAAGATTGGAAGGGATAGGCAAGGAAGAGGGAAGGAAACGGCCGTGGCCTTAAGTAAGGTACCATCCCGGCATTCGCCTGGAGGAGAAGTGGGAAACCACGGAAAACCACTTCCAGGATGGCTGAGGTGGGAATCGAACCCACCTCTACTCAGTTGACCTCCCGAGGCTGAGTGGACCCCGTTCCAGCCCTCGTACCACTTTTCAAATTTCGTGGCAGAGCCGGGAATCGAACCCGGACCTCCGGGGGTGGCAGCTAATCACGCTAACCACTACACCACAGAGGCGGACGAAATGAAAAATAAAAACTGAAATTGGACGAAGCAGCCAAGTACGTCATGACATTTGAAGGAAAGGCAAATATTCGGGTGGACACATTTTCTGGTTATTATAGGTAGATTGATCTCTAAATTGGAGGAAAGGAAGACCACCTTTGGGAGAGTTTTATTGAAAATTCGGTTTCTTAAGTAATTTACGCCAACAGCCGTAGGCGTGTTGAAACACCGGATCTCGTGAGATCTCCGAAGTTAAGCAACATTGGGCGTGGTCAGGAGTTGGATGGGTTGCCACGCGCTGTTGGTGGGGGGTAAGGGAATGGAGGAGCGGAAAGGAACTGGCCACCCTACCGCACGTAAACTCCGGCTCAGGAACACCTCTGCGGAGGTTCGGACCTGCCTTCGGGCAGAATAACCCTTTTAAGTAATTTACCTGGAAGGGACAACACTGAACTCTTAAACTCTACCACAACGCTAAAGAGCATTACGAATACGACTTGGAAGAATTTTTGAGTGATGACATGATTCATTTCAAAGCATATGTTCAGAGCAACGAAAACCTATCTTCCGCAAGTGCATTGTATAGGGTGATTTTTGAATATCACATCCAAGAAATGTTTACTACTTTCGAAATTACATTACGAATATTCTTGTCAACTGACGCAACCTATTAGTCGGCCGAGCACCCTTCCTCAGTAGTGATGGGACATTCAATTCATTTTACTGAATCGATTCATTTGATTCCGTTCACGTTACTGAATCGATTCAGTGATCCGATTCACGGCTCATTGGGCACCGCTCTTACTGCATCTGTATAGTATGTGCTGGTAAGACAGCAGCAACAGCATTCAGTGCTCGCAGCTACCATCTGGTCTTCATACTATGAACTCCTTTCTTAGAAAAAATGCTAGTTACTCTAATACATCGAAGGTTTCCGGCGACGCAGGGTGGGAAAGTTTAGGATTAGGAAGGTAGCAGCCATGGCCTGAATTAAGGTACAGTCCCAGCATTTCCTGGTGTGAAAATGGGGAAACTACGGAAAACCATCTTAACGGCTGCCGACGGTGGGATTCGAACCCACCATCCCCCGAATGCAAGCGCATAGCCACGCGATATTAACCGTACGACAACTCGCTCAGTCATTTTTGAAAATATGTATTTTTTTATCAGCTGAGAATTTTTTTAAATCGTCATTTTTTGTATAGGCTACCCGAGATGTACAGTAGCCCGCTGGTTTTCTGATTCAACATACTGTTATTGCGTCTGTCCACATATGATTGAAGTCTTGTGCAACGATGTGACATATGAACTGAGAAAATACTGAGCTGTTCTTCCCAATATAAAACAGGTACTTTTGAGTGGTCATGAGCATGACTCATAGTCATAGGGCAGGCTAGAGTCGAGTTTAATTGTCAAATGCCAACAAAGTTATAGTACTAAGATTCATTAAACTAATAAATAGTATAACCAAATAGCCTAGCTACTTACTAGCTACTTCAGAATTATGTTGTGACTACCTTTCTAACACTGCAAATAAATCCATCTATTATTTAAACCTCCCTGTAAGAAGAGGACAGTGAATAAAAATGGGTATTATTTTCAAATGAGCTGAGCTCGAGAGTCCATTATAGCATACGATTCTTTCAGTGTAGCATGGCTCACTGTATGTCTCGCTGCAGTGAGCCGATAAGGAGCCGTGCGTATCTTGTGTCTAACTGAGCCGGCTCGTTCACGATTCTTTCCGTGTGGCATGGCTCACTGTATGTCTCGTTGCAGCGGCAGCTCGGCTCTCCGCGTGTCCAGTGAGCCGATAAGGAGCCGTGTGTATCATGTGTCTCACTGAGCCGCGCTCGTTCACGATTCTTTCGATGTGCCATGATTCACTGTCTCGCTGCAGCGGAAGCTCGGCTCCCCGTCAACGTCCAGTGAGTGCGCCACTCAGCACTGTCCGCTGGGAGTAAGCTGAATCGTGTGCCGTGAGTTCGCCGTTCCTGTGATTCGATTCACTCGGACACTTGAATGAATCGATACACTGCTTCGAATCATGCATTCAGTAGCCAACACTATTCCTCAGTCCTCAAAAGCCTCAAAAATGATTTACAATCGTCTGTGCCACAAGATCGGATCAACGGTCTTGCCATCCTCTCCATGAACTCCGACATTACCCAGCGACTAGACTAAGAAGATATAGTCAATGAATCGCAGCAAAGAAAGCACGCCATAAACCACTCGTTGTCTGACTGAATCAGGGGAATTCAATATGCATGTTTATTTATTTAATCCGTGTACCCTTCAAGGTTATTTTTATCTCCCCCGGACTCCAGCGAGGGATCTCACCTCTACCGCCTGAAGGCCAGTGTCCTGGTGCGTGAGAGTTTGGTAGGGGATACAACTGCGAAGGATGACCAGTACATCGCCCAGGCGACCTCACCTGCTATGCTGAACGGGAGCCTTGTGGGGGATAGGAAGATTGGAAGTGATAGACAAGAAACAGGGAAGGAAGCGGCCGTGGCCTTAAGTTAGCTATCATCCTGGCATTTGTCTGGAGAAAAAGTGGAAAGCAACGGAAAACCACTTCCAGGATGGCTGAGGTGGGAATCGAACCCCCTCTACTCAGTTGACCTGCTGAGGGTGAGCGGGAATCGTTCCTGTCCTCGTACCACTTCTCAAATTTGGTGGCAGAGCCGGGAATCACACCAACCACTACAACACAGAGACGGACGATTATATTCCTCCTGTTACCATATTCGTATGATTGCAGCAATTTTACAGTTGTCTTTTAACACAGGCTAAAGTACCATGTAGTAACAGGTACTGCTGTAAAAGCCTTTTCTGGCTCGGTGAGCAAAACAGTGGGGTACTACTTCCCTCCTCATCTTACCTTGCATGTTGCCGAACTCCATGACTGAATGGTCATCGTTCTGGTTTCCGGACTTCTGTATTCCAGGTCCGATTCCCGGCCGATTCGTGGGATTTAATCGGATATGGTTAACACATTGTGGCTTAAGTACCGTGTGTTTGACCCTAAATTTCCTGCAACCCATATAATACATCCCTCTGTGGGTGGGGGCGTAGAATAACACCCACGGTATCCCCTGCCTGTCGTATGAGGTGACTAAAAGGGGGCCCCAGATGTTCTTAACTTGGGACCGTGGGTTGGCAACCACGGGGCACTTAGCCGAGTGTTGCCTTTGCTTCCACTTACTTGTGCTAGGCTCCTCACTTTCATCTATCCCATCCGACCTCCCTTGGTCAACTCTTGTTCTTTTCCGATCCCGAGGCTATTAGGTTCCGAGGGCTAGGGAGCCTTTGATTTTCACGCCCTTCGTGGCCCTCGTCTTTCTTTGGCCGATACCTTCATGTTTCGAAGTGTCGGTCCTCTTCTATGCTTTCCCTCAGATTAGTATTAATACAGGATGGTTGCCAAGTTGCACTTCCTCTTATAACCACCACCACCACCACCTCACATACTACAGTTCTACGCTGCAATGGCAGACAGTTTACTTTCCACAGCAGACGCCACTCATGCTCATTAGAGAATCTAACTTATCAGGGTACCACTAGGGTTAATAGTCGTATTAAGTTATTTATTCGTGGCGTCGACCTCTGCAGATCTTTTGCCACTACTTTCAGCATATGATAGGAACCTGAGTGTAAGTATAAGTGTAATTGCGGTAGTGTAGAGTGTTGATTGTGAGGAAAGAACACAAATACTCAGTCCCCAGGCAAGTGATATTAATCATTTAAAATTAAAATCCCCTGTCCCGGCCGGGAATCGAACCCGGGGCCGCCGTGTGACAGGCAGACGCGTTACTCCCTACACTGCGGGGCCAGACATTATTATTACTCAGTATTCTTCGTTACACCAATGCCAAACATTTTAGGAACGTTTTTGTCTATAATCTACGGAAGGATGCAGCCAAACAGTAAAATTCCTTCTAGGTCTGAAGTTCCCTAGGAAAACACTGAAAAGAACATCGCTGATGGATTATCAATTTATTTCGTAATTTTTCATGTTTATATAGAACAAGCGGTAAAGGAATTCAAAGATGAATTTAGTAAGGGAATCACAATCCAAGGAGAGTAAATCAAAACCCTGAGATTTGCTGTTGATGTTATTTTATCTGAGACTGCAAAAGATCTGGAGAAATTGCTGAATGATATGGAGAGAGTCTTGGGTATCGGGCGAGTTGGCCGTGCGATTAGAGGCACGCGGCTGTGAGCTTGCATCCGGGAGATAGTGGGTTCGAATCACACTGTCGGCAGCCCTGAAGATGGTTTTCCGTGGTTTCCCATTTTCACACCAGGTAAATGTTGGGGCTGGACCTCAATTAAGGCCACGGCCGCTTCCTTCCAACTCCCAGGCCTTTCCTATTCCATCGTCGCTATAAGACCTATCTGTGTCTGTGCGACGTAAAGCCTCTAGCAACAACAACAAAAGAGTCTTGGGTGAGGATTACAAGGTGAAAATAAATAAGTTCGTGCAGTCGAACGTAGTCAGGTAATGCAGGAAATATTAGATTAGGAGTCTTAAAGAAAGTAGATGAATATTGTTACTTGGGTAGTAAAATAACTAACGTTGGAAGAAGTAAGGAAGACATAAAATGAAGACTAGCACAAGCAAAGAAGGCCTTTCTTAAGGAAATAAATTTGCTCACTTCGAAGATAGATATAGGAATTAGAAAGATGTTTCTGAAAACTTTCCTCTGGAACATGGCATTGTATGGATGTTAAACATGGATGATAACTAGCTCAGAAAGAAAGAAGATAGAAGCTTGTGAAATGTGGTGTTACAGAAGAATGCTGAAAGTGAGATGGATAGATCGAATCACAAATGAAGAAATACTGAATCAAATTGGTGAGAGGAGATGGAGTTGACAAAATGTGACCAGAAGAAGAGATAGGACACATCTTAAGACACCTAGTACATGCCCAGTTGGTTTTTGAGGGAAGTGTAGGCGGTAAGAACGGTAGAGGTAGACCAAGGTATGAATATGACAAGCAGATTCGAATCGATGTAGGAAGCAACAGTTACGTAGAAATGAAAATGTTAGCACAGGACAGGGTGCGTCGATAGCTGCATCAAACCAGCCTCTGGACTGATGACTCAAACAAACAAACAAACAAACAAACAAACAAACAAACAAACAAACAAACAAACAAACAAACAAACAAACAAACAAACAAACAAACAAACAAACAAACAAACAAACAAACAAACAAACAAACAAACAAACAAACAAACAAACAAACAAACAAACAAACAAACAAACAAACAAACAAACAAACAAACAAACAAACAAACAAACAAACAAACAAACAAACAAACAAACAAACAAACAAACAAACAAACAAACAAACAAACAAACAAACAAACAAACAAACAAACAAACAAACAAACAAACAAACAAACAAACAAACAAACAAACAAACAAACAAACAAACAAACAAACAAACAAACAAACAAACAAACAAACAAACAAACAAACAAACAAACAAACAAACAAACAAACAAACAAACAAACAAACAAACAAACAAACAAACAAACAAACAAACAAACAAACAAACAAACAAACAAACAAACAAACAAACAAACAAACAAACAAACAAACAAACAAACAAACAAACAAACAAACAAACAAACAAACAAACAAACAAACAAACAAACAAACAAACAAACAAACAAACAAACAAACAAACAAACAAACAAACAAACAAACAAACAAACAAACAAACAAACAAACAAACAAACAAACAAACAAACAAACAAACAAACAAACAAACAAACAAACAAACAAACAAACAAACAAACAAACAAACAAACAAACAAACAAACAAACAAACAAACAAACAAACAAACAAACAAACAAACAAACAAACAAACAAACAAACAAACAAACAAACAAACAAACAAACAAACAAACAAACAAACAAACAAACAAACAAACAAACAAACAAACAAACAAACAAACAAACAAACAAACAAACAAACAAACAAACAAACAAACAAACAAACAAACAAACAAACAAACAAACAAACAAACAAACAAACAAACAAACAAACAAACAAACAAACAAACAAACAAACAAACAAACAAACAAACAAACAAACAAACAAACAAACAAACAAACAAACAAACAAACAAACAAACAAACAAACAAACAAACAAACAAACAAACAAACAAACAAACAAACAAACAAACAAACAAACAAACAAACAAACAAACAAACAAACAAACAAACAAACAAACAAACAAACAAACAAACAAACAAACAAACAAACAAACAAACAAACAAACAAACAAACAAACAAACAAACAAACAAACAAACAAACAAACAAACAAACAAACAAACAAACAAACAAACAAACAAACAAACAAACAAACAAACAAACAAACAAACAAACAAACAAACAAACAAACAAACAAACAAACAAACAAACAAACAAACAAACAAACAAACAAACAAACAAACAAACAAACAAACAAACAAACAAACAAACAAACAAACAAACAAACAAACAAACAAACAAACAAACAAACAAACAAACAAACAAACAAACAAACAAACAAACAAACAAACAAACAAACAAACAAACAAACAAACAAACAAACAAACAAACAAACAAACAAACAAACAAACAAACAAACAAACAAACAAACAAACAAACAAACAAACAAACAAACAAACAAACAAACAAACAAACAAACAAACAAACAAACAAACAAACAAACAAACAAACAAACAAACAAACAAACAAACAAACAAACAAACAAACAAACAAACAAACAAACAAACAAACAAACAAACAAACAAACAAACAAACAAACAAACAAACAAACAAACAAACAAACAAACAAACAAACAAACAAACAAACAAACAAACAAACAAACAAACAAACAAACAAACAAACAAACAAACAAACAAACAAACAAACAAACAAACAAACAAACAAACAAACAAACAAACAAACAAACAAACAAACAAACAAACAAACAAACAAACAAACAAACAAACAAACAAACAAACAAACAAACAAACAAACAAACAAACAAACAAACAAACAAACAAACAAACAAACAAACAAACAAACAAACAAACAAACAAACAAACAAACAAACAAACAAACAAACAAACAAACAAACAAACAAACAAACAAACAAACAAACAAACAAACAAACAAACAAACAAACAAACAAACAAACAAACAAACAAACAAACAAACAAACAAACAAACAAACAAACAAACAAACAAACAAACAAACAAACAAACAAACAAACAAACAAACAAACAAACAAACAAACAAACAAACAAACAAACAAACAAACAAACAAACAAACAAACAAACAAACAAACAAACAAACAAACAAACAAACAAACAATTTCGTGATGCTAGTATTCAGGACCTTAATTAGAAATGTGATGTTGAAAAAACGTCGCGAATAATTAGAGGGTTATTAGACCTAATTAGTAAATGATTTAATGATGGGTGTTATGAACGAAGTGTCCTTCACCAGGTTACGCCACTCAGAGTATGCTAATGCGTTCTCGATGACCGTCAGAAGAGAAAAATTAGGTCTCAGGACTGGTCGAAATGGCGTCTTAATGACTTTCTTTACGAAATGTGTTGTATATTTTCTTTTTTCTTTTTTTTTTTTTTTGCTTGTGGAACGTAACGCAGAAGGTTGTAACAGAATGTACATTTTCTTATGAATTGTGCGAATAAATTCAAGTATAAATTTTCAGTAAGTAAAAGTACCTTTAAAAGGAGGTGTTGTCTTAATTATTGGCTGAGCGGTCAGGGGTGTCTTGAATTCGAGAGACAGTGGGTTCGAACACCAATGTTAGCAGCCCTGAAGATGGCTTTCCGTGATTTAGCACTTTTACACCAAGCGAATCCTGGAGCTGTACTTTAATAAAAACCAAGGTCGCTTCCTTCACAGTTCCAGCTCTGTTCTATCTCATCGCCGGATAAAATCTTCCTGAACTGGTGTGACGTTAAACCAATAATAAAAAGAAACAACTTTTCCCTTTGCGAAAATCAAATGATCATAAGTATGTTTCCCGGTCATGGCAATTCATCAACGGCTGCAAATTTCAGATAGCAACCAGCCATAAGACATAGCCTGCACGGTTGCTAGGTAACATTGTCTGAGCAACCTTCCATACCTTACATCACTGCCTGCACGGTTGCTAGGTAACATTGTCTGAGCATCCTTCCATACCTTACATCACTGCCTGCACGGTTGCTAGGTAACATTGTCTGAGCAACCTTCCATACCTTACATCACTGCCTGCACGGTTGCTAGGTAACATTGTCTGAGCAACCTTCCATACCTTACATCACTGCCTGCACGGTTGCTAGGTAACATTGTCTGAGCAACCATCCATACCTTACATCACTGCCTGCACGGTTGCTAGGTAGCATTGTCTGACCATCCATCCATACCTTACATCACTACCTGCACGGTTGCTAGGTAGCATTGTCTGACCATCCATCCATACCTTACATCACTACCTGCACGGTTGCTAGGTAGCATTGTCTGACCATCCATCCACACCTTACATCACAGCCTGCACGGTTGCTAGGTAACATTGTCTGACCATCCATCCATACCTTACATCACTACCTGCACGGTTGCTAGGTAACACTGTCCGACCATCCATCCACACCTTACATCACTGCCTGCACGGTTGCTAGGTAACACTGTCCGACCATCCATCCACACCTTACATCACTGCCTGCACGGTTGCTATGTAACATTGTCTGACCATCCATCCACACCTTACATCACAGCCTGCACGGTTGTTATGGTTACACTTCCGTCACACATTTTGTCGTGTCACGTTACACAAATTTTGGGACATGTTTTTGTCAAAAGTAATTTTAAACAGTTTTGATGTTAGGATGACCAATTAAGAGACTGATTTGATACAGCGTTCTTCGCCACTCGACTGTATGCTTACCTCTTCATCTGTACAGAAAACTATTGCATCCTATATCTACTCTATTTTCCATATCTATGGCCATATCTATACTAACCTCCCTCCACTTGCCTCCAAAAGTAACTGAGCAAGTCTCGGGCGTCCCAAAATGTTTCCTATCAGTTGATCTCTTCTTTTGATGACATCTCGCCAGGTCATTCCCCGTTCACCAACTTGATTCATTATCTCTTCATATGTGGTCCGATTCCTCCAGCTCACTATCAAAATTACCGAGTGAGTTTTTTCGTGCGTTTAGATTCGCGGAGCTGTGAGGTTGCATTCGGAAAATAATGGGTTCGAAACTCACTATCGGCAACCCTGAAGATGGTTTATCGGTGGTTTCCCATTTTCACACCAGACAAATGCTGGGGTTGTACCTTAATTAAGGCCACGGCCACCTCCTTCCCACTCCTAGCCCTTTCCTATCCCATCGTCGCAATAAGACCTGTCTGTGCCGGTGCGACGTAAAGCAACTAGAAATAAAAAGCGTATGTGATCCGATTCTTCCAGGTCACTTTCAACATCACAGAGCAAGTTTATCGTGCGGTTAGGGTCGCGGAGCTCTGAACTCGCATTCAGGGAATAGTGGGTTCGAACACCACTATCGGCAACCCTGAAGATGGTTTTCCGTGGTTTCCCATTTTTACACCAGGCAAATCGTGGGGCTGTACTTTAATTAAGGCCACGGCCGCTGCCTTCCCACTCCTAGCCCTTTCCTATACCATTGTCACCGTAAGACCTATCTTAGTCGGTGCGACAAAACGACCATCCACCGAGCTCGATAGCTGCAGTCGCTTAATTGCGGCCAGTATCCAGTATTCGGGAGATAGTAGGTTCGAATCCCACTGTCGGCAGCCCTGAAAATGGTTTTCCGTGGTTTCCCATTTTCACACCAGGCAAATACTGGGGCTGTACCTTAATTAAGGCCACGGCCGCTTCCTTCCCACTCCTAGCCCTTTCCTGTCCCATCGTCGCCATAAGACCTATCTGTGTCGGTGCGACGTAAAGCAACCAGCAAAAAGAAACAAAAAAAAAAACCCGACCATCTAAGGACCACATTAAACAACTATGTTAGCTTTCTTCTTCCTCCACCACTCCTTCATCCTTTCGCTTGCTAGTCTTTTCCCCACCGGGCGAGTTGGCCGTGCGGTTAGAGGCGCGCGGCTTTGAGCTTGCACCCGGGAGATAGTGGCTTCGAATCCCACTGTCGGCAGCCCTGAAGATAGTTTTCCGTGGCTTCCCATTTTCACACCAGGCAAATGCTGGGGCTGTACCATAATTAAGGCCACGGCCGCTTCCTTCCAACTCCTAGGCCTTTCCTCTCCCATGGTCGCCATAAGACCGATCTGTGTCGGTGCGACGTAAAGGCACTAGCAAAATAAATCTTTTCCCCTCCTCATTCCAGATGTTGTTTCTATCCGTAGACTTCTGGAAACCCTTCCACATTTCGAGTTGTCTGAGTTTTAGTCTGTTCTTCATGTCTGCCTCTCAGATGCTGGCTTCTTTGAAATTTGTACGTATTTCTAGTATCCAGGTGCATTTTGTCTTTGTGTTCTTGTTGCCGAAATATGCCAGCCTTGCATCAGCGGCTAAGTTAGTAATGGACTCGATGGATGATCCTCTTGAGCTGCCACTTCCCAATCTGAATCATAATCAGCCACAGAGGTGATAGGAAACAGGGTTGTGGAGGCGTTTAGTTAATTGACAGACGCTTGCAGACTGAACCATGGAAGGCATAAGTAGTGGCATATAGTGGGGTTCGAATCCACGCGTCTCCCGAATGAATAGCTTGGCCACTCCGCTCGGTATTATTATTTTATAATAATAATAATAATAATAATAATAATAATAATAATAATAATAATAATAATAATAATAATAATAATAATAATAATATTGTTATTCAGGAATCAGCCAAGACCTTAGGCCAAAACAAAGAGAAACCTTGATATTCGTAGTCAAGAAAGGTCATACATCCATGGTGATGAGAAAATAATCTGCTTACAGATTACACCAAACTAAATCTGTAGTCATCTGTATTATGATGCGGGGAGAAACACATGAGGTGCCTAGTATCAAACATGGACAAAAGCCATTTTTCAAACATGGACAAAAGCCATTTTGTTAATTTTTCAGTAGAGCCAAATTTTCGTTTCGCTATGGTAAACCCCCGTTATATGTGTGAAAAATGTTTTGTGTCATATTTCCAGTCTTGTCTGTCTGTTAGGTCATCAGCCCAGAGGCTGGTTGGATCCTCAAATAGCACCACCAAAGGTTATGCGGTTATAAGGAAACCGCAAAAACCAATGGCAGCATCAAAATGAGGCGTACTAGGCAAGACGAGGAGTGAGGTAGTTTGCCATTGCTTTCCTCACTGGGTCAGAAAGTGCTATTGCAGCACGACTGACCCTATGAGCAACACCTTTCACAACACTCAGATTAGTCGTGCTCTGAATGCCATTACTCAGCACCACCCATACCCCAGCAGCTTCCATATTGTCACAGCCATGGATGAGACTGGGACTTCAGTGAAAGCTACACTTTACTCTGGCCTGTTCCAGTCTTATGAACAAGAAAATAATGGTCGACACTTAGGAATTTCAGTTTAAGTCAATGTAAAACACGTTCGGATATGACGATGTCCATTTCTGAAACCGAGATTGGCTTTTGTCCATTTTTGATACAAACATCCATGTAATTGTCCACTTTTGAAACGAACTATCCCAATATTTGGAAAAAAAGTTGCAGGATGACACGGAAGTAAACTTCCATTTTAAAAGAAATATAATTAAAATATGAAAGAAATAAGGTTATTCTTATACTTTGTTGACATTTTTAACATTCATTTCCGTTTTTGCTTCACTGTATTTCTGTGCAAATAACCTCTGGTTCATCACAACAGTCTTCAAAACAATCACATTCATAAATAATCATTAACAGCTTGTTCATTTTCACTACAAATGTTCTTATTGATGACTTCGATATACCACTTAAGAGAGGCATTAATTTCCTATCTTTTCCAAAGTGCTTTCCTAGTAATATGTCAACATCTTTAAGTTTCTATGGGTTTACATTCATGTCAATATCAGAAGTAAAGGATTCATTAACATTAGACTTACCTGTCCTGCTTTCGTGTTATTACGCTCAATACCTGTTTCCAAATAGTAGCCTACCTCACCTTTAACTACAACATTGCCTCTTTTCGTGCTCCTGAGTACAATTCTTTTACACTGTGAAATCTTGAAATGAAGTTGACTAGCAGATTTCAGATAAATCTGTGCTTGTTCTTTCCAATTCAGTGGTTCCAAGGTTTGTCCAATCACCTTCACTGTGCCGTACATTTTGAACACCTCAAGATATTCATCAGGACTTACAATGGTCGTCATCTTATTAAGGTCTTTCTCAATGAGTCCAAAAATCCTATCTGGAGGCAAATATGAGTGTCCATACCAGTTTTACTTTGTCAATAGAGGATGGCGCATACGTTGTAAGCCACTTTGCACACATCGCCAACATATTACTGTTTTTATTTTGGCCGGCGCAGCCATCAGCAATCAACTTGACTGAAGTGAAACCTTGTAAATCATTAGATCGTAACTCATTGACAACCGCTGATGCTATTTCGTTTGATGATTTCTTTCCCTCATTCTCCAGCCACGTATAAACAGACACATTATCAGGGCGCAGTTTGCTTTGAGATGTGCCTGTTACAACAGCCAGATTGTAACAGTAGAGTTGTCTGGAATAATAAGCCGACTGATCACTTAATTTCGGCAAAACGAGGTTCTTTTGGCAATCATAGGACATTGAAAAACAGTCCTCCTCTTTTTTCCTTAAGATGTCGATAAAAATTCTCTGGTCGCCATGACAGTTTGATGTCACTTGTAGCAATATGATTGGCTGAAACGTTCATGTCCGTTTTTGATACAAACTACGTCTGGAGGAGTCCGATTATGAAAGAAACTGCATATTTCTATGTTAAAAATTACGTACAAATATTCGTTTATGAAAGACACGGACCACTAATTCAGAAAGAGCATTAAAAATGCTATAAGGATCAATCCTTAACTCAATTTTAATATAGGTGGCGCATGTCCATGTTTGATATTAGGCACCTCACATTATGAAAGTGCTGGCCAGGATAATCCTCTCTACGATGCAGGCTATTTCTGTACTGTCTGTGATTGCCACTCGAACGCGAGGGAAACCACATATACGACTACAAGAAACCTTGAACTTTCAAGATGCAACAAGTCTAGTGTCCTCAATTCAAAGAGACAAGCTCGGAGTTTCTTGAGCGGAACTCTACTTGAACTGCATCCCGCAGTACTCAATAGAGTCTAACGAAGTAATAACACTGTTACTACTGCTAATAATAGAAGTACAGCATTGGTTAAACAAGCTTTCCAAACCAAGAAAGACATTTTAATTAGTAGGCACATGAGACAAGGAAGGCTTTAGCAAGGTCCTTCGTTTGGACTGTGTTACTGTATTGTATGGGTGTGAAAGCTGGACGATTGGGAAAAGGAGCAACCTCTGCTAGAAGAAATGGAAAGGTGAATATGGAGGAGAATCACCAGATCGAGCTGGAGTGATATGAAATCAAACCTTCAACTTTTAAAAGAGGTAAATGAAAACCAGGAAAAAAAAAAGGGGAAAGAAGGGAATTAAAACTTGTAGGCCACCTGCTGAGACACGATAAGTTCATGTAAGTTTTCAGTTTGTCGAACACTAAATGTAATATCTGTCTGTCTGTTAGGTCATCAGCCCAGAGGCTAGTTGGATCCTCATATAGCACCACCAAAGGTTATGCGGTTATAAGGAAACCCCAAAAACCAATGGCAGCACCAAAATGAGGCGTACTAGGCAAGATGAGGAGTGAGGTAGTTTGCCATTGCTTTCCTCACTGGGTCAGAAAGTACTATTGCAGCACGACTGACCCTATGAGCAGCACCTTTCATAACAGTCAGATGCACTAGTCATGCTTGAATGTCATTACTCAGCACTACCCATACCCCAGCAACTTCCATATTGTCACAGCCACGGATGTTGACTGGGACTTCGGTGGAAGCTACACTTTGCTCTGGCCTGTGCCAAGAGATGGATACAAAAGTACTGTATCCATCAAGAAATGACAGCAGGCAGATGTAATATCTATAACTCTAAAATGTACCTGTTAAAAACACACTATTAAACAAAGACTGACATGTTTCATACCCGATAAGACATCAACAGTTTCTATCAAATCACACTTTTTTAAATTGATGGAAATTGTTTAGAAATATAGAAATATTTATGTTTGTCTGTTTATACCCTTTAATACTTGCAAGTTAGAACTTGTATGTGCTCCTGTAGTTCTTCCTCTTTTCTTGCTAGTCCAACAAAGAGTGCAAGGTGGTGTAATGCTCTATCATGGGTGTGAGTCCAGCTGGCTAGTTTGTCTGTGATTTTCCGTTAACGTCACGCTCCGGTTGATGTTAGCGGCTGCTTTGAATTGTACTTTCAGATTTATTATTATTATTATTGTTATTGTATTTTAATTGTTTTGTAAGTTGTATAAAACTTCTTCAATGAGCAATTTTTTGTTTTTACAATTTGCTTTACGTCTCTCGGACACAGATAGGTCTTATGGCGACGATAGCACAGGAAAGGCTTGCAGTGGAAGAAAGCGGCCGTGGCCTTATTTAAGGTACAGACCCAGCATTTGCCTGGTATGAAAATGGGAAACCACTTAAAAACATCTTCAGGGCTACCGACGGTGGGGTTCAAACCCATTATCTCCAGCTGCGCGCCCCTAACCGCTCAGCCAACTCGCCCGGCAATGAGCATTTAATGGGTTGGCTAGTTTATTGGTATTTTCTGTTAAGTAATTTTCTGGTGCATTTTCCGGTGCCATCAACGCCATTTGTGGAAACCTATGTGTAGTTTTATAATTTTAGAAATCAGAGGTAAATATAAAAACGAAGATCTTGAGGTTTTTATCGTATGTGACTTGTTTTGGTTGTCTTGTTATGGATACACTATTGTATGCGTATGTTTCGCAGGAATGAAGATAAGCTATGTGATAGTATCGTATATGCGAGGAGAAACCAGCGATAAACTACGGTAAGTGATCATACAGCCAGCCCAACGGAGTGCGGGTAGTGTGCCTGCCTCTTACATGGAGGCCCCGCGTTCGATTCCCGGCCAGGTCAGGGATTTCTCCCTGGATCTGAGGGCTGGTTAGATGTTCACTCAGCCTACGTGATTACAATTCAAGAGCTATCTGACGGTGAATTAGTGACTCCGGTTCAGAAAGCCAAGAATATCGGTCGTGTTGACCACATGACACCTCGTAATCTGCAGGCCTTTTGGCTGAGCAGCTGTCGCTTGGTAGGCCAAGGCCCTTCAGGGCTGTAATGTTATGGGTTTATTTTGTCTTTTAATATGTTAACTAAAGCCATGGCCGCCATCTCCTGGCGCAATACTGAGTAAGTGGTTGCACGACTTGGATCAGGTAACTATCAGCTTGTATTCGGCAGATAGTGGGTTCGAACCCCACTGTCGGCAGTCCTGGCTATGATTTTCCGTAATTTTCACACCAGAAAAACACTGGGGCTGTACCTTCATTAAGGCCAGGGTCGCTTCCTTCCCAGGCGTAAAGAAATTGCGTCAGAATTGTGTTTACTAGAAATCAGCTCAAAGATAACGAAAACTGTGAGAATGGTTTGGGGCAATTTTACTTCACAACTAGTTTATTTCTTCTTTTTATTCTCCTTCGTCTTCTTGCCTTTTCCGCAGATTATTGGGATCGGCACTTGATATAGATTTAGCCTAGTTTTACAGTCGGATGCCCTTCCAGTGCCACCGAGTGCGGCATTCAAAGTGGTTTGTTTTAAGTCTCATTCGGATAATCACGTCCCTTTTAAGATTAGAGTTTTACCCGTTGGGTGTCGGTCTAAGGCCTGGATGTGTAGCCTGTTCGTCCACCTCGCAAGGTCCGGCTCTGGTCCCGCTCAGCTGTTGGTTTGGGGATGCTTCGGACAGAATAATCTTGTAGACTCACGTTAGCGGCGCAAAAGCTTCGGGTAATTTCACGACCCGTCTTGAAACACGAACCAAGGAGTCTAACACGTGCGCGAGTCATTGCGTTGGCACTAAACCTAAAAGCGGACCGAGGGAAGATGGGCCGAGTAGCTGGTTCCCTCCGAAGTTTCCCCTCGGGATAGCTGGTGCTCGAACTAGTCTCATTCGGTCAAGCGAATGATTAGAAGCCTTGGGGCCGAAACGACCTCAATCTATTCTCAAAATTTAAATGCACGAGATCTCCGGCTTGCTTAAAGCATTTCTGAAAGCGTGAGATTTATTTCTTGAATCGGAGTTCCAAGGGGACCACTTTTGGTAAGCAGAACTGGCGCGTCAAAGACAGGCCTTATGGTGACGGCGGGAGAGCACAGGACTAAGACTGCGAAGGAATCAACCGTCGCCTTAATCACCTGGTGTAAACGTGGGAAACTACGGAAAACCATCTTCAGGGCTACTGACAGATTGTTTGAAACTTTTCATACGACAGTAAATGAATCTTGAATCTGCTTTTGGAAGCATCCATAGCTTAGTGATTGTCGATTCAGAAAATCCTTGCTGAACGAATGCAGCTAGTATCTTTTCTGTTTTGACGCTCAATAATTGGCTTCGAGAGTTTCAATCTTCAAGTTCACGTCCGTCAAGAAATTTAGGCTTATCTATTAACTTTTTTAAAATCACGTGGGTGGTTCCACTTGGTGGCCATAATCCTCAAGGTGTCATGTCTGTATGGTCTGACACCGTGGTTGTTCGGTTCGAGTCCCGTTAGTCGAAAAATTGTTCGCCTTCAGAATGTTGGCCGGCAGGGTTGGAGAGGTTGTGGTATACAATTTATAATCACTAGATTGCGGCCAAAAGCCTGGATTCAGTCCCAAACCTCTCCTCAATTTTCATACGTAGCGAGGGCAATTGATGTTGATTCGTTCGTCGGATGGATACGTTAAGCCTTGAGCAGACCCCTTGGTGCTATTCGACATCAGTAGGCTATGTGCCCGAACCGGGTTTCACCCTCTCCCTTCCTATTATCATATACCACGTTATTCATTTCATTAATTCCTCTGTAGAGATTGACGTCAGAATGGGCATCCGATCGTAAAAACTCGGTATGACGATTCTTCTCAGTTCATACCTGATACCATAGAGAAACAGGACAAGTATTGGACATACATACGGAGTACCTAAAAAAACCGGAATTATTTTTAAAGCTATATATTTTCGATTTATGTTTACAAAACAACCTTATCCCCTTCAAAATACTCTCCATTACAACTAATCCATTTGTTTCACCGGTGCTTCCACTGTTCGAAACATTTTTATAGTCGTCTTCGTTTTGTTCTTGATCTCTTCAATGCTCTCAAATCGGTGTCCTTTCATGACTCTTTTCATGCGTGGAAATGAGAAAAAGTCGCACGGAGCCAGATCAGGCGTGGGGCAGCGGAACCATGCCATTTTAGCCAAAACCTGTGTAACAGAGATGGCTGTGTGTGCAGGTGCGTTATTGTGGTGGACGAACCAGTCTCCTGTCTGCCACAAATCGGATCTTTTTTGACGAACACTGTCTTAAAACTTGTAAAAAAAGACGGTTTCACATTGTCCACTTAAACTTGCCATCATAAAAAACGAAACAAGAACAAAACATCGCTAGCAAAAACAATCACTGCAGATGAACAGAACAAGCCAGGTCGACAATACAGGCGGCTCTGAACTGGCAACTGGCACTGCCTTCGTGAAGTACAGGCCGTACTGTAGCAAGCGCGGGAAAGCAATCAGCTGATCGTTAGGGGGAAGTTTAGCACGTGAGTTAGTTGAGTTACATGTGAATTCTTCGCTGTTTTATTGAAATTTTTAACTTTGGCCGCATGTTTACTCAGATATATATCAGACTGATTCGTTATCGACTGTATTACTAAGTGAAAAGTCCTGAATTAGTGAAGAAAACTTAGTGCTAGCGTGTATTTATGTGAGGCTATAGGTTAAGAAAATCGCTCTGCAGTGTTTTAATTTTGTAGTTTATTTGTGTCATGTTATATCCATAGTGTAAAATAAATTGACTTAGTGCATTCAGAATTTTATTATCAACCACGATGTGTATATAATTGAATTAAGGTTATCAGTGAGAGAAATCGCCATGGTAAGAGTTGCTGTGTGCCTGGCTGCAAAGTCAAAATTAAACAAGGAGAGCACACTCCAGTATTTGTGTTTCCTTCCGATGAAGAAAGAGTTAAGTTATGGAAGAAGGCTATTCCTAGGGAGAAATTAATAGTTAATCACCACACAGTTCTGTGTAGCAACCACTTTCCTGAAGACTAAATCCTGAGGGAAATAAGAGTGTGTCATCCAGATGGTGAGTTAAAATTTCTTATGTCAAAAGCATGGGTAACATTAGATATATTTTTATGTAATCAGACTTACGGCTTATTTGAATTCGGTGTGTTTGAACATTCAAGTCCAATTTATGCATTTTACCATTTTAGGTAGAAATGTATTGTAAAATAACACTGCTGAGATTTTTCCTATCAAATTTCATATCATAGGCAATGGAACAGGGTTATTTCATGAAAATAATTGTATAGGCATTATTTGCTGTTTAAAAATCTACATTTTTAAACAATAACTGAATTTCATGACAGTGACAGTAAATGTTTTGTTATTGTTGGAGGTTAGCTTACTCGTAATCTCTCTTGTAGGTACTGAGTTGGTGGTACAGAAATAATTTACATTTTTAGTATATTGTATTCGTAAATGGTTGCTTGTTTTCTACTGATGTGTATGATGTAAACGTTCCAGCTGACTAGAAAATGAATACAAATCGTAAGAATATGTCTCATTTCTACCTTGTGGGAACTATTATTAGATTTTCTATACCTGTTAGCAATGTCTGATGTGAACCAGTTAAAAGAAGACATGTCAACAAAATCCTAGCCCTGCTTTTCCAGGATAGAGTTATTATTATTTTTATTATTATTGAAAATCCAAAGCTGTTTCCAGTCATTTTACCGGGTCAGGAATTGAATGAATGAAGCCCACATATAGCGGCGAGGATAGGAATTGTGCCGGCTGCCGAAGCCTGTCGCACTCTTCTGCGGCAATGATTAAATTAATGAGAGATGAAATGAAGTGATATTGGAGAACGTTGCTGGAACGAAAGATGGCAGGGAAATCCTCTACTCACGGAAACGAACGGATATACGCGAGAAATAAAACCTTACGGGGAAGGATATGCATTTTATGTCAGAACTAACAAATATTTATGAATAGTTTTTGGTTTTATAAGGTGTTAATTAACAGTTTCTTAACTAATTTAAACGAGTGTGTTATTCAAGCGGAGCGGGTGCGTATCGCCTTCAAGTCTCACCCAAAGCGTGACGTCATCAAAGCTACAGTACGGCCTGTATATCACGAAGGCAGTGCAACTGGCAATGAGTTGCGCTACGAGTATACACGCCTAGCGGCAGAAATGCGTACTACACAAGCTTCGCTCAGGGCAATGTTATTCCGGTTATTTTTGGGTACCCCTCGTACGTGGGTGGTTCCTTAATAATTTTAAGCATTTACTGTCAAATGTAAAACAAATCATGGAAGGCAAAGTTTAGTGAGGTATAGCGTAATAATTCGTCTGAGAAATAAGCTCTTCCTGCTTACTATATTATTAGTACTTGATATATTTGAATGTTCGAATGGAACGTTGTAGCTGTCCTGAGAGCTTCTGTAAATGCATGGTCCTCTCTGACTTCATTGGATTGTCCATCCCTGTCCTAAACTACTTACTTACTTACTTACTTACTTACTTACTTACTTACTTACTTACTTACTTACTTACTTACTTAATCTGTTTATCCTCCAGGGTCGGTCTTTCCCTCGGACTGAGCGAGGGATCCCACCTCTACTGCCTCAAGGGCAGTGTCCTGGAGCTTCAGACTTTGGGTCGAGGGATACAACTGGGGAGAATGACCAGTACCTCGCCCAGGCGGCCTCACCTGCTATGCTGAACAGGGGCCTTGAGGGGGGATGGGAAAATAGGAAGGGATATACAAGGAAGAGGGAAGGAAACGGCCATGGCCTTAACTAATTTAAACGAGTGTGTCTGGAGGAAAAGTGGGAAACCACGGAAAACCACTTCCAGGATGGCTGAGGTGGGAATCGAACCCACCTCTACACAGTTGACCTCCCGAGGCTGAGTGGACCCCTTTCCAGCCCTCGTACCACTTTTCAAATTTCATGGCAGAGCCGGGAATCGAATCCGGACCTCCGGGGGTGGCAGCTAATCACGTTAACCACTACACCACAGAGGGGGACTGTTCTAAACTAACCGAATAATATTCGTGTTACTAAATTCTCAAAAGACGGGACCGATTCGAAAGTAATTAACTGCAAGGTGAACGTGAAGAGGCTTGCTGACGACATTTAGGACGAGTAAGACACAAACCTTGTTTTATAGCCCTACTTTCGCAACAAGACCAACGGCAGTGAAATTTAACCTTGGATTCTAATTTTCTGATCTTGATAACGTGGACTAGTAAGATACAATCTTATCTTAGAAATAAATCTTCTGGTGGATCGCAGATTTGAAATATATTCTCCAAGTATTTTCTTATTTTGTTTTCTATCTAGATAGCAAGCGTACACGTTGATTACACGTTCACTTTCCATAATGTGTTATAAGTTCGAAGACTGATAAATATGAAATACAATAACATACTGATTACAGATTAAAAGTACCCTGTAATAAAATAAAAGAAACCGCTTTTCCCTTTGCGAAAATCAAATGATCGTCAATATGTCTCTGTCATGGCCATCCATCAATAGCTGCTAATTTCAGATGGCAACCAGCCATAAAACATAGCCTGCACGGTTGCTAGGGTTACTCTTCCGTCACGCTATCTTCCGTAAGGTAAATTTTAAAATAATAATAATAATAATAATAATAATAATAATAATAATAATAATAATAATAATAATAATAATGTTATTTGCTTTACGTCCATTAACTACTTTTACGGTTTTCGGAGATACCGAGGTGCTGGAAAATTGTCCTGCAGGAGTTCTTTTACGTGCCAGTAAATCTACCGACACGATGCTGACGTATTTGAGCACCTTCAAATACAACCGGACTGAGCCAGGATCGAACCTGCCTAGTTAGGGTCAGAAGGCCAGCACCTCAAACGTCTGAGCCACTCAGCCCGGCCGCAAATTTTCAGACAACTCCCAACTATAAGACATATTTATGTTCAAAGAAACCAAAAAAAACCAGATCTATTGTCTATTTATTTATTTATTTATTTATTTATTTATTTATTTATTTA
Source organism: Anabrus simplex (assembly GCF_040414725.1). NCBI lineage: Eukaryota > Metazoa > Arthropoda > Insecta > Orthoptera > Tettigoniidae > Anabrus > Anabrus simplex. The sequence continues at coordinate 56,241,125 of NC_090272.1, read as the reverse complement.
TTTTCCTTAAATTGTACATGTAAAATTTAGGGGTGGTAGATGGAAGTGCCTCTATCCTCACATGTATGTTTAAATAAACTCTACTGAATATTTACATACCGGACGAGTTGGTTGTTTTCTCTCTGAATGAATAAGAATGCTTATGTTTGAGTACTTAAATTCCTTTGTTTCTGTACCCCAGTATCCATTCAGCCCTCGCAGGGATTTTTGGAATCTGATTTTCTTGTGCCAAGTTTTAAGTTTATGCGATGTCTGAAAGTACCTCTTTATTTCTTTTTTTTAAAATATATCTTCCTTTTTGTAGATTGCTATACTTAGACTTCAATTATTTACTCTCATAAATATTAAAACATATAATTTTCATAGTTGGTTCCGTATTGACATGAACAAATTGCAAAAATGAATTCTAAGGAAACAAACACATTGTAAAAGTTCCACCTATGCAATACCTAAAATCAACCATTTAACAATTAAAATGTCGTACCTAAAACCAGAATACGTTTCGGCCTTTTTGTGGCCATTCTCAGCTAAAATCTATTAAATGTTTTAATCACAAAACACTGACGCATTCAAAACATGATATATATACATTGAAACATGTTTGTAAAAATTAAAACAATTAGGGTCATTATTCTATATAACATGTGTGATACCGAGCTCGATAGCTGCAGTCGCTTAAGTGCGGCCAGTATCCAGTAATCGGGAGATAGTGGGTTCGAGTCCCACTGTCGGCAGCCTTGAAGATGGTTTTCCGTGGTTTCCCATTTTCACACCAGGCAAATGCCGGGGCTGTACCATAATTAAGGCCACGGCCGCTTCCTTCCAACTCCTAGGCCTTTCCTATCCCATCGTCGCCATAAGACCTATCTGTGTCAGTGCGACGTAAAGCAAATAGCAAAAAAAACAAACAAAAAAAAACATATGTGATTGTTGTTTGCTTACTTAAAAAGTTGTAGGACGATTAAAACTTCGTCAAAACAATTAGTTAATTAATACGTATGATTCACAGACTCTAGATTGAAAGATTCACTCCAAATAATACAAAATCATCTGTATAATTTAAAACATATTTGAATAAATAGAATCCATGGGGGCGGGGCGAGACCGAAAATTACTAAATACTATAACATTTTAGAAATTCAAATGAGAATTAATGAAATGTATTTTATTGTCGCCCTTATCAGTAGGCTGAACCTTTGTGGTTTTCCTAGAATTAGGGCAGCTATCTTAAGTGGGTTTCCGACCGTCCGGTTGTTTACTCTTTATATTCTAACGTAACCTGCCCGCTGGCATCACTGTCCCTGTGAGAATCAGTTAGTAGGTATCCCATTCACCATGGTGCACCATTGGTGCATGTGGGACATTTATAAGTAGAATGTACGGCGTCCGGCTCCATGGCTAAATGGTTAGCGTGCTGGCCTTTGGTCACAGCGGTCCCGGGTTCGATTTCTGGCAGGGTCGGAAATTTTAACCGTAATTGGTTAGTTTCGCTGGCACGGGGCTGGGCGTATGTGTCGTCTTCATCATCATTTCATCCTCATCACGACGCGCAGGTCGCCTACGGGTGTCAAATTAAAAGACCTGCGTCTGGCGAGCCGAACTTGTCCTCGGACACTCCCGGCACTAAAAGCCATCCGCCATTCCATTGTACGGCGCTCGCGGGCCGCTTGGTATAGTATGTATGGCTTGCTTTATAAGACGATTGGGGCATAAGTCATGGCAATTATTTTTTTTTCGCACGAATGCTAGATTTATGCGACGAATGGGAATGGGGAGCGTGATATGCTGTGGAATATTTGAGAGTACAGTAACCTTTATGGTAAATCCTCAGAGTACTCCCTAGATTGTCCACAACACGTTGCCAACGATGTAGGAGGCATCAGATACCAGTCGCCTCACCATGTATGAATTTTGCAACCTCATGTTTCTCAGCGTTGGCAATGTTCTCTTGTGCCCTAAATCGTCTCCCCCGCAATGGTTCTTTCCCTTTGGGGATGAGATCAAGATCGCACGGAGACAAGTCCGGTAAGCATAACGGGTGTTCCAATACTTCCCTTGTCACATCCGTTCTGCGCGGAGTCTGACTCTCTACTGTAGCCCCATCGCCCTATGTGTGGTACCTGTCCAACGTAAACTATCTCGTGCTCTGTCCATGTGTGAGGCTTTCCAGGAGATATGACCGCACCGTGCAAACATGAGGGGAAAAAGTAGTTGGCACGGCGTATGCTCCAATCCTCGTATTCATTATGGCAGTAACTAAATAATACAATTATGCTACCAACCTTAGTAGTGGAGCTGATCAGTAGTAAGCATAGGATCGATCCTTCTTCTCATCATAGCCAACAAAACCTGTAGCAGATATATACCATAAGGCCCTCGGCTTGCGACGACGACCGTTGCCCGGCCAGACGGCCAGCAGATATTGGAGTGTGTTCGGTGGCCAGCGTAACGCCATTTTTAGCCTAGTTGATCGGTTTTCGTGACCAGGTCCGCTGTTTCTCGTATCAGCCATCCCGTTCCAGTCCTCAGTCCAGAAAACAACATTCATGGAAATCTAACCGTGGTCTTCGGGTAAGGTGCAGAAAACTATCCACCGAGCGAGGTGGCTGCGCGGTTCGGGCTTTGTAGCTCTTAGATTGCATTTGAGAGACGATAGGTTCAAATTCCACTCTCGGAAACCCAGGAGTAGGGTTTCTCCGCGGTTTTCCATTCTCACACCAGGCAAATGTTGGGTAGCATGCCTGCCTCTTACCCGGAGGTACCGGGTTCGACTAACGGCCAGGTCAGGGAGTTTTACCTGTATCTAAGGGCTGGTTCGAGGTCCACTCAACCTACGTAATTACAATTGAGGAGCTATCTGACGATGAGAGGCTGGCCCCGCCCTAGAAAGCTAAGGAAACTGCCGAAAGGATTCGTCGTGCTCACCACACGACACCTCGTAATCTGCTGGCATTCGGGGTTGTTCCGCCATTTGGCGGCGGGGGGGGGGGGGAGGGGGGAGTACTGTATATTAATACTGCGGTCACTTCTTTCCCAGTTCTAGCGCTGTCCTATCTCATCGTCTCTTTAAGACCTGTCTGACTTCTGTGACGTAAAACCAACAGCAGAAAAAAAGGAAGCTATCCCAGATCATATTATTATTATTATTATTATTATTATTATTATTATTATTATTATTATTATTATTATTATTATTATTGTTACCGTATTTTTGTGGTAGTTAGAGGTAAAATAAGGTGCGTGGGGTGAACAGGTCTCAGGCTACGATATTAAAGTGAATTTAAAATTTAACAAGGTTATATTTTCTTAGCAAAAAACAAGAAATAACAATAATGGCAGGTACAGAGTAGCAAAACCACTAATCGAGAATGTACAATTACAGGATTTGGGCTCCGAGAGCCAGACACACAATTCTGAGCAATTAGCCCAACTTTACGATATACAGAATTCAACAAAGGGGCAGAAGACCCCAATCAAGCCCAGGAGCACTTGCTCCAAATTACACAGTAAAGCCTCTTCGAGGCATACAACACTCAATTTTCGAAAAAGAGCCACTCGCTCTCAACTTTAAGCCTATCAAAGGCCACACCAAACTCCACCTTCAAGTTGTCCTCTAAGGACATATACACAGGGGTAACATACCCAACCTACTGAGGTCTATTAAGTGAGAAAAAGGTTAAGTGCATGACCTCTAGAATAACAATTTGAGAGGAGGCGATCTGCACTCCTAATACATTTTGTTTAAAACCCAATCTGGCTCTAGGCCGCTAATGCAAGGGCTAATCCCATACTACGGAGGTGACTTTAGAAAAGTATAATTTACATTACATTAAGGAAGAATCGGTTGTGAGAAATAAGTTCACCTCAAAACAATATGAGTGGGAGCTCGAGAGGGTTAAGCACTCTCTATCCCAATATGTAGCTTTAAAAGATAATAGATTCTCAGAGTCTTTACATTTTAGGGAAAGTTACATGGTAGAAACGCTTCGGACCCGCCCCGAGAGTTAAACTGCTGAGCTAGTAAGAAAAGAAGTTATTAAAAGGCCATTACCTTGGTGCTGAACTGCTCCCCGAAGAAAGAGGCGCTTCCCGCCCCCTGCTATGTACTTTACACACTGAAAGATGGTACTGAAGTGGCGCAGAGACCCTAAAATCAGCAGTTTATATACTCTCGCAGAAAGTTCGAGGCGTTTCAGGAAGGAAAACACCCGCCCACAATCATTTTATTGGTGGATAAAGAAAACCCCTACACAAGATGAAGAAGAAACACATTATTGGTGGAAAATTAATTAAAGAAATTCGGGATTGGCTAAATTCAAAACAAGGGGAAAGAAAGGGTTAATATTGCCAACTTAAACAATGACTGAAAGAAATTTAGCAAAGAACAAACTTTTGAAATTAAATTTTCTCCAAAAAACAGTTCTTTCACTTCGCACTAGGGTGCACCGTTGTAGTTCTCCAGTAGTGTCCTCTAGAAGAGAATGTTCACACTTCTTACTACAAGCAAAACAAAAATATGTCGAAAACAACACAGTTCAGAAACTTCAAAATTTCCAAGTAGTGACATCTTCAGGATAACTCGAAAATTAACACCTAAGACAAAGTTCAGACTTCTTCCAGTAGGGGGGTTTCAACTGGCGCAAGGTTTGAATTAGCGGCGTGGAGGTGTACCGCCCGGTACAATTATTATTATTATTATTATTATTATTATTATTATTATTATTATTATTATTATTATTATTATTATTATTATTATTATTATTATTATTATTATTATTATTATTTTCAAAGGAGAAAACTATGACTCTAAGCGCAACTTATGAATCTTATGGATAGAGAAAAATAGAATTCAACTGCTTATACTTAGGTAATTTCAATCTCCTTTACTATCTTAGAAACTGGTAGCCAATCGCATAAAATTTGATGATTAAAGGGTAGAGCCGCGTCTCGGAACAGGCCAGTGTGAAATCGTTTCTCGCGCTGATTAAATTCAATTTAGGGAAACGTAGACAAATTTACCGTCAATTATCATTAAACAGGGCTTCTTAACGAGCTGCAGAATCAACTCCTGGCTGGTTCATAATTGTACCGTTGTCTTCTTCCTTTTTTCCTCCACTCTTGCTTTTGCATTTAATCGTACCTGACAAATTTGCATGATGTGCTTTCTAATGACCTACATGTCACTAAATGCATTCTCGAGAACGTTGCTTGTACGTAGTCATGCTTAGGGATAATACAATGAATTCCACACCCGTTCTAAAAATTGATAATTCTACGAAGCAACATTTATTACAGAACAACTTTTTAGATTGTGATAAAGACGTTTGATGAGGCTAATAATAATAATAATAATAATAATAATAATAATAATAATAATAATAATAATAATAATAATAATAATAATAATAATAATAATAATAATAATAATAATAATAATAATAATAATAATAATAATAATAATAATAATAATAATTAATAATAATAACCTTGCCCAATCAATAAAAGTAAAAAACAATTGGCTGCTCGAAGTTGGAAAAGACTTTCAGGAAATAGGCAAAAAATATGACATTGTATTAGAAAGATCTAAGTTCAGAAAATTAGTCGACAATCACCACTTTACATACCATCCAAGCACCACCACCAATAAAACCTGGTCAGAAGATCACAAGAAAAGCCACAGCGAGAAGGTGAAGAGATTTTGGGAGAAGAAAAAGGCAACGGCATTATTTCCTGTAAGAAAGAAAGAAAGAAAGAAAGAAAGAAAGAAAGAAAGAAAGAAAAACTGAATATCGACTAACCCAAACTATCTACAATAAAAAATATATCTCCAAGCACCACATTAAATTACAATATAGTCATTAAACCACGATGCACTGTATGATCAGAAATGCTAATATCGACCAAGAAAGTATACATTGAAAACAACGAGAAAAAGGAACGCAAAATCATAAGAAATATTCTACGCCCAAAACGTACAGACGGACAATACCGACTCGGATGTAAACGAGAAATCAAACGAAACACAAATATTCAAAATGCCATTAGAAAACGCAGGTTAAAATTCTATTTGCATGTTAAAAGAATACACCCAGACGGAGCTACAAAACATAGTCGAATTCTATGATAATAGGAGTAAAGCCAAAACAGACACAACGAAACGGATTAGCGAAATCAAAACTGATCTGAAATAGGTAAGGATTATACCGGCAGAAGTCCAAAACCGGGTAATCTTCAAATCCAAAGTTCACAAATTGCAAGTTGAACAAGAAGGCTGGAACAACCTGGTCTGAAGATGCAAAGGAAGCCCACAGTAAAAGAATCGCTGGGCTGAGTGGCTCAGACGGTTGAGGCGCTGGCCTTCTGACCCCAGCTTGGCAGGTTCGATCCTGGCTCAGTCCGGTGGTATTTGAAGGTGCTCAAATATGTCAGTCTCGTGTCGGTAGATTTACTGGCACGTAAAAAGAACTCCTGATGGACTAAATTCCGGCACCTCGGCGTCTCCGAAAACCGTAAAAGAAGTTAGTGGGACGTAAATCAAATAACATTATTATTATTATTATTATTATTATTATTATTATTATTATTATTATTACTAAAATAATCAACGAAATATGGGCACGAAGGAGGGCAAATGCAAACCTCTAAGCACTTTGCGTAGTAATAACTGGCTTCTTTGCAAATATAATAATAATAATAATAATAATAATAATAATAATAATAATAATAATAATAATAATAATAATGATGAAATGGCGTATGGCTTTTAGTGCCGGGAGTGTCCGAGGACAAGTTCGGCTCGCCAGATGCAGGTCTTTTTTGATTTGACGCCCGCAGGTGACCTGGGCGTCGTGATGAGGATGAACTGATGATGAAGACGGCACATTCACCCAGCCCCCGTGCCAGCGAAATTAACCAATTAAGGTTAAAATTCCAGACCCTGCCGGGAATCGAACCCGGGACCCCTGTGACCAAAGGACAGCACACTAACCATTTAGCCACGGAGCAGGACATATTAATAATAATCAACTGCCTTGCATTCGAAGATGACCTCGCGATCCTGTCCAGAAACACTAACACAACTACAGAGCAGATAAATATACTAAAGCAGGACTCCAAATTTCCTTTGAAGGAACCAAATATATGGCCAATAACAAATCAGCTCCGCGTCACTTGAGGACAGAGCATGGTAAGACAGAAAGATTTGACAGCTTCAAGTACCTCGGAGAAATCGTACAGCTGAAAACTAGTGAGAGAGAGAAGCCAGCTACAGCAGGCGAGAGAAGATGGCCGCTGCTTTCCGGAGAACACATGCTTTAGGTATATACAAGAAGAAAGCCATCTCGAGGCGAGCTAAAGTAAGACACTAGAATACAGTTATCAAAACAGAGTCTGTATTCTAGTGAATGCCTCCGAATGATAGGAATATAGGGACTAAGACAAGCCCAGAAATTTGAGAGGAAGATTCTCCGCAAGATAATGGGTCCAAAACTCGTGGATGGCCAGTATTATAGGTTGCGAGGAAGGAGCGAAATAGACCAAGAATGTGAGATATTGAGTCAATGAAGAACAAAAGAGAGAAATTTTATGGACATATGTTTACAATGGACGAAAAGAGGCTGACAAAACAGATTTTTAAAACACTTGACAGTAGAACTAAAGTTTCCGACAAATGGTTCAGGGATTTAAGAAAGGATCTTGAGCAGTCTGAATTCAATCGGAAAGACATCCTAAACCGAACAAAGTATAGATCAGTGATCGGCAGCTTCAGAGGCTTCCATGACGAAGAGAAAATGAATAGGGGATGGACAGAGGAAAGAATACACAAGAACCTCGTTTATCCGACCTTCATTAATCCGGATCTCCGGTTTATCCGGATCGAAAATAATAAAAATTTATTTCAACTTGTACACTATTCCTTTTACGGGGTCGACTCTTCTTGAATGTCCTTTCCGCCAAGGATAGTTAACGACAGGAATTGGAAGTAGTTCGGCCGCGGTCTATCAAAGGTACCGACCCGGCATTCGCCTGGAATTGAAAATGGGAAACGGTAGAAAACCATTCCCAGGATGGCCAAGGTGGGATTCGAACCCACGCTATTTTGAATGCAACGCACTACTAATTCACTGATGGTGAATTCGGAAATGAAACCGGCGCTCCATCAGAAGAAACAGTGACTCATGGAGAGGCAACACTGCAGCTGGAAAAACTGATAGCCTATTTAGAATCCTAGACTGAAACCACACCGGCAGAACTGATGTTAGTAAAACGTCTTCGTGATCGTGCTGCGCGCGAACGCTTTACAAACGTAAAACAGAAAAAGCTTGCACATTATTTTAGTGCATACGACAGAGTCGTAGCCGCCTCTGTGGTGTAGTGGTTAGCGTGATTAGCTGCCACCCCCGGAGGTCCGGGTTCGATTCCCGGCTCTGCCACGAAATTTGAAAAGTGGTACGAGGGCTGGAACGGGGTCCACTCAGCCTCGGGAGGTCAACTGAGTAGAGGTGGGTTCGATTCCCACCTCAGCCATCCTCGAAGTGGTTTTCCGTGGTTTCCCACATCACCTCCAGGCGAATGCCGGGATGGTACCTAACTTAAGGCCACGGCCGCTTCCTTCCCTCTTCCTTGCCTATCCCTTCCAATCTTTCCATCCCTCCACAAGGCCCCTGTTCAGCATAGCAGGTGAGGCCGCCTGGGCGAGGTACTGGTCATACTCCCCAGTTGTATCCCCCGACCAAGAGTCTGAAGCTCCAGGACACTGCCCTTGAGGCGGTAGAGGTGGGATCCCTCGCTAAGTCCGAGGGAAAAACCGAACCTGGAGGGTAAACAGATGATGATGATGATGATGAGGAAAGAAGGTTCCAGTAATGTGTGATTATTGCCTAACGTGGTCTCAAATTGCCGTAAACGAATATAATAATAATAATAATAATAATAATAATAATAATAATACAGTTAGCAAAAATTGAAAGTATTCAAGCTGTTTAGTCGTTTTCAATCGTGAAATTTCTAGCGTTTCGCCCAAGTGTGGCTGTGATATTTATCACGATAACACGTGCCACGTAAACACATCGGAGAATGTCCGGCTCCATGGCTAAATGGTTAGCGTGCTGGCCTTTGGTCGCAGGGTTCCCGGGTTCGATTCCCGCCAGGGTCGGAAATTTTAACCATAATTGGTTAATTCCCCTGGCAGGGGACTGGGTATATGTGTCGTCCTCTTCATCATTTCATCCTCATTACGACGCGCAGGTCGCCTACGGGAGTCAAATCAAAAGACCTGCACCTGGCGAGCTGAAGTCCACGGACACATCCCGGCACTAAAAGCCATACGCCATTTCATTTTCATCGGAGGATTACGCCACCTCACTAATGGTACAACACGCCGCGGTAGGTTGTCGATACCACTCGAGCAATGACTGACGTCATTCAGTCTTTCAAGCATTGAGTGCCTGAAAAACTTTCTTGGGTTGTCGTTTGTTCCAGTTGTCAATGCTTCCGAAGTATTTGTTTATCTTGCAAGTGAAGCAACCTCAGAAAAATAACTACGATTTTCTGACTACGTACTAGAAAACTACACAGGCGATGATGAACACCGCAGTGCCTCTTTACCGCCTTCGATACGGGCAGAGTCTTCGAACAATATAATTAGCCCGACAACAAATGGTCCCGAGGCATTTCATCGGTATTGCGAAGATCACTTCTACAATTTGTATCCTTCCGTCTGGAGGGTTATTAAAGTGCTGAAGGAAATACAATGCGAAACAGAATTCTAGAATCACGAATTAAAATAGCCAATGCGGAAAACAAAATATTTGCCGTGCTTAAAGAATGTTGTTGATGCATGCAGAAGTCCTCAATGATAAAATTTCGTAAAACAAATCGGCCGATGTAGCACACCTCCAAAAATATATGATAATATATTATAATAACTATCTACTAAAAAAATATACATAATAATGTTGCTTTCTTTAAAATGGACCTTAAAAGCAGCAAGTATCAAACGACTTGCCGCCTTTGAAATGTGGTTGCACAGAAGAATGCTTAGAATACCCTGGACAGATATGATAACAAACGATGAAGTCCTAAGGAGAGCTAGGACAAAGCAAGAACTAATAACAACTATAAAAGTTCACAAAACAGCTTATCTAGGCCACATATTAAAAGGAAACAAATATGGCCTCATAAAACTCATTCTCCAAAGTAAAATAGAGGGCAAACGGCGTGTTGGCAGACCAGAGATAACATGGTTACACAACATCAAGCAGTGGACCGGTATTGAGACAACTGAGAGACTCTTCCGACTAGCAGAAGACAGAAAAACTTTCTCCAGAGTAATCGCCGACGTCTGGGCAACCGGATATGGCACTTGAAGAAGAAGAAGAAGAACTAATTTTACGGTTTTCGGAGAGCCGATGTGCTGGAATTTAGTCCCGCAGGAGATCGTTTACGTGCCAGTAAATCTAGCGACACGAGGCTGACATATTTGAGCATCTTCAAAAACCACCGGGTTGAGGCAGGATCGAACCTACCAAGCTGGGATCAGAGGGCCAGCGCCTCAACAGCCTTAAAAAAAATGCTGTCAAATATCTCATGGAAAAATCAAATGATCATAAATTTGTCTTTCAATAAATGAAACAAACTGATAACGATCAATTTATCTGCTCTAACGAGTCGTTTTCGAGAGAAATCTGTTTGAAATATGGAGGCGGAACTCAGGGCGCATGAAACTACGGAAAACTATGAGATGATGCCTCTTTGATCCCTCTGTGCGTGGAGGCAGTAGAATAACATTTACGGTATTCCTTGCATGTCATAAGAGGTCACTAAGAGGGGCTCTTAACTTGGGAGCGTGGGTTAGTGACCACGGGGTCCTTAAGTGAGTCCTGGCATTGCTTCCGCTTACTTCAGGCTCCTTACTTTCATCCACCCACTCCCTTCGTCAACTCTTGTTGTTTTCCAACCCCACCGGTGTTACGTACGAACAGCTAGGGAGTCTTTAATTTTCACGCCTTTCGTGGCCGTTTGTTTTTCTTTGGCCGGTAGCTTCATTTTTCGAGGCACCGGATCTCTTCCATTTTCCTCTTCTCCTACCGCTTTTTCCACACCTTTGGGCTCACGGGTGCGAACTACGTCGCACATGTGGATTTGGCCCTGTTTTACGGCCGGATGCCCTTCCTGACGCCAACCTGAAATGAAATGTCGTATGGCTTTTTAGTGCCGGGATATCCCAGGAAGGGTTCGGCTCGCCAGGTGCAGGTCTTTCTATTTGACGCACGTAGGCGACCTGCACGTCGTGATGAGGATGAAATTATGATGAAGACAGCACATACACCCAGCCCCCATGCCATTGGAATTAACCAATTAAGGTTAAAATCACCGACCCGACCTGGAATCGAACAAGGGGCGCTCTGAACCGAAGGCCAGTACGCTGACCGTTCAGCCAACGAGTCGGACGACGCCAACCTTATATGAAGGGATGTAATCACTATTGCGTGTTTCTGTGGTGGTTGACAGAGTGGTGGGTTGCGTGAATATGAAGGGGACTGTGTTCGGACAAACACAAACATCCGGTCCCCGAGCCAGAATTATTAATTAGACGTGATTAAAATCCTCGACCTCGCAGGGAATCGAATCCGGGACACTCTGAACCGAAGGCCTCAATGCTGTCCATTCAACCAAGGAGTCAGACAATTAATAATAATAATAATAATAATAATAATAATAATAATGTTATTTGCTTTACGTCCCACTAACTACTTTTTAAGGTCTTCGGAGACGCCGAGGTGCCGGAATTTAGTCCCGCAGGAGTTCTTTTACGTGTCAGTAAATCTACCGACACGGGGCTGTCGTATTTGAGGACCTTCAAATACCACCGGACAGAGCCAGGATCGAACCTGCCAAGTTGGGGTTAGAAGGCCAGCGCCTCAAACGTCTGAGCCACTTAGCCCGGCAGACAATTATTATTCTGCCCCATAGAATAACTGCCGTACGCTAACGGCTCGTAGTTGTCGCATTTAAACATCATTTTTCTGCTGTATGTTTCGCGTCGCACCGACACAGACAAAACTTCTGTTGAAGATAGAATAAGAAAGAGCTAGCACTGGGAAGGAAGCGAGCGTGACCTTAATTAGGTACGGTCCCCGCTTTTACCTGGAGTCAAAATGAGAAACCACAGAAAACCACCTTCAGGGCTGCCGACAGTCCGAAATGAACACGCTATATCTCGAATACAAACTCACAGCTACGTGACCCAAACCGTGAAACCAACTCGCTCGATACATTTAAACATCAAGCTACTTTACGTCTCACCGACACGGATAGTTCTTATGGTGGCAATGGGATAGGAAAGGCCTAGTAGTGAGAAGGAAGCGGTCGTGGCCTTAATTAAGGTACAGCCCCAGCATTTGCCTGGTATGGAACTGGGAAACCACGGAAAACCATCTTCAGGGCTGCCGACAGTGGGGTTCTAACACACTATCTCCCGGATGCAAACTCACAGCTGCGCGCCTCTAACCGCACGGCCAACTCGCTCGGTCATTTAAACATCCTCAAATGTCACGAACCCAGACGAGATCGAACCCAGTATCTCTGGAACAGTAAACCAATGACCGACCGGCTATGTCACTTATTATTATTATTCTTCTACCGCGAACTATGCAGCACATGTGGATTTGGGCCGGTTTTAATAATAATAATAATAATAATAATAATAATAATAATAATAATAATGTTATTTACTCTACGTCCCACTAACTACTTTTACGGTTTTCGGAGACGCCGAGGTGCCGGAATTTTGTCCCGCAGGAGTTCTTTTACGTGCCAGTAAATCTACCGACACAAGGCTGACGTATTTGAGCACCTTCAAATACCACCGGACTGAGCCAGGATCGAACCTGCCAAGTTGGGGTCAGAAGGCCAGCGCCTCAACCGTCTAAGCCACTCAGCCCGGCGGCCTGCTTTAAGGCCCGATGCCTTTCCTGACGGTTATTACTACTGCATGTTTCTGTCGTGGTTGGTAGTGTGAATATGAAAAGGAAGATGATGTGACGAACGCAAACACTCTGTCCCCGAGCGAGAAGAATTAATCAGACGCGATTAAAACCTCCGACCCGGCCGCGAATAGAACTGGGCAGCCTCTGAACCGAAGGCTTCCAACGCTGACCATTCAGCCAATTGAGTAACAGAATACATTATTAAAGGTCGTATTATTATGGCATTTGTATTAAGAAATGTCCGGATAAAAGAGTCGTGCAGAATATGCAGGGTTCCGGGTTCATACCTCTGGTGCGTTTCGATGACATTTTCCCATGACTCATGTGACATTGGCCTACCTCTCCTGTCCGGGAAAGGGAACATGTTTCAATACCCGTCCACGCCTCCTTTCTTGGCGTGGCAAGGTCTCTAAATCTGTCACGGGCACCGTCTAAGGTGCATTGACCTAAAAAGTAATGGGCGCCACCGAACACAGAGATATCTTCTGTTAGGTGATGGCCAACAAGTTTGATAGTGACACCACTCCTCTCTGTGAGTAAGAAGCTCTTAATAGTTTGACAATTATGTACAGTTTTCACCTCACACGCTAGATAATATTGAATTAATGATCCCTTTTCTACAGCTCTCGAATGCCCCGTTTTTAGTACGCTTGTACAAGATGAAGCCGAAATCCAATGACAAACTTTTGGACGTTGTTCAGGAACACCTGAGTATATTGATGTAAGGGACCCGAGGTCTCTGGTGGCTTCTTATAGAGTAATAATGTAATTACGATTCATTCGGGTTTTTACACAATCATCATTATTTCTGTGAAAATACCTTCACAACAGTAAAAAAGCCTGTAATATACAAAAACCAACACAAAACACAGAGTAATGCAACAATCCTCAGAGGAAACACGTACATATTTATCACAGTGTGTTGAATCTGTTTCGTCAATGAACTGTACAATGCAGTACGTAACTCCGTGCCGTTGACTTCCGGCACGACAAATAACTCCTGCGGGCCAAATTTCGACACCTTGGCATTTTCAAGAACTTATATTTCGTTCGTTCGTAATCTATTTACCCTCCATGGTCGGTTTTTCCCTCGGACACAGCGAGGGATCCCACCTCTACCGCCTCAAGGGCAGTGTCCTGGAGATTCAGACTTTGGGTCGGGGGATACAACTGGGGAGAATGACCAGTAACTCGCCCAGGCGGCCTCACCTGCTATGCTGAACAGGGGCCTAGTGGAGGGATGGGAAGGTTGGATGGGACAGGCAAGGAAGAGGGAAGGAAGCGGCCGTGGCCTTAACGTAGGTACCATCCCGGCATTTGCCTGGAGGAGAAGTGGGAAACCACGGAAAACCACTTCCAGGATGGCTGAGGTGGGAATCGAACCCACCTCTACTCAGTTGACCTCCCGAGGCTGAGTGGACCTCGTTCCAACCCTCGTGCCACTTTTCAAATTTCGTGGCAGAGCCGGGAATCGAACCCGGACCTCCAGGGGTGGCAGCTAATCACGCTAATCACTACACCACAGAGGCGGACAAGAAATAATATTTACGACGGAAAACAATTCTTCTTATTTTCGTTTCAGCCATCTATGGGCTGCGATTACGCAACTTCCATTGCTTTCTCACGTTCTCTCTCCCTCTCTTTCGCCAGTATTCCTTCATCCGTTCGCTTGCTCGTTCTTCTGGCGAAAATACTCTATTCTTCTTTGTTTTCTTATCAGCTAGGTCCTTCACCTCCGCAACTCTCTGCCTGAAGATTTTTCTGTTTGTTATATCCTCTGCCGTGATCCCACATTTTTCTAAATCTCGGTGGACTTCTTTTACCCATGGGACTTGTGTCTTCCTTTTAACCTGGAAGGTGAGGATCCTGTTTTCGAGTCTCACTGATCCCATCCTTTTAATATGCCCGTAGAATGTCACTCCTCTTTTTCATTGTGGTGGTGATGTTTTCAGATTGTTGGTGTAGTTCTTGGTTTGGTCTCATGTGAAACGTAAACTTGTCTGATGATTTTCTGGGTCCAAGAATCTTTCTAAGGAACCTCCTTTCTTTCTTTTCCAAATCTGAGAGTCCCTTCGTGACTATTGTCTCAGCTGCGTATACACATTCAGGTTTGACTATCGTGCTGTAGTGCTTGACTTTGGCCTGGTAGGAGAGTGACTTAGATTTGTAGGTGTTTTGACATAATCTAAACGCGGTTTCCATCTTTCTTGCACGTTCTTGAATTGCTGCTTTTTCATTCATGTTTGGAATCAATATCTCTCCTAGGTACTTGAATTTTGTAGCTTTTTTGATGTCACCGTACTTGGTCCTCATTGTCCAGGTTGGGTCAGTGGTATTTAAGTTCATGTTCTCAAAAGATATTTACAATCCTGTTTTGTCTGCTGTTTCTTTGAGGACTTCAATCTACTTAGCTGCAATTTGCAAATTCTCTGCAGAAAAGACTATATCATCTGCAAAGGCGAGGCATTCAAACTTAAACCCAGTTCTCTTGTGACCTAATCTAATACCATTTGGAAAGTTGAACTTGCTACTTTCTTTTCGCCACAATTATTATTATTATTATTATTATTATTAATTTCTGTGCGATATAGGTACAAAGATAACTGGGGTAACAAACCAACCAAACAAAATACAATTACTCAGTAACAAACCACCGAGACCACGGGTCCCTTACACCAATATTCTCAGGAGGTATCCTTCAACAAGTTCCGAAAACTTGTCGGTGGAGTTCGGCTTCACCTTGCATAGGTTCGATAAGTAGCATTCTCTTCTGCAACAAAACATCTTACGTTCCCTTTACATTTTCCACCGAATATACTTTATTTAGAAATTGCTCTGTCCGTGTATGTAAAGTACACAACAAAACCAAGAGTATTCGGGAGATAGTGGGTTCGAACCCCACTGTCGGCAGCCCTGAAGATGGTTTTCCGTGGTTTTACATTTTCATACTAGGAAAATGCTGGGGCTATACCTCAATTAAGGCGACGGCCGCTTCTTTCCCACTCCTAGCTCTTTCCTGTCACATTACCACAAGATGTATCTTTTTTTTTTTTTTTTTGCTGGTTGCTTTACGTCGCATCGACACAGATAGGTCTTATGGCGACGATGGGACAGGGAAGGGCTAGGAGTGGGAAGGAAGCGGCCGTGGCCTTAATTAAGGTACAGCCCCAGCATTTGCCTGGTGTGAAAATGGAAAACCACGGAAAACCATCTTCAGGGCTGCCTACAGTGGGGTTCTAACCCACTATCTCCCGGATGCAAGCTCACAGTTGCGCGACCCTAACCGCACGGCCAACTCGCCCGGTGACTAGGTTTGCATATCCTAGGAAATCATTCATTTGTTGGCTTTTCATCGCCTCATTTCTTTTCATAACCGATTCCCTAATTCTTCGAAGAGTACTGGCCTGCGTAGCTCAGCCTGTAGAACGCTGGTCTTCTGACTCCAAGCTGGCAGGTTCGATCCTGGCTCAGTCCTTGCCGAGCGGATTGGCCGTGCGGGAGTTTGTGAGTTTGAACCCCACTATCGGCAGCCCAGAAGATGGTTTTCTGTGTTTTCCCATTTTCTTCTTCTTCTTCTTCGCTAGTGGTTTTACGTCGCACCGACACAGATACGTCTTATGGCGACGATGGGATAGGAAAGGCCTAGGAGTTGGAAGGAAGCGGCCGTGGCCTTAATTAAGGTACAGCCCCAGCATTTGCCTGGTGTGAAAATGGGAAACCACAGAAAACCATCTTCAGGGCTGCCGACAGTGGGATTCGAACCCACTATCTCCCGGATGCAAGCTCACAGCCGCGCGCCTCTAACCGCACGTCCAACTCGTCCGGTAGGTTTCCCATATTTTACACCAGGCAAAAGCTGAGGCTGTACCTTAATTTAGGCCACGGCCGCTTCCTTCCCACTTCTAGCCCTTTCCTATCCCATCGTCGTCATAAGACCCATGTATGTCGGTGCGACGTAAAGCCAATTGTAAGAAACAAAGAGGTTCATAGTGGTGACGGTGATTATTGTTTTAAGTGGAAGTACAACTAGGCAATCATCCTCTATGCAACACTAATCAGAGAGAAAAAATGTAAGTGATCTGACACTTCAAATAATGAAGATATCCGTGAAAGGAAGACAAGGGCCATGGAGGGCGTGAAATTAAGAGACTCCCTAGTATTCGCAACCTAATATCGCCAGGGTCGAAAAGGATAAGAGTTGGCCAAGGGAGATCGGACAGAATAAATTAAAGTGAGGAACCTTGCACAAGCAAGTGAAAGAAATGCCAGGACTCAGGCAAAGGCCCCTTGGTCGCCAAACCACGCTGTGACGTTAAGAACCCGTCGCCTCCTACGACAGGCAGGGGATACCGTGTGTGTTATTCTACTCCCCCGCCAACAGGGGATACAGGCTCAGTCCGGTGGTTGTTGAAGCTGCTCAAATACGCCAGCCTCGTGTTGGTAGAATTACCAGAATGTAAAAGAAATCCTGTGGAACAAAATCTCGTACCTCGGCGTCTCCGAAAAACCGTAAAAATAGCCAATGGGATGTAAAGTTATTATTATTATTATTATTATTATTATTATTATTATTATTATTATTATTATTATTATTCGTTGTGCCCAACTGTGGAGCGCGTTTCAACTTATTTTGCACAATTTTTCTTCTTCTTTTCTTCCCAATATATCTTCATTTTTTCACTGTGTTCCTTTCTGCGTGTTTCTGTCCAGCCTGTATTTTTTCTTGTTGGTTTCTCTGCAAATTTATGTTTGTTTACTAAGATTCTAAATTACATTCTATCTTGAATGGTTTCGTCCTCATTATTATTATTATTATTATTATTATTATTATTATTATTATTATTATTATTATTATTATTCGAAGTGCGATCTTCTTTTTCACTCTCAGTTGATGTTACTTGGGGTAGGGGTGGGAAATAGCTTCAATTAAAGGCGTGGTCATACTTACAGGCTTTCGTCGACCGTGGGTTTGGAAAGGGCTAGGGATGAGAGGATAGCACACCGCCTGTAATTTTCCGGTGTGAAAACTGGAAGGCAAGGAAAATCACCTTTTGCACTGTCGACGAAGGGATTCGAACACACCATCTCCCGAAACTAATGGTTACCTTCCTCTTGAAACAATACTCTCCACCACCACCACTCGAAACCAAGATTAACATCTACACAACCCGAGCCACACAGACAACTCGCTCATCTTTTCCTCTTATATTTAATATTATGAGGGGCTGATCATAAACAAATTCGTTTTACATCTTGAAACATCAAACACAATCAGTCGATCAACTCCCCTCTTCACAGCAACATGCAGGTGTTCATTAATTCAGTTCACCTAAAAGTAATATTAATTCGCCCGTCAGTCGAGTGACAAAACAATGACTTGCTAAGTCTCCTTTCCTTGGCTTATCGCCTTGGAAACAAGACAGGATTAGTGCTTAACGCATGAATGCACACAAAATATGCTGACTGTAGTGTGGAGGTCTACAGCTTTCGCTTATCTAGTAGGATGACTAACTTTCTTACGGATTAAAACATTATTATAGATGATAATAATAATAATAATAATAATAATAATAATAATAATAATAATAATAAAGTCCGCCTGTGTGGTGTAGTATTTAGTGTGATTAGCTGCCACCCCTAGAGGCCCGGGTTCGATTCCCGGCTCTACTACGAAATTTGAAAAGTGGTATGAAGCCTGGAACGGGGTCCACTCAGCCTCGGTAGGTCAACTGAGTAGAGGTGGGTTCGATTCCCACCTCAGCCATCCTGGAAGTGGTTTTCCGTGGTTTCCCATTTTCACACCAGGCAAATGCTGGGGCTGTACCTTAATAAAGGCCACGGCCGCTTCCTTCCAACTCCTAGGCCTTTCCTATCCCATCGTCGCCATAAGACCTATCTGTGTCGGTGCGACGTAAAGCCCATAGCAAAAAAAATGGAGGGAGGGAGAATTGCAACGAGGACATCGGGAAAAGAAAGAGAAGGGCCGCGCAGGACGTGAGAATGGAAGACTTCCAATACCTCTCAAACATGACAGAATGCGTTTACTATATGTTGGCACAAACCTGCGCCAAGCCACGATATTGGAGGTGAAGGAGAGGAGGGGAGGTAGTGTAGGGGTTAACTACTGCTGTGCTACTGGGAGCGAAATGAAGCCTTTTCGCCAGCTGGCCTGCTGACAGCAGAAGGAGAAGCGCAGACAAGGACTAGAAGCCGATGTGAACACTTCCGTAGCAACTAGCGAAGTGAACATTCTTCCCCTCTCACTCACGCTGCTGCACATATAATCGCCCCCATATGCTGACGTGAACACTTCCGTAGCAACTAGCGGAGTGAACGGCCCTCCCCTCTCACTCTCGCTGTGACACGTAGAGTCGTCCACATACAAAACTCGTTTAATGCGCAGCTAATATTCTATGCCATCAGATAGTGTTGGAAGATAACAAGAGTTTGCGAGGGAAGGTCGAGTAGCAAAGAAAAAGGGAGAAAGGTGGCACAAATAAGTGAAAACATTCCCAGACTCAGCTAGGGTCTCCGTGGTCACCAAGCCACACTCCCAAGTTAAGAGCCCCTGGGGCCCCTTTTAGTCGCGTCTTACGACAGGCAGGGGATACTGTGAGTGTTATTCTATTGCCCCACCCACAAGGAGATCCGTGTGTTTTGTAGACGACGTAAGCTTATCTGAGGTGCAATGGAGGCTTCAAGTTTTTGATCTCCTATCACGCCAGTAAAAAAAGTCGTTTTGTCAAGTGCACTGCTCTTAAAACCGGAAGCACTGTTCCTTGTCCGTTACTGTGAACTTGAAGTCAGAAATGTTACAAATCTCGTTCTCCTGTGTACAGACGTATTCGTCTTAGTCACAAATTCCAAGACCAGTTTTGAGCCACCAGCAGAGCAATTTGTTGTAACTGCAAATCTTTGTCAAGAAAAAACGTTTGAGTTATTTGTACCAATTATTTCCCTATCTAGTGTCAGTGACAGTTATTTTAAGGGCGAAAACAACAGAATTATTGGGCATTTTGTCTCTGTTTATAGAAGGAAATAGAAGACTTTGCGGCCGACCACCCCAATGTATCGCCACTAATTCAATAGTCATCATCATCATCATTGGCATGAAAGAATGGTGGTAAAAGATAGGAAAGAAATCTTTAAATGGACAGGCAAATTACTTGCACCTAGGTCAAGTAAACATCAGGGTGAAAAGGGAAGAAGGAATAACCAAAGCAGGTCAGACAGGAGAGATGGTACTATTAAGTGAAAGATATATTGGACTGAAGTTGTGTCCCGTAGTCGCCAGTCGAGGATGAAAAATTGTGAGCCCCTGTGGGGATGACATCCTTATCCGTTAACATGCGATGATGAGTTTATGTTTCGACGTACAATATGTCTATATTTTAGTTCCGTCTGGGTCCCTCAGCAAAAAAAAAAAAAAAAAAAAGTGCTCATCAAACCTCCTTCAAAAATTTCTAAACTATAAAAACCAGGAAATTGCGAGAAACAGATAAAGAGGCGTATTGTCCTGGGACGTGCATCCATGACTAAACTAACTAAGATCTGGCAGAGCAGGGCAATATCCAAAATCACGAAGGTTCGATTGGTTGAAGCACTCGTATTTTCCGTGTTCTTTTGCGGTTGTGAGACATGGACCGTCAAGGCTAAGGACAAAGATCACATCGATGCCTTTGAGATGTGGTTTTGGCGTAGAATGCTACGTGTAGCTTGGACAGAAAGGAGAACAAATGAGTCCATCATTAAAGAGCTGAGGTTAGTGAAATGTCTCTCTACACGTGTAAGTGAAAGAATACTTCAGTTCCTTGGACATATCTTAAGGAGGGATGGAGACAACCTGGAGAAGTCTATCATAGAAGGCAAAATAGAAGGCAGAAGACCACGCGGAAGGACAGCAAGCAGTAGGCTAGATCAGGCTAGGAAGATAACTGGCCTTCCTCTTCAGAACGGTCTAAGAAAAGCTGAAGATCGAGTTGGTGACACTTTGTGAAGCATGTAACTCTCTAGAGACAAAACACTCAGCAATGAGTAATACGATTGATGATGATGATTAAAACCAACAAAAATGGATACTTATCAGTAGAAAGACAGCAAAGTGCCAAATTTACCTACAGCATGTTCAGTAGTAAAAGTGACAACGGCGCGAGAAATAGTCTCTTTTTCAAATTATGTATCAGTATGACCAACCCTCTAACACTCATATACCCGGTTCACGTTATTTCTGAACACCCTGTATATTTCTAATACTCAAGCTTATTCGTCTACTAATGCCATTCCACGCCATCTTTCCAATGACAGCTCGGAATATACTGCTTAGTCTAACAGCTCCTCTCCTTACTCCCCAGTCTTCTCAGCCCAAAGTTTGCATCATTTTCCTAACACTACACTACCAGGATGCATTTAACATTCAAATGAAGCAGCAGCAGCAATTAACTCCGTATTGCGATATATCGACGCATGTTTAAGCATGTCAGTATATCGATTGCCTATTGTTCAAGTTCGAGCATTAACAGAGAGCGATGCCCTTTACTACTGAGTAACTTCCCAGGGATTATTACCCTTACACAATGCTCTGCAAGAATATTGCGTTTTTGTCCACCATGCAACATTTCACGTCTCCAGACTGGATAATTGAAATTGGTAAGGTGCACGTCTTTGTTTCTGATCCTGTAGTTACTGCGATGTCAGGTCACGGGCCATGAACCGATGTCCTCAACGAACATGCAATCTTGTGGTGGGTGGGGTCCTCCTCTCGACTTCCCACGATCCATTGCTCCGGTCGAACCTTTGATCTTATGTGCGGCTGCACATTATTTTCTTAAGCAACTCCATGTCTTACCAGTAGCACAGGCGAGAAACACAAATTAATCAGCTCATGGTGAAAGGGCCTCAGTCAAACAAACCCACTAACTACTATTTAAAGGTCTTCGGAGACGCCGAGGTGCCGGAATGTAGTTCTTTTACGTGCCAGTAAATCTACCAACACGAGGCTGATGTATTTGAGCACTTTCAAATACCACCGAACTAAGTCAGTTTCGAGAAAACTAAAATGAAACGTCTTACAGAAAATTTCAAAATGTCATGATGTATCAGTGAATGGTTACGAATTCAAACATGTCAGTAGAATTAGATTTATTCTTTTAGTTTTACTGCACAAGTTGCTCGACTGAGACCCTCTTAGCGTACATTTGAAAGTTGCAAGTTCTAATCAGTGAAGCCAGGAAGTGGCCGGTTTGTTTTTTGTCGGACCGACACAGATGGCGACGATGAGACAGGAAAGGACTATGAGTGGGAAGGAAGCTACCGTGGCCTTAATTATGGTTCAGCCCCAGCATTTGCCTGGTGTGAAAATGGGAAACCACGGAAAACTATCTTCAGAGCTGCCGACGGTGGGGTTCGAACCCACTATCTCCCGAATACAAGCTGATAGCCACGTGATCCAAACCGCACATCCACTTGCTCGGTGGTGGTCGTTCTCGCACTGGAAAGTTCAACACAAATTCTACGGAGAAATAACATTCATTTTCAGCCCGTATTGTCGACCTTAACAAGTATTGTGGTACTTTTAGGAAAATTCCATCTTTACAACACAATTAAATTTATTCCTTTCAGAATAACACTAATTCATGGTACATCTTTCGTACTCATTGGAAGACATCTTCAGCCATCAGTGTTCAAAAGACATAAAGAGAACAAGCCCGGCATTCAGTTCGCAAACTTCGTTTGTATTTTTTTACTCTTTCTCCTGACTGACTGCGATCTGACCATTAACGAAGCTGAGATAAAAACAGCCTGAAAGTCCTGACGATTATGTAGATGCGGTGGAACTCATGCATGATTTATTCTAGGTTTTGAATAGGTCTCTCTCTGTAGCAACCTTTGGACCTGCGTATCGCTTCCAGGAACGTTCAGTGCTCCAATAATTGGCTAATGAATCACAGATGAATAGTTACACAGGTCATTCGCACTTGGGTTGAGAATTGCTTCACCTGTGAAGTAAGGTAGCTCTTGTTGACATTGGTTTCAGCCCACTGGTCCTTTCACATTCGCTCGTTTTGCTCCTGATATGTCAAGAACGGATGTAGCCAATACTAATAAATAGCCATTCACTCTAGGGGAACATCTGCGTGAAGGGAAAAGTAGGCTTTAAGTAATCTGATTACTGTGGGAAAGTTCAGATCAGTATTGATTGATTGAGTCCGCCTCTGTGGTGTAGTGGTTAGTGTGATTAGCTGCCACCCCCAGAGTTCCGGGTTCGATTCCCGGCTCTGCCACGAAATTTGAAAAGTGGTATGAGGGCTGGAACGGGGTCCACTCAGCCTCGGGAGGTCAACTGAGTAGAGGGGGGTTCGATTCCCTCCTCAACCATCCAGGAAGCGGTTTTCCGTGGTTTCCCACTTCTCCTCCAGGCAAATGCCGGGATGGTACCTAACATAAGGCCTCGGCCGCTTCCTTCCCTCTTCCTTGTCTATCCCTTCCAAACTTCCCATCCCCCCACAAGGCCCCTGTTCAGCATAGCAGGTGAGGCCGCCTGGGCGAGGTACTGGTCTTCCTACCCAGTTGTATCCCCGACCCAGAGTCTGAAGCTCCAGGACACTGCCCTTGAGGCGGTAGAGGTGGGATCCCTCGCAGAGTCCGAGGGAAAAACCGACCCTGGAGTGTAAGCAGATTACGAACGAATTGATTGATTGAGCCAGGTCCAAGTAAGTAGAAGTAATACCAGGCTCAGTAGGCAACCACTGTAACAAATTATGTTATCCTGGGGATAACTTAACCTAAACTTAAGCAATTGAATTGCATTCATATATACTACGTTATCATACTGTATATCCTCTTGCTTTTTCTTGGTTGATGCGCTATTTTTGTATCTGTCTCCTGGCACACGCTTCGACCAAAGTTCTAAGATCATGTATATAAACTGACTAGACGTCCCATATTATACGGGCTCCGAAAACCCTAAAAAAGTAGTTAGTAGGACGTAAAGCCAATAACATTATTATATTATAAGGGACAAATCGGTATTTTGACCAAGCGTTTCGTTGTCTCTGAAACATTTTATTTTTAGGTTTAGTTACTTACTGGACAAGTAGGCAACCATACAGTATTTAAATCTTACGATTCCTTGCAGAGTATCTTGAGAAGTGGACTGTCTATTTTAGAGACACTTTCTGGTAAACAAACAATTGATAAACGAACAATTGATGACAATAAAGTGTTTTGTTATAAGATGACGTAGTAAAGTGAAACTCGGAAAACACAAGCGTGGAATGGTGCTGGGAGGAAATGTTCAGGCACTTTTCCTCTCCACAAATACATGTTAAAATACTGGGTTAGTTGTTGAGTGCATGTTGTGTTTATCTGGAACTTAATACTGCTGAGAAATGAGTATTTTCCTTATTGAATATGTTGTGTGTGAACTATTGAAAAACCACATCCAAACAGGCACGCTCAGAATAATGCTCTTAACCAAGACATTGTGAGTTATGTGCTGAGTTTTTCGGTGTTCGAAGGAAACAAGCCACTACTGAAGAAAATTCACTCGCCAGAAAAATGTATGTTTGAAAAGAACATTTAAATAAGAACAGAATTGTCTTATATTTTTGTTCCAGAAGTATGGTCAGTTTAATTTACGACTGTGACTATAGGTCATTCCATGTTAAGAAAACAGAATTGCTTTCATAACTACAGGGTTGTCATATCGAACAGCTCTGATCAGTATCATCACGGGAAAACGTTGGTACGTAAGTTTGTCAAATTCGGTATATAAATTCAAGATAAAAGAAGGTTGAAACTAAGCTGAAATTTATTTTTATGAACTTAACGGGGCTGCGGATTTAGAGGGGCTCATTTTAATATTGACGGGAAAACGGCAGATCATAAATTTGTGAAACTCGGTTTTTAAGTTCAATGTAAAAGGAGAAGAAAATAACCTACATTTTTTTTTTGCTATTTTGCTTTACGTCGCACCGACACAGATTGGTCTTATGGCGACGATGGGACGGGAAAGGCCTAGGAATGGGAAGGAAGCGGCCGTGGCCTTAATTAAGGTACAGCCGCAGCATTTTCCTGGTGTGAAAATGG
The DNA here is from genome assembly GCF_040414725.1 of Anabrus simplex. Taxonomy (NCBI): domain Eukaryota; kingdom Metazoa; phylum Arthropoda; class Insecta; order Orthoptera; family Tettigoniidae; genus Anabrus; species Anabrus simplex. The sequence goes on along the minus strand of NC_090272.1, from coordinate 56,216,049 downwards.
GAAACCACGGAAAACTATCTTCAGGGCTGCCGACAGTGGGATTCGAACCCACTGTCTTCCGGATGTGAGCTCACAGCTGCGCGCCCCTAAAACCTGAAAATTAAGCTCAGTTTATATTTGTTTCTTTCTCAGCTTCATCCATGAAGTAAATATATCACTGTATTATTGTTAAAGAATGAGATCGCACACGTAGGGTAATTCATTACATAACACTCACTCAACACAAAACAAGTACGCCCTTATATTAAAAAACATAAACAACACGTAAATAGACGACGTCTCTACAACAATAATAAGCTGCCATGATTCACACAGTAACGATTGGGCGTTACATGTTCCAGAGTGACACAGAAGGAAAATGAAGGAAGACAACAAAGTGCTAGTAGTTTATTCTGTCTGGTGCTGGCTTCAAATCACGTTTTGAATGTTGAAAGTTTGACGAACCTTTCTAAGTACATTATTTTCTTCCCCAAGCAAGTATGAATTATCTTACCAGTTTGGGCATCTCAAGAGAAAATACGAATTTGAATAGATGTTTAATATTTAAGGGACAGAATAAGGAGGGGGGGGGGGGGGCGTGCGGGTGATGAATCCGCCAACATCCCTGCTTCCTGTACCTTGGTAAGGTAAGGGTTATTCTGCCCGAAGGCAGGTCCGATCCTCCGCAGAGGTGTTCCTGAGCTTCTTTATAAAGCAGTTGGGTTTTCGTTTTTCAGTTACGGAATAAGTCAAAGATTTGTTTGGTTAATGTATTAGAGTTCATTCTGAGAAGATTACCCTAAAATTTTATACTTCTTTTTCTCATAGTATCTGAGAGTTTTTTCAATTTTCTTGTAGTGTGTTTCATTCTTGATGTATATTACCTTACTATCCTGAAATTTTGGTCCTATGATCTTCCTTAAAATTGTCCTTTCTTTTAGCCCGAGTTTCTCCATCTGGCCTTTGAAATTCATGTTTAGTGTTTCTGCTGCGTATGGTAGTGTTTTATTTTGACCCCCCCCCATGAAAGGTATTTTTTGTTGTATGTACACTGACTGACAGAGCAAATGCAACACCAAGAAGGAGTGGTCAGAACGTTATGCCAATTGCAGGGTAGACTGACGTCACTGAGGTATGCTCATGATGTGAAATGCGCCGCTGTGCTGCGCACGTAGCGAATGATAAATGGGACACGGCGTTGGCGAATGGCCCACTTCGTACCGTGATTTCTCAGCCGACAGTCATTGTAGAACGTGTTGTCGTGTGCCACAGGACACGTGTATAGCTAAGAATGCCAGGCCGCCGTCAACGGAGGCATTTCCAGCAGACAGACGACTTTACGAGGGGTATGGTGATCGGGCTGAGGAGGGCAGGTTGGTCGCTTCGTCAAATCGCAGCCGATACCCATAGGGATGTGTCCACGGTGCAGCGCCTGTGGCGAAGATGTTTGGCGCAGGGACATGTGACACGTGCGAGGGGTCCAGGCGCAGCCCGAGTGACGTCAGCACGCGAGGATCGGCGCATCGGCCGCCAAGCGGTGGCAGCCCCGCACGCCACGTCAACCGCCATTCTTCAGCATGTGCAAGACACCCTGGCTGTTCCAATATCGACCAGAACAACTTCCCGTCGATTGGTTGAAGGAGGCCTGCACTCCCGGCGCCCGCTCAGAAGACTACCATTGACTCCACAGCATAGACCTGCACGCCTGGCATGGTGCCGGGCTAGAGCGACTTGGATGAGGGAATGGCGGAACGTCGTGTTCTCCGATGAGTCACGCTTCTGTTCTGTCAGTGATAGTCACCGCAGACGAGTGTGGCGTCGGCGTGGAGAAAGGTCAAATCCGGCAGTAACTGTGGAGCGCCCTACCGCTAGACAACGCGGCATCATGGTTTGGGGCGCTATTGCGTATGATTCCACGTCACCTCTAGTGCGTATTCAAGGCACGTTAAATGCCCACCGCTACGTGCAGCATGTGCTGCGGCCGGTGGCACTCCCGCACCTTCAGGGGCTGCCCAATGCTCTGTTTCAGCAGGATAATGCCCGCCCACACACTGCTCGCATCTCCCAACAGGCTCTACGAGGTGTACAGATGCTTCCGTGGCCAGCGTACTCTCCGGATCTCTCACCAATCGAACACGTGTGGGATCTCATTGGACGCCGTTTGCAAACTCTGCCCCAGCTTCGTACGGACGACCAACTGTGGCAAATGGTTGACAGAGAATGGAGAACCATCCCTCAGGACACCATCCGCACTCTTATTGACTCTGTACCTCGACGTGTTTCTGCGCTCGCGGTGGTCCTACATCCTACTGAGTCGATGCCGTGCGCATTGTGTAACCTGCATATCGGTTTGAAATAAACATCAATTATTCGTCCGTGCCGTCTCTGTATTTTCCCCAACTTTCATCCCTTTCGAACCACTCCTTCTTGGTGTTGCATTTGCTCTGTCAGTCAGTGTGTATTTTGTTAGTTGGAAGGACAGGTCAAGTTTATTTTTTCCTGGATTCCATCTCATTGCATTCCACAGCATTCCATGTAATCCATTCTCCGAGATATTTGAGTTATTTTACTATTTCCATATTTTGTTCTTAATTTATGTGGGTGTTTGTTGTTTGTCAGGATTTTGACTTTTTGAAGGAGATGTGAAGACCTATTTTATCTGCTTCTTTCTCTATACATTAAATTATGTCTAACTTTTGAGAAATTTCTGCCTTTCAACAACTTTTTCAGAAAAAAAACATGCTCGCATTCCAAAATGACCTTTTCTCTTTCACTCACTAGGTTACAGAGGTACATGGTCCGACTCGTTGGCTGAACGGTCAGCGTACTGGCCTTCGGTTCAGAGGGTCCCGGGTTCGATTCCCGGCCGGGTCGGGGATTTTAACCTTAATTGGTTAATTCCAATGGCACGGGGGCTGGGTGTATGTGTTGTCTTCATCATCATTTCATCCTCATCACGACGCGCAGGTCACCTACGGGTGTCAATAGAAAGACCTGCACCTGGCGAGCCGAACCCGTCCTGGGATATCCCGGCACTAAAAGCCATGCGACATTTCATTTCAGAGGTACATGCAATCCGAATGGGAACTGATTTAATCTCATTGAGTAGAACACAGTTGCTTAACCTCAAAGCAAGTAGCGGAATCTAACAAGATGTGATTACGTGATTCACCAGTCACTTTGTAAGAGATAGCAGTTATTACTGGCGGTAACAAGCCACCGAATGATGAGGAAGTAACAGTCCGTGTCTTCCATAATGCAGAATGATTGGTGTTGTGACCATATGATGCGTTACATTGGAAGCTGTTAAAAGCATTACAGGAGAAATGTTTGTCTCTCAGTCACGAATTAATTTGTTCATGATAATGAGAACTGCTTCTCAATGGTTGTAAGTTGGGCCATATAATATGATTATCATCATGTTTACATTCATAACCACCGAGTGAGTTGGCCGTGCGGTTAGGGTCGCGCAGCTGTGAGCTTGCATCCGGGAGATAGTGGGTTCGAACCCCACTGTCGGCAGCGCTGAACATGGTTTTCCGTGGTTTCCCATTTTCACACCAGGCAAATGCTGGGGCTGTACCTTAATTAAAGCCACGGCCGCTTCCTTCCCATTCCTAGCCCTTTCCCATCCCATCGTCGCCATAAGACCTGTGTGTGTCTTTGCGACGTAAAACCACTAGCAAGGAAAAACCATTCATAACTTACTAGAGAACTCGTGATACTCCGCAGCATTCGTAACTTGTCCTGATATGCCTGTAGGAATATTGTTTGGCCTGCCCTTTTCAATGGTTTTATGAACATTCAATAAGAAGCGCGTTATGCTATGCCGCAGCTCGTAGTCAGAATTAATTCATTCTGACGTCATCATGCCGTCTGTTTGGTAAAAATCTATCCGTATATTCGCTTTCTTATCCTACAGTTCCTGATGTAAAACTTGGTATTGTGTTGTAGAAGGCAAAGGTATTTTAAATCGCAGTTCTTCTATATAGAACGGTTGTCTTGTGAGCTCATAGGTTAGTCTCGAAGGAGTGTGTTTTTTTTGTTTTGTTTTGTTTTTTTTTCAAACAGAGAACTTTTTTAAAGATATATGGCCTTCACTCTTACTAGTGTAGCTAGGTTATCCTTCGATAGGTGTTCCCAGATAATGTCTAAGGCTATGTCATGATGGGGTCGGTATGTACGTAGACTTTTTTCTCTCAGCTGCACATAAGTTATTAGGAACACTCTGCCATCTGTTGAATAGATTTGGAAGCTGGGAAAGGTTAGAGAATCAGAGTATCTACCAGGGAATAGTATTCTTCTGTGATCAGAGGAAGTGTATACTCTCTGGCTTGACACGTAGTAATCAAACATGGCTGCATGCAATCACATTACTAAGAATGAAAATCACCATCAGAATATTAATGAAAGTGTTAGTCGCTTAGCAACCTGCTAAGTACAGGATGTATTGCGGGTTAGGGTAAGCCATCGCCTGCAATTATTACATTGATAATTTAATAATTTGATTTGATGATTGCTGGAAGTTGGCTCATTCAGGTAATTCCGGAGAAAATAAAACAGAAATGAAGCACATCGGTCCAGTAGAACGGACGGCCGGATTTGCCAAATCTGTTTTTAATAAACTCTTTTAATACATAGAATAGATGTTTATTGTACTCATGATATTATGTTCAGGAGAAATGAAATGCATTACATTCCACAGGTAAACAATCTTTCTAGAAGGCACACAAGGATGAATTTCAGAATTAAGCTCTCGGACTGAAAAATGGAGATATATTTTCCTATTTCAGTACTCCGCTTCAAAAATCGTTCATTTTTTAAAAATGGAGCGAATTCATAACTGTAAGGGTTAACTTGGTTTCATATGATCTATTCGCCCTCCAATCATTTATAAGTTACAACAATGGTAAAATAACACTGAATGAATGAATAAGCCTGTGGTGTCCCATTAAGGGCAAAGGCCTCCTTCGAGAGGAGGAGCTGTTCGATTGATCTCGCGGTGTGAGGTAGTCACGTGAGATGGTTGTTAATGGAATTTTTGGTAGTATTTTTCCACTGGTTTTTCCTTATACTGCACCCGTCCACCTCCCGAGTCCCTGACTAGCAGTTATCTCAGGGGTGTCGGTTCATTATTTAAGTCATCAAATATATATATAACGGCATAATAGAACACGGGGATGAACGGAGCAATTAAAATTAAAATAGGGAAAGCTCGATTGTAAACTTGAATTTAAGGACTCCATGATAGGACTAGGAAGTGACTGTTAACTTTAAAAAAGGCATCATCTAACTACAATAAAAAGATTATGAGAGTGGTTTCCTTTGAAATAATTTGCCAAAAGGGGCGGTTTATTACGCCATCTGACGTATGAAACTTTGATACATTTGGCAACGACATTTAAATTTCCACACATGTTACATACACAAATCACTTGCCATACCGCAAGTGGTATCAATATCATGCTGGGTTGCTTCTGAAATAAAATGACATTTTGGAGGTATAATTTACGGATCGATTCCATTTGAATCGAACCGTTGTTCAAAGATATAGCTTCCTTCTATCGGGAGCCCGAGCATAACCCATGTTACGGTCGGCTTCCCGATTTAACTAAGATGACGTACTCCGGCTATATACATTTTTCCGAGACCGGTGCTCGGACTGGGTAATGTTTCTCGTGAAATGCGAAAATTGGATTCCACGGACAGTTCCTATCTTACGATATCCAGCTGATGCCATACCACTGAATCAGCATTTATATTTTATTTACATGTGATTTGAAATGTTGCAAAGTAGCCTCAACAGACTACTGACACAGATGAGATAACGAGAAGCGGTTGGGAAATACCGTGGCAATGGCCCCCCTCGCATCGCGAGCGAAGTAAACAAACACGCAAGTATGACTGTAACATCGTCCCATGCGGAAAACCGTATAAAAACGAGGTACCAAATGACTCTAATATTATCATTCTCATTATTCAACATACGAATAGAGGGATGTTGTCACCAAACAATTTAATCCACGATCGTCAGAATATTCATGAAATTATTATTATTATGATTATTATTATTATTATTATCGACGGTTCCTGGCATTGTCACGTTTGATTAATATCGTCATTATTATGCGGGATGCAAACACAAATCGTTATTACTGTTATTATTATTATATCCCTCTTGTGATTATTATTATTATTATTAATGAATAGGTGACTCAAGATATTATTATTATTATTCACGTCACTCAAGAGGTTATTATTATTAATGGACCGGTCACTTCCGCCAAAATATATACAGATATCGGTCGCAATTACAAATATTTCACTGATCAACCAACGACATCATTACAGTTATCATTATGACAATTATTATTATTAATCTGACCGCGATGATTTAACATCGTCCTTACATTATTATTATTATTATCGGTTGCATATTATCATTTAGATTCCCGTTTAACATCTTTATCAACGCTCATTTAATTAAGGCGGTCCAATCCTTTATCTGCAATATTTATTATTATTATCACGACATCATGATTGTCCTCGCTCGTCATTACAATGAGTACAATATACGACCATTTATGTGGACTCTGAACTCTCATTATCCTTAGATCCGTTGTATCTCAACGAATAGCTGTGCAGTCTATTTATTTCGTACATGCTGTCACGGGTCCGAATGCTACCCGCTGCGTAACTCAGTATTTCTCTGTGACACTGCCCGTACATTTTACACTCATATCAATATCCTAAGTGTCTCTCGTACGGAATTTATTTTCCTTCCTATCTCAATATTCCTTGATTCGTTTATTTCTCACAGAATTATCAACTGACTTATTTATTCATTTCTGACATCGTACGACCTTCTATTATCTGACTGCAGATTCTCTCACATTTTTCTATCTCGTTTTGATTTACGCTTTAGTTCATTCTCCACAAATAATCGTAACATCTTGAAATTATATTTACCAAAATTTGACAATCATGGTTTCGTAATATTAGTCCTACGTGTTCCGGCTAATGAATCGCAACTTTAAGACACGACATTTATACGTAAAAAAATATTGGACCGTAAAATTAAACCACACGTTCATAACATGTACGGATTATTAGCACCGATCTACATTTCAATATTATTAATTGATCAAATTAAATTACCGCGCACTTTAATTCCGAATTAAAAACGACCTCCCATCATTAAATGATTCCCAATAAACTCAACACCTGATCACATAAATTTATTATTACGCACTGCTCACTAAATATTCCAATATCACATGAATTATTATTATATCCAAATTATATAAAAAAATATCTTCTTCAAAAAAGTAGTTATATTATTTATTTATTATTATTATTAATAAAAAAATAATTTCGTCTGTTACACGGTAGTTCACTCTTAATATGTTTAACGCCTAACCCCTTTCACAAACTCGATTTATTCTGGCACTAAACACTCCAGATATGATTTACTTTGAATATTATATTAATCGCATCTCACAAATTTAACAACTTCACTATGAAATATGACCATATTAATTACAACAAAACACAACTGGTATGGCGAAGCTGGATTTTCCTTCCATGTCATTACATAGCTCGTTAAAATGATAAAACAGAAAACACATATCGGGTCTTATTTAACTACCATAACCAAATCAAACGTAAAGAAAATTATAGACTACAAAGAAATATGAATGCATGCATGACTTAACGTACTACACTATATATACAAATTTACATCTCCAACAAACTGAATACATAAAAGACCCGATTATTTACATTATTATTAATTAATACTGTCCGTGCTACAAATTTAGGATGGGGTCGTTAAGCGACCCATCTTGTTACAGAAGGTAACCAAGTATAATCAAATTATTCCCATTTTTCCCATCACGATAACATTTCCCAAATATTATTTACAGTTTAGTACTCATCTTAGTTATCGGTATTCCATTACAGCTTTGCAGATGAGAGGCTCCATCCGGCCCCTCTCTGCGTTTTACTCCTCCATTCTTGATGGCGTAGTTCCACACAAGATTTCCTGGCACATTACCATTTTACACTCGTATCTTAATTTCCACAAACCTTCACCATTTACAACGTTAACACTGAATACTTTTAACTTGGATACAACAAATTACTATCCTAGACCCAAGAATTTAATATTTACACTATTTAATCTTCGTCCAACTACCGCACAATGGACCTGGACACGTACGACGAGGTGTCAACTTTTACGCCCGTCGCGATACGCCCGATTCATACGGCATTCTTGACGTGTTCATGACATCGGTTCGATATAGCAAAGTACAGGCTACTACTTCCTTAAAGTACTGTTCGTCACACAGTCTATTATGTACGTACTTATTTGATATAATTTATACTACTCCCTTGCAGTGTAATTACTTTACGTCACTGATATTCATAAATGACAAACACTGTCCTACATTAACTATTTCTAGTTCATGTTGCTTGAGCGCGATCACATTTTACAAACACTGGCGGATGCTCGCGCCATTAAATGACTGTACGTCCGTAGAATTCTAAGTTATCGGCGACCAACAGTTCAGCTCCCGATATTCAATTCAAGTGTACCGCGACCGTCAATTCAGCTCCCGAGATTTACTTCAAGTGTGTTAGCGAGGATCCCTTGCCCCGTATATATGGATGAAGCCTTTTTCCCGCGGATTCGTTGACGTCATACCCCTGAGGGAGGGGGTGGATTTTTAATATCGGTACTTGCACTCCGAATTGGAAGTTAAAATTTACATCAAATCAATCCACTCCGCTAGCATATCTGCTGGATAAAATATGAACTCCTGGTGATCACAGATTTAGGAGATACGGGTGGATTTAGCTCCTCACATTTCGCGCCTTCGTAAGCGTCTCTTACAACGTGGTCTTCTTTCAGCCAATGAGATTCAAGCTGTCTGGTTTCCAAGAAATCCAGCCTTCAATTTATTTAATTTGCCAATAATTATTGATTATTTTTCCATGCGTGACATCTAATAAATTCATTACATCCATCCGTGTACTCACAATAATTTATTACTGAATACTTTTGTAGTTACGAAAATATCTCATCCATCATTCCTTAAGATGGTATCACTGAGCCTTCCATTAAATTTTTACGATTGGCCGGCAAGCGGTCACGTGATTTAACTCTCCACCTGCTCGAACTTAGGCCAGCGAACGTACACGCAGCCGCTGTAATTTTCCACGAGGTCACGGACTTTCCGTCCTGCCAAAAATATCCCAAGGTATTACGCATGTTGTGAGTTTCCTTTGTATGACTCTCCCCCTTCCTCTTTCTGACCAAGACTTATTTGTGGACTCTGTATTTCCTTGTTCGCCAACTAATGAGATTCCCTGCTGTGAAGTAGCTAAAAGTTGTCGTGTTGAGCTAATCCGTCAGGCTCCAGTCTGTCGTCCTTCCTTCGCTCTGATTTTGACATACATAAACGAAATATTTTCAACTACACTTCTGTATTTCAATAAATGTACCATATATTATTTTACCGATCAAATCATGACTGACTATGGGCCTAAATCAGTCGGGTTCAAAAACCTACGTTTAACATTTCGCCATCCGTTGTGTGAGATTTTTCGTGTCTAATTCTATATTTAGTACTTATTTCAACACTATTCACTACACTTGTGTAAAGTTTTCTGTCCATAAATCTATTCCATAACTCTTATTTGACCACTTTTCATATTTTCACTTTCATTTGCCACATTATACAAAACCACAGTCTTTTCATCCCTTCCCAATCAGTTCTGGATCACGCTGTTCTGGTTCAATGTGGTCCTAGTAGTTCCCTAACATCTTCTTGGTCTGCCTGTGTAGGGATCCCACATGGTTGCCCTCTGTGCCCATCTGTCCTGCTATATCTCCCTAAGTGTCCTGCCCATTTCCACTTTGTTCTTGCGTCCTATTGCACGACGTTCTCTGAAAATGTAATTTCTTGGAATCTCTTGTTTGGAACTACGTCTCTCAATGATATGCCCACTATTTTAATTTCCCTTTGATATACTTCTGTTGTTCTCTTTTGCTTGACTGTTAAGTACCAAGTCCGACAGGAGTAAATCAACACGGGAATGATGCATGTGTTGAGCGATTCAATCCTATAACTTAGCTGTTTTTACCATACTTACATCTTCAAATTTATAGTAACAAATTTTATTCTAATTCTAGGTTCGTGGTCTAGGGGTCAACATAGCTGCTGGTTTGAACTATATACTTTCATGGCATAATTATTGGTTATATATGTCCAATTTGTAGTATTGTCCTATACCTATGCATCCCACAACTCGTGATTTTTTTTAAAATTGTTTTACGTCGCACCGACACTAATAGGTCTTATGGCGACAATGGGATAGGAAAGGAGTAGAGTGGGAAGGAAGTGGCCGTGGCCTTAATTAAGGTACATCCCCAGCATTTACCTGGTGTGAAAATGGGAAACCACGGAAAACCATCTTCAGGGCTGCCGACAGTGGGGCTCGAACCCACTATCTCCCGGCTGCAAGCTCACAGCTGCGCGACCCTAACCGCACGGCCAAGTCACCCGGTTCGTGATTTTCAATTCGTGTTGCTTTGCAGTGTTTGTAACTTCGAATTTCCGGTAGGACCTGGGTTGGAATTATCACATGAAAAAATACGTTGCATCAGATAGGGAAAAATCCAAATTGCACCTGGGTAGCGTCTGAAATCCCTAGGATAATCTGAAAAGAAGTTTTAAGTACTCACCGACATATCTAGGCTCCCTAATTGAAAATAGTTCATAGAGTGGAACACATCATTTCTTTCTGAACTGAGTACTAAGAATTGCTAAGCTGAAAAAGCGCGTGGCCTCCGGAGAGGCCTGCTGCAGGTCTTCCGACTTGACACCCGTGGGCAACCTGCGCGTCGTGATGAGAATGAAATGATGATGAAAACGGCACATACACCCAGTCCCCGTGCCAGAGGAATTAACCAATTATGGTTAAAATTCCCGACCCTGCCGGGAATCGAACCCGGGTCCCCTGTGAGCAAAGGCTAGTACGCTAATAATTTAGTCATGGAACCGGACATTGCTAAACTGTTCCGTGTTGTATCACTCACAGACTTGTTAACACGAAAACGAACCAACGACCTTCCACCTACCAGACCGAGCTCTCTGCTGCTGTTTTCCTAAGGCGTGGCTAGGCTGTGGGCTTGTAGTAGCATCTTAGCTCGGCTTGTGTAACGTGACCTCTGAGATGAGAGCAGATCCGGGTTCGATCCTCTGCTGTCTCACCGACTCGCGCCCATCACGATACGCTAGCAATTTAAGATACCTTATTGTTATAATCGCACGTTTTCTCAGTTCGGTCAGAACTGTACGAGCACTTCTAGGCTTCGCTTTCTGTTACAAAGTCCAGTTTACACAATTTGCTTTCCGTCGCACCGACACAGAGAAGTCTTATGGGACAGGAAAGGGCTAGGAGTGGGAATGAAGCGGCCGTGGCCTTAATTAGGATACAGCTGGGTTCGAACCCACTATTATCTCCCGGATGCAAGCTCACAGCTGCGCGCCCCTAACCGCACGGCCAACTCGCCCGGTCACGAAGTACAGTTGAACAAATGTATAATTTGTCCCTATGAAGTAAATATAACAGATCAAAAGCCTGTTCTACAAGATCAAATTCTTGTTAAATTCAAGACTTCACAAGAATTGTCAATACTTCACAAGTTTACTTGTCATATCGCTTCCAATACAGGACTTGAGAAGTCTTGAGAAGTCTTCAAAAGTATTTTATTTTTATTTTTAGAGCGAGTACATGAGAGTCCCAGGGCGAAGTATATACCCTATCTTTCTATTCATCTGTTTCCCAGAAATGCCGATGAGTTGGATTGAAAGTGAATCCGAACATGTTCTAATCGATGAAAGAATTGCCAAGTCTTTGACAGAACTGAACAATGGAATTCAAGTATTAACGGTGCGCGCTAGGCCAGGAATCAAAACAACAAATATGGTTTCGTCTTCATGACTGAGGGATGTTGTGTGTGTATTTAATTGCCAAGCGTGAGGCACATCCCTGCCTATAGGGTAATCTTGGCAAATATGGGCACCATAAGATGTATCTTTAAAAAAAAGCACTAAAACAACTTACATTTTCCTAGTAAAAATCCTTGAAAACCTTCAACCATTCCCATTCTAATAAAGCTTGAACCAGCTTCCAATCAATAGTGGTTTACGTACTGTGCAGCTTCGCAGAAAACCCTATAACTGCCCATATTTGCCAAACTCTTAAGGTGATATGGGCATATTTGTCAGGAATATGGGCACAAGTTATTAAATGATATTTAGAGTAACATATATGATTACATTCATTTTATATTATAACAAGGTGGTTGTACTGAATATGCATATATGAAAAAAAGGGTAAATATATATTATAATTAAGCCCTGATCATGAACAAATGCTAGCAAGGAAGTAGAACTAATACCATTATTAAGTTATCAACTAGGAATCACTTGTACTGTACTAGAAAATGTAAATAACATAAAACTGGCCCAAATTTTGTGTAATATAAAAATAAAAAGTATTAAGCTAGCAAAACTAATCACACGAGAGCATTCTGAGTCATAAATACTGACAAAGTTTTATTAACTGCACTCGTCACAATAGAAAGAATCACCTTCCATCTCTACGCAGTCCTCATTAAACCACTTAGTACATGAACCACAACACTTAGTCCACTTCTGCCCTTCATTTTCATCATAATTGTACGGGAGGTACACCCCTAAGCCGCACATTTACATCTTACGCCCAAAAGAACTCCTCTTCTGGAGGAAGAACAGTGAACTTGAAACTACATCTACTTAAACCGTTACTCAGAAGATGTCACTACATAAATCTAATGAAATTTTGTTATTTTGAAGTTTACCATTTATCAAGAAGTTTGGACCTTCTGCAACAGATGTCTCTACAAAAACTAGAATCATGCACCCTGGTGCGAAGTGGAGGAACTTTTATTTAAAGAAGTTTTGTATTCATAAGTTTTTCTAACTAAATTATGTTCATTCATTTTTGGGTTGGCAATATTGATCTTTTCCTTCCGCCAGTTTTGAATTTAGCCAATCCCTAATTTATGTAATTCATTTTCGGCCTATCACAGGCTTCTTCTTCGTTTTTGTGTGTAACTTTAAGGTAACTAGTAAAGTGAGAGCGTGTGGCTTAATTATTCATGAAAGGTCTCGAAATTCCCCGAGGGTTTATAAACTGCGGATTTTCACGTCTCTTGGTCATTTGATCGCCATCTAACTCAGCGTGTGCGTCAAGCAGGAGGCGGGAGGCGCCTCTTTCATCAGGCAGCAGTTCTCCAGAAAGGTAATGGCCGATTAACATCTTTATTTCTTGCTAGCTCCGCAGTTTAACCCGAGGGATAGGTCCGAAACTTTAACTATGTAACCTACTTTTCTGTAAATGTAACTTCTGCCGGCTTATGTAATAACTTCATAAATCTTTAACTGTGAATCGGGGATAGAGAGTGATATACCCTCTCGATATCCCCTTCATATTGGTTTGAGGTGACTACGTTTTGTAACTAGGGGCTGCCTGGCGGAGGCGGTAAGGGCGTGCTCGGTTCGCCCGGAAGGACATGGGTTCGAATCCCCGTCAGAAAGTCGTAAAATTTAAGAAACGAGATTTTCACTTCCGGAGGTGCATATGGCCCTGAGGTTCACTCAGCCTACACCAAAAATGAGTACCAGGTTAATTCCTGGGGGCAAAGGCGGCCGGTCGTCGAAATAACCACTCTACCCCATCACGTGCCGCGGTTAAAAATGGTGGAAGCCTTTACCTTCCACTCCTCCAAGGGCCTTCATGGCCTGTACGGAGGTGTCTTTGTCTTTGTCTTGACGTTTTGTAACTGGTTTTCTTCCTTTTCGTAATGTCTTTAATTTCTTCTTATACGAGTCACCTCCATAGTTTGGGAATAGCCCCTGTTTCATCGGCCTAGTGCCCTTTAGGTTTTAAGTGTTCATATCTAGGAGCGCAAGCATTCGCCTCCTTTCATTTGTGTTTCGGGCCATTTACTTAACCTGTTCTTTTCCGCTACGGCCCAATAGGTTGGGTACTAGCTACCCCTGTTTCAAATTGTAAGTTGTGCCTTGATGGCAAGTGATTGTATTTTCTGATATCGCCTTGGAGAGGCTTGGAAAACGGAGAGCACGTTAGCTCTTTTTCAAGTGTTGTAAAAGTGCCTCTAGGAGGCTTGATTTTGTAAATTACGGAGCTAGTGCTCCATTGTATTGAGGGATTTCTGTCCTTGTATAATTTTGTGTCTTTGCAAATCTTGAGCTGAGTGCTCAATAATTGTGAAGCGAGGGGCTGGAAGCCCTGATTACTAAAGAGTCACTAAATTTTGGATTTTCTTGCTTTGTCTAAACTTTGTCATGGTACCTGATATGTCATTGTTATCTCACTAAGTGAAAAGTTATTAAAGTTCTGTTGTTGATTTCTGAAATTCTAAAGAAATATAACCTTTGTTCAAGTTTTAATCAATTCATGAATTTGTAGTTAGACCCATTCACCCCGGCACCTTCTTTCACATCTGCTGGTCCACGGGTAACCCCGTAACAATAATAATTCCCCTTGTGCACAGGACAAATACAGGAAACTGTGTTGCTCCTTATGGCTTTACGCTTTGCCGCCATACCTCCTTTACTGGCTCCCGCGATAGGCCTGCGCTGAAGCCAGACTTTCTTCACTAGTAATTTCTGTTGCAGAACACTTACGTCTTCCCCAGTTGCTAGTCGTCACCTTCAGTTCTGGAACTGGACTAATTTCCTTAAAAAGGGCTAGGTTACCATTGCGTGAAATGTGACCAATTTCTTAAATATGCCCATATTACCTTAGTGCCCATATTACCTTAGTGCCCATATTTTCCAAGTTTATCCTATTCATTGGGCTCTGTAGAGTGCCACAATCTGTACATAAAATAAGAGTTTTGTCTGTACATCGCTCAAATTTAAAAAGAATGGCATTTCCATATCGGTCGTGTCCACAGTAAAAAGGAAATGCACTTTTTACTTTTCCGTAATTTCTGTGTGTCTGTCTGTCTGTATGTAAGTTTATGTATGTACACGCATCACGAGAAAACGGCTAAAGTAAATTTAATGAAAATCGGTATGTAAAGTCGGGAAATGAACCACTACAATCTACGCTATAAATCATTTTATTCACGCTGAGCGAAATGGTAGTTTAAGGGAAGGCCTAAAATGCAATTCACATATGTTTGTTATTAGTGGTCCTATCGATAAATAATGCGTAACTAAAGTTATATAGAATTAAATTTCCGATCATTTATGTCTTCTACATTTTTACCGTAACGGCTACGATAACAGAGATATTAATGAATTTGTATTTTTGTTAAGTCCATAAAACTCCAGGTCAAGAGAAAATATGTAAACAGAATTTAATGAAAATCGGTATACAGAGTCGGGGAATAAGAAACTACAAAGCTATAAGTAATTTTATTCACCCTGGATGAAATGATAGGGGAAGGGGCCTAAAATATAATTCTTAAATACCTACGTTATTGGTCCTATTGAAAAATACTACATAATATGATTTATAGGTAATGCAATTTCCGATCATTTATGTTGTACACAGTTTTACCGTACCGACTATGATAAGAGTGGTATTTGAGAGTCGGAAGAAAACTGTGAAAGCATACAATATCGAAAGCTCATAACATTGATCAACAATAACATTACGTTGACCATTGATGTTGTGATGTTCTTTGTCTCTTATGCTGCCACTCATCTCCGATAGATGGGCTTACTGCTGCGTACCGAGTGTAACAGCCTGCCTGAATACTGGCGGGAAAGAGCAGGGGAGTTAGATAACTTCCTTCTCTAGCATACCATTCCTCTGGTTCATACGTTTTCTGATACTGCTGGTACGTAACACGCTGGCTCATCATAGTATTCCAGCTATTCGATCCCTACTCTAGCGCGCTGATTGGATTGATCAGTGTGCACAATTAACGGAGTAATGGAAGAAGCTCACTTATGACCTGGTCTAGAATTACAATTTCGGCCTGTTCCAAATTATAGCACCACAATTCACTAAATAAATTCAACCTTGAAATGAGCCGTTTCTTAAGAAAAGCTTTTTTTAATTAAATTCTACATAAATTGTATTCCAAATTAGCAGTTAAGAGGGGGTTTCTCCTCTGGATTGTAGGAAAAATGTATCTCAAAGTCAGATAGATTTTCCCTCGCCAGTGTAGTGAATTGGCATTTTCCAACTCATCGGGTACTCGTAGGAAACGGAGAGTAAAAGGGCATAGTTTTTGCCCTGGGACTCTCCACTCTTCATTCCCAACCCCCGAAAATGAAAGTGCTCACGGCTCACGGCTGTCTGCGCCCTGGTCATTCCAGCTCTGGAACTTTTGACTGTTAGATCGGCAGCGTACTACTGTTCGTTAAAAGTGAGAAAATGTGTGGTTTTTCATGTGACCGAGTATTTCATATGATAGCATTGCTTTTAATGCGACATTCCTACTGGCGTCATTGCAATGACCTATGTTGATTTCATTTGGGAAAACCACTAAGGCACTCTTCCTGAGGACATAAAAAGGCAGGTGGTGCTATGTAATTTTTTACAATCTTACAACGTGTACACTACGTAACCTAGAATTTCGTAGCGAAGCACTGGTACATCAGCCAGTAAAATTAATAAAAGAACGGCGTACGAGGAAATTGCAAGAGCAATTTTTCTTTACGTTTCGCAGAGAACTTTGCCCCACGTCTTCAGGAGAAAATCTCGACTGTTCACGAGGAAAGCTTCTACAATAATGAAGGTCTGAATTTATACGTTAGTAATAGAAGTGAAAGTGGTACGTTCATTCGTCATCAGATGGCTCACCGTACGCGGTACAGCGCTAGCTTTCGAAGCGGAAGCTGACGGCACCATCAGAATCGGTCTGGGAGGGGGTGGGGGTGGAGAGGTGTACACAGATATGAAACATGACACTGACACAAGCCTGGAATGAAACATTTGCTGATGAGGAACATACGAATTTGGAAAACACCGGAAGGAAATAACAATAGTGAAAGGACAGGGTCGAGAACTACCTACGTAAATCCTTAATGGCTGGCAACCACGTATTACTTAATTGATAACCCAGTGTTACTAGGATTTTAGGATTTCTACGTATTTCCACAGCCCCTGTGTAATCCTGACTTGTAGTGCCTAGTGTGGATAAGAGCTCGAACATCTTGGAACACGACATCATGACCCGAGTTTAGGGCTTGCTCAGCTATTGCTGATTTGTCTGGCTTTTTCTTTGGTGTTCCTTGATGCGAGTCGCAATGGACCTGCATGTTTGGCCAATGTATACCTTGCCGCAAGTTCAGGGAATTTTGTACACCCCAGGGTGTAATTGTGGGGACAATTTCTCCTTGCGTTTACCTAAACTGGGAGAAATTTTGGTGATGGTGCCAAACACGGTTTTTATACTGTGTTTGTGGAGGTCCTTGGCAATTCAGTTTGTGGTCTTGTGGATGTAAGGCAGGTACTTTATCAGCAATATTCGATTTATGACTATCTTCCTATATTTTTCTTATGGAATTCCTAATATGTTTTCATGAAACAAGATATAAATTTACGTTGCATCGCTATGATTTTTATTCAGTTCATCTGCACTATTACATAACTTCTGCAAATGATGTTATGACAGTAAATACATTGCATAAATGATGCTGAATATAACGACATTAATCTTTTCTCCATGTAAATTATGCTTTATTGCGCATGCGTTGTAAGAATATATCCCACTGCTAGTCCAAGAAGCACAACTGCTGCTTGCCTTTCCTCCATGTTAAAACAAAATGCTATCGAACCGTGTTAAATTTTATCAAATCTTGTCAAACCTTCAGCAATGGTGAACAATCTTTGAAAATAACAGGAGATTTGACAGTTTTTTGTATGAAGTATTGAAGTGAAAGAAAAATTTGATAGTGTACAACGGGTGTAAGTAAGACACCAAAACAAACAGTATCTCAATGCAGCTGGTAATATTGAATATTCAACCGATAAAAGTGAAGTGATGTCTTGCTCCTTGGCTCAATAATCAACGTAGAGGTCTTCGCTTCAGAGGTCCTGGGATCGAGCTGGGAATTTTAACTATGTTCGGTTAATTTCTATGGCTCGGGGACTGGGTGTTTGTGCTGCTCTTGGTACACACCTCTTTCTTACACACAACACATCACACTGCATGGAACCACAGAAGCACGCAATAATTAACACATGCCTCATATAGGGTTGGCATCAGGAAGGGGGATCTGACCAAAAAAACTGGGCATAATCAATACGACCTGCCGATCCCATGATATTTGGAAAAGACAAGGTAAAAGAAGAATACTTTATAGAACTGAAGTTTAATCCAACAGCCACTATTCCTGCCACTATTCTACTTGCCTGATCGCTCGCTGTGTGGATCAGTGGTGCAGTGTCGGCGTCTGGATCCAAAGATCGCTGTTTTAAACCCGGCAGAAGTAGTCGGATTTTTTAAGGACCGAGTAAAGTCCATTCCCAAACTGCGTAGCAAAGTCGCTCAGTATCATAGGTATTCATCCGCTAGCGAGTATAATGATTGCCTTCAGAGTGCATCAGTATTGCCGGAATGGCTGAAGATCAGTCCTAGAAACAAAAGCTCTGCCGTGATGCAAGCACTTGGAATTAATCAAAGTTCCTTGTTGTTGTGGAACCTGACGGCCTGTTATTATCAGATTTTCTTGTTCTTTCCTACGATATCTTTGTCTCTATCGTTTAATATGTTGTGGAGTTTCTTGCACAATACGTCGCCACATAGACCGTTCAGATGCTGAAGTCAGTTTGTCACTTCTTCACAATGGAATTTAGAACGTCCACGTATTGTTTTTGCTGTCTTTTCTGATTGCGTCTTCCGTCCTTCAACTGAGAATACATCATTTGCTTTGGAAGACGCGTGTTGGGCTTGCAAGCGCGTGGCTGACCCGTTGAAGTACATGATCGATTATCATTGCTTCAGTGCTAGATAATGATTTTTATTTGACGGTCCTTCCTGTAGTAATTCTTCTTCGTCTTCGTGCCTATACGTTTTGGATGTTGGTCATCAACACGGTAACACATCCTTTATCAGTAACTGATCTGAAAAGTCCCTCCGAACTTGTACTGAAACATGTTCTCAAGTTCTTCAGCCAAGAATTTCTTCTTCCAGATCCTCTACTTTCTTCTTCCTTCCCATGGCGAACCAACTGTAGTAAAGCATATCTTCGCCTTTCCTCATGATATGCCCTAAATACTCCAGTTTACGATATTTCATTGCCAAAAGAATCTATTTCTGCTTTCCTAATATGTCCAGAACAGTCTCCTTGCTGGTCTGGTTTGTCCAAGAAGTCCTGAGTATCCGGCAATACAACGACATTTCATAGCTTCCAGTTTCTCACTCGATGTTTGCGTCAAGGTCTAGGACTCAACTCTATACAACATCACTGGGAAGATATAAACATCTGAATAGTATTAATTTACTATAATTACATAATATGGTCCGCCTCTGTGGTGTAGTAGTTAGCGTGATTAGCTGCCACCCCCGGAGTACTGGGTTCGATTCCCGGCTCTGCCACAAAATTTGAGAGGTGGTACGAGGGCTGGAACGAGGTTACTCAGCCTCGGGAGGTAAACTGAATAGTGGTGGGTTCGATTCCTACCTCAGCCATCCTGGAAGTGGTTTTCCATGGTTTCCCACTTCTCCTCCATGCAAATGCCGGGATGGTACCTAACTTAAGGCCACGGCTGCTTCCTTCCCTCTTTTTTGTCTATCCCTTTCCATCTTCCTATCCCTCACAAGGCCCCTGTTCATCATAGCAGCTACTTTCCGTACACATTTATTTAAACAGCTTCTCTCACTGGATGAACTTCGGTTCACTTACTAACAGCTTCTCTGATTGGTTCAAATTTCCTCTCTAATATTGATTTTCTGAACTTCCCTCCATGTTTATCATTTGTTCTCGTTCTGTTGTATCGACTGTGGTGGTCATGGCCACCTGGATCATGCATGATTCGGGTTGTAACGTATCAAAATGATTTATAATAAAATATTCAATTTAAGTAAATTCGTCACAGTATGGAATAAAACATGGTTTATAACAGTCAGTAAAATGTTAACTTTACATTATTCGTTTTGAAATTCCAGCATGTGATCAGTAAGCCTTTCCGTGCTGTTGCGTTACTGGTAATAAGAGAGGAGAGTGATCTATGTATTCACTTATTCCTTCATTCTTAATACTAGCTCCGTCTGTCAATCTCCGGGTCACAAGATAGCGGGTTGAAACCCGGCAGAGGTAGTCGGATTTTTGAACGGCAGGAAAAAAGTCCATCTACACTCCATGCCGTACGATGTCGCCGTGTAAGGGATCCCTGGTGATACATTTGGTGTTTACCCGACAAAATTCATTAAATACTCAGCCATAGACGCCCAAGAGAGATTCGGTTTATTCTGCCGTCTAGTGGACCTAAAGTGAAACGGAACGTCGAAACTGACGAGCAAGCAGCCCGAAGGCGTCAAATTAAAATGCTTGCCCACGGTAGCTGAGGACTCACGGTTACTATTATTATTATTATTATTATTATTATTATTATTATTATTATTATTTCTTAATCTGTGCGGCTCGTTGGCTGAATGGTCAGCGTACTGGACTTCGGTTCAGAGAGTTCCGGGTTCGATTTCCGGCCGGTTCGGGGAATTTAATCGCTTGTGATTAATTCCTCTGGCTCGGGGACTGGGTATATGTGCCCGTCCCAACACTCTCCTCATCATATTAAGACAACATACCACACTACAAACCACCACAGGAACACTCAACAGTGATTACATCCCTCCATATAGGGTTGGCGTCAGGAAGGGCATCCGGCCGTAAAACAGGACCAAATCCACATGTGCTACGCAATTCGGACCCACGACACCACAGGTGTGGGAAAAGCGGTAGCGAAAGAAGAAATATTATTTCTTAATCTGTTGACCCTCAGGGTTGGTTTTTCCCTCGGACTCAGCGAGGGATCACACCTCTACCGTCTCAACAATAATGTCCTGGAGCGTGGGGCATTGGGTCGGGGGATACAACTGAGGAGGAGGACCAGTACTTCGCCCTGGGGGGACCTCACCTGCTATGCTGTACAGGGGCCTTGTGGAGAGGGGCGAGGATTCGAAGGGATGGACAAGGAAGACGGAAGGAACCGGCCGTGGCTTTAAGTTAGGTACCATCCCGGTATATGCCTGGAGGAAAAGTGGGAAACCACGGAAAACCACTTCAAGGATGGCTGAGGTTGGAATCGAATCCACATCTACTCAGCTGACCTCCAGAGGTTGAGTGAGCCCCGTTCCAGCCCTCGTACCACTTTCCAAATTTCGTAGCACAGCTGGGAATCGAACCCGGGCCTCCGAGGGTGGTAGTTAATCACGCTAACCTCTACACCACTGAGGCGGACGTTATTATTATTATTATTATTATTATTATTATTATTATTATTATTATTACTAATATTATTAATATTAATAATAATAATAATGATAATACTAGGGCTGGATTATCCTAAATACACATACAGTGAGAAATATTCTCATAGAACTGTTTTGAAAGTTTCTTACACATACTTTTTCTTTTTGTAATCGTTCTGAATTGCGTACTGAGTGGATACGTAACGTAGGTAGTCTATGTGTAACAGATTCCTCTCTTTGCTTCTGGAACTCACGATACAACTTGAGTAATGTTATCCAACGACTACCTACATATGAATCCAAAATTCGAACGGGAGTTACACAACTCGTACACCTCCAACTGAATCAATGAGCACGTTTTCTTTTGAAGAGTTTTCTATGATGACAGGTTTCGCCCATCCCAAATGGGAAGCTCTCCATCAGCCAGCAATTAGCACAAGTGTGCCTCATCAGAACTGGTTCGCTCAGTGGCAGGATGATGGATATGGAATATTTAATTATGTTCACTTTCCCTACTCTGAACGCATGATATTCGTGAGAACGTCATGTAACATGTACAGGCTGCTAGAATGAGCAGGAATAGAAGAGGGCTCGGTTGGATATCAGCCTCGAAAATAGATCCCCAGTCTACTTTTAGCTTTCAAAGGGCTTGGCCAGAATGGATCTAAAAGAATGATAGTAGACTAGCACTTAGTAGTGAGAGGCGGATCCAGGGACGGGCTAAGGGGGGTTTTTGCGACCATCCCCCGCCCCAACTCTAGGTACATTTAAAAGCTGAATATCAATTAAACTTTCAAGATTTTCGGGCTCAGTTTTTGATCTCGGGTCAAATATGTCAGATAAATTTATTGGAACCTAAGCAGTGATTTTAAATGAGCAACCTCTGGCATTTTTTTAAAATTTTTTTTATTTTGCTAGGGTCTTTACGTCGCACCGACACAGATAGGTCTTATGGCGACGATGGGATAGGAAAGGCCTAGGAGTTGGAAGGAAGCGGCCGTGGCCTTAATTAAGGTACAGCCCCAGCATTTGCCTGGTGTGAAAATGGGAAACCACGGAAAACCATTTTCAGGGCTGCCGATAGTGGGATTCGAACCTACTATCTCCCGGATGCAAGCTCACAGTTGCGCGCCTCTACGCGCACGGCCAACTCGCCCGGTCCTCTGGCATTTTACTCACAATGCTTCAGCTACTAAAAGCTGTGATATTAGGCGAAGTACGAATATGTTAGGGATTATCTCAACAGTGACAACGATTGTCTCTGCTTCTCCGAACAGAATGTCTGCTCTTTAAAGAGTGAACCTGATATTAATGAGTCAAAAAAGACCAAGTTAAAAGCATTTTGTCCTACTCATTCGGTAGACAGACATTTTAGCTTTATTGTATTTCAGGCACCAATCTTTCATGTTTTAAGGCTTCTTGAACAAATTGGAGACCCAGATTGTGAGACGTTAAGCAAAACTGGCTTGGAAACAGCTGTTCAGTCTTTGGCCCACACTGTGAAACCAAGCAAGATCTTGCAAAATCCTCAACAACATTTATCATCTGCATTATCCTACATTGACACTGTAATAGGGACGTTGAATATAATGAGAAAAAATACCGATGAAAAGTGTGAAGGCATTTTTATTGCAGCAAGTGACGTGGTTGCTTCAATGTGCGAAGATATCCGTATCTCACGTAACATGTCAGGCATACTCAAAGAATGAATATGCCTACTAAGGATCCTGGAGAATACTACAGGAAGGTAGGCTATTCTTTCTTTTGTCGACCCCGTAAGAAGACTTTGTGATAATGTTAACAAAGTCAACCCTTTATAAGAAGTTATTCGTACTAATTTTTATAAGTTTTTAGTAGACTAGATTATTAAAGCAGCAGAGACGTATGAAGCAGATTACACAGCAAAAAGTGCTGAATTAAAAGCATAAATGTCACTATGGAGAGATAATCGAACGTCTCACCCAGAAGAAAATAGAAGGCTAAAAATTTGGATATATTAGCTCTATGTAATATTCTTCCCCAATATTGGACTATTGCTACAAATATTTGCCATCCTGCGAGTCATGACAGCCTCTACAGAGAAAAGTTTCTCGGCCTTACGTAAGCTAAAAACCTACAACTACAAATGAAGAGCCGGCTTAATAGCCTTGCATTAGCAAACATCCATAAGGAAAGGACAATAAATGTTGAAGATCACTTACGTTATAGCTAGCAGACTGGATATTTCTAACTAGTCAAATGTTGATTGATGTGAATTGCTAATACGTAACTGTGCATTTTAAAGTTGATGTAGCACTTTAAAAATTATTTAATGGAATTTTGGGGTGAAATAAAATGTCAGTAAATTACCTTAAAGCATTTACTATACTGTAACCATTTCCTTAAAATAAACTTGGGAAATTTCATCACCACGGATTTAAGATTTCCCAATCACTGGTTTTTGCTTTGTGGTATGTTTCTTTTATTTTAAGTTAGCCCCTCCCTTTAGGGAATTCTGGATTCGCCTCTGTTAGTAGTAGATCACACCAAACAAGAAGTGAACAAGGAGAATCAATCTGATGATAGAATGAGCTCAATATAGTTGCTGTGTAATTTGTACAACTTATTACTTGCCATTTGCATGATATCTGACAGCAGCATTGAAGAAAATGTATTAGTAAGTATTATCGGCACACTTTATCTGGATGCATTTATACCCTAGTGCTGAATCGGTCGACCTCGGCAATCTTCGAGATTTGTACGGGCAACCTTTGAAACACAAACTATGAATCGCTTGAGCATCCGTTGTGCGACATCTGGCGTACACTTTACGTACTAGTATTGTTGTTGTTTACACAGCAAAGCCAAACTATAGAACTCATGCTAGGAACAAGATTCGCATCGAGAAATGTTATACAATGTGTATGTGATACAGTTGTTGGCTTAAGATTATAACGGTTTAGAAACTTAATATCGATCGATCATATTCTCTTTTCAATTCAGATTTCATTTTCATTCAGTTGGCAGCGCTACCGGAACCGGGAGAGCTCCCTCCTTACTCCTCACCGCCGTACACAAATGCATCCAGATACCGTGTGCCGATAATACACTAGTCCTTTCTACATGTGAGGAGCAGAAAATCAGGAACGTATTGTTAATTTTTAAGGAAATGACACACGCATCAAACGAAATGCAACCACCGGACTAACTAGTATTTGGAAAGATTCAGCAAATCCCATAACAATAAATTAAAATGAATAAAAACAGTTTCCCATAGCTGACTTTTCAAAGTTGATAACCGCAGCCTGGATCACAACGACCGGTGTCACTTGTGACCGGAGGATAAAATATAACCTCATATCAAAAATCTATCGTACTGTTATTCGACCTGTTGCACTGTATGCTGTACTACGACTGAGCCAGAGCGTTGACTGCTCTCAGGATACCTCAGAAACCCGGATCGTGAACATCACATCACAGTAAAAAAAGTGTATGCTTTCGAAATGCACCATTGGGAGTCCTAAAGATGATTTCCAGTGTTTTCCAAATTTCACATCTTAATTATGGTTGTGGTCGCTAACTTCCAGCCTTAGCCCTCTCCTATCTTAGACACACCGAAAACATAAAATAAGACGTCAGTGAGATCTTAACCTTTTGAGTGCCAGCTGATCTTGCAGATTCCTCGACATAAACTGACAAGCTATTTTACATCTGTATCAGGATTTAAGCTACAAAATAGAACAATATCATAAAAATGGACACATAAAAAATTATATTTCGACGGTTCATAGTGATACTATCATAACTACAGGTATAATTTTTCAGATTTTACATTAAAGCAAATTGAAAGTTCTTGCGTATGCCAGAAATCACACTGGAAACTTACGGCTGTTAGTATTGCCAGGAACGCTGTCGGCCATAAGTGTCCACGGTGCCGGGCTGAGTGGCACAGACGGTTAAGGCGCTGGCTTTCTGAGCCCAAGTTGGCAGGTTCGATCACGGCTTAGTCCGGTGATATTTGAAGGTGCTCTGTCATCCCCGTGTCAACGTCGACAAATTTGACCATATCGGTCCTTAGTTGGTCCGTATTGACTCGTAATAACAATAATGTACAACGGGTGATTGTTTGATCCGCCCTGCCAATATATTATTAATATTTGAATAATTTATACGTATAAATTATTCAAATATTGATAATATCCCCGTGTCAGTTAAGTTTACCAGCATATAGAACTCTCACGGGACAAAATTCCAGCACCTCGGCGTCTTCAAAAACCGTAGAAGTAGTTAGTGGGACGTAAAGCCATTATTATTATTATTATTATTATTATTATTATTATTATTATTATTATTATTATCTTTCCATTGTGATTTATGGCACACGCAAGCTTTTGATTTAAGTAATGTAAAAACTGAAAAAATGCTAGTTTCGACAGTATTGCTCTGAACTGTCGATTTCTGCTAATTATTGTAAAAAATCTTGGGCAGTATTCCAAGTCATTTCAGCCCTGTATAAAACAATGGCTATTTGGCTTAAAATCCAGTATTTTGTCAGTTACAACATTCTCTGACTTCTACCTAACAGTGTTAAGGAAACCAATGATACGATGAAATGAAATGAAATGAATTGACGTATGGCTTTTAGCGCCGGGAGATCCCAGGACGGGTTCGGCTCGCCAGTTTCAGGTCTTTTGATTTGACTCCCGTAGGCGACCTGCGCGTCGTGATGAGGATGAAGTGATGATGAAAACACATACACCCAGCCCCCGTCCCAGGGAAATTAACCAATGATGGTTAAAATTCCCGACACTGCCGGGAATCGAACCCGGGACCCCTGTGACCAAAGGCCAGCACGCTAACCATTTAGCCATGGAGCCGGACACGATGAAATGAAATGGCGTATGAATTTTAGTGCCGGGAGATCCCAGGACGGTTCGGCTCGCCGGGTGCAGGTCTTTTGATTTGACTCCCGTAGGCGACCTGCGCGTCGTGATGAGGATGAAGTGATGATGAAAACACATACGCCCAGCCCCCGTGCCAGGGAAATTAACCAATGATGGTTAAAATTCCCGGCCCTGCTGGGAATCGAACCCGGGATCCTTGTCACCAAAGGCCAGCACGCTAACCATTTAGCCATGGGGCCCGGACAATGATACGATTATATCGTATTTGTCATTCATGGTTATGGTTCTTCTTCTACTTCCTTCAGTGTTTGACCATCCTGGTGGATTCGTTGTCTCCATTTTTTTAGTTCTGTCCTGGGCCATGTCAGGTTGGAGATCGGGGCTCTTCAGATCTTTGTGTAAAGTATCTGTCCGTCACTGTTTTGGTCGTCCTTTTGGTATCCTACCGACGACTTCTAACGTGTAACCCATCTTCGTGATAGTATCGGCCTCTGTCCTTTGTACCTACATTTCCAATCATCGTAGACAGCTCTCGCGTATTTTATCTTGAATCGGTGGAACGCCAAATCTCTCCCTGATGGTTTCATTGGAGATGATGATGTGGTCCAGTGTACTGACGCCAGCTGTCCACCTCAGTATCTTAATCTCCATGACACGCAGTCGACGCTCTGCCTGAGTCCTAGTCGGCAAACATTCGCAACTAGAAAGGGCAGCAGATGAAATGACAGTATGATAGTTTCTTATTTGAGACTGTCTTTCATCCTCTGGACGCACGTGACGTCGGTCGTTGGTCGCAATTTCATCCAGGCTGCGGTTTTCCTTGCATTGACATCTTCGACAAGTCGGTTATCATCAGCGATCGTGGAGCCAAGATACTTGAAGGTCTACACAAGTTGAACAAGTAACAAAAAATCTTTTAGTTTTGCCCCTAAAAGAACAACCATTACCATATATTATTATTATTATTATTATTATTATTATTATTATTATTATTATTATTATTATTATTATTATTATTATTATTATTATTATTATTATCGTTATTATAAACTTGAAGGTCTACACAAGTTGAACAAGTAACAAAAAAATATTTTAGTTTTGCCCCTAAAAGAACAACCATTACCATCTAATAAAATTGTCCTTGGCTGGTTCCGACATACGGAACAGAAATGTTGTTTACGCACCCACACTTGACAGGCACAAAAGGTCCACAGAACATAATTGCAAGCACATACGGATCAAGTAGGTCACCAATGTGAACCTTTGTTCACAAACAGGAAAGTTGTCACACGCACGAAACAATAACACTATTACATCATCCTGCGAGTTATCGCGAATTAGGGAAACGGCAACACTTTCTTGCGAAAGCTTGCAGGGAATACTTGCAGTCATTACTGTTATCACGGTTACGTTTCAGTAACAAGGAGAACGGAAGTAGTAAAGAAGAGAGTCGTACCCAACATTTCTAGTTCAGTACATGAATAGTGCGATGGCTTTGCTGTTGAGAATTTCAAAGCTCAAATACCTGTACTGAGCGTGCTATTGTTCTCAGTACCGTTCCCATATTAACTCTCATAATAAATCTGGAATATAACCCTTTAAAATCTTTGTCATCTATCCCGATTCAAAGCCCAAAATGATAGCAGTCACACAAGTACAAATATCACAATTGCACAAAATACGAGGCAATTTCTACTTATACAAATAGACGAAATTGGTTACCAAATATCATCCCCTGGCGTAAAACTACAGCAGTTATTATTATTATTATTATTATTATTATTATTATTATTATTATTATTATTATTATTATTATTATTGTTCTTGTTATTATAAACTTGAAGGTCTACACAATTTTCAAACAAAACATAAATGAAGACAGCCAAGACGTAGACCGAAGAACGCAAGGAAGCTCACCGAAAGATGCGGGAGTACTGGGGGAGTTTTAAAGCTCAAGAGAGAAAACGGTTGAATCAGCGTGGTCCATTGCTGGCTGAAACAAAATAATAATAATAATAATAATAATAATAATAATAATAATAATAATAATAATAATAATAATAATAATAATAATAATAATAATAATAATATATTGTTTTTGCTATTTGCTTAACGTCGCACCGACACAGATGTGTCTTATGGCGACGATGGGATAGGAAAGGTCTAGGAAGTGGAAGGAAGCGGCCGTGGCCTTAATTAAGGTACAGCCCCAGAATTTGCCTGGTGTGAAAATGGGAAACCGCGGAAAACCATCTTCAGGGCTGCCGACAGTGGGGCTCGAACCCACTATCTCCCAATTACTGGATAATGGCCACACTTAAGCGGCTGCAGCTATCGAGCTCGGTAATAATAATAATAATAATAATAATAATAATAATAATAATAATAATAATGCTGGACTGAGTGGCTCAGATGGTTGAGGCGCTGGCCTTCTGACCCCAACTTGGCAGGTTTGATCGTGGCTCAGTCCGGTGGTACTTGAAGGTGTTCAAACACGCCAGCCTCGTGTCAGTAGATTTTTTTTTACAAATTGGTTTACGTCGTACCGACACAGATTTTTTTTTACAATTTGTTTTACGTCGTACCGACACAGATAGGTCTTACGGTGACGATGGGACAGGAAAGGGCTAGGAGTACGAAGGAAGCAGCCGTGGCCTTAATTAAGGTACAACCCCGATGTCGGTAGATTTAGCCTACTGCACGTAAAATAACTCCTGCGGGACCATATTCCGGCACCTCGGCGTCACCGAAAACAGCATAAAGTAGTAGTTAGTGGGACGTAAATCAAATATAATAATAATAATAATAATAATAATAATAATAATAATAATATATGTTGGAAATACAGCCCGAAGGCTGGTTTGATCCCCATAGCTCTGCCAACAGCTGTAATTATTACCTAGGCGTCGCTGAAGAGGCACACGACGGAAATGAGGAGAGATAGTTTCCCGTTGCTTTCCCCACTGAGCCAGAAGTTGCTATTACATATCAGTCTGCCAAGCCCACTGAAATTCATGTACCAACCGACCCCATGAGCGATATTTTCACACTATTCATAACAGGGTCTGGCTGCATAAGGAATGGTATTACTAGCATCGCTCATACATCGGTCACTTCCATATTGTCAAAGCCAAGGATGAGACTGAGACAGGTCGTTGAAGGTAACAAATTTATTCTAGCCCATATCAAAAGACATAGCGCACTGTAAACACTACATCTCGCCAGCAAAGGCATAATAATAAATAATATTTTACCCAGGTCGGCATATGAGCGTGCTTAAATGTGACAAGTTTTTAACATTGGCTTCCGATACAATAAAGAACAACTGTGGAATAACATTTTGACCCCAGCGTCTCTAATAATAGAAGTTTTTCTTCTTCTTCTTCTTCTTCTTCTTCTTCTTCTTCCAGCGCTGTTGGGTTCACCGGTGCGTATCATGTCGCACAACGTAGAGTAAGAATGAACACATTGACAGTAGGCGGACCGAGCTCGGTAGCTGCAGTCGCTTAAGTGCGGCCAGTATCCAGTAATCGGGAGATAGTGGGTTCAAGCCCCACTGTCGGCAGCCCTGAAGATGGTTTTCCGTGGTTTCCCATTTTCACACCAGGCAAATGCCGGGGCTGTACCTTAATTAAGGCTACGGCCGCTTCCTTCCACTTCCTAGGCATCTCCTATCCCATCGTCGCCATAAGACCTATCTGTGTCGGTGCGACGTAAAGCAAAAAAAAAAAGACAGTAGGCGCATCACTGCACATGCTATCTTTACGGAGAAGAACGGCTTCCAGCGATCGTATCTGAGCTATGCTACCAGTTTTCCTGCAGTTTGGAGTGTTCGAACACTGTACTGTATTTCGTATTTTAAAATACGTAAATGTATCATTCTGTAAATAAGCTCACCGGACAAAAATTAGTAAGCACGCTTAGATGGATCGTTAAGCCTGTGCAGATGGCGCGGCGAACGAGCAGCGTGCTCAACCGCACGCGCACTTCCTCTACGTGAGCATAAGACAGTAGCGATCAGTGAGACATTGATGTTTCAAGCGGACTGTGTACGTCGAATTGGGTAGATGTAAGGATGCAACAGAGTGGCAAACAGGGGCAATCGTATTTGGCCGT
Organism: Anabrus simplex; assembly: GCF_040414725.1. Taxonomy (NCBI): domain Eukaryota; kingdom Metazoa; phylum Arthropoda; class Insecta; order Orthoptera; family Tettigoniidae; genus Anabrus; species Anabrus simplex. Next base: position 56,185,557 of record NC_090272.1, on the reverse strand, counting down.
GCCTATGGCCATATTGTGCGTGCAGTTGCTGGATTTGTTGGTGTGTCGCAGAAGACTGTTCAACGTGTCTACAAGGAGTGGTGTTGTTACGAAACACGACGTCAGAATTTTAGTCGGAAAAAGATCCTGACTGAGAGGGACCGGAGACGCATTTCACGGCTTGTGAATCAAAATCACTTCCAAACCCGACAAGAATTGCTGCATTCAACTTGTCAGCGAGAGAACATAGCAACGGGAACTGCATGCAATGAACACTTGGAGTCGGTCACCTCGCGAGAGGCAATTGCTCACACAGTCAAATAAAGCTGCGCATCTTCAATGGACTAGAAATCATCGAATGTGGACAGTAGCTGGCTGGCGGAACGTAATGTGGTCTGACGAAGCACGTTTTTGCCTGTATTCCAATGTCGCACGTCGTCGAGTACACCGAAGGCCAAATGAAGCATTTCATCCTGGATGTGTGCAAAGTCAGGTTCAAGGCGGAGGTGGATGTTTAAATAAACATTCTGGATGATCTGGTTTCAGTCAACATCTGCATGATGAGTATGCTATTGATACCCAGATTTTTCAAGATGACAACAGAAAATTTCATCGGGCTGGACACATATGTGAGTAGTTTTATGAACACTCTCCACCATATAACATCTCAACTGGCCTGCAAAATCACCTGACTTCAACCCCATGAAAATCTGTGGAACATGTTGGAACAGCGGGTAAAACCCTGACATCAACAGCCCCGCATTTTGGTGGAATTACGTGATCAGATTGTCAGCGAGTGTCTTAACCTGGATGTGACGTACCTGAACAACCTTGTGGACTCGCTTCCTAACCGAATCTAGGCGATTATCAAGTCCAGAGATGGAGTTGCACGATATTTAATGATGCTTGTAATAATTTCTCCAGGGGTGACTAACGTTTTGTCCGGTGAGCTTAAATTGTTCGGCCATTCAGCCAGCCTCTACTTCTATTTTCTTGTAGTTGTTAATATGATATTTTTATGATTATTACTACACTAGTAGATATGTAACTTTCTGAAAATTTAGAAACAACATGATGAAATGAACTTAAAGATTTCAGAAGAACACAATTATAATGTTAAAGGCGACACACAGACCCATTCCCCGAGCTACTGGAATTAACCAATTCCCCACCCAGCCGGGAATCGAACGCGGGGCACCTTCAATCAAAGGACAGCACGACAACCATTTAGCCATGGAGCCAGACTTATTGTATGTTATTTGGAGAAGCTGAAGAAGTAGTTCTAGTTGGTGATAATTGTGTTTATGGGAAATAAAGCTAGGCCATACCTTTATGCCGGACTGAGTAACTCAAGTTCCCCTGTGGGCGGAGGCGGTACAATAACATACACGGTATCACCTGCCTGTCGTAAGAGGCCATTAAAAGGGGCACCAGGGGCTCTAAAATTGGAAATGTGGGTTGGCGACCACGGGGCCCTTAGCTGAGGCCTGGCATTGCCTCCACTTACTTGTGCCTGGCTTCTCACTTTCATCTATCTTATCGGACTTACCTTGGTCAACTCTTGTTCTTTTGCGACAAAATTCTGGCACCTCAGCGTCTCCAAAAACAGTAAAAGTAGTTAGTGGGACGTAAAACCATGAAAATTATTATTATTATTATTATTATTGTTATTATTTCCGATGAGGCCTGCTAAGGACCACGTGCCAATTTCAATTCAGTTCTTCATACTTTGTTGTTTTCTCTTCCGTTACTTCCAATATTCTTTCATTCTTTCACTATGCTGTTTCTTTCTGTCCTCGGACCACTTCGCACCAGGTTTTTGGTTCAATTTTTCTTGGAACTCTTCCATACTTACTACCCTCCTTCTAAAAATCTCTCTATCCATATTTTCTTCTTCTCTTATATCATTTCTTTCCAAAACGTCTTTACTTTTTGAATCCAGCTAGTTGTTGCCTTTTTGTCCCAAAGGTACTTGAAAAACCTTTTTGTTAATCTGGAATCATGTCCGAAAATTGCAATCTCCTTTTTCTTATGCTTTCTGTTATGTTTTCTATGTACCTGTATATAATCAATCAATCAATCAATCAATCAATCAATCAATCAATCAATCAATCAATCAATCAATCAATCAATCAATCAATCAATCAATCAATCAATACTGGTCTGCATTTAGGGCAGTCGCCTAGGTGGCAGATTCCCTATCCGTTGTTTCCTAGTCTTTTCTTAAATGATTTCAAAGAAATTGGAAATTTATTGAACATCTCCCTTGGTAAGTTACTCCAATCCCTAACTCCCCTTACTATAAACGAATATTTGCCCCAATTAGTCCTCTTGAATTCCAACTTTATCTTCATATTCCTAGTGTTTACAGTGCACTATGTTTTCTGATATGGGCTAGAGCAATTTTGTTACTTTCATTGATCTGTCTCTGTCTTATCCTTGGCTTTGACAAAATGAAAGTGACTAAGGTATGAGTGATGCTAGTAATGCCACTCCTTCTGCAGTCAGTCCCTGCTATGAATGATGTGAAAATATTGCTCATGGGGTCAGTTGGTGCATGCATTTCAGTAGGCTTGGCAGACTGATGTGTAATAGCAACTTCTGGCTCAGTGAGGAAAGCAATGGGAAACTACCTCACTCCTCATTTCCCTAGTACGCCTCTTCAGTGATGCCTAGGCCATCTATGACAGCTGATGGTAGAGCTATTGAGGATCCAACCAGCCTTCGGGCTGAGGACTAAACATACATACATACACATCTTCATATTGTGATCTTTCCTACTTCTAAAGACACCACTCAAACTTATTCGTCTACTAATGTCATTCCACGCCATCTCTCCGTAGACAGCTCAGAACATACCACTTAGTTCAGCAGCTCGTCTTCTCTCTCCCAAGTCTTCCCAGACCAAAGTTGCAGCATTTTTGTAACGCTACTCTTTTGTCGGAAAATACCCACAACAAATCGAGCTGCTTTTCTTTGGATTTTTTCCAGTTCATGAATCAAGTAATCCTGGTGAGGGTCCCATCATCATTAGATCTTAATTTCCATACTTCTGTTGTTTTCGCGGGGCCTAATATTTTTCTCATGATTCTCCTTTCTAATACCCCGAGTGTATATACCTACTATTCTATAGTTTAGTACAGGCATTATTATTATTATTATTATTATTATTATTATTATTATTATTATTATTATTATTATTATTTTATAAGACTGTTGATATCGTGGTCACAGCAACGGACCTCCAGTTTAATGTGGAATCCAACCACGACGAACGTGAAAATGAAAAACTTCCTAAGCCTCGCTAACCTAATTCTGCTGGAGTCGGAAGAGACGCAGAATCGATTAAAATATACGAGCCAAATCGCTCGGTTTGTCTCTGTGGTGGCTGGCATGTGATGTGCACACACACACCCAGTCCCACAGACAGAGAAATTAATCAAGCGAGGCTAAAAGCCCTAGCTCAATCGGGAAGCGAACCCGGTGACCATTCAGCCAACTGGTTGGACACGAAATTGTCGAGAATAATACCCTGATTTATTCTCATGTTGGTACCACCGAGCGCAGGAAGGCTCCGCGTGCCGCCAACACGTGGTTTCATATCAGTTTCTCTGTGCACTCTTTCGACCTTCGGCGGGACATCCTCTTGTCCTTGTGACAGTTTTACTCAAGTGCACTTGTTTCCTGCCTTACTTCCGTGCCGTCTTTTCACAGACAATACTCTCTCAGGCCAGACGTAATTCCAGGTAACGCCACGCTCAACGAACCTTGTCAATACCTCAGTGATCAGTTTACATGATACCTGTAGTTCCTTCATGCTCTTCACTTTGCGGCCAATGATAATTTCGTATTCAGGTGGGCCCTATAAGGGCGAGAGTTGTAAGAAACAACACAGATACGGCGCGCGAATGAAACTGCTTTGCGAAAATGAATCAGCTGATTCGAACGCTATTGCTTTGGTAGGCTGGTTCAAAACCTGAACGCCGTGCGTTTAGGGTCGCGCAGCTGTGGGTTTACATCCGGGAGATAGTGGGTTCGAACCCCACTGTCGGCAGTTTTCCGTGGTTTCTCATTTTCACGCCAGGAAAATGCTGGGGATGTACCTTAATTACGGCCACGAACGCTTCATTCCCACTCCTATGCCTTTCCACACTTGATCTGCGTCGGTGCGACGTAAAAAAAAAACCTGAACAGATTTATAAGTAACATTATGTTCAACCCAGCACTTACCAGAGAAATAAATAAAACATTGACAGCTGGGATATAGGCCTAATAGGTGGTTAGTAGGCCGGCCCCGTGGTGTGGGAATAGCGTGCCTGCCTCTTACCCGGAGGCCTCTGGTTTGATTTTCGGCCAGGTCAGGGATTTTTACCTGGATGTGAGGGCTGGTTCGAGGTCCACTCAGCCTACGTGATTACAATTGAGGAGCTATCTGACGGTGAGGTAGCGGCCTCGGTCTAGAAAGCCAAGAATAAAGACCGAGAGGATTCGTCGTGCTGACCACACGACACCTCGTAACTGGAAGCCTTCGGGGTGAGCAGCGGTCGCTTGGTAGGCCAAGGCCCTTCAGGGCTGTAGTGACAAGGGGGTTAGGTTAGGTGGTTAGTAGGACTTCATAAAATTGTTATCGAATTTGCTGTGGAAATCTTCCAGCTTTTCGAATTCAGCGCAATATCGACGTGCGAAACATCTCTGTTGATCTGTTACCCGACAAAATTAATTAATACTTACACATAGGTTGCCAGTAGAATCCGACTCCTTGGCTGAGTGGTCACAGTAGCCTACTGGCCTGCAGTTCAGAGGGGTGTTGATTGGGAGGAAGTTTCTCACGAGGATCACTCTTACTACTTAGGCGTTAATGTAAGGAAAGATCTTCATTGGGGTCATCACATTAACGAGGAAGTAAATAAAGATTACAGATTTCTTATAATAATAATAATAATAATGATAATAATAATAATAATAATAATAATAATAATAATAATAATAATAATAATAATGAAAAAATCCACAGCCTGTTTCCAGTCATTCAACCGGGTCAGGAATGGAATGAATGAAGCTCCCATCTAGCGGCGAGGATAGGCATTGTGTCGGCTGCCGAAGCCGGTCGCATTCCTCTGGGGCAATGATTAATGACTGACAGGTGAAATGAAATGATATTGGAGGGTGTTGCTGGAATGAATTATGACAGGAAAAACCGGAGTACCCGTAGAAAAACCTGTCCCTTCTCTGCTTTGTCCAGCACAAATCTCACATGGAGTGACCGGGATTTGAATCACGGAACCCAGCGATGAGAGGCCGGCGCGCAGCCGCCTGAGCCACGGAGGCTCTCTAATAACAATAGTAATAACAATGATGATGATGGTGATAATATTAATAATAATAATAATGTTATTGATTTTGCGTCCCAGTTTTCATAACGGCGATGTGCCGAATTTTGTCCCGCATGAGTTCTTTTACGTTCCGTTAAATGTACTGACACGAGGCTGACGTATTTTGGCACTTTGAAACATCACCAGACTGAGCCAGGATCGAACCTGTCTAGTTGGGGTCATAAGGTCAACGCCCCGACTGTCTGAGCAACTCAGCCTGTCATAGATTTCCTCATGCGATTTTGATGGTATTTAGGGGTTACAGTAAGGCTGAAAAGGAGAGGGCGTAAACGTCTATGGCAAGACCTCAATTAGAGTATGGTTGCAGTGTATGGGACCTCACCAGGACTACTTGACACGAGAACTGAAAAAAAAAAAAATCCAAAGTAAAGCAGCACTATTTGCTCTGGGTGATTTCCGACAAAAGAGTAGTTCAGGCTGAGAGGACTTGTGACAAAGATGACGAGCAGCTTGATTAAGGCAGATGTTTCGATCTGTCGAAGGAGAGATGGCGTGGAATGACGTTAGTAGACGGATTTGAATAGTGCTTTTAAAGGTAAGAAAGATCAGAATTTGATGATTAAATTGGAATTCAAGAGGATAAATTGGACCGAGCAAGTAGCTGTGCGGTTTGAGTCACGTAGCTATCAGTTTGCATTCTGGAGATAGTGGGTTCGAACCTCACTGTCGGCAGGTCTGGAGATGGTTTTCCGTTGTTCCCATTTTCACACCAGACAAATGCTGGGGTTGTGCCTTACGAGGTAATTAAGACCACGACCGCTTACTTCCCACTCCTAGCCCTTTCCTATCCCATCTTCGCCATAAGACCTACCTGTGACATTGCAACGTAAAGCAGATTGCAAAAGAAAGGACAAATCGGGGCAAATACTCGTTTATAGGAAGATAAATTAATTAAGGTACAGCCCCAGCCTTACCTGGTGTGAAAATGGGAAACTACGGAAAACCACCTTCAGCGCTGCCGACAGTGGGGTTCGACCCTAATATCTCCCGAATACTGGACACTGGCCGCACATTAACGACTTCAACTATCGAGGTCGGTGGGGGGGAAAGGAAAAAGTAGGTAAACGGCATTTTTTACAATTTCTTTTACCTCACACCGACACAGGTAACTTTTATTGTGACGATAGGTATAGGAAAGGCCTAGGCGTGGGACGGAGGCTGCCGTCGCCTTAATTATGGTACAGCCCCGATATTTGCCTAGTGTGAAAATGATAAACCACGGAAAACTATCTTCAGTGCTGCCGACAGTGGGGTTCGAAAGTAAACAATTAATAGGATATATGCTACCTGCGTGACAGTCCCAAATGCAGATAAAATTGATTGATTGATTGATTGATTGATTGATTGATTGATTGATTGATTGATTATAATAATTTCGTGCGGCTATTTCTAGCCAAGTGGAGCCTTTGTAAGGCAGACCCTCCGATGAGGGTGGGCGGCATCTGCCATGTGTAGGTGACTGCGTGTTATTGTGGTGGAGGATAGTGTTATGTGTGGTGTGTGAGTTGCAAGGATGTTGGGGACAGTACAAACACCCATCCCCGGACCACTGGAACTAACCAATGAAGGTTAAAATCGAACCCGGCACCCTCTGAACCGAAGGCCAGTACGCTGACCATTCAGCCAACGAGTCGGACATTGATTGATTGATTGATTGATTGATTGATTGATTGATTGATTGATTGATTGATTCATTCATTCATTCATTCATTCATTCATTCACAGAAGGCCCCGACTTCGATGCCTGCCGGGCCGGTAGTTTTAACTTCGAGTGGTTAATTCCTCTCACCCGGAATGGGTGTTTACGATGGTCCTAACACACTTCTCTTCATCTGCACACAACACACCAGACTCCCAAACAATGCAGGAACACGGAATAGTGATAACATCCCTCCACACAGGGTTAGCGTCAGGAAAGGTATCCGGCCGTAAAACTGCGCCACCAGGCGAGCTGGCCGTGCGGTTAGGGGCGCGTGGCTGTGAGCTTGTATCTGGGAGTTAGTGGCCACTTTCTTCCAACGCGTAGGCCTTCCATATCCCATCTTCGCCATAAGACCTATCTGTGTCGGTGTGACGTAAAGGTACTAGCAAAAAGAAAAAAAGAAATCCACATCAAATGCTGACCTCAATGGACTGAGCGAAGAAGAAGAAGAAGAAGAAGAAGAAGGAGGAGGTTGCCTACATAGTTTCGTACTCTCTTCCTGAAGAGTAAAACTCAACTTCGAAATGTTTTAATGTTAAAAATAATTCTTAGCAGACAAAGTAGGGATCCCCTTAGTGCGAAAATCGTAAAATTAAGCAATTTCCTCAATTGTGCCGAAAGTTGAAGGGTTAAAGCGCCCGGAAAGGTTTCAAATTGTGAGTCTTGGATAGCTCTATCTGAAAAAAAATATTTGAAAATCACTTCCGGCTACATGTAGTTCCGGAAAAATCAGCCTAAAATCGCTTGTTTCTTTACTCGTTTTCTTTTTGATTTACATCCTAGCCATCTTTTGGTTCAATACCCGCAGGTGTTCTTGATTTTTTTTTGAAAAATGTACACACTGAATGTAGTTATAAGGGGTAAGTGAAACAATGCATTGACTCACATTACCTCTTGTAGTGGTAGAAAAAGGCTAACTGCTAATCTAAACGACCGGATAGCGATGATTAAGAACAGGATTGGAAATTTTAGGAACAAATAAAGAAAATATTCTCATACTTTATTATATTTTATTTACCTAAAATTCGTTGGTCATATCCCTAGGATGTTTTCAACATTGAATTGCTCGCTTGAAGTTTTGCTATTTGTTCTACATCGCACCGATTCAGACAGGTGTTATGAAGACGGTGGTATAGTACTGGGAGGGAGTAGCCTTAGTGAGGTAGATTCATTCAAAACAAAAAGGAATATTATGTTATGCGCTGTATGCAATAAACAACACTGGTGGAAAACGGTATCCTTGAGGAACATCTTTCTTTCTTGAAACATACATATTGTACCGAGCTCGAAAGCTGCAATCGCTTAAGTGCGGCCAGTATCCAGTAATCGGGAGATGGTGGGTTCGAGCCACACTGTCGGCAGCCCTGAAGATGGTTATCCGTGGTTTCCCATTTTCACATCAGGAAAATACCGGGGCGGTACCTTAATTAAGGCCACGGCCGCTTCCTTCCAACTCCTAACCCATTCCTATCCCATCGACGCCATAATACATATCTATGTCGGTGCGACGTAAAGCAAATAGCGAAAGAAAAAAAAAGAAACACATTGTTCTTGTGAGTCTGTATCATGGTGTTTTATGAGGATCTGAGAATTTTTGTACTGAGCGTAATTGCGCGATGTTGTAATTGCTCAAGAAAGTCACTGTTATCCTGATATAAAATACACTGAACAACACCCAGGCTGTTAAATCCCACACAGAAGCTTTGTTAGTACTGGATATCCTCTCTAATGAGCAGATGTGTTGGAAACAATGTATCGTTTGATAAATGCCTTGCAGTCTCGTGTAGGAAGATATTTTACGCCTGATAGTTATTCTTGAACTCTTGTGGTATAGGCTGCAGATTACGAGTTCCTGCTTTCATGAACCTTGATGATGGAGAGAGCTTATCGACAATGCGTATGCAAGGTACATCTCAGAACTTTTTCTTGAACACAAGGGTCATAAAGTATTTTTACCGTTAAAGAAAATGAGAGGAATATTAACAGTGAAGAATATCGAGTACACTGGGTAGCAATAGAATTAATAATTTTAATATAAGTTTGCACTGTAAAGCAAAATAACAATTGGTGCTCTACTAGAAACTTTGATTCATAAATCATTCTGACAATAGTTCGAGAAAAGGAAGACATTGTAATTAATAATTATACCAAGAAATAGTGACCTAAAACAGACAGGGTTTTATGGACCCTTCCTTGAAGCTTACTTGGCCCAAACGCTTAGGGATGGTGTAGGGGCTTAATACCGACGGTTTTTGGTTAGCTTCCGTTGTTTATGCTTGCTAATTTTTAGCATCTCTTTCTTTCAGAAGGGCAGGCAGGAGATTGACCATTCTAGAGTTCACATCGATTGTTTTGCGGTAGTTTCGATTTTTTTTCCTGGGTGACAGGTTGTACGTTGGCGATTCTGCTCGTGAAGTAACTTATATTTCTCTTTGTTGTATATTACAGTATGATTTTACCGAGAAAGTGACTGCGCAGTTTGGGTCACTAGCTATCACCTTGCATTCGGGAGATAGTGGGTTCGAACTCCACTGTGGCAGGCCTGATGATGGTTTTCCGTGGTTTCGCATTTTCACAACAGGCACATGCTTTGGCTGCACCTTAATCGACGCCACGGTCGCTTCCTGCCCACTCCTAGCCCTTTCCTATCACATCGTCATCATAAGACCTGTCTGTCGGTGCGACGTAGAGCTAACTGTAAAAATACAGTATGCTTTTTTCATTGTTCTTGCATAAGTTTTCATGGAGTACGGTATTTGTCGTAAAAAGAGAGTTCATCTGTGTCAGGCAACAAGCGAAACAGCTAACTGACATAAAAGGTGACTAGGATTCGATCCAACAAGAACACCTTATAAACTCAATGTTCACTGAAGATGATAGTGGATCCACATCACTCAAATCAGACTCTGAGAAGAATGCGCTAATTATAAAAAATAAAATCGCCGGTTGGTCAAAGCAGTTAAATCTAACTGAATCCTGTGAAATCAATCTCAGTTGTAAAAGTAATGATAGTGGCAATAGGGACCTTCACACTGGCGATAATTTCTTGCTTTATTTTATAAAAACCACAGTAACCAACTGATAAAGGCCCATTTAAAGGTCATGATTAAAGCGCGGAAGTTAGGCAAAATGCCATTTGTATCTGGGTGGATACATCGAACTGTCAACTAGAGACAAACATGTTTCCGCAAATTTGAGAATTGTAGGAACAGTTGTTACTTTGCCTATTTTAGTTTCCATGACCTATTTCAAAATCTGATGTCTTTTTTGAGTTTTTATGGATAAGTTCGGCTATTATTTGTGTATGAAAATTAATCAGTGAAAGTTCCATTGTACTGTATTAAAAATACCAGTGGCAACAACACTGATGCTGCGAGAGAGAACCAGAGCCGTCACTAAAACTACGGAAGTATCAAGGAAAATCAATATGCGGGTAATATCAGAGTCTAATGCACTAATAGATATGGTGTCCCTACATGTCCAAGATGGTGATATTGATAGTGCAGTATCGAAACTACAAAACATTATCCTAAATTCCGCTATAAGATATAGTCAAACAGAGAAAAGAGCAAAACCATGGTTCAACGGGTCCTGTTACCAGGCTAGATATGAAACAATCAAACTCCTCCATACTGCTGCAGACACGCTAGAAGAAGAAGCACCAATAATGTACGCCTGGAAAAGAAGGGAATACAAAAACCTAATAAGGGAAACTAAAGCGAAATACTATGAAGAGACAGCACTAAGACAGGTAGAAGAGGCAGAAAACAACCCTTACATGGTTATCAAGCCGAAACGACCAACATTCCGCCGGAATATTCCCTTGAGCACGTGGACGGCTCATTACACACATGTTTTGACATTTAAGGACACGCATAATCAACGATAGCACCGAAATTGACGGACCAATAGATATGTTCAGCGCACAGGAGATACAGGAGGTACTCTTAAATTTGAAAAATAACAAAGCTCACGGACCAGACATGATCTATAATGAACATTTGAAGAGTTTGGCTCCTGTTCTCTTTGAACCCCTTACTAGCCTATTCAACGAATGTGTTAAACAGGGAAGAATACCAGATCGATGGCGGACTTCAACGATGAAAACCCTTTATAAAGGGAAGGGAGACTAAAGCGACCTTAATTCATATCGAGGAGTAGCACTAGAATGCACATTACTGAAGATATTGACTAAACTGTTAACGCAAAGGCTGAATGCTTTAATAGATCAGTATCTCCCAGAAGAGCAATTTTGATTTAGGAAAAACCGGTCCACAATACAGGCTATAGAATGCCTTCAGAATGATATTCATGAAGCCTTTAGATTAAAGAAGGGAAATCTACATGTTATATTCGTGGATTATTTGAAAGCCTTTGATACAATTAGTCGAACACAAGTCATATCAAAGATTGAGGATATCATAGGAAAAAATAATCCATTATTGTAATTAGTAAAAAACATCCTGGAAAAGAATGAGGTGCAAATAGACGATTCGATCACAATATCCGATCCAATAGACCAGACTACAGGTGTACTACAGGGTGATCCTTTAAGCCCTCTCCTTTTTAACGTCGCAACACATGATATCATTCAGGCAACGAAGACAGAAGGCACGAACATTTATATGTACGCAGATGGCATGGTTTTAGTGTCCAGATCAATACCTGCTCTGCAGTTGGCATTTGATCGACTCGTAGAGTGGGCTAAAACAAATTACCTTCATGTTAACAGAAGTAAAACTATGACTATGACCTTTAGGAAAGGAGGCAGACATGCAGCAAGTGATGTGATATATTTGGATGGAGAACCATTAACCAGTGTGAATAAATTTAAATACCTCGGAATAACACTGCATATACAAGGAACCAATTTCACAACGCATATCAAACAAAGATTAACAGCAGCAGTGGTAGCTATTAATGACATCAAATATTTGTATAAAATATCCCTTCAGACAGCGTTGAAGTTATTCAGAGTGAAAATAGCACCTGTAATAACCTACGGCATCTCCAGTATCTGGCAGCATCTGTCGGTAAGAAACTTAAAGGATGTGGAGAAGACAAAAGCAACATTTTTAAAGAAAGCCCTATGTTTATCGAAATTCTCCTCTTCGAGACTGGTGTATGAGCTAACCAGGGAAATGATGTTTAAGGAGGAAATACGGGAAAAATTCTCTCTCCCTTCAACTCCAGCGTACCAAAGTTTATTTCGCGAACATCAGAGAAAGAAATCGGAAATCTGGTTGGACTTCTACAGTACGGAAGCGATGTTGAGTGACAAATGGAAGGAAGCCAACTACGAGTTGTATCAACAAGGCTTGCTGTGCATGGTTTTCACTTCAAACTATGCACCACGACGAAGTATCACTCGCCAAATGAGGGATGCATATGTGCTTTGTGCGGGAAGCAGTGTGATCGCTATTACGTAATAAGGTGTGAAGGAAGGAAAATTTCCCTAATTAAGTTCTGCATTTTATGATTTTGTTTATTCTTTGTATATGGCAATTAGCTGCAACAAATATATTATTATTAAAATTAAGAGAACAATTATTTTTAATTTAACAGATAAAAATTAACATTTGGAGGCCCGGGTTCGATTTTCGGCTATGCCACGAAATTTGAAAAGTGGTACAGGGCTGGAAAAGGGTCCACTCAGCCTCGGGAAGTCAACTGAGTTATTCAGAGTGAAAATAGCACCTGTAATAACCTACGGCATCTCCAGTATCTGGCAGCATCTGTCGGTAAGAAGTTGTTTCTCGTGGTTTCCCCACTTCTCCTCCAGGCAAATGCCGGGATGGTATCTAACTACTTGCCTACGACGGCCACTTCCTTCCCTCTTCCTTATCTATCCCTTCCAATCTTCCCATTCCCCCACAAGGACTCTGTTCAGCATAGCAGATGACGCCGCCTGGGTGAGGTACTAGTCCCCCTTTCCAGTTGTATTCCCCGACCCAAAGTCTGACGCTCCAGGACACTACCCTTGAGGCGGTAGAGGTGGAATCCCTCGCTGATTCCGAGACTAACCCTGAAGGTTAAACAGATTAAGAAAGCAAGAAGAAAGAAAATTAACATTTGCACAGATGATATTTTTATACTACACAGGTCTATACTGAAAATCTCACTTCACAAGCCATCTGGTCGAGAGGGTTGCGGGTCCCGCACCTGCTATGTACTAAAATATGATGCAGATATTTTTTATTATACTACTGTTCATTTTCGTCATTTTATTATTATTATTATTATTGTTATTATTATTGTTACCGAGTTTTGGTGGTAGTTATGCATGAAAGAAGGTGTTGGGTGGTGAAGGGGTCTCAAGCTACTAAAGTGAAATTAATTTTAAAATTTAACAAGGTTATATTTTCTTTTCAAAATTAGGTAACAACAAATTGAACAGGTACTTAGTAGCCGAAACACGATTGACAATTACATTTACATAGGTACCCCATTTGGGGCTTCAAAAAGTCAGAAACATAATTCTTGAGCCATGAGCCCAACCTTACAATGAATACCATACAACAAAGGGGCCGAAAACCCCCAAACATGCCAGAAACACCGGCTTCCAATTACATCCAAAAGCCTCCTTGAGGCAGAAACACAATTTTCAAAAAGGGCAACTTCCCCTTAAAATACAAGCCTATCATAGGCCACTCCGAACTCCACCTTTAAGCCGTCCTCAAAGGACATATACACAGGAGCAAAATACCCAATCTACTGAGGTCTGTTAAATGACAAGAAAGTTAATACATGACCTCTAAAATCACAATTTGAGAGGAGGCGAACTTGCACTCCTAATACACTTTGTCTTTAGGACCTATTTTGGCTCTAAGGCCACTGATGCAAGGGCTAATCCCATACTACAGAGGTGACTTAAGAAACTACTAACTTACATTACTGAAGAATAGGTTGCGAAAAATAAGTTCACCTCAAACAATGTGAGTGGGAGCTCGAGAGGGTTAACACTCTCTATCCCAGTATGTCGCTTTACAAGAGAATAGAAGAAAAAAGAAGTTACATTTTAGGAAAAGGTTACATAGGGGAACGCTTAGAACCTGCCCCGAAAGTTAAACTGCTGAGCTGGCAAAGAAAAAAATTTATTAATCGGCCATTACCTTATTGTTGACCGCTGCCGAGGAAAGAGGCGCTTCCCGCCTCCTGTTATGTACTTAATACACTGAAAGATGGAACAGAAGTGGCCCGGAGACCCTAAAATCAGCAGTTTAAATACTCTCGCAGAAAGTTCTAGGCGTTAGGGGAAAGAAAACACCCTCCCACAAAGATTTTATTGGGTAGGACCCCGCAACAGATACAAGTTGGGGAAAGATACACCAGATTGGTCAGAAATTAATTGAAAAAAATTCGTGATTGGATACATTCAAAACAAGGGGAAGAAAGGGGTAAATATTGCCAACTTAAACAATGACAGAAAGAAATTTAACAAAGAACAAACTCCTGAAATTAAATTTTCTCCAACAAAATAGTTCTTTGACTCCGCACTAGGGTGCACTATTGTTGATCTTCAGTAGTGTCCTCTAGAAGAAAAAGTTCACACTTCTTAATACAAGCAAGACAAAAGTACGTCGAAAATGACACAGTTCACAAACTCAAAAATTTCCAGGTAGTGACATCTTCTGAGAAATTTGGAAATTAAGGCCGTAGATAAAGTTCAGACTTCCTCCAGAAGAGGAGTTTCAACTGGCGCAACTTTTAAATAAACGGTGTGGAGGTGTACCGCCCGGTACAGACCTCCCCCCCCAAAAGTTCCTCCACGGGGTAACACAGAAGAACATAAACTTTAGTTTGAAAATAAGTTCCAAGTTTTGATGTTGATATTAAGATAACTTGCAGAAGTATTTGAGAAATTTCTTAATTCGGTTCCAAAATTTTGTTGTTGGAGGTGAAGTGAAGTCTTTAGGTTTATAGAAGTTGAATTTCTGAAGATAAGCTTTTACTACTTAAAAGTGAAGGAAAAATTTGCAATGTCCATCAGATATTGCGGTTGAATTCCCAAATGTAGTTATCTCTTATAGTAACTGTCCATGCAGTTGATGTTGATGAAGTTGGATGGCCGGACCGGCCGTTGCAGCTTGCGTCCAAAAGGAGGCCGCTCGGATCCCTTAAGTACCCTGAGATACCGCTCGCCCGCACTATGAGGGGAGCAGAGTGTTGAAACACGCCGCGCCCGCGGTGAACATATACAGGCTGCGGGCCAGTAGCAGGTCGTGCGCCGCACATCAGCCTTGGCCGGGAGGAGAGCTCCGGCTCGCCGTGCACATGTCGTCCTCGCTGGAGAGGAGGGGGCCCATCCCCCTCCCCAGTTGCTGCACGGCGCTGCGCGGCTGCGGGGGCACTGAAACATTAAGGCTAGGCGGCAGAATTGTGTTGGACCATCGTCTTTTTGAAGGCACAGGCATTATGGAGAGGTTGAGGGGCCAGCGGCGTGTAGATATCCGTGGCATTTAATCATATTAAGCCACAGTGTAAGGTGGAGCAGGAGACGGGAGCGTGGTAATGGCCGTGGCAAGAACAGGATGGCAGTTTAACGGATCGGGGCGGGTTTTACAAAAGGCTTACATCTAAAACCAAAATATTATAGAAGGGGCAGAATGCCATAAAAGTGAAACTCAAAAAAAAAAAAAAAAAACCTTCATATCCTTTCAAAATAATATGAAGCAAGTTAACACAAAATTACACCGGTTTCACCTGGGACAGGTGAACCCTAAATATCCTCTCGGTGGCTGGATTACTTAACAATAAGGTAACCGGCGTAAGAAAATCGAGAATGATACAAGGCCCATGAAATCTGGGGGCAAGCTTGCCCGCGGGAACAAAATTTTTGACCATAACCTGGTCACCTACCTTCAAAGGGGTGGGTCTCCGTCCACGATCATACCTTTCCCTAACCTTTTCATGAGACACTTTAAGATTGGCTTTAGCCTTCTTCCAAAGATCTTTAATGTTGTCCGGATCTATTATCTCGGGTAGAATGTCATTCAGAGACCAGAGGTTAGAGAGCGGCGAGTTGGGAACAAACTTGAACATTAAAGAAGCTGGAGTGAACTTGTGAGATTCATGAACCGCTGAATTCAAAGCAAAAGCTATCCAATGCAGGGACGTGTCCCATCTGGAAGGATCTTCATGATGATAGGCAATGAGTGCGGACCTGAGATTACGGTTAACCCGTTCAGCCAGAGATGGTTGAGGGTAATAAGCAGAAGTAGTTACATGAGAGATGGATAAGTCAAAACAGAATTTACGAAATAAATTAGATGTAAAAGCCTTAGCATTATCGGAAACTATGTATTGACAAGGACCAAAAGAAGCAAAGATAGTATTAAGACAAGAAATGGTGGACTGAGCGGTAGCCAGCTTAGTCGGAAATAACCAGGAAAATCTAGTAAAACCATCTACACATACAAAGATGAACTTGTTGGCATTCCCCTTTGACTGGGGGAAGGGTCCCACATAATCAATATACAGGCGCTCCATGGGGCGCGACGCTTGATGAGAAGACAAAAGACCTACCTTAGTGGACATGGTCGGTTTACTAAGCAAACAGGATTTACATGCCTTTACTAATTCACGGATTTCACCGTCCATACCCTTCCAGATGAACATATCACGAATCTTTTCACGAGTTTTAAAGGTACCAAGATGCCCTCCTAATGGGGTCTCATGATAATACTTGAAGATCATAGGTACAAGAACCGCTGGAACAACAACTTTCATCATCTTATCATGCCTCGAAGGGCAACATAGAACTCCATTCCTCAGAACATAAGGGACAACATGTTCCCCAGAAGAAAGGGTTTCCATTATCGGAGCCAGCGTCGGATCTTCACGTTGGTATTTCTCAATATCCCTAAACAGCATGGGAACATCTGTTAGGATGGCATTAACCTCAAATAGCATGGACTCGGGAGGTGATGGACTGTCGACCTGTTCATGGTTCTCAACGTCGCCTGAAAACATACGGCTGAGTCCATCAGCAACAACATTTTCGGTACCTCGGATATGCCTGACATTGAATTGGAAGGCAGAAATACGGATGGCCCAACGGGCTATACGACCAGTACGACGCGGCCTACCTAAGACCCAGCTTAATGCTTGATTATCTGTCTCCAGGTCGAATTTGACATGTTCCAGATAGAGACGGAACTTTTCTAAGGCAAATAAGACTGCCAACCCTTCGAGCTCATAGATGGAATACTTGGCTTCTTGAGCCGATAGAGTCCTAGATGCATAGGCGATGGGTCGCCTCCCTAGTTCAGTCTCTTGAAGAAGGACTGCCGCTACCGCCGACGACGACGACGCGTCCGTTTGGACGATGAATTTCTTTGAGAAATCAGGCATAGCAAGGATAGGGGCATTACAGAGAGCTAATTTCAGATCTTCAAAAGCGGCTTGTTGAGAAGGTCCCCACTCGAATTTGATGCCTTTCCTACGAAGAAGGTTCAATGGCGCCGCTCTATTAGCAAAGTTAGGAATGAACTTTCTGAAGAAATTCACCATACCAATGAACCTGGCGATACCTTTAATGTCCTTGGGAGGCTTAAAATCACGGATGGCCTGTGTTCTAGAATGATCGACTGCTACACCATCAGGTGACACAATATGCCCTAGGAATGACATAGAGGGCTTAGCAAAAGCTACCTTGGACAACTTGACAGTTAACCCAGCCTTACGAAGGCGATTCAGAACTTCTCGCAGATGATCTAGATGTTCTTCGAAGGTCTCCGAAAACACGACGACATCATCCAAGTAGTGATATAAGTACTCGAATTTGATGTCGGAGAAGACCCTATCTAGTAGCCTAGTGAGCACAGCTGCCCCCGTGGGGAGCCCGAAAGGCACGCGGTTGTATTCGTATAAATTCCAGTCCGTGGCAAACGCTGTAAGGTGTTTAGACTCTTCAGCAAGGGGAATTTGATTATAGGCCTGATTCAAGTCCAAGATAGTAAAGAACTTGGCCTTACGAAACCATGAAAAGCAAGAATGAAGGTCGGGAAGGGGCACAGATTGTAACACCACCTTCCGATTGAGAGCCCTGTAGTCAATTACAGGCCTGAAGCCCCCTTGGGGTTTCGGGACTAGAAAAATAGGCGAAGAATACGCTGACTTAGAGGGCCTAATAATACCATCCTTCAACATCTGATCGATGATTTCTTTCAGAGCCTTCATTTTAGGTGGAGATAGCCTATACGGTGGAAAACGGACAGGAATCGAATCCGTGACCTCAATTTTGTATTCGATCAGGTCAGTAACGCCAAGAGTATCAGAGAATACCTCGGGAAACGACTGACACAGTTTGCGAATACTATCAGCCTGCTCCTCAGGTAGATGTCTAAGGTCTAACAACATCTCATCCTGGGTAGGCGAAATAGAAGAACATGACACAGAATTACACTTTAATAGTGGAATTTTACAACTAGAAGCAAATTTGAATGTGCACGACCTAGACTGGAGATCGAGCACAAGACCAGTGTGAGAAATAAAGTCAGCTCCCAATATAATGGGGCAAGACAATTGCTTGGCCACAAACAATTTAATTTTCCATGTAAATTTAAAAATACGAATTTTGACCAGTAAGGAACCTAGAATTTCTAATGGAGATGTATTAGCAGAAACACATTTCACAGGAGAAGAGTCATAGACAGGTAGGTTACAAACAGACTTCAATTTCGAGTACCATTCAGCCGAAATAATGGAACAAACACTGCCTGAATCTAATAGAGCTGTTATAGGTTCGTTATTTACCTCAATCTTAAGGAAAGGAACAGGTGCGGGGGTATCCGCCGCAATCTTAAGACACTCTTTGGGGCATTCAAAGGACAGATTAGCAGATTGAACGTTCCCAGAATTTTCGATCTGCTTACCAGGGGCTGAGCCTCGGGAAGATGAATTAGTTGACTCAGCCGAAGCCACTAGTCACTTTTGATTGTTGTTGGAAGTTACCCCAGAAGTTGAGCAGGAGGGGGTGCTATTCGAATTGGGACAATTCTTGGCGATATGTGAGAAAGCCCCACATTTAAAACAGCCTTGTGATGAACCAGCTTCATTATTTGCCCTACTAGACTTGATCAGAGGACACTTATTGCGCAGATGGTCAGGCGCCCCGCACGCATAACATTTACGGGGATTGACTGGTCGGCGAGGTGGAGGCCGAGTGTTACTAAAGGAAGGCGGGGGTTCTTTCGCGACACGCAAAGAATCGGCGTATCTAACTCCTTCCGCCGAGACGGCCAACGCTTCAAGTTCCGAGAAGGTTTGCGGGCACGCCGCGAAACACAAATATGACCTATAGGGAGGTGAAATTCCCTCTACAATAGCCTGCACAATCTGATCTTCAGGAAAATGAAGGGCAAACACCCTAGTATAAAACTTAATGTCCTGTATGAAATCAGCCAAGTTTTCATCCAAGCGCTGTACCCGATAATAGTATTTCTGAATCAGAGATGACCTCGCGCGGGCAGGAATGAAATTTGCAAGCAAGTGTGCGTGAAAATCTTCAATAGATGACTGTTCAGCAATAGCTCTTACTATCTTATCTGAGAGAACACCAATAGCATAAGGATAGATTATTTGTAAAATTTGACAAGGGGAAAGAGAAAACACAAGGGCGTGATCCTGAAATTCAACTAAAAATCTTAAAAATGAAATAACTTCACTGGTGGTGTTCACAGAAAACTTAGAGATACCTCTTAGCAACATTGCCAATGGATGAGGCAAGCTGCTAAACCCGGGTGACATAGTAGGTAGAGGTTTCAGGGGCAAAGAAGTTAATTCAGAACGGATGTTACTCAACGATGCACGGCGTTCAGGCTCGTTGTCCAATGGGGCAGAGATAGTTTGAGCAGTGGGGGTTTTCCTATTTACTTCTCCCTTAGGAGACTCTTCCTCGCTACCTACATTCACTATGGTGGGTTGATCAGATTTGGGAGGAATTTCCCCAGTTAACAATTGAGTGACTTTACTAGACAATTCAGAAATAGTTTCAAGGAGCGTATTAGCTTCCTTCCTCTGAACGTCATTCACCTTTAGAGACAACAGATCATTAACTCTATTTGAAAAATGATATAGCCTGCCTTGCACACGCTTAATTTGATTAGGAGACGGATCATTTTCATCAAAAAAACTAACGACCGATGCTAGCCCAGTAATGTTCTCGACGATCGTGGAAAGAGAGTCATCAATTTCTTTCTCTCCCAAATTGGGGATGGAAATGGGCAAATCAAGGGAGTCTCTAAGCTTGTTAGTATCGATAGCAACCGTGCCTCCAGATTGCACGTTTCTAATAGTTAATTCGTAGATCAACTCCTCTTTGCGCAAGTAGTTAAGGAGGAGAACATCGCGAGGGCCGGGCATGATAACAGAAAAAATTTGAAAAACCTCAATAAAAAATTTCCAGCAACTGAGAAAATGGTTAGAGTTCGGATCAAAACAGAGTTTAGCCGTCAAAAGGGGCTAAATCGAGACCCATTCAACCACGCTCTGCTACCACTTGTTACCGAGTTTTGGTGGTAGTTATGCATGAAAGAAGGTGCTGGGTGGTGAAGGGGTCTCAAGCTACTAAAGTGAAATTAATTTTAAAATTTAACAAGGTTATATTTTCTTTTCAAAATTAGGTAACAACAAATTGAACAGGTACTTAGTAGCCGAAACACGATTGACAATTACATTTACATAGGTACCCCATTTGGGGCTTCAAAAAGTCAGAAACATAATTCTTGAGCCATGAGCCCAACCTTACAATGAACACCATACAACAAAGGGGCCGAAAACCCCCAAACATGCCAGAAACACCGGCTTCCAATTACATCCAAAAGCCTCCTTGAGGCAGAAACACAATTTTCAAAAAGGGCAACTTCCCCTTAAAATACAAGCCTATCATAGGCCACTCCGAACTCCACCTTTAAGCCGTCCTCAAAGGACATATACACAGGAGCAAAATACCCAATCTACTGAGGTCTGTTAAATGACAAGAAAGTTAATACATGACCTCTAAAATCACAATTTGAGAGGAGGCGAACTTGCACTCCTAATACACTTTGTCTTTAGGACCTATTTTGGCTCTAAGGCCACTGATGCAAGGGCTAATCCCATACTACAGAGGTGACTTAAGAAACTACTAACTTACATTACTGAAGAATAGGTTGCGAAAAATAAGTTCACCTCAAACAATGTGAGTGGGAGCTCGAGAGGGTTAACACTCTCTATCCCAGTATGTCGCTTTACAAGAGAATAGAAGAAAAAAGAAGTTACATTTTAGGAAAAGGTTACATAGGGGAACGCTTAGAACCTGCCCCGAAAGTTAAACTGCTGAGCTGGCAAAGAAAAAAATTTATTAATCGGCCATTACCTTATTGTTGACCGCTGCCGAGGAAAGAGGCGCTTCCCGCCTCCTGTTATGTACTTAATACACTGAAAGATGGAACAGAAGTGGCCCGGAGACCCTAAAATCAGCAGTTTAAATACTCTCGCAGAAAGTTCTAGGCGTTAGGGGAAAGAAAACACCCTCCCACAAAGATTTTATTGGGTAGGACCCCGCAACAGATACAAGTTGGGGAAAGATACACCAGATTGGTCAGAAATTAATTGAAAAAAATTCGTGATTGGATACATTCAAAACAAGGGGAAGAAAGGGGTAAATATTGCCAACTTAAACAATGACAGAAAGAAATTTAACAAAGAACAAACTCCTGAAATTAAATTTTCTCCAACAAAATAGTTCTTTGACTCCGCACTAGGGTGCACTATTGGTGATCTTCAGTAGTGTCCTCTAGAAGAAAAAGTTCACACTTCTTAATACAAGCAAGACAAAAGTACGTCGAAAATGACACAGTTCACAAACTCAAAAATTTCCAGGTAGTGACATCTTCTGAGAAATTTGGAAATTAAGACCGTAGATAAAGTTCAGACTTCCTCCAGAAGAGGAGTTTCAACTGGCGCAACTTTTAAATAAACGGTGTGGAGGTGTACCGCCCGGTACAATTATTATTATTATTATTATTATTATTATTATGTCCGACTCGTTGGCTGAACGGTCAGCGTACCGACCTTCGGTTCAGAGGGTTCCGGGTTCGATTCCCGGCCGGTTCGGGGATTTTAACCTTAATTGGTTAATTCCAATGGCACGGGGGCTGGGTGTATGTGTTGTCTTCATCATCATTTCATCCTCATCACGACGCGCAGGTCGCCTACGGGAGTCAAATAGAAAGGCCTGCACCTGGCGAGCCGAACCCGTCCTGGGATAATCGGCACTAAAAGCCATACGACATTTCATGTTTTCATTATTATTATTATTATTATTATTATTATTATTATTATTATTATTATTATTAGTATTATTATTTATTCGCTGGGACTATCGAGGACCACGTTAAGTCTTGTTACATTTGGAATTTAACTAAAGATGTCTATTTCTGAAGAGGAAAATAACTCTGAGAATTACTAAGACTGCTAAAGGAATAACTACAAAGTTAATTCCTGAGCGCCAAAGAGGCCGGTTATAGAGCTAGCCACTCTACCCCACTGTACCTAATATTGCTTGCGATCTGTCAAAGATCCTATTGGTTTGAACTGTGCTGGAATATACAGGATCCCTTGCTCCTGTGGATCGGTTTGTGTTGGCCAAACATCTAGGAAGGAAGCAACAAGGTTTAAAGAACATCGCAGACACTTGACGTCTTTGCCAGCCAGAGAAGTCTGCTGTGACAGAACATGCCATACATAATGACCATCAAATCATTTTTGATGCAACTCCTGTCATTTATAAAGAGAAACATTTTATACCTAGAATCATTCGTGAGGAGATAGAAATGCTAAACACTCCAATAATTTTAAAAAAGGCGACGGCTACACTTCATAATTAACTCGTCAACATCTTTCTGCGTGACTCTGGAGCCCCTGCAATTAACCATATATCTAACAGGGTCTGTCTAACTTGATCCCCCTGTGGTGGGGGCCGTAGAATAACACCCACGGTATCCTCTGCCTGTCGTAAGAGGCGACTAATAGGGGCCCCGGGGGCTCTCGACTTGGGAGCGTGAGATGGCATCCACGGGGCCCTCAGCTGAGTCCTGGCATTACTTCCACTTACTTATGCCAGGTTCCTCACTTTCATCTATCATATCCGACCTCCCTTAGTCAACTCTTGTTCTTTTCCGACCCCGGCGGTATTAGGTTCCCGAGGCCTAGGGAGTCTTTCATGTTCACGAACTTCGTGGCCCTTGTCCTTCTTTGGCCGATGTCTCGTTTTTTGAAGTGTCGGATCCCTTCCATTTTCTTTTCTCTCTGATTAGTGTTATATAGAGGATGGTTGCCTTGTTGTACTTCCTCTTAAAACAATAATCACTACCACTACCATCACTCTCTCTACCTTGAGTCTGGTTACTATGGAGTGACAGCTGCCAATACATTACACTATGCAACAGAGAAAAAAAAACTTGTTTCACAAAAGTAGGTGTACTTTATGTATTTCTGCCTCCTGAATTCCAAAATGACACTGAAAATATCGTATCATCCATAGTTTTGGCACAAAACGTATACTTTGTTAATAATGATATCACATATTGAAGTAGTTCATATATCTATATATATGGCACACGAATTATGCTGAACTAGAATACAAGTTTAAACCAGCAACATACTGAAATATGCACAAAGTGAACAGATGCATACAGAGTGTGGTAAAAACATGCACTAACGTAATTCATTCCGTGCTTTCCTAGTTGTCATGGCGTGGCCCCTGCTTTTCCACTTATGGGGCATTTCTGTGTGCTCACGGTGAAGCATCCAGCAGTAGTCGCCCATCATCTGAACATCCCAAGTTCCCTGGTATCGTCGTTCCATGTCCTTTATATACTGATGAAACCTTTCACTCTGTTCCTCACTTACAGCACCCAGGTTTGGAGGTAAAAAGTCAAGGTGAGAATGTAAAAAATGTAACCTCAAACTAATTGAGCATCCCAGCATTTTCAACTTCGTCAGCATGTTCTCCACTATGTCGACATACTCTGGGCTGCGATTGTTTCCCAGGAAGTTTTGAACCACACACTTAAAGGCAGTCCAAGCTTCTCGCTCCACAGCATTCATTGAACTAGCATCTGACAGGTTGGGGAACTTGTTACATAGATATTTGAAACAGTTGCCACACCTAGGTAATGCTTTGACAAACTGCTTCATTATGCCCAGTTTGAGGTGCAGAGGTGGCAAGAGTATTCTGTCTCTTTCCACTAGAGGGTCACACTTGATATTTTTGTCCCCTGGAACCAATTCCAACCTTCGGGACCACTGCTTTTGCTCCCAATGTTTGTCACGAGCACGACTGTATATCCGGTCTGTTGTCCTAGCATCATACCCAACACTTTCAAATCGCCACACACCATCCAATTGTGATTCTCATAATGAATGGTAGTAAGAAGCACCTTCATGTTGTCGTATGCTTCCTTCAGGTGCACAGAATGGCCGACAGGTATTGAGGCATGCATGTTATACCATTGTGCAGCAGAGCTGCCTTCAGGCTTCTTTTAGATGAATCAATGAACAGTCTCCAGTCATCGGGTGGGTACGGAATGTTGAACTGATCCATCAAACTTTCTACATCACTGCAGTACACTAACGCGTCATTTTGAGAAAAATATTGCGTGAATATCAAGTCCCTTTTTCTATAAGAATCTACAGTATGAGATTTGCTTGATGACATTTCCATAGTAGCAGACTCTGAGAAAGAATTAAATAGAATGTTGACTGTTCTGTGTGATACATTGAAACATGATAAACTTAAAATCAATGGTAAGAAAACTAGAATTTTAGTTTGTAAGTAAAGATGGCATGGGAGTTAATACAAACCTAAGAATAGGAGTGCAATATTTTTGTTACTTAGGAAGCATTATAACCGGGCGAGTTGGCCGTGCGGTTAGGGACGCGCGGCTGTGAGCTTCCATCTGGGTGATAGTGGGTTAGAATCTCACTGTCGGCAGCCCTGAATATGGTTTTCCATGGTTTCCCATTTTCACATCAGGGAAATGCTGGGGCTATACCTTTATTAAGTCCACGGCCGCTTCCTTCCAACTCCTAGGCCTTTCCTATCCCATCGTCGCCATAAGACCTATCTGCGTCGGTGCGACGTAAAGCCACTATCAAAAAAAGAAGCATTATAACTGAAGACAATAGATTCACCAAGGAAATTAAAAGAATAGCTCTTGCTAAACAGATCTTTCAAAATAAAACAAATCATTTAACAAATACCCATATAAGTTTAGAAACAGGAAAGTTTTTTTGTAAAATCCTTTGTCTGGAGTGAACTACTTTATGGTTGTGAGAGCTGAACTATTGGAACAAAGGAAAGAGATTAATTGGAGGCAACTGAAATGTGGATTCGGAAAAAAATGACGAGGACATGTTCGACTCAAAAAAAGGACACTTCGAGATGTTCTAAAGGAAGCCAATGAGCAACGGTGACTTGAAGGTCATATCCTGAGACACAATGGGCCGATTGCAGAAACTGTGTTTAGACGATGTCTACGGTTAAACAATTCCTAAGTATGGCTGCCGCATTGCAGAGACGTTATTTATCACTTAGACACTGTCTAAAACCGATGATCAACCGGCCATGTTTACTGTTTAACCTCAAATGACAGGAGTGAATCATAATCAGAGGTTATGTACCATGAAACATGTAATTTGTATTATCATGTTGAGACGATTCCGGGAAGAAAGGTTTGTCCGACGGTCTCTCTGTGGGTCGCCCGCTGCTAAATCGCAGCAATTCATTTGACATGCACGGGGAGATAGATCTTAATATAAGGTTTCGCTTTTCAAGAGACTTGTTTCTTGAGACTGACAAAGTGACAGTCCGGTAACTGCCAACTTGAATACAATTCTTGGCAACCGATATAATTTATTATATACAGAGGGAATTTCCATGGAATTATAGGTCACTTCGACTACATACATATCAGAATTACGTGTCCCGATCGTAAGAGGGCTGTCACATACATCAACCGTAAGGGATTCACTTACCGTATATTTATTGTCAAGTAAACACACATAATAGTAAAAACTAAAAAGTAGGATGTATGTGGATTTTATGTATATAATCGTGTAAGTTTTTCGGCAACTATTAGATAGGAAAAGGCAAGTGGTGGTGATTATGATTTAAAGAGGATGCCTGGGGAAGAAGAGCCGTAGCCATAATAACAGCCCTAGTATTTGCCTGGTGTAAAAATACGGAAACTAGAAAAACAATCTTCAGGGCTGCCGATGATGCGTTTCGAACTTACGATGTCCAGAATGCAAGCTACATCTATATGGCCCGTACAACACACTCGGTTACACATTACTATTGCTTCATCGTCCGGCTCCATGGCTAAATGGTTAGCGTGCTGGCCTTTGGTCACAGGGGTCCCGGGTTCGATTCCCGGCAGGGTCGGGAAATTTAACCATCATTGGTTAATTTCGCTGGCACGGGGGCTGGGTGTATGTGTCGTCTTCATCATAATTTCATCCTCATCACGACGCGCAGGTTGCCTACGCGTGTCAAATCAAAAGACCTGCACCTGGCGAGCCGAACATGTCCTCGGACACTCCTGGCACTAAAAGCCATACGCTATTTCATTTCATTGCTTCATCTTCCCTTCATCGAAGCTACCGTATTTATGAGTAACAGCACCATAATCAAAGCTACACTTCCCCGTACGGTAGCGTCTCGCTTTAGTGTCGATAATACTGTATTATATATTGAGATTTAATTTCCACCGAAAGCGATAGTGTTATCTGCGGTCAAGTCATGCTCATGCTTAACCAAAGAGTGTGCTTAACCATGTTTGAGTAATAAGACAAACAGCTGACTGGCGTTCGGCGCGCGCACCGACGAATTTCATTGGTTGCGACAAGCAAAGAGTTGCATGAAAGATATTTCTATCTCCATTTTCTAACCAATATTGATACTTTAGACGATGTCTAGTTAAAAGCCGGCTGAACACTGTTTATTCAATGGAAGATCGTGATTGATTTAGGCGTTGCCTAAGGCTTAAAACTAGTCATCGTTTCGGCAATCGGCCCAGTGACTTCCTAGTAAACGTCTTTGATAAAAATTACTAGGAAAGAAAGTAAGAGGAAGACCAAGGAAGACATACTTCGAGGATGTGAGAAACTTGATTGGGATGTAATGACTACAAGGAAGTGAAGAGAACAGCTGGATTGAGGGGAGAATAGTTGCACCCTTTAGGGTATGGAGATGATGATGATGATGATGATGATGATGATTATGATGATGAAACGGTGGGGCGCAAATTATGAAGTCTGCTATTATGCCGAATCATATTATACAACACCGTTACATAATTTATGACATATTACAAATAGTATTTATATAAACAATTTACCTTTACTGGCGAGAGGTAGTTTTTAAAGTGCAGTATGTCTTCTGGTATGGGCTAAAATAAATTCGCCGGGCTGAGTGGTTCAGACGGTTGAGGCGCTGGCCTTCTGACCCCAACTTGGCAGGTTCGATCCTGGCTGAATCCGATGGTATTTGAAGGTGCTCAAATACGTCAGCCTCGTGTCGGTAGATTTACTGGCACGTAAAAGAACTCCCACGGGACTAAATTCCGGCACCTCGGCGTCTCCGAAGACCTTAAAATAGTAGTTAGTGGGACGTAAAGCAATTATTATTATTATTATTATTATTATTATTATTATTAAAATAAATTCGTTACCTGCATTGACCTGACTCAGTCTCATCCTTACCTTTGACTAGATGAAAGTGACCGAGGTATGAGCGATGATAGTAATACCATTCCTTATGCAGCCAGTCCCTGTTATGGATGGTGTGAAAATATTGCTCATAGGGTCGGTTGCTGCATGCATTTCAGTGGCCTTGGCAGACTGATATGTAATAGCAAATTCTGGCTCGGCGAAGAAAGCAAGGGGAAACTACCTCACACCTCATTTCCCAAGCATGTCTCTTCAGTGACGCCTAGGCTGTTTATGACAGCTGTTGGTGGAGCTGTCGAGGATCAAACCACCCTTCGGGCTGAATACCCAACATATATAGCTTACATAGCCAACTCTATGTTACGTAACCTAATCAGTAGAGGCCGGAATTTTATGCACTAATAGGTTAGAATGCAAACTTACTGAAGCGAGAAGCACGTATAGTCTACCTTCACAACGATTATGCTATGGGGTTTGCATAAACATTAGGGGTACGGCCCATCAGAACTCCTATAATACACTGTGGAACAGCGGGTGGCCGGCATTTCCTACTAACCAAATTAGTTTGTGATCTAACCTATTACCGCATGAAAATCCGGGCTTTACTAATCAGGATTCGTAGCAATTCTTATCACCAGGCCTCATCCAGCAGTTATCACTACTGGTGGGAGCTATTATTCCTATTATTCCAAAACCCTTTTAGTATCGTGTGTAGCCTCGCGATACCTGGCAATCGCCGAATATCTGGTAACCACCAGACTCCAACGCGCGGTGATAATTGCGTGGAGGGCCCACTATCCCTATTGCAGTTTATTCTTTTGTTAATAGCCAGGCTCTAACCAGCAGTTATCACTGCAGGAGGGAGCTATTATCTACAGGATGTTTGAAAAATAGGGGGCATAATTTCAGGTATGTATTTGTTACATGTAGACAATCAAAATAGTGCATTACAACATGTGTCCGGAAATGCTTCATTTCCGAGTTATGGCGTTCACAACACTGAACTTCACCGGAACGATTTTCTTCCGCAGGTCATTGTCATTTCAGAAGTAGTTCAAAATGTCCACCTCCTGCTTGAATACAGACCTCACATCGATGTATCATTGAACTGCGAACACAATCCCAAACTCCAGGAGTATTGAGTATGTCCTCACACGATGCCACAATTCGATTCCGAAGGGTTTCCACATCAGGAACCGGAGACGAATACACTGATGATTTTAAATGGCCCCACAAGTAGAAAAGGAGAGGGTTCAGATCAGGTGAGCGTGGAGACCAAGCAATCGGGCCACCTCTACCTATCCATCGATCAGGAAACATTCGATAAAATTCAATGAGACATCGATGTGTGGTCTGTATTCAAGCAGGAAGTGGACATTTTGAACATCTTCTGTAATGACAATGACCTGCGGAAGAAAAACTTTCCGGTGAAGTTCAGTGTTGTTAAGGCCATAACTCGGAAATGAAGCATTTCCGGACACATGTTGTAATGAACTATTTTGATTGTCTACATATAACAAATACATACCTGAAATTATGCCCCCCATTTTTGAAACACACTGTATATTATTACAAACTCTTATTATTATCATAAGTTTCCTCGCGATTCCCTGGATATCGCCGAATTTATAGTAACACCAGGCCCCACCGGGCAGTGGTAACTGTATATTAGATTGATTTTTTCACTACTAACAGCACAGGGTTTAAGTTGGAGGTGAGCTCTGTATAGACTCTCTGGAAATAAATGTAAATGTATGTAGCCTACATATAAACAATAGTTAAACGTTACTCATTGTTAGTGGCGGTGGTGATTATTGTTTTAAGAGGAAGTACAACTGGGCAACCATCCTCTAGTAACACTGATCAGAAAGTAAAAACGGAAGGGATCCGACACTTCGAAAAATGAAGGTATCAGCCAAAGAAAGACAAGGGCCACAAAGCGCGTGAAAATCAAAACCTCCTAGCTCTCGAATGCTCTAATAGCGTCGGAGATGGAAAAGAACAAGAGTTGACCAGGGAAGGTCGGCTAGGATAAATTAAATTGAGAAGCCTGGTACAAGTAAGCGGAAGCAATGCAAATGGTCGCCAGCCCACGCTCCCAAGTTAAGAGCCCCTGGGGCCCCTTTCAGTCGCCTCTTACGACAGGCAGAGGATACTGTCAGTGTTATTCTACCGCCCCCACCCACAGGAGGATAGTAATTCTGCCATTTCTTGATGGATACAGTATTTTTGCATCCATCTCTTGGCACAGGTCAGAGTAAAATGTAGCTTCCACCGAAGTCCCAGTCTCATCCATGGCTGTGACAATATGGAAGCTGCTGGGGTATGGGTGGTGCTGAGTAATGACATTCAGAGCACGACTAGTGCATCTGAGTGTTATGAAAGGTGTTGCTCATAGGGTCAGTCGTGCTGCAGTAGCACTTTTTGACCCAGTGAGGAAAGCAATGGCAAACTACCTCACTCCTCGTCTTGCCTAGTACGCCTCATTTTGGTGCTGCCATTGGTTTTTGCGTTTTCCTTATAACCGCATAACCTTTGGTGGTGCTATTTGAGGATCCAACCAGCCTCTGGGCTGATGAGCTAACAGACAGGCACTGTATATTTTGTTATAAGAGAGTAAATTTGCAATTCATTCACTAGTGGGAAGTTTGTTTTCTTGGGCGCTAATTACCACGAAAGTACAAAGCACTTTTACTCTCCTCTGGCATACAATATCTTTTCCAATACTGGTAAATATTTATTAACTTATTTGTTATTTATTTTAAGAAATGCATACGTTTGACACTGCATGAACGGAGTCCGCTGTTATCAATAGCAAAAATGCTGATTGACTAGGAAGATGCAAAATAAAAATATTGTTTTACAAGTTGCTTTACGTCGCACCGACACAGATAGATCTTATGGCGACGATAAGATAGGAAAGAACTAGGAGTGGAAATGAAGCAGCCGTAGTCTTAATTAAGGTAGAGCCCCAACATTTGCCTGGTGTGAAAATGGGACTCCACGGAAAACCATTCAATAGCTGCCGACAGTGGGGTTCGAACGTACGATTTCCCGATTGTAGGCTCACACCTGCGCGCCACCAACCGCACTGGCAACACGCTCGGTGAATAAATAAATAAATAAATAAATAAATAAATAAATAAATAAATTTGAGGCCAAGGAAAGAAAGATTTTGAGGAAAACTTAGGTCCAGTCAAAGACAACGGCGAGTTTAGGGGACGGCACAACCAGCAGTTGTACTCGCATGTGGAGAAAATAACCGACGTGATGCGAAAAAAGGAGGATTGCTTTTTTATGGACACATGGCCCGAATGAAGTCAACACGTTTGACCAACCGCATTTTCACTTTCCTCCAAGAGAAAAGGGCAAAGGAGGCATACAGAAAGATCTGCAAGAGATTGGGATCTCATTTGAAGATATCCAGGAGCGTGACTCACTTAAAAAAAAAAAACTCCAAGAACATCAGAGTTCCCAACGAAAGCCGAAGCGGAAAACTGGAAAGGCATGGACGAAAGAGCGAAAGGAGCAACACCGTCTAGGAATGAAGGAATACTGGACCAACATTAAAGCTCAAGGGAAACAGTTGAAAGGACGTGGTCCTTAGTCGTCCGAAACGAAAAAGAAGAATAAATAAATAAATAAATAAATAAATAAATAAATAAATAAATAAAAACATCTGAATATGCTTGTGGATATGCAACCGTTGCAAATCGAGCATTTAAAACAAAATTATATATTACACCAGAAGGTGTATTACTCGGAGCAAAAATGTTGTCGCTTCAAGAAAACGTGAACATCCCAAATGTTGGTACGTTTACTCACTGCACATTTCATGTAGGAAATTAGTAGTTATATTTCTTTAAGAAGGAAGCCATGTTTCCCGGTGTCGACTTCGTTAATGTAACTTTAAAACTTTTCAGTCTGTCGAAAGCACTAATTAAAACACACAAAACACTATAACGAAGCTATAAAAATATAGAATAATAAACAAAGAATGAGATGTTTCGTTCTACATGAACATCCTCAGATTCTGTCAATTCACTTTAAATCATGCGCATGTACGTACAAGATTATTTATGTTCCGTAAATTTGTCAGTGAATGAGAGGTGGTGATATTACGGATTATTATTATTATTATTATTATTACTATTATTATTATTATTTCTTAATCCTCCGGGGTTGGTTTTCCCCTCAGACTCAGCGAGGGATAACACCTCTACCGCCTCAAGGGCAGTGTCGTAGAGCGTTAGATTTTGGGTCGGGGATACAACTGGGAAGTAGGACCAGTACCTCACCCAGTTGGCCTCACCTGCTATGGTGAACAGGGTCCTTGTGGGGGGATGGGAAGATTGGAAGGGATGGATAAGGAAGAGGGAAGGAAGCCTTAAGTTAGGTACCATCCCGGCATTTGTCTGGAGGAGAAGCGGGAAACCACGGAAATCCACTTCCAAGATGGCTGAGGTGGGAATCCAACCCACCTCTACTCATTTGACCTCCCGAGGCTGAGTGGACCCCGTTCAACTCTCGTACCACTTTTCAAATTTCACGACAGAGCCGGGAATCGAACCCGGGCCTCCGGGGTTGGCAGCTAATCATACTAACCACTACACCACAGAGAAGGACAATATTATTATTAACATCTGTACTTGTAATTATATCGTTCTATGGCCTGGTGCTATCTGCGCGTATTGGAGTCCTATCTAGGATCAATTCTAATTCTGAAGACTAAACACACACACACACACACACACACACACACACACACACACACACACACACACACACACACACACACACACACACACACACACACACACACACACACACACACACACACATCCAGCCTGGAGCCAGAAGAATTAATTAGTTATGGCTAAAACCCCCGAACTTCTCGGAAATCGAACCCAGGAACATTGTACCAAAAGCCAGCATGCTAAGCGCTTAGCCATGGGGCCAGACTGTTGATTATAAATAATAATCAAAACAAATTTAATTCATTTTTGAATTTACATTTAATTGGAACTTTGTCTTCTCGGTGCCAAAAATATATTTTCAGTTTTTATACGGTGACATAGTATCCCTTAGTTAAATGTCTATTAAAGGAGACTCAAACCTGCCAGTAATATGAACTGTTTACTTGTCATCGATTGTCTACCTACAACTATCTTGTCTGTACCTGAAGTCTAACATGTTCTTTTGTCGTTGCCTAGATACAAGACTGCGTCCTTTAGGTTCTGTACGTAAGAATCCTGTTTTCGAGTTTTTCAAGCATTAGACGACCAATAGTAGGACAAGATCTAGGTTTTGCAGAATTCCCTCGAATCGTAAGCTGCTCGCTAGAACTGCCGTTACGAAGTTGGCCATATATTGTTTAGTATTCCAAATATGTCCGAGCGTTCAACGATTTATGGCGAGCATTCGCATTGCGCGTACTTCTGGTACAGTCACAGGAGTACTTTAATTGACCCTGTGTTTGTCGGTTGCAGTGGGATCAAAGATACCGTGCACTTGAAACAATGGGAAGTCATGAATTTCACATCGCAGTACCGCTCAGTATTGCCTCTGGCAATATTAGTGCTTCTTTCTCTTCCTGAAATAAATAACATTCCTCTTCTTATGACTGCGCCTACTACAGTACAGTAACTCTGTTGGTCTGCAATGTACTTAAAATGGAACATCAATCATCATTGATCTGCAACCCTCTGTGGGTTGGGGCGGTAGAAAAAAATAACACGCACGGTATCTCCCGCCTGTCAAAAGAGGCGCCTCAAGGAGGCCCCATTGTCTTCGAACTTTGGATCGTGGGTTTTTGACCACGGGGTCCTTAGCTGAGTCTGGCATTGCTTCAACTTACTTGTGCCGGCTCCTCACTTTCATCTATCCTATCCGATCTCTCTTGGTCAACTCTTGTTCTTTTCCCACCCCGACGGTATTAGAGCACTCGAGGCCTAGGGAGTCTTCCATTTTCACGCCCTTCGTGGCCCTTGTCTTTTTCTGGCCGATACCTTCATTTTTCGAAGTGTCGGATCCCTTCCATTTTTATCTTTGATTAGTGTTATATAGAGAATGGTTGTCTAGTTGAAATTCCTCTTAAAACAATAATCAGTTGATCTGCATTTACGATTAGGACTGTCACCCAGGTGGCAAATAGCATGCAACCTACCTATCCCAAAATTTGTTACTATATGCCACATATTTTGTATTAGTTTTGGAGATACAGAAATGCAAATATCTTAGAAGTATTTTTAAATTTAAGTAATGTGTGTGGAGAAAGACAGTCATGATAAGCACAGAGGCTCAGCTGCTAGCTTTATGCCCAGACGCCTGAGGTTCGAATCTGGGTAGGAATTTTCACCTGAAAACTCATCCGGCATTAACCCACCGTCCAAAACGGAAATGAGCTTGGGTGGATCAGCGACCCCTGAAATACTGAGAAAGCTGGAGAAAGTTCTACCCATCTCCTTGGCTGAATGGCCGTGGCGTAGAAGCATGATTTTTTCGCATTAATTTATGTTCGATTTCGCGAAAAGAAAACAATTTTTCGCGTTATTGCGCGAAATAGGGCTGACCTTATCGCTTTAATTTCGCTTTAATCATTTAGTAAAATTATTCATAAAATGTTTAATTCGTGAGATTTGGGAATTATTTATGTGAAAGATAGGTACATAAATAAAGGGAAACAAAATTGATAATCATTCATTACGCCTTAATTTATGTAATCTTGATTAGAACTATAATATAGGCCTAATCAAGATTAATAACAAATTGCCCTAACACTATATATGGCCGCAGCTGTCACTCTACTGTATAATACCATACCACTAAGGGATTTTACAATTTTCCTCTCTTGTGTGAATAGTGTAGTCCTTAGATTAATTTAGATTAACAATGTATATTTTAGGAGAAATTAAAGTATTAAGTTGAAAAACACACGTACCATACCATAGTTTCTAAGTATAATATTAGGTTTCATATTTTAATTTTTATTGTTCTGTGGTTTCCCATTTTCACACCAGGCAAATACTGGGGCCTGTACCTCAATTTTTTGCTAGTGGCTTTACGTCGCACCGACACAGATCGGTTTTATAGCGACGATGGGATAGGAAAGGCCTAGGAGTTGGAAGGAAGCAGCCGTGGCCTTAATAAAGGTACCAGCATTTGCCTGGTGTGAAAATGGGAAACCACGGAAAACCATCTTCAGGGCTGCCGACAGTGGCGTTCGAACCCAGTGTCTCCCGGATGAAAGCTCACAGCCGCGCGCCTCTAACCGCACGGCCAACTCGCCCGGTGTGTTCTTTAATTAAGGCCACGGCCAATTCCTTCCCACTCCTAGGCCTCTCCTGTCCCATCGTCGCCGTAAAACCGATCTGTGTCGGTGCCACGTAAAGCAACTTGTAAAAAACTATTGTATTATTTATAAAATAAGAAATAAGAAATGGGAATGTTCTGTGAGTGGACAGAAATGCCTGTTGAACATTAAATCAAATAAACAAGTAAATAAATAAATATAGTTAAACTCAGTAAACTCAAAACAAGTGCTAAAAGCAGCTCTGAACATAGAAGTTCCAGCTGGGATAATTAATTTCAGAAGTAGAGGGACGTTAGCGAGATCAGGGATTACAGCACTGCAACCGACCTACACACGGCTACGTACCTTCCAAAGTCAACTGAGCAAGTGTACCGTACCACGATAACGTATCGCGCAGCGAGGAGGAAACCAGCTCGGACGCATTCAACACGTGCATGCAGCACTTATCCGTTCCACGAGTGGATTTGCGATAAGGGCAAGTACCGGTACTGCGTAGTAAACAACATGCACTCGTGCCGTCCAGTAGAAAATGACTCTTGTATGTATTGCGGTCTTCGTCTGTAGGACATTTGGCCATCATCAATGTACAATGATTAAAATATTACAGAAAGAAAAATAACAATTGGACAACAGTTACAAGATATTAGAATCATTCCATATTGACGGTTTT
Source organism: Anabrus simplex (assembly GCF_040414725.1). Lineage (NCBI taxonomy): Eukaryota > Metazoa > Arthropoda > Insecta > Orthoptera > Tettigoniidae > Anabrus > Anabrus simplex. Next base: position 56,149,783 of record NC_090272.1, on the reverse strand, counting down.
CACTTTACAAAAAGAATTTTTTTTTGCTAGGGGCTTTACGTCGCACCGACACAGATAGGTCTTATGTCGACGATGGGATAGGAAAGGCCTGGGAGTTGGAAGGAAGCGGCCGTGGCCTTAATTAAGGTACAGCCCCAGCATTTTCCTGGTGTGAAAATGGGAAACCACGGAAAACCATTTTCAGGGCTGCCGATAGTGGGATTCGAACCTACTATCTCCCGGATGCAAGCTCACAGCCGCGCGCCTCTACGCGCATGGCCAACTCGCCCGGTACAAAAAGAAATATAGTAGCCTATGTCCTCCTATTCAATACATACAAATCTCTATCATTTGATGGAGTAATAATAGTCAAACATGTTTCAACTCGTCTGAGCCATCTTCAGTGAAAAAAGGTTCAAGTTATTTACATAATGGATGCTAAAAATGTGTTAAAAACATAATGAAGGAAAGAATGAAAAACAAAAGAGACATGGCGGAAATTAAAAAAACCAATTCAATATATACACATTTCCCTCATTAGATGGAGTAAAAATCAACTCGTTTGAGACATCTTCAGTGAAAAAAGTTAACGGTTTTTTTTTACATAATTGATGCTAAAAAATGTGTTAAAACCTGATGAAGAAAGAATGAAAACAAATGAGACAAGACGGAAACAGACAATAAGTGATTATGGCGAGGTTGTGGACCTCTTAGTCTAAAACTTGCAGTGTGTTATAATTAAAAAACAGGACGAAAACACTGTGTTAAAAGTTCCTTTGTAAAGTGAAAACATTGAACAACAACGTAAAATACGTATATAATGACAGAAAGGGTGTAGAACAGAAAAAAAAGAAAAAAGACACTTGTTTCTTTAGAGATTTACACCAGTTTCCGTTGGGCCGATGACCATAGATGTTAGGCCCCTTTGAACACCAAGCAAGCACCAGTTTCCGTCAGGTATTTTGCAATGGCACTGTACACACGAAAATCTCCGGTTGCCAGCAACAGGTGGGTATGTATTGGAAAGGGAACATGAAGGTGCACAAGAGTGTCGAACAATTCTGTGCGATAAGATATAATTTTCCTGCTCTCGAAGATGATGTGGTTCACATCTCCTACACGGCATTGTGCTGACTGGAGGACTCAACAGGAAGCTTGGTTGAAACTCATCCAGGGATGGTGGTTATTTGGCCTCTTTTTTTGCTTCCGTCTTGTTATGTTTTTCCTTGTTATTTATCTTTCGTTATATTTCTGTTCTCGTATTTTCCTATATTACCGTTCTCGTCTCCTTATTCTCCCTTTTCTGCAGCAGTCTATTCAGGACTCGGTGTCGTCAACATTTTACATGCTACTTCCCATTACAGCTTTCATCTCATTGTCTTGTATAGGCCGTTCGTAATCTCTTCTATATTACACACATACACTATTGGACCCCAAGCGTTGAGTGCATGGGGGCTAATGTTGTGAAATATTACAAAAATTAACAAGGTGGTGGTGATGGTGAGAGAGGGGTGCGCAGAGAGGGAAAGTAGTGGAGGAATAGCTTATCAACTTCTTCTCCTTTTATATTGGACCGAGATGAAGAAATCGTCACACTGTGCCCAAAGACGAGTTTATACCATTGTCGTTTGAATATTTTCCATCTCATTCTTCTTAGACTTTATTTTATTTTCTTACTCTACTTTTTTTCTTTTTTATTAAGAACATTTGTATTTATATGTTCCAAGAGCCGTTACATTAAAAAGCGTATGAATACACAAAAATGTAATATGTACAAAACCAGGCGAGTTGGCCGTGCGGTTAGGAGCGCGCAGCTGTGAGCTCGCATCCGGGAGGTAGTGGGTTCGAACCCCACTGTCGGCAGCCCTGAAGATGGTTTTCCGTGGTTTCCCACTTTCACACTAGGCAAATGCTGGGGCTGTACCTTAATTAAGGCCACTGCCGCTTCTTTCGCATTCCAAGGCCTTCCCTGTCCCATCGTCGCCATAAGACCTATCTGTGTCGGTGCGACGTAAAGCAACTAGCAAAAAAAAAAAAAAGTGCAAAAATCATTACAAGTAAGAAAAATGAATATAAGACAGCAAAATCTACTGTTTGAAAGATAAAGATTGTGCCTGTTTGAAAGACAAAGATTGTGTGGTTTTAAAATGTAATATAATTGCCGTAGCCTCCGGCCATCCGACTTCTATCTCATGGTTTGTGTGGGATAGCTGGCTGAATGGACCTCTGTGGTGAGTAGTCCTGTTCCACAGAGCTTGTCCATTCAACGTAAGTTTTCCTTCTGCTATTTGCATAAAAATCAGTGCAGGGGAGGTGTATTGAAAGGAATAAGTCAGAGCGTACGCATTGTTTCGCTAGAATTTTCTCTATCACGGAGATTGGGTGTTTGAGTTGTACCCAACATACTTGCAAATCGCATACCACACACAACACTATCCTCCTCCGCAGTAGTACGCACGCAGTTCCCTATATACGGCACATGCTGCCCAACTTCGTTGGAGGGTCTGTCTTATAATTATTGTTTCTTGCATATTATCTCATCTGCTCTCAGATGGAACCTATCGACTGAAAGCGAACTCTGAACTGTACCAACAGTTGGAAATGACTAACACTAACATTCTGAAGTTTTACGGACACCTTTTGAGATTGGACAACGGCAGGCTTACAAAGTAGAACTTCTCACTCATCAAAAGTTACAAGACTGGAAGCATGTGGCTAAATGAAGTAAAAAGACACTTAGCTTCAGCTGCGATTTCTGACAGGCTACTCTTGCCTCTGACCGCCCTAATTTTTTGTAAATTGGTAAATTCGTGGTCTCCTCTACCAGAGGTTGTTCAATCTCGCAAAACTCTTCCACGGGAAAGAAAGGAAATAGGTAATACCAGGACTCAAGAGGTATTGAGAACGAAAGTGAGCATCCAAAAGGAACTAGTCACAAGCCCCTCCCCCCCCCCCCCCCTAGTGGGTTTAAATAATTAATAATGTCCGCCTCCATGGCTAAATGGTTAGCGTGCTGGCATTTGGTCACATGGGTCCCGAGTTCGATTCCAGGCAGGGTCGGGAATTTTAACCATAATTGGTTAATTTCGCTGACACGGGTGGACACCAGTCCACACTTAACTTATTGAAGGAATTTAGCACTTATATTTTTTAAACAGATCGTCTACAATTTTTTGGCATTTTATTGTATTTCTTACAAATTTTAAATCAATTTTTTGAGTTTTTTAAAAATGAATAGGATATTTCGCATAGAAGGTAAGGATCCGCACACTCTAAATGCTGCCCTGAGAACACACACTTCATCGCCGTGAAGAGAAAAAAGTTTCTCAGTTGGTTTAAATAACAATTTTAATCGTTTCTGTAGATTTGACGAAGTATTATGTAACTTTAATGGCTGAGTATTAGTAACAAGAATTGATGAGGCGCGGCAAGTGGACTGGTTGTTGAAGCTGACTGTTCGCTAACAAGGAGAGATGTATACGGACATTGCAGTGACATGTCCCCGATACAGAGCAATGTACTGATGTACCAGGTCATAGGCATTGCACGCACGACACGTGTTTCCAGCTTCCTCGAGGAACGCAGATTCCATCTTGTTCAGTAAGACTAGCACGGCATTCATTCCTTTCAAACGACCACCACATTGAGTTACAATATTGTGCATTTCCTCTGTATTGATACATTTGCAGTGAAGAATGTTATGCCTTTCAGCGTTCAGTCTGCACGAACTTGCCAATTAACTAGGGTCTTCGACAACCCTCTCTTTGTAAGTACCTCTCGTTTAGTTTCACATGTCTTTAAATCATTAAAGACTGACAAGGAGACACTATGCAAGTGTCATTCTAGGATTCGTTTAATTTTTGGTGAGGTTGTAGAATATAGTCAGAAGAGTTACAGCTTAAAATATTAAGACGCAACTTCCCCCCCACACACACACACACATACATTTTCGAGAAATATCGATTAAAAATTTCGCTTTGTCTTAAATAGACTAAAAGTTACATGTATCTGTTGGAGTATCCTTAGCGCTTGTGGGAGACCGAGGCTATAACTAGCGTCACAGGCCACTTATTGTTAGTGAAAATGAAAATCCACCGAGCTCGATAGCTGCAGTCGCTTAAGTGCGGCCAGTATCCAGTATGGTTTTCCGTGGTTTCCCATTTTCACACCAGGCAAATGCTGGGGCTGTACCTTAATTAAGGCCACGGCCGCTTCCTTCCCACTCCTAGCCCTTTCCTGTCCCATCGTCGCCGTAAGACCTATCTGTGTCGGTGCGACGTAAAACAACTAGCAAAAAAAAAAAAAGAAAATCCACAGCCTGTTTCCAGTCATTCAACCAGGTTAGGAATGGTGCCGGATGTCGAAGCCTGTCTCACTCTCACTCCTCTGAGGAAATTATTATTGACCGACAGATGAAATGATATTGGAGAGTTGGCATGAATGATGACAGGAAAAATGTGAATACCCGCAGAAAAACCTGTCCCGCCTCCGCTTTGTCTAGCACAAATCTCACATGCAGTGACCGAGATTTGAACCACGGAACCCAGCGATGAGACGGCAGCGGGCTGTCGCCTGAGCCACGGAGGCTCACTTATTTTTAGTATTATTTATATTTATTTATATTTATTATTTGGTTTTTCTCTCGGACTCAGCGAGAGATCCCAACTCTACTGCCTCAACGGCAGTGTCCTGGAGCGTGAGACATTCGGCCGGGGTACAACGGGAGAGGAGGACCAGTACCTCACCCAGGCAGCCTCAACTGCTATGCTGAACAGGGGCCTTGTGGAGGATGGGAAGATTGGAAGGTTTAGACAAGGAAGCGGCCGTGGCCTTAAGTCAGGTACCATCCCGGCATTTGCCTGAAGAAGAAGCATAAAACCACGGAAAACCACTTCGAGGGTGGCTGAGGTGGGAATAGAATCCCCCCCGCCTTGTACTCAGTTTACCTTCCGAGGCTGAGTGGACCCCGTTCCAGCCCTCGTACCTCCTTTCAGATTTCGTGGCAGAGCCGGGAATCGGGGGTGGCAGCTTATCACACTAACCACTACACCACAGAGGCAGACATTTATTATTATTATTATTATTATTAATATTATTATTATTATTATTGTTATTATTATTATTATTATTATTATTATTATTATTATTATTATTATTATTATTATTATTATTATTATTATTATTATTATTATTATTATTATTATTATTATTATTATTATTGTACCGGGCGGTACACCTCTACACCGTTTATTTAAAAGTTGCGCCAGTTGAAACTCCTCTTCTGGAGGAAGGTTGAACTTTATCTATTCTATTAATTCTCTACTTTCTCAGAAGATGTCACCACGTGGAAAATTTTGAGTTTTTGAACTGTGTCACTTTTGATGTGTTTTTGTTTCGCTTGAAGTAAGAAGTGTGAACTTTCTCTTCTAGAGGACACTACTGAAGATCAACAATAGCGCACCCTAGTGCGGAGTCAAAGAACTATTTTGTTGGAGTAATTTTTATTTCAAAAGTTTGTTTCTTGTTAAATTTCTTTCTGTTATTGTTTAAGTTGGCTGTATACCCCTCTTTTTCCCCTTGTTTTAGATTTATCCAATCCCGAATTTCTTTTAGTAATTTCTGACCAATCTGGTGTATCTTCCCCCAACTTGTATCTGTTGCGGGGTCCTATCCAATAAAAACATTGTGGGCGGGTGTTTTCATTCCCCTAACGCCTAGAAACTTCCGCGAGAGTATTTAAACTGCTGATTTTGGGGTCTCCGGGCCACTTCTGTTCCATCTTTCAGTGTATTAAGTACATAGCAGGAGGCGGGAAGCGCCTCTTTCTTCTTCAGCCGTTCAACACCAGGTAATGGCCTATTAATAACTTCTTTTCTTGCTAGGTCGGCAGTTTAACACTCGCGGCGGGTTCGAAGCATTTCCATCATGTAACCTTCTCCTAAAATGTAATTACTCTTTTCATCTTTTTCTTGTAAAGCTACATATTGGGATAGAGAGTGCTAACCCTCTCGAGCTCCCACTCACATTTGTTTTGAGGTGAACTTATTTTCTCAAACTATTCTTCGTTTATGTAATGTAAAGTGTTCTTCTCTAAGTCACCTCTGTAGTATGGGATTAGCCCTTGCGTTAGTGGCCCAGAGCCAGATTAGGTTTTAAAAACAAAGTGTATTAGGAGTGCAAGTTCGCCTCCTCTCAAATTGTTATTTTAGAGGTCATGTAATCAACCTTCTTTTCATGTAATAGACCTCCGTAGGTTGGGTATTTTACCCCTGTGAATACGTCCTTAGAGGACAGCTTGAAGGTAGAGTTTGGTGTGGCCTTGTGATAGGCTTACAATTTTGAGAGCGGATCGCTCTTTGAAATTTGTTTCTGTATGCCTCGTGCAGGCTTCATGTGTAATGTTTGGAGCCAGTGCTCCTGGGCATGAATGGGGTTTTCTGCCCCTTGGCTAAAATTTTTTTTTTGGAGTAAGGCGGGGCTGATTGCCCAAGAGTTATGAAGTAAGGGCACTGAGCCCGAATCCAGTAATATTGTACCTACATTTTTGCTACTCTGTACCTGTTATGATTGTTATCTCTTGTTTTTGAAAAGAAAATATAACCTAGTTAAATTTTAAATTAATTTTACATTGCACGTTAATTTCGTAGCTTGAAACCCATTCACACCCGCACCTTCTTTCACCTCTACCTACCACGGATATCTCCGTAACAATTATTATTATTATTATTATTATTAGTAGTAGTAGTAGTAGTAGTAGTAGTATCAGTAGTAGTTCTCGTGAGCCGGATTTTCGTGCAGTCTAATGAGTAGTGAAGGAAGGAAGGAATTTTAAAGGGAGGGTGCAAGAGATGTTATGCACCAGAAGGGGGGGTGACACATAACATGTTTTTGGAGGACTATCCTACACCATGGAGATGAATAAATAAATAAGTAAATAAAAAATTACACCGTTCGTTAACGCAACTGTCACTATTTTTTATAACGACATTGAACTGAAAACTAGAATGTGGTGATGATGATGATTATTGTTCTAAGAGAAAGTAACAACTGGGCAACCATCCTCTCTTGACGGTCATCCGAGGAAACAGACGAAAGAGACACTAAACCTAACTAACTAACCCCACGGCTCTACAGCCCTTGAAAGGCCTTGGCCTACCAAGCGACCGCTGCTCAGCCCGAAGGCCAGCAGATTACCAGGTATCGTGTGGTCAGCACGACGAATCCTCTCGGCCGTTATTGTTGCCTTTGTAGACCGGGGCCTCTACCTCACCGTCAGATAGCTCCTCAATTCTAATCACGTAAGCTGAGTGGACCTCGAACCAGCCCTCAGATCTAGGTAAAAATTCCTGACCTGGCCGGAAATCGAACCCGGGGCCTCCGGGTAAGAGTCAGGCACGCAAACCTTCACCACGGGGCCGGCACGAAAGAGATCCTACTCTCTGAAAAATAAAGGTATCGACAAAGAAAGGGAAAGGGTGACGAAGGGCGTGAAAAAAAAAAAACTCTCTAGACCTCGCAAATCTAATACCGTCGGAATTAGAAGACAACAAGACTTGACCAAATGAGATCAGATGGGAACGAGTAAAGTGAGGAGACTGGAACAAGTAAGTGGATGCAGTGTCAGACTCAGCTAGGAGAACCGTGGTCGCCAACCCTCGCTCCCAAGTTAACAGCCTCCAGTTCCCCTTTCAGTCGTCTCTTACCGACAGGGAGAGGATACCATGGGTGTCTTCCACCACCCTCACACAGTGGAGGAGTTGACCTAGATGTTAGGTCCCCTTAAAAATCGTCACCACCATCATCATTATCATCATAATCAATATAATGATCAGTGAATTAAAATTTGTATGTGTGGATTTTATCGTGCTTGATACTGAAGTTCACGCAAGTCTCAAATTATAATACGTGTAATGTACATAAGTAAAGTTGTAGGGGGTCTTCTGTCTGTAATTTCGTTTGTTTTGCCAATTTTTCAGATATTAATCCGTTTTAGGTCAACTCAAGACCGTATCAGTGGATTTTATTTTTCGTGTCTGTTTCACCATCACGGCGAAACGGCTGGATAGGTCTCGACCGAACTTCATATACAGAGTACACTTATTCCAGGGAAGGTTTTGATAAGCATATGATTTTAAAATCTCTCAATAGACGGGGGTTTATAGGAGAACCATAACAGTTTTCTTCCATTTTCTGTTATACTATTGATTTTCTCTAAAATCCCTGGACTATATGTGAAACGTCCCGTCATTAGAAACAACTTTTGTTATGTACATAATTTCGCTTACTCTTCAAATGACGGAGTAACATACTATTTTCTGCGAGTCTCATGCTCTGCATTGAGTGATAGACAGACCGACAACGAACCTACAGGTTACCATACCATTCCTGTAAACTCGTGGTTGTTCCTTGGGTAGAAAGCAAGAGAGACGCCAATAGGCCATTCTGCTGGATATCGGCGGAGTATTTTATACCGTTGGAGTTTACAATCGTCCTCAAATAGCACTAAGGGGCGTTGCTAATATTTGAACAGTACCGCGAAGTTCAGCCCATTATTTCACACCGTAAGGTGTTTTCTGGCATTTGCTATAATGTTTACTGTATTTTTATTCTACTTCTGTTTTGCGCTCTAATTTCTTGTCTCTGCCTTGCCTCTTTAGGCTTAAGTAATAACACCATAAGTCATCTTCTTATCTGTTTACCTAAGAATCCCTGCACTTAAATATCTCCTCTATTACCGCCTTGTTATATCCGTAACTCCCATCACAATTAATTGAGAGGGATTTTATTTTCAAATGCATCTATTTGGTATTTACATATACATCTGTCCTCAGTTATAATCCTATTTTCTATTAATTTCAACTTCCTTAACTGTATTACTTTCTTTCTTAATTGCTCCGTATGTACACTGACTGACAGAGCAAATGCAACACCAAGGAGGAGTGGTTCGAAAGGGATGAAAGTTGGGGAAAAAACAGAGTCGGCACGGAAGAATAATTGATGTTTATTTCAAACCGATATGCAGGTTACACAATGTGCACGGCATCGACTCAGTAGGATGTAGGACCACCGCGAGCGGCGATGCACGCAGAAACACGTTGAGGTACAGAGTCAATAAGAGTGCGGATGGTGTCCTGAGGGATGGTTCTCCATTCTCTGACAACCATTTGCCACAGTTGGTCGTCCGTACGAGGCTGGGGCAGAGTTTGCAAACGGCGTCCAATGAGATCCCACACGTGTTCGATTGGTGAGAGATCCGGAGAGTACGCTGGCCACAGAAGCATCTGTACACCTCGTAGAGCCTGTTGGGAGATGCGAGCAGTGTGTGGGCGGGCATTATCCTGCTGAAACAGAGCATTGGGCATCCCCTGAAGGTACGGGAGTGCCACCGGCCGCAGCACATGCTGCACGTAGCGGTGGGCATTTAACGTGCCTTGAATACGCACTACAGGTGACGTGGAATCATACGCAATAGCGCCCCAAACCATGATGCCGCGTTGTCTAGCGGTAGGGCGCTCCACAGTTACTGCCGGATTTGACCTTTCTCCACGCCGACGCCACACTCGTCTGCGGTGACTATCACTGACAGAACAGAAGCGTGACTCATCGGAGAACACGACGTTCCGCCATTCCCTCATCCAAGTCGCTCTAGCCCGGCACCATGCCAGGCGTGCACGTCTATGCTGTGGAGTCAATGGTAGTCTTCTGAGCGGCCGCCGGGAGTGCAGGCCTCCTTCAACCAATCGACGGGAAATTGTTCTGGTCGATATTGGAACAGCCAGGGTGTCTTGCACATGCTGAAGAATGGCGGTTGACGTGGCGTGCGGGGCTGCCACCGCTTGGCGGCGGATGCGCCGATCCTCGCGTGCTGACGTCACTCGGGCTGCGCCTGGACCCCTCGCACGTGCCACATGTCCCTGCGCCAACCATCTTCGCCACAGGCGCTGCACCGTGGACACATCCCTATGGGTATCGGCTGCGATTTGACGAAGCGACCAACCTGCCCTTCTCAGCCCGATCACCATACCCCTCGTAAAGTCGTCTGTCTGCTGGAAATGCCTCCGTTGACGGCGGCCTGGCATTCTTAGCTATACACGTGTCCTGTGGCACACGACAACACGTTCTACAATGACTGTCGGCTGAGAAATCACGGTACGAAGTGGGCCATTCGCCAACGCCGTGTCCCATTTATCGTTCGCTACGTGCGCAGCACAGCGGCGCATTTCACATCATGAGCATACCTCAGTGACGTCAGTCTACCCTGCAATTGGCATAAAGTTCTGACCACTCCTTCTTGGTGTTGCATTTGCTCTATCAGTCAGTGTATACGGGCGCAAATTCCGAAACCTGGACTCACGTTTACCTGAGGAAAAATTCCAAGCTGTTCAAATGTACAACTTTTGGCCCCGGAAAATGTCGAAATATGGATGCAATTTTTATGACGGTGCAGATTTGTGTTTCCTGGTAGGTTGTAGCTAAACGGTAAGTCGTATCACAAAGCAGATAGCACAATCGGCGTTCAATTTGGAGAGATCTACAACTTTGGTCCTATGACTTATGGTCGTGTCTCGATTGTTGATGCGTTGAAAGGTGCGTACACACTTACGAGCATCTTGCGAGTCGAGCAGCTCGTGAGCCGCTCACTGCGAACCGACTGGAATCGGTTTTCTAGGCGAGCACAAAGGGATGCTCGCGCTCATTGTGTACGGCTACAGTGAGCATCCCATGAGCATGGCGGCCTGGTCGGATGAAGATGTGCTCACGCTAATAGACACTTATCGGGCACATTCTGTTTTATGGTACCCGAAAAATGGCGATCACTTGAAAAAGAATGTGAAAGAGGATGCTGGGCATAGAGTTAGTAAATAATACACTAGAGGTAGCATTGGCGCCACCGTCTACGAGAGAATCACTGTAGCGAGCGGAGCATATTGAAATCGCAGCTGTTTGGCAAAAAGCTCACTCCGCTATACTCATCAATGTAAATAGGGGACTTTTAAAACTGTGTGGATATAGATACGGTTTAAATTTCTTACATGAAAACATTCTCAGATACTACAGTATACTTGCGAGGCTTCTCTCCAGTAAAAAAGAAAGCCCTAAAAGCATAAATACAGGAGAAATATTATAATATTATAATATAATAATAATAATAATAATATAACATTATAATTACACACAGAAGGTGAAAAACAGAGCACAATTCCAGGCTATCATGGATAAATTTTCTTATTTTCTTTTTTGTATCAATTTGCTTTACGTCGCACCGACACACATAGGTCTTATGGCGGCTATGGGAGAGTAAAAGGGCTAGGAGTGAGAAGGAAACGACTGTGGCCTTAATTAAGGTGTAAAAATTGGAAACCATTTTCAGGGCTGCCGACAGTGGGATTCAAGCTGACAGATACGTGACCTACAGCCTGCAGTCACTCGCTCGATATCATGCACATGATTTTTCTGGATATTCGCTTTCAAAGGCATGGCCATTCAGTGAAAGGAAAATGTCATCCCTTATATTTCCTAAAACTTTAATTTCAGTCTTCAAGGAAAGACCCAAAGAATCTCATTCACGCCGACAGGGGAATCAGTCGCAAAGTCAGCCCAAGTAGGGACAATTCACATGACAATAAGTGTCACGCAAAGTATTATTTTTAACGCACGGAAATGAATTTCAAGGAAACGGAAACATACCTGTGAAATGATACGCCACTGCCCTTTATGAACCTCTCTATGCAGGCATAAGCTGAACAGGAGACTGGCATTTTCCTTCAGAGAAGTACATACTTCAATTTATCGGGAAGATCCATTAGTGAGAGTGCCAAACAATCCAGCTTTTGCCGAACAGCGCGCTCGTTCAACTTCGCACGCGACTGCAGCGCCAATGCTACCTCTAGTGTACTATATACTATATGATGCTGGGCGGGATATTGGTGCAACAATTGGACGACAACAATTGGAAAGGAGCAAAGAGAAAAGCAGTCGCACTAGTAGAAAAGGTAAGTTGTGTTTAAATAAAATGAAGCTTGAACTTCCTTTTTGTACTTGATGTATTCATTCTCTTTTTAAAGTAATAATTGTAGTAATAATAATAATTTCGTGTGGCTATTTCTAGCCGAGTGCAGCCCTTGTAAGGCAGACCCTCCGATGAGGGTGGGCGGCATCTGCCATTTGTAGGTAACTGCGTGTTATTGTGGTGGAGGATAGTGTTATGTGTGGTGTGTGAGTTGCAGGGATGTTGGGGACAGCACAAACACCCAGCCCCCGGGCCATTGGAATTAACCAATTAAGGTTAAAATCCCCGACCCGGCCGGGAATCGAACCCAGAACCCTCTGAACCGAAGGCCAGTACGCTGACCATTCAGCCAACGAGTCGGACATAATTGTAGTAAACAATAACGAATAAATATCAAAAGAGAACACAGGTTGAAATTCAATAGGTAGTACCTATACAATACCGTATTCAATCCTATTCAATGGAAAAGCAGAGTTTCTTGCTCAGGAGACATCTTTTGATGGAAACAAGACACAGACTGATCCTGCTCGCGCGCAAATGGCTCAAGCAGTGCTCGCGAGCCGCTCGGCTCACAATATGCTCGCAAGTGTGTACGCACCTTTTTTTTTAGATAGCGCTGCATTTCTCGCTTATAATCAAATCTCTATAACTCGATTGTGACTGGCATTAGATAAAGTGGCATGCCTTTATAATGAAAACTCTCCATTTCTACTGTGAATGATAGTTGGCAAGTGAGCCTGCCGTTATATTAGAAACTCTCGAACCCGATTGTGAATGGCAGTGGGAAATGTGACCTGCCATTATCGACAGAACTTCCCCATTGCCACTGCCTTCGTAATGTCCAGGCCGTACTGTACCTCTGATGACGTCACGCTTTGGGTTCGGGGGGACTTGAAGGCGATACGCATACGCTCCGCTTGAATAACACACTCGTTTAAATTACATAAAGAACTGTTAACACCTAATAAAACCAAAACCTATCCTCAAATATTTGTTAATTCTGACATACAATGCATATCCTCCGTAACGTTCTTTTTCTCGCATATCTACGTTCGTTTGCGTGGGTACAGCCTAACATTTTGAGACATGTTCTTGCGGTTTTATCCATTTTCTGGTCAACTGGAACATTCACATCATACACACTGACAGAAAACATACAGCCAATTACCATTACTATTTATTTATTAGAAATATAAATTATTTCTGTACCTCACTGTTTCCACTCCATGAACATTGCAGCTTTCCTGGTCGTCTTGCAGGAAGTTACACCAGTATGGAGTAGGTCTGCTCTCTTGTAAGCACTTTGTTGAATACACAAGTCGGTGTGAATTTTGGAAAAGTTATTTAAAAATATATTCACCCAAATATATATAGGCCTACACTGTCCGGCCAGGTCTTCCAATTTTTTCCCGCAGTCACAAATGACTAGGGAATCTGCCAACTGCATTGACTCCAAAGCCAAGGATTTTGTGACACACTTAGGATTGTCTGAATTTAGAAATACCATCTTATATGTATCTGACACTAACACACAAAATACTTTGTACGCCTCAATTCCAAGTTCTATTGACATGTCTGATGGGTACTTTAAGACCCCTCGATTTAGGAAATTCAGATATCTTACTTCTGGAGGTAATTCATAAATAATATCTGAATCTGTCAGAAGATAAGATTTACGTAAATCACACTGCTATTTGATACTCATACATTATTATTATTATTATTATTATTATTATTATTATTATTATTATTATTATTATTATTATTATTATTTTGCTATTTGCTTTTCGTCGCACCGACACAGATAGGTCTTACGGCGATAATGGGACAGGAAAGGTCTAGGAATGGCAAGCGGCCGTGACCTTAATTAAGGTACAGCCCCAGCATTTGCCTGGCGTGAAAATGGGAAATCACGGAAAACCATCTTCAGGGCTGCCGACAGTGGGGTTCAAACCCACTGTCTCCCGAATACTGCATACTGGCCGCACTTAAGCGACTGCAGCTATCGAGCTCGGTGATACTCATAAATATGACTTGCATGTTCAGACACACCGAATTCAGGTAAGCCGTAGGTCTGATTACTTAAAAATATAGAGCCTACCTAATGTTACCCATGTTTATGACATAATAAAAAAATTAACTCACCATCTGGACGGGACACTTTTATTTCTCTCAGGATGTGATTTTCAGGGAAGTGCTTGATACACTCAACTGTGTTGTGATTAACTGTTAAATTCTCCCTGGGAATAGCCTTCTTCCATAACTTAACTCGTTCTTCATCAGAAGGAAACACAAAATACCGGAGTGTACTCTCCTTGTTTATAATTGGCTTTGCAGCCAGGCACACAGCAACTCTTAGGCATGGTGATTTCCCTCACTGATCATCTCAATTCAAGTATATACAATTAGTGGTTAATAATGAAACACAGAATGCGCCAAATTAATTTTACACTGTAAATAAAACTTTACACAAATAAACTACAAAATTAAAACACTGAAGAACGATCTCCTTAACCTATAGCTTCACATAAATACACGCTCACACTAAGTTTTCTTCACTAATTAACGACTTTCCACTTAATAATGCAGTCGATGATAACTCATTCTCACATATATCTGAGTGAACATGCAGCCATCGTTAAAAATTTCAATAAAACTGCGGAAATCTATGTTTATCTCTACTAACTCATGTGCTAAACTCCCCCCCTAACGATCAGCTGATTGCTTTCCCGCGCTCGTTACAGTACGGCCTGGACATCACGAAGGCAGTGCCATTGCCTACCTTACATCGAAAACAATGTATGGTGTCCTCCCAGTTTTGTTTCTCGGATAGCGCTAAGGAACATGTAATTCAATGTAATCTTACTCACTGCCTTTACAGTAATTTACGGAGAAATCCGTACACAGTGTAGAATACCGTAGCAAAGAACGAGTACATTTGCTAGTAAAATAATAAGTAGGGGGCAACGCGTCCACCCGTCACCCGACGGCCACGGGTTCGATATCCCTGGCTTGGGGACTGGATGTTTGTGTCGTCCTTAACTTTCCTTTCCTCACATTCAACACTCTACACTTCCGCAATTACACTTATACGCAGGTTCCTATCACGTGGTGAAAGTAGTGGAAAAAGATTTGCAGAGGTCGACGCCACGAACAAATATTATTTTTTTATAATTAAAAAATAATGTTATTGATTCTACGTCCCACTAACTACTTTCACGGTTTTCAGAGACGCCGAGGTGCTGAAATGTAGTCCCGCGGGAGTTTCTTTTACGTGCCAGTAAATCTACACATACCAGGCTGACTTATTTGAGCACCTTCAAATACCACCGGATTGGGCCAGGATCGAACCTTCCAAATAGGGGCCAGAAGACCAGCGCCTCAACCGTCTGATCCACTCAGTGCAGCAGTTCAAATTATATAAGACGATATCTCTATTCTGTTTTGAGGCTCGATAAACGTTGATTAAAGGATGCAAATACGAGAAACACTACAGATAACTTCCCCAAAACAAGGTTGTAGTTTATCAGTCCTGCAGTTGGCACTCGCACGAGCCAAGATCTGTTATAGATGTAAAGGTCAGGGGGTAGTTATGTAACTGGAATATGGGGTTAAGAGCGGAATACTTCACAGACTAAAAATCTGCTCGAAACAACTGAACAGAGAAGGCCAAATATCAGGTGACAGCATTGTCATAGAAAAGGTCGGTAGATGCATAGGGGAGGGGGGGGGGGGTTGTCCCATATGCTCTGTCCTCTGACCGGCCAACCGAGCAGAGGAAAGTTGGTTACGGCTCTACCGTGGCTCTACGCCTCTGCATTCGGGAGACGGGTCTGGGGCACAGTGCCGGACTTCACTCCTGGTCCCACCCGTCGGCTGTTCTGAGAATGGTTTTCCGTGGTTTTCCATTCTCCTGCAATAAGGCGAATGCCGGGACAGTTCGTAGTATAGGCCACGGCCACCTATCCCCTCACCTTCTCCGCACATCTCCTTCACCGTAACAAATCTTCCGGCTTGAGAGACGGCGTCACCGTCTAAGTGGCCCGCCTCCCCCTTCAGGGGAGGAATGAAAACGTTTAGTAGTAGTAGTAGTAGTAGTAGTAGTAGTAGTAGTAGTAGTAGTAGTAGTAGTAGTCATAGGAAAGGCTGGAAGTCCACATTGTCCAGATATGATGTTTAAGGGGAGGGGGTGCAAGCCCAGTCTTTAATCATTAAGGCGTCAAGTTTTCGGCTCCATGGCTAAATGGTTAGCGTGCTGGCCTTTGGTCACAGGGGTCCTGGGTTCGATTCCCGGCAGGGTCGGGAATTTTAACCATCATTGGTTAATTCCGCTGACACTGGGGCTGAGTGTATGTGTCGCCTTCAACATTTCCTCCTCATCTCGACGCGCAGGTCGCCTACGGGAGTCAAATCAAAAGACCTGCATCTGGCGAGCCGAACTTGTCCTCGGACACTCCCGGCACTAAAAGCTATACGCCATATTTTTAAGGCGTCAAGTCAGTCATCAATCAGTCGTCAATGATAAATATCTTGGAAATTTATCGGACATTTCCCTTGATAATTTATTCCAATCCCTTACTCCTCGTCCTATAAATGGATATTTGTAACAGTTTGTCCTCTTGATTTTCAAAATTAACATACATACCCATTTTTAAAAACTCCGCTCAAGCTTGTTCTTTTAATATCATTCCACGCCATCTCTCCACTGCCATCTCGAAACGTACCACATAATTGAGCATCTCGCCTCCTTACTTGCAAGTCTTCCCGACCTAATGATTGCAATATTTACGTAACAGCAATCCTTTGTCCGAAATCAGCCATAACTAATCGTGCTGATTTCCTTTGGATCGTTTCCAGTTCTCGTATCAAGTGGGTCCCATATACAGGAACCATTGGGGTCTTACCAGATACTTACGTGCCCTTTCCTTTACATCCATTCTACAACTCCTGAAAACTCTCATAACTATGTGAAGATATCTGTAACCTTTCATAACAAACTTGTTAACGTCATTATTGCGATTTAGATCATTACTTATATTGACACCTAAGTACTTACATGAGACTCAGCTGGGGGAACCGTGGCCGCGTCCCTCGCCTCCAAGTTGAGAACCTCTGGTTTCCATTTAGGTTACCAGTATGGTTGAACAGCGCCCATACTAACAAAGTTGATGTCCAACTTAATAGTACTATGCGTATTATTACAGGAACAATCAGGTCTACTCCCACCATCTGGCTGCCTGTCCTAAGTAACATACCACCCCCTAACCTGCGAAGGAAAGTAGCCTTGATCAGAGAATACAACAAGATCCTAGCAAACCCTGGACTACCGGTACACTCTGACATCTCAGACCTCAAAATCAAACGACTTCGTTCGAGACATCCACCTCTTGCAGCCGAGATCAATCACATCGGGTTCAACATCACCGATTCCTGGAGGGAAGAATGGATGTAAAATGCTCCAGCTACATGCCTGGAAATGCCATGCATCAGTAAGACAGTTCCAGGGTTTGATCAACCCCGCAAGGTATGGTCAATGCTCAACCGACTCAGGACGGGACACGGAAGATGTGGGGATTCACTTTTTAAATGGCGAATGCTCTCCTCGCCGCTATGCGACTGTGGTGCACCGCGACAAACTACTAAACACATCAGGGAGGAATGCAGCATCAGAGCATATGGAGGGCCATATGAAGACTTCTTGATGGCAACCCCAAAATGTATTGAGTACATACAAGGTCTAGATATTTGTTTGTAGATTGGTTCATTGGTTATTTTTGTTCATTTGTAATAACGTATTTGTATGCCATCTTCTTCTTCTTCATAGTACCGTATCAGGTCCCCCTGACGTTGGCGATCACTATGGCGAATGCAGAACGATCTCTAGCTAGGTGGAAAAGTCTTTCAACACTGTGAATTCCAGTCCATTCTTTGATGTTTCCAAGCCATGATGTTCGCCTCCTCCCAACACCTCTTCGACCCTGTATTTTGCCTTGTACAATCCGCTGTAAGATGAGGTAACGGTCATTTCTAAGGATGTGGCCAAGGTAAGAGATCTTCCGGAGTTTTATTGTTTGAACGAGTTCCTGACTTGCTCTTGCCCTTCTGAGTACTTCTTGGTTCGTTAGTCGTGCAACCCACGAAATCCTGAGCATCCTACGGTGGATCCACATTTCAAAGGCTTCCAAGCGTTTCGCTGATATGTTCTTGAGAGTCCATGTTTCCACACCATATAGCAAGGCTGACCATATATAGCACTTGACCATCCTCTGTCTAAGTTTTAAATTTAAGTAGTCATTGCAAAAGAAAGATTTCATTTTTGTAAATATTTTTCGTGCTATTGCTATCCTCTGTTTCACTTCTTTCTCGGGATCAAGTTGTTCAGTGACAATGGCACCCAGATAGGCTAAATAAATACCTATTACGACAGGCGGGGGATACCATGGGTGTCTTGTGCCTCCCTCACCCACAGCAAGAGTTGACCTAGATGTTAGGCCCCTTACAAAACAATCGTCGTCATCATCATCAACAACAACAACAACAACAGACACTGCAACATAATTAATTAAAATCTGTACTTGTGCTTGATATCCTAGGTAACCCAAGTCTCAAGGGCACACGGCCACCATCCTGGAATCCGCCACCTTGAACTTAACTGAAGTTTTGAAAATAAAACGACAGGCGTGCGACATATTGCGTAAACTTGTCAATGATTGTGAACAAGTGAGACAAATTATATTGGCACTAATCCTCCACATCCTCCTTTGTGGTGTAGTGGTTGGTGTGATTAGCCGCCACCCCGGTCGATTTCCGGTTCTGCCACGACATTTGAAAAGTGGTACAAGGACTTGAACGGGATCTACTCAGCCTCGGGAGGTCATCTGAGAATAGGGGTTTCGATTCCCACCTCAGCCATCCTCGAAGTGGTTTTCCGTGGTTTCCAACTTCTCCTCCAGGCAAATTCCGGGATGATACCTAACTTAAGGCCACGGCTACTTCCTTCCCTCTTCCTTGTATATTCTTTCCAATCTTCCCATCCCCCACAAAGGCCCCTGTTCAGCATAGCAGGTGAGGCCGCCTGGGCGAGGTACTGTCCTCCTGCCCAGTTGTATCCACAGACCCAAACTCTCACGTTCCAGGACACTGCCTTGAGGTGATAGAGGTGGGATCGCTCGCTGAGTCTAAGGGAAAAACCAACCCTGGAGGATAAATTGGTTAAGAAAGAAAGAAAGAAAGAAAGTAATCTCCCACTGTCACCTTAGTCGATTTGAGAAAGGTTTCGTACTTAACTTCAGTTGTTAATTGCCTGTTACCTTCAGCGAGTACGTTTGGACTACGCTAGAGTCCAAAGCTACCCTAATAAATTGTTAATCGCGCGGTACGGATACTTTAACCTCAAGATGGTAGCAATATTGCATCACTTGATGACACCATATCGAGTTCAGACATTTATTTCTAGATTATTTTTACAGTTGGCTTTACGTCGCACCGACACAGATAAGTCTTACAGTGAGGATGGGATAGGAAAGGTCTAGGAGTGGGAAGAAAGTGGCCATGGCCTCTGTTAAGGTACAGCCCCAGCATTTGCCTGATGTGAAAGTAGGAAACCATCTTCAGGGGTGCCGACAGTGGGGTTCAAACCCACTATCCCCCAGATGCAAGCTCACAGCTGCGCTCCCCTAACCGCACGGCCAACTCGCCCGTTTCCATACTTTCGGTGTAAACTAGTTACATTGTTACAATATACGCGGATATCGATTCGCGGATGCGGATGAACGAAGTGCGGATACGGAGTGGATGCGAATAATATTTTATATCTCCGCGCAGGGCCCTAGCAATAAGACCCATCTGTGTGGGTGCGACGTAAAACAAATAGCAAAATTAAAAAAAAAAAAATTCTGGAATTGTACAAAATCTATCTTATCAAGGACTGATACAACAAATAGCTAGGGTCCTCTATCAGAAAATAAACTGAATATATTTTGTACTAGAAGGTAGACCCGCCCCGTTCATTCAAATGAAGCGCTTTGGAGAATGCCATCTGATATATGAATTTTGCAACAACTAATAAAAGTAGTTTGGACTTCTCTACACAGATGTCTCTAACTAAAAAAAACTGATGTTATGCCCTCTGGTGTGAAGAGGAATTATTAAAATTATTAAGTATTTTTTTTTATTCTACGGTTTACTATACTGAGTTGATTATTCTTTGTCTTTGGTATGTTAAAGTCGACAACACTTCGATCTCCTCCCGCCAACTTCAGATGTCGGCCAATAGAAAATTTTGTATATTTATTTTTCAGCCAATCAGACTATGTCTAGTATTTATTTAATTACCCAATAAGAATCAGGGGTGTGTCGGGCCTTAGCCCAGAGTTCTCTAGAACCTTCCTATCGGGTATAAAACCTGGCACATTTCCGACCAGGTGGCCTTATTCATCGGTCCAGTCTAGTGTGTGTGTGTTGGCGAAAGGAGACGGGATGCCTCGTCAATCATCGAGTAGTCCATCACATTTAACTAAGTGATAGGTTTTTGCAGCTAGCTCGAGGGGAAAGTTCCCAATGTTTAATAATGTAACTTGAATTTTCTAAAATGTAAACAATTTCAAACCTCTGATGAAAATTTCAAAAACAGACAAAGGAACTTATACGTAATCAGGGAATAGAGAGTGTGCTACCCTCTCGGGTTCCCTATCAACTTACGTTTGAGGTGACTGTGACTTTGTAACCGTTTCTGTTTGTAACATTTTCTCCAAACATTTTCTCCATCTAGTCACCTCAGCAGCATAGAATTAGCCTCTGTAACTTCGGGCCATAAGCGCAAGTAGGGTTTTAAGCTTTTCATTGCAAATTTTAAGGAGCACAAGTGTCTACCTCCACACAATTTTGATTTTTGGGCCAGTAACTTTAACCTACTGTTTTTAACAAATGTCCGGTAGAATGGATTTTCAATACCCCATGTGAAATCCAATTTTATTCCTTTTATGTTGAGCACATAAGACAGTATATACTGCTTGAATTTTAAAATGTAGGCTGTGCCTTTGATAGGCCTGGAAATTTGTGGAAATAGATTCCCAAGTTTCATAGGACAAAGACGCTCTTTCTATTAATCTAACTGTTGAATGGTGCCTTTTGGAAGGCTGTAATGCCATAAGGTTCGGGGAGTAGTCTCCTAGATAAACTTGTAGAGCAAAGATGCTCCGATTTTGATTTAAAAGAACTTGGGAGACCCGTCTCCTTCACTGTTTGTTAATGGGAGCAGTGGTGTGCATGCAACATTGATAATTAGGGAGCTGCAAAGCTCAAGTTTGCTAATTTGTTATTTGTTGATTGTTCTGATTTTCTAAACGTTGTCACCTAACTTGTAAGCAAAATTTTGGTACCAGAAAGTGTAAAGTCTAACTTTGAAAAGAAAGAAAAATAGGAGAAGGGAATATAACAGTTTTAAAGTTAATCTTCTGAGTACCTTCTATCGACCCATTCATGCCCGCACCTTCTTTCACCTCTGTCCACCACGATATTTCCGTAACATGTTTCTTAAATGAGAAGATAACACTTGTTTAAAATAGTCGTTATAAACACTTCCAATACAGGATGATGCAACAGCACACGATGTTACATCTTCAAAATCAATGACCAATGTTTACAGATCTCAAGGAAATAAGTTCACGTTATTGTGCCAGTGACCTCTGTCCGACTGAAAGGTTAAAGGTGTTCAACGGCGACATGCTTACTCTCAATGAGGAATATATATATTTTTGGAAGGACGCCTGTTTCTTTGTTCTCTTTTTTCAGCCCTTCCTACTTCTTAAATGGCCACTGGGTTTGTAGTCATGACTCGATTTTATGATAGGCCGTCCTTCCTGAGACTAACTTCTTGGATAGCATAATAATAATAATTAGTCCGCCTCTGTGGTGTAGTAGTTAGCGTGAATAGCTGCCACCCCCAGAGGAGCGCGTTCGATTCCCGGCTCTGCCACGAAATTTGAAAAGTAGTACGAGGGCTGGAACGGGATCCGCTCAGCCTCGGTAGGTCAACTGAGTAGAGGTGGGTTCGATTCCCACCTCAACCATCCTCGAAGTGGTTTTCCGTGTTTTCCCACTTCTCCTCCAGGCAAATGCCGGGGTGGTACCTAATTTAAGGCCACGGCCGCTTCCTTCCCTCTTCCTTGTCTATCTCTTCCAATCTTCCCATCCCCTACAAGGCCCCAGTTCAGCATAGCAGCTGAGGCCGCCTGGGCGAGGTACTGGTCCTCCTCCCGAGTTGTATCCCCGACCCAAAGTCTGACACTCCAGGACACTGCCCTTGAGGCGGTAGAGGTGGGATCCCTGCTGAGTCTGAGGGAAAACCCAATCCTGGAGGGCAAACAGATTAAGAAAGAAAGAAAGAAAGAAAGAAAGAAAGAAAGAAAGAAAGAAAGAAAGAAAGAAAGAAGAATAAAATATGTTGGGTATTCAGCCCGAAGGCTGGTTTGATCCTCCACAGCTCCGCCGACAGCTATCATAGACAGCCTAGGTGTTACTAAAGAGACAGGCTAGGAAAATGAGGAGTGAGGTAGTTTCTCGTTGTTTACCTCACAGAGCCAGACGTTGCTCACATATCAGTCTGCCAAGCTTACTGAAATTCATGCAACCAACCAACACTACGAGCTATATTTTCACACCATTCATAACAGGGCCTGGCTGCATAAGGAATGGTATTACAACCATCGTACCTCAGTCAGGATCATATTGTCAAAGTACTGAGACAGGTCAATGAAAGTAACAAATTTATTGTATCCCACACCAGAAGATATAGTGCACTGTAAACACTACATCGCCAGAAAAGGTATACAATAATAATAATAATAATAATAATAATGTTTTTTTTTTTACAATTGGCTGAACGTCGCACCGAAACAGATAGGTCTTAACGGCCAACTCGCCCGGTGTTAATGGTTTTACGTCCCACTAACTACGTTCGAGGTTTTAGGAGACGGAAATTAGTCCTGCAGAAGTTCTTTTTCGTGCCAGTAAATCTACCGACATGAGGCTGACGTAATTGAGCGCATTCAAATACCTCCGAACTGTCCGGCTGCATGGCTCAATGGTTAGCATGTTGGCCTTTGGTCACCGGAGTCCCGGGTTCGATTACCAGCAGGGTCGGAAATTTTAACAATCATTGGTTAATTCCGCTGGCACAGGGGCTGGGTGTATGTGTCGTCTTCATCATCATTTCATTCTCATCACGACGTGCAGTTGGCCTACAGGCCTCAAATTAAAAAACCTGCACCTGGCGAGCCGAACATGCTCTCGGTAAACTCCCTAGAAGCCATATACCATTTCATTTACCACCGGACTGAGCCAGAATTGAACCTGCCAAGTTGGGGTCAGAAGGCTAGTGTCTCAACCGTCTGAGTCACTCAGCCTGGCCTATTATTTTATAAATTGATTTTACGGCACCTTTCTGCCATCCATCTTCTAAAGCAGGGCCTCTCAAACGCCCAAACTCTCACGCGTGCAGAGCGAGGTGCATAGGCTCTGTGCACTGTGCATCGGTACGCTTCGCCTCAACTCGGCTTGACTCGGATGGTGTAGTGTGCTGAGAGCGACGAAGCGTTTGATGGTAGACGACGTGTTTATCAGTGGAACTGATAAGCGCACGACTACAACATAATAATGGAGCAACCTGTTTCGAAGAAAGCAAAGACTTCCGAAAATCCATTTCAATCGAACTGGGAACTTTCGTATTTTTTTTGTTTGTTTGTCGTGACGATAACGCCAAATGCTTAATCTGTGGGACGATAATTACGTGCGTAAGAAAATCGTCTATTGAAAGACACTACAACAGACTACATTCGGAAAATTATTGTGAAATCATAGGAGACGTCAGAGAAAAAGAATTAAGGAAGTTGAAACAGCTTGAAGAATAGCATTCTATATCCACAAATGAGGTTTGTTCCAGTACTGTACCATTTTCATTTTGGTTACAGGTTCTGCATTTTTTTAAAATTATGTTTACATTCCTCTCAAACATGTATGTGTATTTCTAATTCACTTTTTTAATTTTTTTAATAACACTGGTAACCTTGTCCCATACAACTGTGCGTCTTCGCTCACCACACGTAAACATTTTGCAGTGGGGGAGAAACAGCAGTGAAGGTGAGGAACGCGGAGACAGGCCGAACGGGGAGACAGGTGTAGGGAGAGAGGAGTGGGGGGTCTGCACTCTGGTCAACCAAGCGAAGTCGTCTTTTGCACCGTGCACAGTGCATGCACCACGCGCATGCACCCTGAGAGGCCCTGTTCTAAAGCATAGGTGGGTAATGAGAGAGAGCCCCGCTCCTCGAGCTAACTTCGTGAGCGCGAGAAGAGCCGAGAGCAGCTCACTTCTAATAGTTTGGGCTGTCAAGACTAGATGGCGATATGCAGATTAAAGCGCAAGCAAAGCCACATCAGTGCACCTGGCTGAGTGCAATACAATTGTCCATTGTTTATACTCTATTCCTAAACAAGTTTTTATGTTGGCCTGCTATATTTCTATGAGTACAGGTAGCAGTCGAAGGAATATTTAATTATCACATTTCAATATAATGTGTCATAACCTAATGAATTTATGATTAAACGCAATTGCTGAGCACAAGGCGTTTGTATACAGAATAACGTATTTTGTTTCCTCACTTCCTCCGCCTCAATCATTCCAAAACGCAGTCTATCTTAATCCGACCTCCCAAAACGCGCTTCTCCATCGCCCGCAATCCGGCCAACCTCAGACTTACCATTAATGAGACTCCAATCCGTACCCAACCATCCCTCAAATACCCAGGCATCACCATAGACCAGAGCCTCACATTTCGCCCTCACTTCCTCAACCTTAAATCCAAATCCTCCAAAATATCTCATCTGGTACGTCGGCTCGCCAGCACCAGCTGAGGTCTTAACACCAAAATCCTACTCCTCCTCTACAAATCCTTTATCCGCTCTGCCATTGGCTCTGGTCACTCCACCTGGGCAGCCGTAGCCCACACCAAATCCAACCTATATCGTCCCCTCCTCTCCCTAGAACTTTGAATTGTCCGTATTGCCCTCCGACGCCCTTCCTTATTTCATACCAGGGACCTTTATGACATCTTCCCTTTCCCCAAACTTGATACTCACGTTTCCCCACTCTTCCAGAGATTCCTAGACAAGGCCCTTGATCCCAACAACCCGGTCACATTCCAATTCCTACAGACCAACCTTACCCCCACCCCCTGCCATACCTTATCCCCACTCCACTACCACCGCATATTCACTCAACCCACAGACCAGCCACCTCCACGGGAAGAGACTGTACTACAGTACACCTCCCATATAGTCATTCTCAGGTGACTACAGTTCTCAGTTCACCATAGGCTCAACTCATCATTAACCTTACAGTATCACCATTTACAATTCATCTTTCAAATAACATTGAACTATGTAACATCCCATTTTCATTCATAACTTCACATGTACATGTAATTCAGTCATCTGCGACAATGTATGCAATTATCATTCTCATCCTGTCATCGTAAATGTCATCATACTGTATATCATTGGATGCCCATCTGCTGTATTTATTCTGTGTGTTGGATCAGAAACAATTTGTGCTATATCTTACAATGAAAAATAGATCCCCCCTCCCTACATACCGATAGTAAAGTTATCCCGCTATCACGTCCCAGTCAACCACGCAGCCCATTAAAAATACCCCAGAAATGACAATACAATTCCATCTACCTCACCTGTCCACCACTCCTTCCATTCCACACCATCTCTCTTGGCCAGAGAGAGGGTGTTGCCCTCTAGGGGGCCAGCCCGACCCCTTCAGGGTGGGGAACGAAAGCGTTTGATGATGATGATGATGATGATGATGATGATGATGATGTTTCCTCACCATTATCTATTGCACTCAATAGAACGAGACATCAGGCACAGTAAAACTGTTAAAAGTTTAAATCTGTTTAGATACACCCCCCTTCACTAGTTGTAACTGAGAACAGTGCAAGCAGCTGCTAGGCTGTACTCTGCTCCTTTACCAGCCTGACCTGGAGCGCTGCTCATTGAGCCGAATTGTGTCCGCCTTTGGTCTAAACTCTCCGTTTCTAAATTTAGCAGAAGCTCGTTGTACGAAACTATGTGAGGATATGGAAGTGATCTTCTAAAATTTATTTTGCACCCTTTGAAGTTGATCTTCCTTTCTTAATCTGTCTACACTCCAGGGTTGGTTTTTCCCTCGTATTCAGAGAAAGATCCCACCTCTACCGCCTCAATGGCAGTATCCAGGAGCGTGCGGCTTTGGATCGGGGATACAACTGGCGAGAAAGACCAGAACCTCGCCCAGGCGGCCTCCCCTGTTATGCTGAGCAGGGGCCTTGTGGGGGGGGGGGATGGGAAGATCGGAAGGGATAGACAAGGAAGAGGGAAGGAAGCGGCCGTGGTCTTAAGTTAGGTACCATCCCGGCATTTTCTTGGAGGAGAAGTAGGAACCACGGAAAACGACTTCGAGTATGGCTGAGGTGGAAATCGAACCCTAGCCTCCGGGGGTGGCAGCTATTCACACTAACCACTACGCCACAGAGGCGGACTTTTCATGTGCATTTTGCACCTAGGGCCCCAAACGACGCTCGTGTATTCTAGTTTCGGCCAATGTATTGTACAACTTAATACACCTTTGTAATTTGTAATTCGTCATCAAGCCTTCCACGCGTAGCCCATGTTTATGGTAACACCAATGTAGGTTACTGATTGCGTCAAGAGAACAACGGAAAGAGACCAGACGGTACGGCGACGCTCGTCCTTGTCCGGGATGACGCTATAGAAATACCTAAACCGTAAATATTATTTTCATATATTCCCATTGGAGTCACCTCTGTCACCCTCATGGTTGTACCGAACCATTTCAATAACAGGATATCTATTCTAATGCTATGACTAGCTCATATCAGTGCATTCAGCACGTGGCGGACAATGGACTTGTTGATCGTCTAATACGCATGACTAACGCAATGTCCTTGAGCAAACAACTCGCGTGTTTTTCCATTTCTTTCTCCTTCACAACATGATTTGAATATTGCATACCCGTGCAGCGCCTTCATTTCAAGGCCACCCCTGAAGTGCCTCTCAGGGTGCACTCATGATTGTTTGGGACTGAGAACTTAACTTATTTGCTTTCCCATCTAAAACAATAATTACCACCAACTTCCTAGTTGTTATGTTAAACCAGATTTTGTTAAGGTGTCTGACACATCTTACTCCTTGAAAGGTGGGAACTGAACCCGAGGTCTCTGGGTGAAATGCAGGCACGCTGCTCTTAGATCACGGGGCCAGCATTTGCCCATTAATTTGGTTTTCAGCGGATAAATCAAACCTAAGTTCAGTGAATACCTACATATTAATGACCACCATATTGAAATGGCCAATTATTGAAAAATCGAAATAGGCCTGGGGTAGGACTATATCCGTACCAACTTACAACGCAATTGGTTCAGTAGTTTCGGCGTGACAGAGTGACAAACAAACAGACATCGTCTCATTTTAAGCTTCTTCTTCTTTTCCTTCCACTATATCCCCATTGGACGTCGGCTGTCATCAGGGCGATCTGGTTCTTGTTCTCAGCAACTCGGAAAAGAATGGGGTACTGAGCCCATTCCCTTCTCGTAGATTCCGTAGCCAAGATATTCTCCGTGCTCCAATTTTACCTTATAAGATAAGGAGAATGCTGAAAGAGGAGGACGATGTGATGCAAAATATTTGTTATTCTTCAGACGAAGAAATTCGTGCCTGATTTGCGTTTGTAACTAACATTTGGGTGAATTTAAGTTTGGGGTCAAAATATGTTAATGATAAAGGTGATAATGATGAGAGAGAGATAACTCTGTGACAGAAGCAACAAAACTGTAATCTGCTTAAAATATGAGCCCGGAAATAACGCTGACCGAAAAGAAATATATTCGTGATTGATTTAGTGTTTGTGGTCAATATCTGGAGGAACTGAATTTCAATTTATATTTTATACTGAAGTTTTCTTTACAAATTATTCATTGAATCTCTTTCTTCTTCTTTCTTAACCTGTTTACACTCCAGGTTTGGTTCTTTCCCTCGGACTCAGCGAGGGCCACCTCTACCGCCTCAAGGGCAGTGTCCTGGAGCGTGAGACTTTGGGACAGGGGATACAGTTGGGGAGGATGACCCGTACCTCGCTGAGGCGGCCTCACCTGCTATGCTGAACAGGGGCCTTGTGGGACGGGGGAGACTGGAAGGGATAGACAAGGAAGAGGGAAGGAAGCGGTCGTGGCCTTAAGTTAGGTACCATCCCGGCCTTAGGTTGGAGAAGTGGGAAATCACGGAAAGCCACTTCGAGGATGGCTGAGGTGGGACTGGAACCCACTTCTACTCAGTTGACCTCCCGAGGCTGAGTGGACCCAGTTCCAGCCCTCGTACCACTTTTCAAATTTCGTGGGAGAGCCGGGAATCGTCCGGGCCCCCGGGGATGGCAGCTAATCACGTAACCACCACTACACCACAGATTATGTTAGTAGAATCCAGGTTTATTACATATTTTTAGAATAGGCCTGAGAAGTCCCCACTTGCTCCTCCGGGTAACAACCAAACCTTCGTCCTTGTAGGATTAACGATGTGGTAGATCCCAGATCACATGCTGAGCACGGTCTTCTTATTACATTCTGCATGATATAACTTTTAATCTTCCATCAGTCAAATGTGATGTAATCCTGAATGTTTTTCCTCTGTTTGTCTCGCTCGTTCCTTGTAATTTCCTTACATGTGGTCCCTTGTAAGTGGCTGTCTCTATCGGAAGGTGCGACCAATGCGAGAGGAGACCAGACGGGCAGAGATGCAGCTTTATCGTTGGTTGAAACTGACGTGTAGCCAGCCGATTTCAGCAGCAGCTGATAAGTCCAACGATCACGTACTCACCACGCATTATTTTTTATGGAACTATGAGTGGGTCTCGTTAGATCATCCAACTTGAAAATATGTGGGCGTGGATGTTGAAGAATTTTAGTCACACTCTTTGGATGTCTTCCAAACTGTTATACTCAGTTAGTCTGAAGTTCATCTCTATTGCGACTTTATCCATTATTCTTCTTTAGTCCCGTCTCTTGATACGGGATGTGGTGGGATGAAATTATTTGGCATATCTTTTACGGCTAGATGCCCTTCCTGTCACCAACCTCAGATGAAGAGCAAATCAAGATGAAATAAAAGATGGTGAATGAATTTTTACAAGGAGATGGAAGGACTCGGCTGAGGCCTATGAATTGGAACTGTCCCAGCATTTGCCTGGAAGTGAAAATGGGAAACCACGGAAAACCATTCTCAGGTAGCAGGCGGTGGGGTTTGAACCCACGAGTCTCATGAATGAAGAGCTTGGCTCCATAGCCGTAGCGCTTTAACACGCGCGGCCACTCCGCTCAGTTGTAATACTCTCCTTAATAATGAAAAATGTACTCTATATCCAACTCTTGTCCCGTTTCACGACGGGGTCAGGTATGAAGTGAGATGAACCATAGTAGCAAGTTTTTACGACGAGATGACCTTCCTGACGTGAACTTCATCAGAATAGTTAATGAGATGAAATGAATGCTGCGATGTGATAGTAGGAAGGGAGAGGGTGGAATCCGATGCCAGAACATAGCCTACTCCTGTCGAATAGCACCAAGCGGTTTGCTCAAAGCTTAACGTCGCCATCCGACGGACGAATCACCATCAACAGAGTCAAATGCCCTCACTCCATATCAACACTGGGGAGAGGTTTCGAATTGAATCCAGGTTTTTGGCACGCAGTCTAGTGATTAGAAATTGACCGACTTTGCATATATTCTGGACCCCACCATTTGGTGTGAGGTCGACTCAAGTCAGCCAGCAGAGGTAGACGTGGAGAAGCGAGCTATCTATGAACCAACCATCAGCTACCTCAAAGAACCATACATCTCCTGTATAAGGGTTGTAGGACATTTCATCAGAGCAAGAGGAACCCTACAACATCTCCTGTATAAGGGTAGTAGGACATTTCATCGGAGCAAGAGGAACCATACAACATCTCCTGTACAAGGGTTGTAGGACATTTCATCGGAGCAAGAGGAACCATACAACATCTCCTGTATAAGAGCTGTAGGACATTTCATCGGAGCAAGAGAAACCATACAACTTCTCCTGTATGAGAGTTGTAGGACATTTCATCGGAGCAAGAGAAACCATACATCATCTCCTGTATAAGAGCTGTAGGACATTTCATCGGAGCAAGAGGAACCATACAACATCTCCTGTATAAGAGTTGTAGGACATTCCATCGGAGCAAGAGGAACCATACAACATCTCCTGTATAAGAGCTGTAGGACATTTCATCGGAGCAAGAAGAACCATACAACCTCCTGTATAAGAGCTGTAGGACATTTCATCGCAGCAAGAGGAACCATACAACATCTCCTGTACAAGGGTTGTAGGACATTTCATCGGAGCAAGAGGAACCATACAACATCTCCTGTATAAGAGCTGTAGGACATTTCATCGGAGCAAGAGGAACCATACAACATCTCCTGTATAAGAGTTGTAGGACATTTCATCGGAGCAAGAGGAACCATACGATATCTCCTGTATAAGGGTTGTAGGACATTTCATCGGAGCAAGAGGAACCATACAACATCTCCTGTATAAGAGTTGTAGGACATTTCATCGGAGCAAGAGGAACCATACAACATCTCCTGTAAAAGAGCTGTAGGACATTTCATCGGAGCAAGAGGAACCATACAACATCTCCTGTATAGGGTTGTAGGACATTTCATCGGAGCAAGAGGAACCATATCAAAATTCTTAATTTACTTTTTCAAAAGCGTGGGCATTCCCAAGAATCTGTACTGTGATTTAGCCGTCTTGGCCATTATTTTTTGCTATTTGCTTTACGTCGCACCGACACAGATAGGTCTTATGGCGACGATGGGATAGGAAAGGCCTAGGAAGTGGAAGGAAGCGGCCGTGGCCTTAATTAAGGTACAGCCCCGGCATTTTCCTGGTGTGAAAATGGGAAACCACGGAAAACCATCTTCAGGGCTGCCGACAGTGGGGCTCGAACCCACTATCTCCCGATTACTGGATACTGGCCGCACTTAAGCGACTGCAGCTATCGAGCTCGGTCTTGGCCATTAAAGGCTACCTCCAAATTGTTAGAAATCAGCTCTATAGTACTGCATACGAGGAGGATTATCTCCAGAAAACTCTTCATGGTTACACATGCATTCAATACGCAAGTGTTATGGTATACTTGGTCAGATTTAGGCAGCCTCTAATTGTAGGAAGCACAAATAAATGGACACCACTACCTCTCCTACTCTTGTGGTGTATAAACGTAGATATGAAAATCACACAGACTTGGGGAAGGAGTAGAATATGAAAATAAATAAAACCTAATCAAAAGCAATGGAGTGCTGTGATGCAGGAAATATTAATTTAGGAAATGTAGCCTTAAAGGAAGTAGATGAATATTATTACTTCTTCTTCTACTTCTTTATCTGTTTACCCTCCAGGGTCGGTTTCTCCCTCGGTCACAACGAGGGATCCCACCTCTACCGCCTCAAGGGCAGTGTCATGGAGCTTCAGACTCTTCGTCGGGGATACAACTGGGGAGGATGACCAGTGCCTCGCCCAGGCGGTCTCACCTGCTATGCCAAACAGGGGCCTTGCGGGGGATGGGAATATTGGAAGGGATAGACAAGGAATAGGGAAAGAAGCGGCCGTGGCCTTAAATTAGGTACTATCCCGGCATTTGGCTGGAGGAGAAGTGGGAAACCACGGAAAACCACTTCCAAGATGGCTGAGGTAGGAATCGGACCCACCTCTGCTCAGTTGACCTCCCGAGGTGGAGTGAACCCCGTCCAGCCCTCGTACCACTTTTCAAATTTCGTGACAGAGCCGGGAATCGAACCCGGGCCTCCGGGGGTGACAGCTAATCACACTAACCACTACAACACAGAGGCGGACATATTATTACTTGGGCAGTAGAATAACTAATGGTGGGAGAAGTAAGGAGGGCATATAATTCGGAATAGCACAAGCATGGAAAGCCTTTCTTAAGAAAATACAGTAAATTTGCTCACTTCGAGCTTGAACATAGGAAACAGAAAAGTGCTTTTGAAGACTCTCGTCTGGAGCGTAAAAGCGGTTAGAAGTTTTTTGAAATGCGGTACTACGCAACAATGCTGAAGGTAAGATGGGTAGGACAAACCACGAATAAAGATATATTGAATCAAATTGGTGAGAGGAGAATAATTGGACTAAATTTGATCAGAAGAAGGGGGAGAACATCCAGAACTTGTTCCGTTGGTTTTTGGAGGGAAGTGTAATCTGTAAGAACGGTAGGGGTAGAACAAGGTAGGAACATGACAAACAGATTAGAACAGATGTAGCAGTTACAGTAAGGAGAAATAAAAAAGATTACCACAGAATAGGGCGGCATAGAGGGCTGCATCAAACAAATCTATGGACTGTTCACCCAAAGAACAACAATAACATAAAAATGGACATGCATTTATGAGGCCACGAACCTACTACGTTGGCGTAGCAGGGGGAGAGGTGATACTCCCACGTGGCGCGTCCCAGGTGGCGGATAGGGGGGTCCTAACCGGCTTGCCGGCGAGCTTGAGGGAAATAAAATACCTCTCGCGGACCAAACACACTACCCCCTGCGGGTGGGGGTCGCACATGTAGAATGCATCCGCGGTATCCCCTGCCTGTCGTAAGAGCGACTAAAAGGGGCGACCAAGGGATGCTGGTATTAGAACCATGAAACTACTATTGATTAGTACCATCACGCGGGGAACACCATGGGTCGCCTTTAGTTACGAGTAGTACCACTATATTTGGTACACAATAGGTTTTTGTTTAGTAGCAGTAAAGATCCTGGCTTGGGGGTTTCCAGTACCCGTGCGTCGTACCCATGTGAGCACCACCGCGGGTCTGGGCGTAGCCTGTGAGTTGTACCACTATATGAGCGACACCGTTGGTCTGTGTTGCCTGTGATTAGTACCCGCTATGTGAGGAACACCACGGGGCCCGTGGGACCGGCACCCGTGACTAGTTCACCTAGGTGAGGAACCTCATCGGTTTGCGTTGGCTATGAGTGGCGCCATTGTGTGAGAAACACCAGAGGTCTGCGTTACCTGTACGAAGTACAATACTTGTGAGTAGTACCATCTTGTGTGGACCACCGTGAGTCTTTGCTACTTTTGATTAGTACCACAACATGACAAATACCATGGTTCTACTTTACTCGCGACATGTACCATTCTGTGGGGCGTTAGACATGGATTTTGCACCCCTTTAGTCATCAAGCATCATTGTGCTTTATGAGTGGTCCCTTGGGCAGTAATACCTTTATTTACGACCTTTTTTTGAGTCTGATCCACTATTTTGTTTGTTTGTTTGTTTGTTTGTTTGTTTGTTTGTTTGTTTGTTTGTTTTTGTTGGGTCCATGTCCATCCATTCATTCTTCATGACATCTTTTTATTTCATTTTGGTCAGTGGATTAATTTAAACTTTTTATTTCATTTCGTACCATTAGGGGCCGATGACCTCGATGTTAGGCCCCTTTAAACAACAAGTATCATCATCATCATCATCATCATCATCATCATCATCATCATCATCATCATCATCAATTTGTGAGGAACTGCCAGGCACTGTACCACAGAACCTGACTGGTGCTCCAAGTACGCAAGTGTAAACATTTTAAGAAACAAAACATGTAAATGGACACTTAAAGTAATAGATATATTAAATAAAATTATTGGTGATAAGTCTCTATCTTCGAACTTTTTTTGTTAAAACCCATTGCAATTTGTACGTGAAGCAAAGTTCACGCATCTTCTTTCTTTTCTTGTTGTTGTTCTTCTTCTTTCCGGCCTTGTTCCAATTTATTGAGATTGACACTCGTGAATTTCGCCCTGATTTATGACTGGATCCGCTTCCTGAAGGAACATATTCACTGTTGCCTGTGTCTGTGGTGATTGGTAGTATATTTTTCTCTTTTGCAAGTTGTTTTGCGTCGCACCGACACAGATAGGTCTTATGGCGACGATGGAATAGGAAAGGGCAAGGAGTGGGAGGGAAGCGGCCGTGGCTTTAATTTTTTAATTAATTAATTAATTACGTTTTATTTTTTCTTATTTTTATTAACGATATTGGTAACTTACATCTCAGAGGTAGATTATCACTTTTTGCAGATGGCACCAATATATTTTATACCGGTGATAACATTCAAGAACTTGAACAAAATATGCAGCATGATGCAAATTTAATTGAAATGTGGTTCTGTAAAAATCGATTTACAATCAATCTGACAAAAACCAATTATATTTTATTTCATAAACTTAAAAATAATTATTTTTTGATTTACATTTGACGTTTTTTGGACAATCAGTAGCTAGAGTAAAGGCTGCTAAATTTCTTGGACTAATTATTGAGGAATCACTAACGTGGAAGAATCATGTTGAATCTATCTGTGACAAACTGATCCCAGCTACTGACATTCTAAATAGACTGAAACACAAAGTTTCTCATGATTTAATGAAAAGTGGTTTCCAAGGGCTATATTGAGAGCCATATTACTTATATGATCCATATATGGGCATGTTGTACTATGGAATTATTCACTAGAGTTGTTATACTGCATAAAAGAGCATTGAAAATACCTTTTAAATTGCCACTGTTAACTCGTACTGAACAATTGTACAGACTATGTAATGTTCTCTTACTTGATAGCCTACGACAGAAATCTTCATTGGTTATGATATATAAAATGATTCGTAATTTGACACACTCAAATACATCATGTAAAACAAATTCTGTAATTCACAATTATAATACAAGGAATGCTCATAATATCCACTGCACTGTTATCCATTCAAATAAATATGGAATTAATTCCATATGGCATTATTCTGTTAGTCTCTACAATAAACTGCCGGAAGATATAAAGAACGCCCCTTCAATAAAAATGTTCAAAAAGAAGTTAAATAATTATCTTAAGTAGAAAAAAATGTACATTTAATGAATTTTGAAACTGACTTTTACATTTCCCTTCTTGTATATTTAGTAGTTGGTGTGACTGCTTGTTTACTCTTACAGTGTATCATTATGAAACAATTCAATTATATAAAACAAAACATATACATATGATTATATTTATAGGATATATTAATATTTTATTAAACTAGTGTAACTTATGTGTCATATGTAGTACTTAGATCTATTCATGTAACCAAAATTACTATTAACTGATTTGATGGAACAAACTTTTATTACTGGAGTGTATTAATTTACTTTATAAATACTCTCTAGCCATGATAATATTAGAATGTACTACACCACAGTGAGCTTTAGCTCAGGTGCCTCAGCTAATAAATAAATAAATAAATAAATAAATAAATAAATAAATAAATAAATAAATAAATAAATAAATAAATAAATAAATAAATAAATAAATAAATAATATGAAATTGGGGAACGACGGAAGACTATATTCAAGGCTGCCGAAAATGGAGTTCCAACCCGCTATTTAATATTTTATCAGACCTAATTTTTATCAAAATATAATTCACTTTCTATGTTGAATTGTACCATGCACTCATTCTGTATTTCAGTCACTCCACGTGCTGACGGAGTGAAAGTGTCTCATGAGGACCACTGCAAGTACCTAGGTGTTAATAGAAGGAAAGGTCTTCACTGAGAAAATCATAATAACGAGGTTACAGATCACTTCATGTGACTATGAAGGTATTTAAAGGGCAGTATCACCGGGCGAGTTGACCGTGCGGTTAGGGGCGCGCAGCAGTGAGCTTGCATGCAGGAGATAGTGGGTTCGAACCCCACTGTCGGCAGCCCTGAAGATGGTTTTTCGTGGTTTCCCATTTTCAAACTAGTCAAATGCTGGGGCTGTACCTTAATTAACGCCACGGCCACTTTCTTCCCATTCCTAGGCTTTTCCTATCCCATCGTCGCAATAAGACGTATCTGTGTCGGTGCGACGTAAGACAAATAGCAAAAAAAGAAAAGGCAGTATTAAAGATGTAAATGAAAGATCGTATAATTCACTGGTAAGGCCCGATTTTTCTTTTTTTTTACTGTAGTTGCTTTACGTCGCACCGACACAGATTGGTCTTATGGCGACGATGGGACAGGGAAGGGCTAGGAGTGCGAAGGAAGCGGCCGTGGCCTTAATTAAGGTACAGCCCCAGCATTTGCCTGGTGTGAAAATGGGAAACCACGGAAAACCATTTTCAAGGCTGCCGACAGTGGGGTTCGAACCTATTATCTCCCGAATACTGGATACTGGCCGCACTTAAGCGACTGCAGCTATCGAGCTCGGTAAGGCCCGATTAGAGTAGACGTTATTGTTAGAACCTTGCACGGATATCCGCGAAGTTAGTGTCTTGGCAGTACAAAGATAATTTTACTGATTTCTAAATAATGAAGTTTATTGATTTTCACTCAGGTCTACTGTTATTTTTGTTTGAAGCTAGGCGACCCTTGGCAGTGGTATGGGAGAATGGAGATATATAAAGACCCTTGAGACCACAAAGCCATAAATCTGAGCTAAGCCTAACTGGTTTCTGCCTCCAATTAATGGAAGGAAGGAACACAGGTCAATCCGTTGGTAGTTGTCGCAAGAGAAAGTCCCTCATAAACCTGTGACTGCAGGGGTTCTGGTGCCTGATATCAGGCACATTGTATTATGTTAATAGATCTATCCTTTTCAATACCTTGAGTGTAATATACTGTATTTAAATATTTGCAATATCCGCGGATAAACTTTCGCGGATGCGGATAATATTTTTACATCCGCGCAGGGCTCTATGTATGGTCCCAGTGTATGGAACCATCACTAAGGTTAGGTGATTCCAGAAATGGAAAAGATCCTAAGGGAAACTCAAGGTGATTTCCGACAAAAGAGGA
The DNA here is from genome assembly GCF_040414725.1 of Anabrus simplex. Lineage (NCBI taxonomy): Eukaryota > Metazoa > Arthropoda > Insecta > Orthoptera > Tettigoniidae > Anabrus > Anabrus simplex. The sequence goes on along the minus strand of NC_090272.1, from coordinate 56,112,828 downwards.
GTGTTACGAACATGTCATAAATTTCGAGCTGATAAGATTTGGGACTAAGCGGTATGTTCCAAGCTGTCGGTGAAGATTTGGCGTTGAATGGCATTAGTAGAATAATAAGCTTCAATGGACTTTTTGCAAAGTAGAAAATATCTTAACACGAAGATACAGTTTGAATTCAATAGGACAAACTGGGACAAATATTCGTTTATAGGAAGAGGAGACAGAATAATTTTTCAACGTATATGATCTATACATTTGCACCTTCCTTGAAATAATTTAAGAGAGGATTAGATACAATTCTGGGGCGTAGCCAAGGGGTAAATGCTGGGGGTTGCAACCCCCCATGGGAAATAAACATAAACTAACAATAAACAAGTGTAAGTCGACTCGGTGGGTGGCTCTTTTGAATATTCAGAGAAATAATTGTAAAACCAACAAATCTCTTGAATACATTTTCCAAGACGTCTAGAAATTTGTATTTTAGATTGTAATCTGAACATACCATTCGCTGTAAAACTGTTGACCTTGTTCGGTATTTTAATGCACGATTTTTGTAGTGTGCTGGTACTGCAATCTGAGTATCAACATAATTCAATAATTGTATCTGTGTCATTATAACATTTATGCCTGCTGCTCACGGTAACATTTTTCTTCAATTTTATTGTATAATAATTTAATTTTATAAAATTCCTATTGTTCTCGCTCAAATTCAAGTTTTAATAAAACTTTTGATAAAATTTTTCATAAAATAGGACATGTTCTATTCCGTAAAATTAATTTTGCGAAACGAATCAATTAGAGAAGTTGACATGACAGTGATGCTGGTGCTACGACGTGAGCAAAGTGTGAAGCTCGTTTGTGAACATAAACAAACATTTCTATATTGGAGGTCCGGGTCCGGGTGGAGTAAGGAAGCTGTTAGTGTTTCTGTGAAGTTAAAACGCCAATGTATCACAAGAAGGGAGGCAGAAAACTCAATCACCGAATTTCTGTCACAAGTTCGGCCGAACACAAAGCAGGCTGATGTGAAGGCGAGGATAAACGGGCTTCGAACTCAATTCTTGGATGCACACACACACATCTGAGTTCAGAATTTAGTTCATAGGTGGCCATCGTGATGCTTCCACGGATTTTGTAAAATAATTTTACCGTGAACAACACCATTTGTTTTCGTCATACTTTTTAAAATTACTTTTACAAGACATTTTACGAAGCATTTCACCGTGGGCGATGGGCATTATGCATCGCGCACCACACACGCACATATTCTATCATCATATCATCATCATCATCATCATCTCTTTACCCTCCAGGTTCGGCTTTTCCCTCGGACTCAGCGAGGGATCCCACCTCTACCGCCTCAATGGCAGTGTCCTGGAGCTTCAGACGCTTGGTCGGGGGATACAGCTGGGGAGAATGACCAGTACCTCGCCCAGGCGGCCTCACCTGCTATGCTGAACAGGGGCCTTGTAGAGGGATGGGAAGATTGGAAGGGATAGGCAAGGAAGAGGGAAGGAAGCGGCCGTGGCCTTAAGTTAGGTACTATCCCGGCATTCGCCTGGAGGAGAAGTGGGAAACCACGGAAAACCACTTCCAGGATGCCTGAGGTGGGAATCGAACCCACCTCTACTCAGTTGACCTCCCGAGGCTGAGTGGACCCCGTTCCAGCCCTCGTACCACTTTTCAAATTTCGTGGCAGAGCCGGGGGTGGCAGCTAATCACGCTAACCACTACACCACAGAGGCGGACTCTATCATATTGTAACTATAAACCTCCCCGCCCTTCGGTCGATCCTGGCTTCGCTGATAGGGAATCTGCCACCCAGGCAGCAGCGGTGACTGAATACATTAACGTGTTCCCTTAAAAATTCCCAATGAATTTTCAAATAGTAAACATCGACTATCGAAGACTGGCATACATTGTAGGAAACGTATTGGGAGGATGATAGATTTCTCCGAATGTGTGAGTACCAATCCTCACATTCGAGGGATAGGGTAGTTTTTGTTGCGGTTCTGAACCTTGCCATTTGTTCATCACCCATATCACGTGTACAGAACGTGCTGAATGGTTACAGACTACTTGTTATCGCTCAGCCTTGGTTATCACTATCTGCTTTGCTCCGAGTTCTACTGCGAGAACAAAACGAATGGAACGGAAATACACATTTTTCGTAGTAACAACCAACATACTACGAATTTCAAGAAGCAAAATTCGGGATAATGATTCCATTATATCAGTAGGTACCAATTGCAATATGTCCTGCTGAAGTTTCTCAAAATCAGTTATTGTACTACGTGCACTGGACTGAGGTCTGTCTACTAATACGTGCGTCTGCGTTGCCTATACCGTAGTAACTGTGTTTCGGCACGGGTAGTTATGGCTCCTAGCTCTGTACCTGGAAGTCAGGTGTATTCGAATACCCCGACGGCCATCCTCGAAATGGTTTTCCGTGGTTTCCCATTTCAACTCCAAGCAAAAAGCTGGGATTTTTACCTCTCTTAAGGCCAAGGCCGCTCCCTTCCCACTCTTAGCCCGTACAATTACACTGACAAACCGACAAATTTCTATAAAATAAAGTAAAATAAATTCCCCAGTCATCTGAGTTGTCGTGTTTTTCGCAAAAATGTCGCTAAATTTGGTTTGTTGGTGGTTTATTTTAAAGGAATTGGACGGTTAAGATGGCTGACATGGTTGGACATGATTAAGAGGGTGAATTTCCGAATTATATGAGAGGTCTCAGAAATATAGCAGTAAGTTAAGGAACAATTATTGGAATAAATAAGGTAATGGAATTACAGATTAAAATTTTACATGTAATGTTTTTTTTTCCTTTTTTAGGACTTAAGGAAAAGTTTCAAGAAGAGAGTAGAAATATTTTAAGTTCAACATAGTGAATGACTTAATAGGTGTTATTTATTTATAATATAAGAATATCTATTTCAAGTGTACCGAGCTCGATAGCTGCAGTCGCTTAAGTGCGGCCAGTATCCAGTATTCCAGAGATAGTGGGTTCGAACCCCACTGTCGGCAGCCCTGAAGATGGTTTTCCGTGGTTTCGCCTTTTCACACCAGGCAAATACTGGGGCTGTACCTTAATTAAGGCCACGGCCGCTTCCTTCCCATTCCTAGTCCTTTCCTATCCCATCGTCGCCATAAGACCTATCTGTGTCGGTGCGGCGTAAAACAAATAGCAAAAAAAAAAAGAAGAAATATTTTAGTGTTTTTATTAAATGTCAAAGTAAATGTAAACTTAGACACAAAGAAACATTTTAGTTCTTTTTAGATGTAATAAGGACGTAAGTTCAAAGGGCAGAGCAGATTAAAATTTTAGCATATAGTTGACTAATTTAATAGATATCCATTTTCATCATCATCATCATCATCATCATCATCATCATCATCTGTTTACCCTCCAGGTTCGGTTTTTCCCTCGGACTCAGCGAGGGATCCCACCTCTACCGCCTCAAGGGCAGTGTCCTGGAGCTTCAGACTCTTGGTCGGGGATACAACTGGGGAGTATGACCAGTACCTTGCCCAGGCGGCCTCACCTGCTATGCTGAACAGGGGCCTTGTGCAGGGATGGGAAGATTGGAAGGGATAGGCAAGGAATAGGGAAGGAAGCGGCCGTGGCCTTAAGTTAGGTACCATCCCGGCATTCGCCTGGAGGAGAAGTGGGGAAACCACGGAAAACCACTTCCAGGATGGCTGAGGGGGGAATCGAACCCACCTCTACTCAGTTGACCTCCCGAGGCTGAGTGGACCCCGTTCCAGCCCTCGTACCACTTTTCAAATTTCGTGGCAGAGCCGGGAATCGAACCCGGGCCTCCAGGGGTGGCAGCTAATCACGCTAACCACTACACCACAGAGGCGGACAGATATCCATTTTACGATTTGAAAATTTCTATTTAAAGTCCGTAATAAATTGACATAGTAAGTAAATAGGTAAGATGAAACACAAAGAAATATTTTATCAATTTCAATATTTTTATATATAACTGTTGTATTGATAAGTATATCTGTTACAATGTACCAAGTCCAAAGATTATTGATGTTTTGGCACCGCTGAGGAAGAGAGTAATTGGCTCTCGAAACATGTACAGGAATTAGGTATAATAAATTATGTAAAGTATTGACAAGGCGGGAAAGTATTTTATAGAAATTTGAACATAAGTCAATACGGACAGGAATAACCAACATGGTGAAAATAATCAATTTTGACAAACCGACACTCACAGACAACGCCCTAACACAACGGTATACTTAACTCAGCTTCATGGGGTGTGCCAGCGAAAGCAGCTACAGAACTGGCGAGCTACGAGTTTTAGGCAAATAAAGTGTAATAATATATGAGAATATATTCTCTATTTATTCCTAAAAATTACAATCCTTTTCTTAATCATAGTTATCCGGTCGATTAGATTAGCAGTCTGCCCTTTTCTACCACTGCGAGCGCTAACGTGAGTCAATGCACAGTTTCAAATAAGCCCTTATAACTACTTCCGGCGTGTAAATTACTCAAAACTCAAAAAATACTTCCGGGTATTGAACCAAGGAACACATTACGGTAAGAATTATGTAAAACCGAGCTCGATAGCTGCAGTCGCTTAAGTGCGGCCAGTATCCAGTAATCGGGAGATAGTGGGTTCGAGCCCCACTGTCGGCAGCCCTGAAGATGGTTTTCCGTGGTTTCCCATTTTCACACCAGGCAAATGCCGGGGCTGCACCTTAATTAAGGCCACGGCCACTTCCTCCCACTTCCTAGGCCTTTCCTATCCCTTCGTCGCCATAAGACATATCTGTGTCGGTGCGACGTAAGGCAAATAGCAAAAAACAAAAAAAAAAGAATTATGTAAATAAGTTAATTTGGCTAGGATGTGAATACAAAAGGAAACGATTAAAAAACAAGCGACTTTAGGCCGTTTTTCTGAAACTGTATTTAGGCCGGAAGTGATTTTCGAAATTTTCTTTTTTTTTTTTTAGTTTGATAGAGCTATCCAAGACTCACAATTTGAAACCTTTCCGGGCCCTTTAGCCCTTCAACTTCCGGCGCAATTGAGGAAATTGCTTAATTTGACGTTTTTCGTAGTATGGGGACCCATACTTTGTCTATTAAGAAATGTTTTCAACGTTAAAAAATGGAAGAAAGAAGCAGCCATTTTGGAATCCATCTATTTGGTGGGTTTATAAGTCCTTCGCATTGTAATCCATGCAGCAGGTGTACTCAGCCTGGGGAGGCCACAGCCTGCTCTACAGCACCGATAACAGGTGTGCTTGCACTGCAATGGCTAGGAGTTAAGCTGGCAACTTGTCCGTCCACGCTGTTAAGTGACTTCGTATACCTTCCAGGCGTTCTATTTGGCGATACGTCCGGGCTTTTGTCTCTATTACATACACTGACTGACAGAGCAAATGCAACACCAAGGAGGAGTGGTTCGAAAGGGATGAAAGTTGGGGAAAAAACAGAGTCGGCACGGAAGAATAATTGATGTTTATTTCAAACCGATATGCAGGTTACACAATGCGCACGGCATCGACTCAGTAGGATGTAGGACCACCGCGAGCGGCGATGCACGCAGAAACACGTCGAGGTACAGAGTCAATAAGAGTGCGGATGGTGTCCTGAGGGATGGTTCTCCATTCTCTGTCAACCATTTGCCACAGTTGGTCGTCCGTACGAGGCTGGGGCAGAGTTTGCAAACGGCGTCCAATGAGATCCCACACGTGTTCGATTGGTGAGAGATCCGGAGAGTACGCTAGCCACGGAAGCATCTGTACACCTCGTAGAGCCTGTTGGGAGATGCGAGCAGTGTATGGGCGGGTATTATCCTGCTGAAACAGAGCATTGGGCAGCCCCTGAAGGTACGGGAGTGCCACCGGCCGCAGCACATGCTGCACGTAGCGGTGGGCATTTAACGTGCCTTGAATACGCACTAGAGGTGACGTGGAATCATACGCAATAGCGCCCCAAACCATGATGCCGCGTTGTCTAGCGGTAGGGCGCTCCACAGTTACTGCCGGATTTGACCTTTCTCCACGCCGACGCCACACTCGTCTGCGGTGACTATCACTGACAGAACAGAAGCGTGACTCATCGGAGAACACGACGTTCCGCCATTCCCTCATCCAAGTCGCTCTAGCCCGGCACCATGCCAGGCGTGCACGTCTATGCTGTGGAGTCAATGGTAGTCTTCTGAGCGGACGCCGGGAGTGCAGGCCTCCTTCAACCAATCGACGGGAAATTGTTCTGGTCGATATTGGAACAGCCAGGGTGTCTTGCACATGCTGAAGAATGGCGGTTGACGTGGCGTGCGGGGCTGCCACCGCTTGGCGGCGGATGCGCCGATCCTCGCGTGCTGGTGTCACTCGTGCTGCGCCTGGACCCCTCGCACTTGCCACATGTCCCTGCGCCAACCATCTTCGCCACAGGCGCTGCGCCGTGGACACATCCCTATGGGTATCGGCTGCGATTTGACGAAGCGACCAACCTTCCCTTCTCAGCCCGATCACCATACCCCTCGTAAAGTCGTCTGTCTGCTGGAAATGCCTCCGTTGACGGCGGCCTGGCATTCTTAGCTATACACGTGTCCTGTGGCACACGACAACACATTCTACAATGACTGTCGGCTGAGAAATCACGGTACGAAGTGGGCCATTCGCCAACGCCGTGTCCCATTTATCGTTCGCTACGTGCGCAGCACAGCGGCGCATTTCACATCATGAGCATACCTCAGAGACGTCAGTCTACCCTGCAATTGGCATAAAGTTCTGACCACTCCTTCTTGGTGTTGCATTTGCTCTGTCAGTCAGTGTATAATGGGAAATGAAGGAGAGTTACTTGATAGGATGATCTAGAGTACGATTTGACCCATGTTTTAGACTTAAAAAAGTAGTCTGTAGTATAGTCGAGGGCAAAGATAATGTTTCCATTTTCCGCTTTTTTCAGTTGAGACTCAGGCAGACACAAACTACACAGACAGTTAGTCACTCGCCCTGTTACATATGAACAGTAGAATTAGGACAGTGGCATTGCGGAACTGCTGTTAATATTTTCCATATGTGTGTACTTCACAGTATTTCTTATTATGTAATCGCAATTTATTTATTTATTTATTTATTTATTTATTTATTTATTTATTTATTTATTTATTTATTTATTTATTTATTTATTTATTTATTTCGCTCTGTACATGGCGGGGCTCAGGTTATGAAGCCTGCTATAATGCCAAACCATATGAGGGGAATGACTTGGCTAAATTTGACGAGAAGAAGAGACAGAATGACAGGACACATCCTAAGACACCCAGAGCTTGTTCAGTTGGCTTTGGAGGGAAGTGTAGGTGGTAGGGATGGTAGGGATGGTAGGGATGGTAGAAGAAGACCAAGGAATGATATGCTGAACAGATTGGAGTAGATGTAAGACAGGGGGTACAGATTCCATCCCTGCACCTAATTTCGCCTCCCTAGGGATTTCCAGTTTGCAGAATTGGTACCTAATATTCACCCACGCACAAACGTGTAGCCTCATCCAGTTGTCTTGTGAGAGTTGGTTGTGTCCAAGGAGGATTCAGTTTCCGTACTGAGCTGAATTAGTGCAGCATTCAAATTAAGAGCCTGTTATTCCTAGAGTGAGTATTGCTATGTGTATGAAATATTGGGCTGCATTTCAGTCGTGGAGTGTAGTTCTTGGCATGTATTTGCTACAGTGAGGTGATTGGCGTGAGTTACAGTAGCGGCCATTATAATAAATCTGGGAATGTTCGTAATTCCGTCCCCCTTAATTTTGTTTGCTATTTATGAAGTGTATTATTATTTTAAGATGGGAAAACGCAAGCAGTGAGATAAGGAGGCTATGAAAAAGGCTGTTAAGGCAGTGAGGGACAAGATAATTGGTTACAAAGATGCAAGTAGAGCGTTTAACATCCCACGAGCAACGTTGAAATACTATGTTAAAAATACTAAGAAAACAGTTTTCATAAATGGTCTTCATGTAATTCTTTGTAGGAAAATGTTTAGTAACGTTAGAAAGTAATAATATATTCAATTTAATTGTACTGTTCATAAACTTGGTCGGGGACGAAATTGCGAACACATTTTTAGTTTATTTCTTGTCGTGCTTATGTTTATGTCAAATACTGACTACCTTATGTTATAACAGTGTCATTGTAACTTGCCCGTAAGTGGAGAACATATTCAGTAATATATATACCAATTTCTAGCCTTGTCCATAATATTCCTGAATTTCTACAAGTCCAAATCTGCTAAGGGGACGTAATATGGGCCCCTACCTTCGTAGTTATGTAGAAATGAAAAAGTTAAGACAGGACAAGGTGGACTGATGACCCAAATAAACAAGTACTCTTACGAACCCACGGCCTCCTAGTTGAGAACCCCTAGAGTTTTACCCCCCATTAGTCGTCTCATACGACAGTCTGGGTATTCTATCTTCCACCAACTCTTGAAGAACAGCAGCAATGGCTTTGGCGTGTGGAGGATGTTGGAACCAGGGAAATGAAGCGGGTGCATTACTCCGCCCAGCTGGACCGCAGTTCGACTCCTGTTAATAGCCTTCACGAAGACAGGTGAAGCTCACTTTCAGCACATGTGTTACACGAGACGGCTGCAATTTGCATTGAACAAGCTGCGAGGTGAGAAGGAACCTGTCCTGCAAGAGATAATCTGAAGGCTGCAACCCATTTCCCTTCCTCGCGTTACATCACATCTAACATCAGGCTGTTGATCTCCCACTCCGGTCAACAGTTCCATGTACTTCAAATCTGAGGCTCTGGAATCAAAATTTCGCAGTATCCGTAGTGAAAGTAAAATTACGTTTGTCTGTCTAACTTCCAAAACGACCTTACATCTAAATCGCTGGGTGGAATTACATAAAACTGTGCATAGAAATTCTTAGAGGGAACTGTCATGTTGACAACATTTCTTAGCTGATAAAGTAGGGGTCCCTACACTGCGAGAAACGTAAAATTAAACTATTTCCTCAATTGCATCGATTATTTCAGAAAGCAGTCAAGTGCCAAACAATGAAAAAATGAGTTATTGGCAGAACATGTTACTAAGAGGGTATACGCACAATTTGGTACTGAAACCAGTCAAGAAACGTCCTCCTATAATGGTCAGGTATTACGTTGAATTTCGCATTTAGTTCAGAAACCAGTTAAGTGACACCATTTGGCTGGTTTCTGCAGTAAACTGTTGGTACATTTTGTGATGTGCCGCACCTTGCCTGCTGCTCTGTATCTAGAATAGCCAGCTGTCATTGTTGTGTTTCTAGAATCGCATGTTCGTAGTTTTGTGAACAACTGATTGAAAAAGTGTTTCTCTTGTTTAGTACAGTGTTTCTATAATCATGGTGATATGTCTGAAAGTTCAGGAGACGAACCTCTATCTAAAAGAAAACGAGGAATGGTAGACAAGCAAACTCACATGCCTAATATTATTCGGATTGCAAGGGTTAAAGGAGAAGGTTCTATTTCTTACTCAGACAAGGAAGTACCTGCCCTTTGTTATTATTTCTTTTAGGTTCCCATCAATATCACGAATATGCGTGACCTAAATGCCTTAAAATCTTACCTGATGAAATATGAACACTTTTATGACAGCATTTTACAAAAGCCTACAGCAGAGACAGAATGTGCTGTGGAGTTTGTTTGTGAGGATTGATTACCTCCTGTCATGAGCAGGCATTGCTGATTTCATCCTTTTAATAATTATATTTGTATCAGCAATGTATTATAAACCTATTAAAATATTTTCTATTTCCGCAAATATGGGTTTTATGAAAAAATCCTTTTAAAATTCAATAATTATCCTATTTATTTCAGAAACCAGTCAAGTGGAATTCTTTTAGATTTTTTTACAGCAAAGTTAATAAGCACAGAATATTTTTCCTTAGATAGAAAGTATTGAAAGATATAATACTTTCAAGCTAAAATATTAAAACCCCTACCATAACATTTTATCTGATGCTAGACAGTTTTTTTTTCATTTTCCCAAAAATGACAGACTTAGCGCTTGACTGGTTTCTGAAATAATCGATTCAATTGTGCCGAAAGTTGAAGGGCTAAAGGGCCCAGAAAGGTTTCAAATTGTGAGTCTTGGATTACTCTGTCAAACAAAAAAAGAATCAAATTTCGAAAATCACCTCCGGCCTAAATGCAGTTCCGGAAAAACAGCCTAATTTCGCTTGTTTCTTTACTCGTTTTTTAAAATTCAAATCCTAGTCGAATTAACTTATATACATCATTCTTTCTGTAATGTGTTCCATGGTTCAATATCCTCAAGCACTTTTTGATTTTTTTTTAAATGTCCGCACCGAATGTAGTTAGAAGGTCTTCAGTGAAACTCTACATTGACTCACATTAGCGCTCGTTGTGGCAGAAGAAGGCAGAATGTCTAACCGACTGGATATTGGCGTCTCCGAAAACCGTAAAAGAGTAGTTAGTGGGACGTAAAACAAATAACATTATTATTGTTATTATTAATCGACTGGATAAAGATGATTAAGAAAAGGATTGTAATTTTTAGGAATAAATAAAGAAAATATTCTCATTTATTATATTTTATTGACCTAAATTTCGTAGCTCATATCCCTAGGATGTTTTCATCATGGAGTTGATTTCCCTGGAGGGTACAGCTGTGGATTCTTTTTTTTAATTTTTAAATGTTATATCCAACCGTAATCCCGTTTCTCTACGAGTCGGTTAGGAACGTGGCTACGTTTTTCGCAGTATGGACACCCCTACTTTATCTGCTAAGATATGTTTTCAACATTAAAACATGTATGTAAAGTATATAGATGAACCTCAGTTATAAGTTTTCAAAGGGAGTCTGCTAAAATAATGTATAAGTAATAGGAAAACGTAAATTTTCTTATGGAATTGAAACTGTGCTATTACATTATTACTCAAACTACTGTATCAGACAGCAAAAAATGAAACACGCACACACACGTGCGCAGCGGTAATGCTTCCCATAAGTACACGGAACGTCGTCATCTACTGTCCCCTGCCGGGCTGAGTGGCTCAGACCGGTTAAAGCGCTGGCCTTCTGACCCCAACTTGGCAAGTTCGATCCTGGCTCAGTCCGGTGGTATTTGAAGGTGCTCAAATACGTCAGCCTCGTGTCGGTAGATTTACTGGCACGTAAAAGAACTCCTGCGGGACTAAATTCCGGCACCTCGGCGTCTCCGAAAACCGTAAAAGAGTAGTTAGTGGGACGTAAATCAAATAGCATTATTATTACTGTCTCCTCGCGTAACGCATTGTCCGCCGTAACCCTTTCATCAGCAGGTAGTGTCAAAATGGTTGTCTCAAAAGAGTCCGCTTATTGAATTCGATGGGAGTACATGTCAGTTTTCTCTCTGTGACTCATATCCTCTGTACTGTATAACGTATGGATGAGTAAGGAATTAATTTTTCATTCATGGGGACCAGAAATATGTGGCGCAGCATATAACCGAAAAACGTAGATTTGGGCTAAATATTAATGAGAAGAGTTCGGTGCCTAAAAAGTTTAGAGTATAACTGCGAAAAACATAGAGGTAAAATGAAATGGCGTATGGCTTTTAGTGACGGTAGTGTCGGAGGACATGTTGGGCTCGCCAGGTGCAGATCTTTCGATTTGACACCCGTAGATGACCTGCGCGTCGTGATGAGGATGAAATGATGATGAAGACCACACATACAAACAGCCTGCGCGTCAGCGAAATTAACGAATGATGGTTTTCCGTGGTTTCCCATTTTCACACCAGGAAAATGGGGCTGTACCTTAATTAAGGCCACGGCCACTTCTTTCCCATTCCTAGTCCTTTCCTATCCCATCGTCTCCATAAGACCTATCTGTGTCAGTGAGACGCAAAAAGCAAATAACAAGACAGTACCTGTGATTAGTACCACTTTAGGAGCGTGACCATTGTTCTGGCTTGCCTATGATTAGTACCCACTATATGAAGAACACCATGTGATAGTGCGAGTCCCTGTGGTTAGTACACGCATGTGATGAACACCATAGATTTGCGTTGCCTGTGAATGGCGCCGCAATGTGCGAAACACCACAGGTATGTGTTACATATGCGAATTTCATTACCTGTGAGTAGTACCATAATGTGTGGAATACCACGAGTTTACACTACTTTTGATTAATACCGCAACATGACAAATACCATGGTTCTACTTTACTAGCGATAAGTACGAATATGAGGGGCCGTTGACGGAAAACCATTTTCAGGGCTGCCGACAGTGGGGTTCGAACCTACTATCTCCCGAATACTGGATACTGGCCGCACTTAAGCGACTGCAGCTATCAAGCTCGGTCATCATCGATTCAGTGTTGTGCTATAGACGCAGTACCTTGGTCAGTAATACTATTGTTTTACGTCAGTTTCTGTTAATGTGAGGCAAAGCGATTCGGATCCACTGATTGTTTTAAATTCATATCCATCCATACATTCTTCGCCGTCACGTTCTGAATTCGGGTCAGTAGAGGATTTTTTGACTTTTAATTTCTCATTACATTTCGTCTAATTTCGTAGTCTACCATTAGGGACCGATGACCTAGATGTTAGGCCCTTTTAAACAACAAGCATCATCATCTGAACATTTTATCCACTTGCATTCTGTTTTAACGCATTGTGCTTAAATCATTCCACAGATAAAATGTCCACTTTACGTATGAGGTGCATAGTGACTATTAATCCATTTTTATTGTAAGCTTTGCCAATCCAAGCGATCTCCAAAAAGGGGATATTTGGAACGTCATCTAATGAATACAGAAGGAGCAACACAGACAGTGCAATGCCATCTGTCAATGACCACTAAGCAGAACTACGGACGAGAAAATAAAAGAGATTGTTCCCTGGTTTTGAGGCCGGAGCACATGTGAGCCGGGTTGCGTGACTTGTGGGGAGAACAAAGTCCTATCTGTGGGTTATCAAGCCTGGCACATGTGTGTCAGCCGCTGTAGGGGGGCCAAACAGTGCACAGGCCAGGGACACACAAACAACACAGGCCCATGCATGCGCAGATATAAGATATCATTGGCTGCTGATGAATAGTTATAATCATGTTTTTATATGAAATGGCAGTAGTTCAAAAATCAAAGTCTACGCTTCGTATCCTCTTAAATCTATGAAAAAATGTACAAGGTCTTAAAAAGGTCAACTTGTGCTAAATAAAGCAGAGGAGGATAAGGGTAAATATCTGTAATTTTGAAGCAAAGTCATCTCCACACAGGCCACGAAGGCCCTTGGAGGGGTGGAAGGTAAAGGCTTCCGCTATCCGTAACCTCGAAACTAAGTGAGGCCCGACCGCCTATTCTCCCAGGTACTCAGTTTTGGAGCAGGGTGAATGAGTCTCAGGGCTATGTACCACTCAAAAGTAGAAATTTAGTTCCTTAAACTTTTCGAATTTCTGACGGGGATCGAACCCACATTTTTTTTCTGGGACAACTGAGCATTCCTTCACTGCCTCGGCCAAGTAGCTTCTGTAATTATGAATACTTCAGCCGAAATGAGACTGACACTTCGGTGGAAGCTACATTTTGTTCTGACCTGTGCCGAGTGGGAAAGAAGAAAAAATACTGCATCTATCAGGAAATAGGAACGGACGGACTCGGCATTATCCTTCTTCTACCACCTTTCCAATAGTGATGGAGACGCGGGTGTGAACTACGTCGTACATGTGGATCTGGACTATTTTTAATGCCGCATGCCCTTCCCGACGCAAACCCTATGGGAGGGGGATGGAGTCACTATTGCATATTTCTGTGGTGATTGGAAGTGTCGTGTGGTGTATGAATACGAAGGCGAAAGGGTTGGGACTATCAAAAACACCCAGTCCCCGAGCCATAGGAATTAACCAAACACTGTTGAAATATCCGGTCCGGTGGAAAATCGAACCCGGAGATCTCTGAACTGAAGGCCTCTACGCAGTAGCTTTCTCTGGTATGCCATTATGGCCCTTGGAAGAGTGGGAGGTAAAGGTTTTAACTGCGTCACATTAATTATTTATTTATTTTATCGCTCGCCTGGTGCAGTTCTTTATACTTGACACCCATGGGCGACCTACGAGCCAGGGTGTCTGATGATGGTTATGATGATGATGATGATGATGATGATGTAGGGAAAGGATGAAACCCGTTGTCTGCACGTAACCTATTCCTGTCGAAAACTCCAAAAGGTCTGCTCAAGGCTTAACGTATCCATCCGACGGACAAATTAACATCAACAACCCTCACTCAATATGAACATCGTGGAGAGATTTGGAATTAAATCCGGGCTTTGGCACGCAATCTTGTTTCTTTCTTTCTTTCTTTCTTTCTTTCTTTCTTTCTTTCTTTCTCAATTTGTTTACCGTCCAGGGTTGGTTTTTCCCTCGGACTCAACGAGGGATCCCACCTCTACAGCCGCTAGAGCAGTGTCCTGGAGCTTGAGAAATTGGGTCGGGGATACAACTGGGGAGGATGGCCAGTACCTCTTCCAAGCGGCCTCACCTGCTATGCTCAACAGGGACCTTGTGGTGGGATTGGAAGATTGGAAGGGACAGATCAGGGAGAGGGAAAGAAGCGGCTGTGGCCTTAAGTTAGGTACTATCCCGTCATTTGCCTGGAGGAGAAGTGAAAAGCCACGAAAAGCACTTCGAGGATGGCCGAGGTGGGAATCGAACCCACCTCTACTCAGTTGACCTCCCGAGGCTGAGTGGATTCCGTTCCAGCCCCCGTACCACTTTTCAAATTTTGGCACTGAATTTATGATTGGAAATTGTATACCATCACATCTCCTTCCCTGCCAGCCATGGGACTTGAACCAGCTAACCACGCTGCCAGACCATGTAGACTTAACGCCTTAACCATCACGGCTACTAGGCGGTCTACTGCGTCTGATTAATTCCTATTACTGGCGGTGAGGGTATTTTATCTGCCCGAATATGTTACTCTTCATACACACGTGACACTGCTACAAACCACCATTAAACACGCAAAACTGAATACATCCCTCTACATAAAATCCTGCCGTCAGGAAGGGCATCCGTCCGTAACGGAACCCAGTCTTCATGTGCGAGACAGTTTGTGCTCGTGACCCGACCAGAATATGTGAGAAGCGGGAGAATAAGGTGAAATAATTACCACAAATTTATCCCACATCCTAAACAGATTTTTCACCCACTTAGCGGGCTAGTCCTAGATTTTTGTAAACAATAAAATTCAGCTCACCGAGTGAGATGGCCGTGAGGTTAAGGGCGCGCAACTGTGAGCTTGCATTCGGGAGATCGTTGGTTCGAACTCCACTGTTGGCAAACCTGAAGATGGTTTTCTGTGGTTTCCCATTTTCGCAAAACGTAAATGCTAGGGGCCTGTGCCATAATTAAGGACACGGCCGCTTTCTTTCCACTCGCAGCCCTTTCCTATCCCGTCGTCGCCATAAGAACTATCTGTGTCGCGAGGTAAAGAAAGTTGTAAAAAAAAAATCAACTCCATCACTTTTGACGGACACCTAGAAAGTGGGCGTGATTGAGGGTCATGCCTCCCACATTACGTGAACAATCTTGTCACCATTTAAGATGAACACATTTGAAAGTAATACTGGCCTGTCCAATGAGCTGTTACTACGTCAGTGCCGTACACATTCAAAGTCCACACAGTAGGGCGGTTATTGCACGTCAATATGCAGTTAATATCGTTCATCAACATAATCAGAAATTTCTGTATTAGGCCACTTGAATAATCACGCCCCTGGCACAAAATGGCCACGCAACTGATATAGAGCTTCAAACTCACATGTGCTCCAATTGCGAAACACGGCCGCTATCTGCTTATGACGGTCAGGACACAGCAAAGCAGTCGCTGACTTCGCCTACTTCATTCTCTGATGAAGGAAAAGTTCAGATTATTCCGAAAGATACAAATTACGTGCTTATAATGATTGTACTACAGGAAAGTGTCGGTTGGGAGATGAAATTTGCCCACTAAGTGAACACACTTCTCCGTAAAAGATAGACTTTTTTATTCATCGCTGATATTTACATTTTCTACGTTTCCAGCCTTGCAAAACTGATTGAAAAATAGACTGTACAGTAGTGGGGCCAAGGTTTCAGGAGGAATTGGGACGGCGTTAATAGTAAGGTCACAGGTCCCATTACTATTTTTTTCTCATTTGTCCTCAAAAACTATTCCTACCGAGCTCGATAGCTGCAGTCGCTTAAGTACGCCCAGTATCCAGTATTCGGGAGATAGTAGGCTGTGCCTTAAGGCCACGACCGCTTACTTCCCACTCCCAGCCCTTCCCTGTCCCACCGTCGCCATAAGACCTATCTGTGTCGGTGCGACGTAAAGCAACTAGCAAAAAAAAAAAAAAACTATTCCTAAGTATTCGGGAGATAGTGGGCTCGAACCCCGCTGTCGGCAGCCCTGAAGATGGTTTTCCTTGGTTTCCCAATTTCACACCAGGCAAATGCTGGGGTTGTGCCTTAATTAAGGCCACGGCCGCTTTCTTCCGACTCCTAGCCCTTTCCCATCCCATAGTCGCCATAAGACCTATCTGTGTCGGTGTGACATAAAGCAACTTGTAATAAAAAAGAAAAAGAACATTCCTAGAGGCATGACTTTTTCGCACTAAATCATGTGCGATTTCGCGAAAGAGAAACATTTTCCGCGTTATTTCGCGAAATAGGTCTTAAGCAATCGCTTGAATTTCGCTGTGATCATTTTCTAAGATTATTCAAAAAATTCTCATTCGTATGATTTGTGAATTATTCATGTAAAAATATATGAATAACCGAGAGAGTTGGGCATGCGGTTAGGAGCGCACAGCTGTGAGCTTGCATTTGGGAGATAATGGAATCGGCCACACTGCCGGCAGCCTCGAAGATGGTTTTCCGCGGTTTCCCACTTTCACGCCGGGTAAATGTACCTTCATTAAGGCCACGGTCGCTTCCTTCCCATTCTTAGCCCTTTCCTACCCCATCGTTGTTATACAAGACCTATCTGTGTCGGTGCGACATAAAAAAAGAGAGAAGAGATATACAGGGTGGTCGGAAACAACGTTAACCGAGTATATAAGCGTTGGTAATACTGATAGGTAATTTGAAAAAATGACGTCGATATCTCGCGCCGTTTTCATGTTATCAGATCGATTCGCGGACGACTTCAGATGGCCTCGGTTTTTTGCGAAGCGGTGTTGCTAAATCTACAGGTGGCTTATCACGGGTTTGAGAAAGTCAATAGAAGAAATAAACTTCTCCAGGGGAGGGACTTGAACAAGGACCTTCCTGCTGATAGGCTCGGTCCACAGCAAGCACGCTACGGTGGCATTGGCTGATAATCACAGTGTGTTATTGTTTGATTTTGATTTCTCGGCATTGGTCTTAAGCCCAACCAAGCCACCTGCAGATTTAGCAACATCTCCTCGTAAAGCCCATTTGAATTCGCCCGCGAAACGATCTGATTTGTTAACTTCAACAGCTGATAAAATGACAAAGGCCGGAGAAATCTAATTTCTTTTTCAAGTTACTTATCAGTAGGGCCCGGATGTTAATGCAGTAATAGGTTAGAATGCAAAATTACTGAAGCGAGTAATAAGTAGAGTCTACCCGCACGACGGTGATGCTATGAGGTTTGCATAAACATTAGGGCTTCGGCCCGGTAGAACCCATAGAATTTATGTTACTCCCACTACATTACGCTAGAGTGGGCTAGTCGACATTTCCTACTAAGTAATTTCGTTACTAAATAATTTTGTTAGTAGGAAATGTCGACTAGCCCGCTCTAACGTAATGTAGTGGGAGTAACATAAATTCTAGGGGTTCTAATGGGCCGAACCCCTAATGTTTATGCAAACATAGCACTACCGTCGTGCGGGAACTCTACTTATTACTCGCTTCAGTAAGTTTGCATTCTAACCTATTACTGCATAAACATCCGGGCCCTACTTATCAGTGTGACCAACGCTCTAATGCTCATATACTCGGTTCACGTCGGTTCCGACCACCCTGTATATACAATGGGTGGTTAAAAGCCATGGAAAGACACTTAATGTGATGTTAATAACGAGTTTCTCCTCCGTAAGCCCGCAAAACGGCAGCAGTACGGTGAGGCATCAACTCTACAAAGTGTTGGAACCATTCTGGAGGGATCTGGAAACAAGCATCTTGCACTGCTACCCAGAATTGTTCTTGTGTAGTTGATGTGGGGTTCATGGAACGTACACCAGCACCGACAGCATCCAATAAATGCTCAGTTGCATTAAGATCGGGGGATCTGGTGGGCCAATCCATGGCACTGGAGTGCTCCTCCAACCACCTGCGTGCCACCACAGAGCGGTGACATGGCGCACTGTCCTGTTGAAACATGGCATCTCCATCAGGGAACTATAGGGCTGGATGTAGATGGTCTGAAAGAATGTCCACATAACGTGCACCTGTCAGCACTCCCTGCAGCCGGACAATGGGGCCTAATAGCGACCGTGAGAACGCCGTCCAGACCAGAACTGAGCCATCTCCTGCCTTGTCACAACCTTGTTGACACGCAGGATCCATAGCTTCATGGGGCACACGTCACACTCTCACGCGCCCATCAGCACGATACAGTTGGAACCGGGATTCATCGGACCAACACCACACGCCGCTACTGTTCCACGGTCCATTGCTGATGTTCACGGGCCCATGCACGTCATTGAGCTCTGTGTCAAGGTTTCAGCAGAGGGACACGAGTTGGTCGTCGGCTGGTGAAGCCTATGCGGTGCGGTTGCCTCCTCACAGTTCTGGTAGAAATGGGTTCCTGACTCCCAACATTCAACTAGGCGGTGATCTGACTCACAATAGCCCGTCGAACGCCCAGTATGGTTTTGCGGAGGCGACGTAATGTCCGTTAAAAGTTAGTTAACTCGCAACGTGTTGCCATCTTCACGACACTGGTGTCTGCGACAGACTGATCAGCTATGCCGCAACGCTCAAGGGTCATTCACGGCACATTTTCTAATGGGGCACTCCTCCCCGTGACTTTTGGCCACTCAATATATACACTGTATACATTTCTAAATAAAATATTTTAACGTTTAAAATACTGAAATTCAACTATCAATCCAGTTTTCAACACTGTGCCAACCAGGGATGCTTAATTCTTCAGCGTGCTTGAGTGGCATAATCACAACTGAGACAGAGGCCGATGACGTTGATATTTTTCCCTTAAAAGAACCATCATATTCATCAAAATTATACAGTGAAGAGTGAATTTATTTAAACATTAACCCGAAAAAGTATATCAAAACGTAGAAAGCAATTAACTGAAAAATTCGCGGTAAATCCTCGGATGTATAACACGGGTCCAATAACGTTCCAACCACCGGCATGTGTGTGATACCATTCTTCTAAGTATGAGAAACAGGATTAATGATGTCTCTTGTTTCCAGAGTCAGCATCCTTAGCAGGCTTGGAATTGACGAGGATAAAGACCTAATTTTGTTCATTCTTCCTATTACTTACCGATTGTCGTAGCAAACTTGTTTAATGTTTTGACAATGCATATCTCAGCAGATGTACTACTGGTCGACAGCCAGAGAACTAATTCGAATGTAAGCTGGAAGAAGTTGGCAGTAACCATATGGCTTAGTCTTTGGGGAATGGGCGGACGGTTTAAATTTTCCTTATCTTCCAAAGAGACCAGACCATGTCATATTGTGTAGTAGGTCCGCGACCCTAAACACATTCTCAGAGGACTTACGTAATAGGCTAGGAATTTTTCCGTGATTGCACTCTGAGGAGCTTCTCGGAGACAGGAAATTATTAATTTCCTTTTCATTGCATTGGAGAGGGTTGGCAGCTCTTTGTTCTCTGACTCCTGACCATAAACTAATTCTCTTTGCATTTAGAACACACGAAACTTAACGTTACATTGATTAAAAATTACCATGGAGTTGTGCATTCTGATGGCCCACAGTGAAATCCATGCCATAAAATTAACGAACATTGAAACATTGAATTACTGTATATAGCAGTAAACCTAAATTTCACTCGATGATTATTTCTCGTACCGTTTCTGTGGTGTAGTGGTTAGTGTGATTAGCTGCCACCCCCGGAGGCCTGGGTTCCATTCCCGGCTGTCACGGAAATTGAAACGTTGTAGGAGAACTGGAACGGGCTCCACTCAGCCTCGGGAGGTCAACTGAGTAAAGGGTGTTCGATTTTCACTTCAGCCATCATCGAAGTGGTTTTCCGTGGTCTCTCACTTCTCCTCCTGGATGGTACCTAACTTCAGGCCACGACTGTTTGGGAATCAAACTCAGGGCCCTCTGAACAGGAGACCTCTACACTGACCATACTATTGTTGTTACACATTATATGTATCTTTCGTGTCAGGACTAAAGAATGTAAGTCACAAGTAGGTACATTTCAGGACGTAAGTTTGAAGTTTTTAAAACAGAGACGGTATTAATTGTAGAGGGTTGAAAATGAAAATGAAAATTTTAGAAAATTGTATTTTCATTTTTAAACAATCGTTTTCTTCTGCTAACTGTTGGAAATTAAATCAATGACTTGTACCATGAAGATCCGATATAACATGATTTATACTCTCACTTTTTGGCGCAAAAGATACACAAAATACGAAAAACTGTTGATGTATGTGGCAGTTGTTGTAGTAAGTAACTTGCCGATGACGTTACCCTCGCCGGGAATCACGAATATTCTCTAAAAGACTGGAAGGACTGCTGTCAAAGAAGGGAACAAGTGACCTGATTACAACGCTCATATTTTTATCATGATTCACCTCGTGTGTTAGTGACTCCATTAGAAATGTCATAAACATCGCAACGACATGGTCTTGAGAAGGGAGCACAATCATTCTGTTGATTCTATCTCGTGTTAGGAATGTGAACACGCCTTCCGCCGGCATACCGAGATGGTAGATAGGGAGCGGGTGGGTGGGTACACAGGTGTCGAAGGAGACTATTGGTGGATGATAAACAAATGCTATCACTATGGCATCCAAACGCAGTTGACAGCGGGACAAGAAATGATGGAGTAATGTCGACTTCACGCTCTCCAGTTACCATACAGATTACTAGCGCGCTCCACCTTCCATAATGACCAGGTCACGACCGGGATTGCGATAACGTGACATAATAGTCACATAGAAAAACACCACTTGTCAGAACATCCTGCAGCACCAGCAACCAGAAGAGGCACTTTTAAGAGTGTTATGATTAAGTTTTGTAGAGTTATTTCATTACTTAAAGTTGGCAGTTTCTGAACCAATTTCTGACTGGTTGGAAAATTATGTGACGTTCCAGCCCGACATCAAATTGATGTGATCTACTGTATAAGCAAGACACATACATGTCATATTCAATAAAGTATTGAAGGATCATGAAAACAACAAATTCCTTTCCTTCAACATACTCTACATACATACATTATCATTATAGACTGCTATGCCTTTCAGCGTTCAGTCTGCAAGCCTCTGTGAATTTACTAAACGTCGCCACAATCCTCGATTTGCAACTAGTGCTGTGGCCTCATTTAATTCTATACCTCTTATCTTTAAATCGTTAGAAAATGAGTCTAACCATTGTCGTCTTGGTCTACCTCTACTTCTCTTATCCTCCATAACAGAGTCAATTATTCTCCTAGGTAACCTATTCTCCTCCACTCGCTTCACACGACTCCACCACCGAAGCCGATTTATGCGTATAGCTACATCCATCGAGTTCATTCCTAAATTAGCCTTTATCTTCTCATTCTGAGTACCTTCCTGCCATGGTTCCCACCTGTTTGTACCAGCAATCATCCTCGCTACTTTCATGTCTGTTACTTCTAACTTATGATAAGATATCCTGAGTACACCCAGCTTTCACTCCCGTAAAGCAAAGTGGGTCTGAAAACAGACCGATGTAAATATAGTTTCGTCTGGGAGCTGACTTCCTTCTTACAGAATACTGTTTATCGCAACTGCGAGCTCACTCCATTAGCTTTACTACACGATTCAATCTCACTTACTATATTACCATACTGGGAGAACACACAACCTAAATACTTGAAATTATCCACGTGTTCTAGCTTTGTATCACCAATCTTATATTTAATTCTATTGAATTTCTTACCTACTGACATCAATTTAGTCTTCGAGAGGCTAATTTTCATACCATACTCATTGCACCAATTTTTAAGTTCCAAGATATTAGACTGCAGGCTTTCGGCACAATCTGCCATTAAGTCCAAGTCGTCAGCATAGGCCAGACTGCTTACCTGAATTCCTCCCTGCCATTTTATACCTTTCAGCAGATCATCCACCAAGGATCACAGCCTTGTCTAACCCCTGTAACTACCCTGAACCAAGAACTCATTCTACCATCAATTCTCACTGAAGCCCAATTGTCAACATAAATACCTTTGATTGATTTTAATAATCTACCTTTAATTCCATAGTTCCCCAGTATGGCGAACATCTTTTCCCTCGATACCCTGTCACATGCTTTCTCTAGATCTACGAAACATAAACACAACTGCCTATTCCTCTCGTAGCACTTTTCATTTACCTGGTGCATACTGAAAATCTGATCCTGACAGCCTCTCTGTGGTCTGAAACCACACTGGTTTTCATCCAACTTCCTCTCAACCACTGATCGCACTCTCCCTTCCAAGATGCCAGTGAATACTTTGCCTGGTATACTAATCAACGAGATATCTCGATACTTCCTGTTCCCTTGCTTATAGATAGGTGCAATTAGCGCTTTTGTCCAATCTGAAGGTACCTTACCAATACTCCACGCTAATCTTACTACTCTATGAAGCCATTTCGTCCCTGCCTCCCACTATACTTCACCATTTCAGGTCTAATATCATCTATTCTTGCTGCCTTATGACAATGGAGCTTTCCATTTTCTCAAGCGTAATTTCACAAACATCATTTTCCTCCTCCCCATGTGCTTGGCTGTTCGCAACAAAACAGACCAAAAACAAAGAAGGATATAAATATTTTAAAATGAGAAATTAAAGCGTTAAATAGAAGAAACAGAAGAATATGTTGACATGACGTCTATAAAATCAGGCTATATGTATTCGAACCTTAGTGTAAGGAAAGCATGTGTTCACATTCTGGTTTAAAACTCCGGAGCTAAAGTTTTGATCCTGGAAGGTTGAGCTACCGTTTGATTGAACATGTGGGGCATGAGAGAGAGAACATGGCAATCGGCGGGCCTCAGCTGAATATGCAGGGGTACGGACGGCTTTAAAAAGGTAACAACTTTGACGTACCGTATATGATATGCCAAGTGAGTGGCTGTGTGGTTTGGGAGATAGTGGTGTCGAACCCCACTGTCGGCAGCCCAGAAGATGATTTTCCGTGGTTTCCCATTTTTACACAGGCAAATGCTGAGGCTGTTCCTTAATTAAGCCCACGATCGCTTCCTTCCCAGTCCTTGCTATTTCCTACTCCGTCGCCATAAAACTTATCAATGCCGGTGCGACGTAAAACAAATAGTAAGGAAAAAGGTAACTCCTCCTCTGAAAAATATACGAAGATAGTTAAAATGTCAAATGATAGAGAATTTGCCGGCTTATATTTGCATAATAAAATGGTTTGAACCCCCAAAAGGAAACCAAAGCAAAGGAGGGGCCAAAATTTGAAGTTGAAATTATTATAACTTATGACCAATTTGATTTTTTCTTGCACACGCGAATTTGGACGGAAAGTGGCATTTTATGCTTCCGTGGCTTCTTGCCGTACACTTTTATTTAAAATCAATTTCTTCGCGAATATTAAATTTCTGAACGGTCCCCACCTTCCCGGTGTTTCATCATTTTACCGTTCCATGTTTATCATTTCTTCACGTTCTGTTGTATCTATTGTGTTGGTCACGGCCTCCTCGATCACGAATGATTTGGGTGGCGATGTGTCAAAGTTATTTATGCTAAAATATTGAATTTAAAATAAGTAAATATGGAATATTGCACGAAACTAAAGTGATACTCGCTTAGATCTTACTATAAGGTAAAACAACCACTTTCCGTGGCTGTTTCGTAAGTATCTATTAACAACTACTGATTTGACAGTCTATATATATAAATCTCCGCCCTTCATGAGAGAATCTTACAACCGACATAAGGGCGCAATTGCGGACAAAGAGGACAGAAGTGAACGAAATTTTGAAAATTTACAAATCTTAACAAACATATGCTCGGGCTAAGTGACCGGCCAGGTGAGTCCCTTCCCCCACCTCCGAAGGGCCTTGGCCTACCAAGCGACCACTGCTCAGCCCGAAGGCGTACAGATTAAGAGGTGACGCGTGATCAGGGCGACGAAATTTCCTGACATTTCTTCTTGACTTTCTAGACCTGAATCGCCATCTCAAGTCAGGTAGCTTCTGAACTGGTCTAATGTAGGCTGAGTGAGCCTCAAACCAGCTCTCAGATCCAGATAAAAATTCCGTGACTTTTCGGGAATTGAACCCAGAGCCTACTGGTAACAGGCAAACCTAGACCATGGACTCTGCTCTAGACAAATTTTGATTTTCTTTTTTAATTTAAGAATTATTTTGCCGTACAGTTTTGGCTTATAAGCTATCCTTTTAGTTTTCCTTCTTTCGTTATGTCTTCCGTAGGATCCCGAACAGCTTTTTCATGGTGTGTGTTTTCTTCTCCTCGCAGAAACTATTCATCCTCTCTCTCTCTCTCTCTCTCTTTCTGTCGCGTTCTTCATGTGATATTTTCTCTACCCTCTTCTCTTGCCCTCCCCCCTATCCTATTCCTGTACCTTTCTCTGTCGTTGAGCTCTGGCATATTGGTTGGTGTATATTTATATGTCCAGTTTTCTGTCCCTTCCGCCCTGATCCCCGTCTTATTCCAGTCCTTCTTCTGTAACCATACTTTGACAGTCTATTACAGCTTGTAACGACACGATTAATCGATAATAAGTGTGAAGCTTGGGAAGAGGGTATCAGTTTTTGTATGATAATATTACATTACATTACATTACATCTTTATTACCTCACCATACTTACAAACCATCGGTATAAGGAAATAAATAAAATAGTACATGACTGGACTAACTACTTAACTACAACTAAATATATCACTAATTTAATCTAAATCTTCTATGTCTAAATGTACAATCTATTAAATCTACTCTGTAGCATCCCACACATGCGCTGATAGCCAGCACCACATGTAAGATGCTACCTTAACTACAATCTACACTAACTAGGCATTCTACTGCCTAAAACTAAATTAAAAGAACTGGCTGGTCGTGGTATCTCCCCTGGTAAGGAAAACTGCCCGTCCAACCCGAGCCACCACTCCCAGCCCCGCCTCGTGTGGTCAGATATCGGACCTCACCGGTAACTAGCTGACAATGTGTTTTCTTCCCTTGGAAGTGGGTTGTTGGTGGGCAAGCTGAACATTGATCGCTCGTGACGTAAAGGCAGATCTGCTCAGTATTGGGAAGTCTGAAGAGCCTCCCGAATCCTCGCCGAACGGTTGAGGCTCTTCAGGACTTCGAATTGAACTACCGCTAATTCGTGAATACCGTGTGTTTTCTTCCCATTCTTTGCGTGACAGATCACATGAGGCGGAAGCCAGTCCATCATGTGACCCGTCACTAGAGATGGGCAAAAAATAACACAACAGTTATTTTGGAACTGTTCTGTACTCGGAACTGGTCTCTAAGTGAACAGTACGCCGGAACATCCTGTTCCAAAAGAACAGTGTTCCGTGTCGCCTGCACTCCAGCGAGATTGGTCTAGCAGCATCCTGTTCCGAAAGAACAGTGCTCCGTATCGCCCGCACTCGGCGTCTACCAACACCCTGTTCGGAAGGAACAGTGTTCTGTATCACCCTGTATCATAAAACTTAACTGATATTATTAGAACTCATAAAAATATTTATTGGTTAACCAAATTCTGTTTCATAAAGGTGTATACATGACTAATAAAATGTCTTCACTCATAATATTAGTTAATTAGTCAGCTGATCCAATTGGAGGTTAGAATCGGTTTGTTGCATATGTTCTTGATTTGTGTTTGTTCCCAGCAGTAGGCTATTGCTTGACTACAACTGGATATTAATCCATATGTTCAATAGGGTCACTTGATATTTTCGTTGTTCTGACTTTCGGTACATAGGAGAATGGGTACCGGTAACAAGATTTAGAGTAATGTGAGAGAAGAAATGTTCTTTCTGGAAAGTTTTTGGGTTGCTGCCTATTGCACACTCTATAACCCTCCTTTCTTTTTCTTTCTTACGTGCTCTTAAAAATCTCTGTTGAGATGGACTAGCAACATCTTGGTTTACCGGTGGTATAAGCGGAGCATAAAAGGATAGACTGAGTCTCCGAGCAGAACTGCACCAGAAGAAAGTCTCCAACCATCAGTCATCTTATTGTTCAAGTCACTTAGCCTTAGAGCCCTAGCATCGTTGACACTACCAGGCTAATTCTCACAACATAATAAGAATTCTAAGTGGTGGTGGTGGTGATGATTATTGTTTTAAGAGGAAGTACAACTAGGCAACCATCCTCTATATGATGCTAATCAGAGATAAAAAATGGAAGGGATACGATTGTTCGAAAAATGATGGTATCGTCCAACGGAAGACAAGGGCCACGAAGGGCGTGAAAAAGAAAGAATCCCTAGGCCTCGCAACCTAATACCATCGGGGTTAGAAAAGAACAAGAGTTGACCAAGGGAGATCGGATAGGATAGATGGAAGTGGCACAAGTAAGTGGGAGCAATGCCAGGACTCAGCTATGAGCCCCGTGGTCGCCAAACCAAGCTGTCAACTGTATAATTCTAAATGTGGCCCGCATATGAGCATTAGATTCAAGGAATATTTCCCATAACAATCAGCAAATGCTGGTTCATACGCACTTGGTGCATCAATTTCTGGCGTTCCACCAAGTACTCCACAAACTAAAGGAATATCGCCAAGTTCAGTGAATATGACAAATGCAGCATTTCGCCATAGTCAGCTAACCAACATGCGACTTCATGAGGAAGGGTGTCATCTGGCGCTGACATAACTCTGCAGACTGTCGTTTTTGAAATACCATGTATATCAGAAACAGAATGCTACTGTGTACCACTACCTAACCAGTTCAGTGCAATCTGAAGCTGTTGTTTTGAGGTTAGTGCTTCATTCCTTGCATTCTCCTATCAAGCATATATTCAGATGTTCTGTAATCCGACGTAAATCTCTCATTGTATTCATATGTTTGTTCCCCACCAGTACATTCGCTCCTCATCACTATTTGAATCAGAGTCAACCCGTTCACTGATCTTCACAATTTTATGCCAAAATATTAAAATACCACTCACTTTGCTTTTTTTTTTTTTTTGCTATTGGCTTTACGTAGCACCGACACACATAGGTCTTATGGCGACGATGGGACAGGATAGGGCTAGGAGTGGGAAGGAAGCGGCCTTGGCCTTAATTAAGGTACAGCCCCAGCATTTGCCTGGTGTGAAAATGGGAAACCACGGAAAACCATCTTAAGGGCTGCCGACAGTGGGGTTCGAACCCACTATCTCCCGAATACTGGATACTGGCCGCACTTAAGCGACTGCAGCTATCGAGCTCGGTCCACTCGCTTTGGTTTCACTAATAGTATAGATTATGAGTCGAAATACACTCATGGAAATAATCCCAATAATATGAGTAACTTTTATAAGTCATATTGTCCTTGAAACTGTTTACAAATATTATTAGGAATATCTACTAATATTATTACCTAATAAATCTATGAAACGTAATACTCATAATATTAGATAATATTATTGGTTTCTTACTAATAATATTAGTGAAAAATGTTTAATGAAAGGGGGCTCTACTGTACACTCGGTGGGATTGGTCTAGCAAGACCCTGTTCCGAAAGAACAGTGTTCCGTATCGCCTGCACTCGGCGGGACTGGTCTAGCAACACCCTGTTCCGAAAGAACAGTGTTCCGTATCCTGGTTGGCTAATTGTTCCCACTCTGGGCGAACGTGAGTGCTATTTCTCTGCACTGGCTTCGAAGTTCTTTGAAACTTGACTGCACTGGAGCATCAATGGAAGGGGAAGGAACCCACAAAATATGAAACTGTAAGACGTAGAGGCGCCCATCTCAGTCAGCATTTTGACAGACAGCGAAAGTGTGCATGGCACTGATTTTTAATCTTTATTCGTATGAATTCTTGCAGCGTGAAACCACGTGCATCGTCAAAGTATTCTTTTAGCGCGATTTACGGCTGTCTGTGTTGTGCTATCCACTCTAATTTGTTCATGGCGATATCAATATACCAAATGTTATTGAACAAGGCCTAAATATTTCATATTTTACTGGTACCTGTCTTCTTAGTCCGCCTCTGTGGTGTAGTGGTTAGCGTGATTAGCTGCCACCTCCGGAGGTCCGGGTTCGATTCCCGGCTCTGCCACGAAATTTGAAAAGTGGTACGAGGGCTGGAACGGGGTCCACTCAGCCTCGGGAGGTCAACTGAGTAGAGGCGGGTTCGATTCCTACCTCAACCATCCTGGAAGTGGTTTTCCGTGGTTTTGCACTTCTCCTCCAGGCAAATGCCGGGATGGTACCTAACTTAAGGCCACGGCCACTTCCTTCCCTCTTCCAGCCCAACTCTTCCAATCTTCCCATCCCCCACCAAGGCCCATGTTCAGCATAGCAGGTGAGGCCGGCTGGGCGAGGTACTGGTCATTCTCCCCAGTTGTATCCCCCGACCCAAAGTCTGAAGCTCCAGGATACTGCCCTTGAGGCGGTAGAGGTGGGATCCCTCGCTGAGTCCGAGGGAAAAACCGACCCTGGAGGGTAAACAGATTACGAACGAACCTGTCTTCTTAGTCAATATGTCTGTCGAAACTAATTTATTTATTAGGCTGTAAGATACCTGAAATATGAAACAGTTAACAACAGATCACACCTGAAAATTAAATTCAATTTAATTAAGGTGTTTCTTTCTCAGGTTTCATTATTACCCACTTTTTGTGATAAAAACTATATTTCAGCGTTCTTTACAGACATTAAGAGTAAAGCATGAAACTAACAGTGAGGAACCAATTTTAGAATTAGCATTTATGAGGTTCGTTTCGTTAATGTTTTCTAATTCTCCACTGCCTAAACCGTTTACTGTTATTTTGGAACTGTTATTCGGAACATAGTATTTTTTCGGAACCGGAACAACCGGAACTGTTCCGGAAAAGGAACAACTTCGCCCATCTCTACCCGTCACATTCTTATCTTTTGTGCAGCCTGTTGTATTGTATGATAATAAAATGTGGAACAAAGATTTGAAAGAACTTTTGTATAACCTACTATTCTGGGTCTCCGTTTTCTTTATAATTTTGTCAAATCCACTGACTCTCCTGGTCAACATTCTGATATTTTTTTGCTAGTTGCTTTACGTCGCACCGGCACATATAGGTTTTACGGCGACGATGGGATAGGAAAGGACAAGGAGTGGGAAGGAAGCGGCCGTGGCTTTAATTAAGGTACACCCCCAGCATTTGCCTGGTGTGAAAAATTTCTTTTTTCCTTTTCCTTTTCTACCAACGGGACTCGAACCGCGATGTCATACCGCCTTAATAATCATTACTGAAGGCAATTTTTTACTATCAGTTTCTTCTTTACCGAGTTCGATAGCTGCAGTCGCTTAAGTGCGGCCACTATCCAGTATTCGGGAGATAGTGGGTTCGAACCCCACTGTCGGCAGCCCTGAAGATGGTTTTCCGTAGTTTCCCATTTTAACACGACTACTTCCTTTCCACTCCTAGCCCTTCCGTCTCCTATCGTCGCCATAAGACGGTGCGACGTAAAGCATCTTGAAAAGAATCTTAAGAGAAATATTACGAAATGTCTTGTGAAAGTAAGCTAAATAAAATATTTATTTAGACTGACGTTTTCGCGATATGTAATAATGGATTTGATGACACAGATTTTGGGCTTTTACCGAGTCAAGAAAACAAGGTGAAATTCTTAACGTTTCGCAGAGAACTTGAAAAGGAAATATTAGCATGTCTAAAATTTGTTATTGATGAACGATAAATATAATTTAAGTTGCTAAACGGGAATAGAGTATTTACACACGAAAATAATCTTACTTAGACGCATTCGTTTTTATTTTGAAGAGGAAATGATTTATGCAATAAGGACGTTCAATATCACTGTTTCTCCGTAATCCCAATATGCGAAATATATTCAAATGTTAACATATAGTACATATGAAGAAACATGCTGCTTCGAAGCAAAACATCTTTCAAATTGGGTTTGGGGGTTCTCAAGCGAAAAACCGATGAACCGCTTTTCACGAAACATTTCCAAATACTACGGCTCAAAAATCATTACTTATACGGGAATGGTTTGTATATTATTTAAAGGCAAGATGATGATTGTACAAAGACGTGGCCACGGTAATACTCATGATGTCATCGCAAGATGGCCGCCAAATTAAAACATGTTTTTGAGAGTCAAACGCCACTTACCGCGCGGTGTAGTTTGGCATGTAGGTGTGCACTCAGGCGAGTGAGGTGTCATTAGATCTTTCTCAACGATATCAGATAACATCAGAAAAATGAACATATGACCGTAAATAAGGAAAATATTGAAGGTTTTATGACTGAAAAGTGACATATTTTGACGTACTTCATAAAATATCGAAATATAAGAATAACAAGTGGATAAAAGCCTATGTAAAGCGTATGCTAGAGGAAACTAGACTCTATAACGGTTCCAATAGGACCAAAAGTACATCTGGTAAGCAAATCAAACGGCTACGGGATCGTAAAAAATTTGAGGCTTGTAAAAAAGGGAGGACAAATCAAACGATATTTTAAATTGTACTTATCTTACTCCTCACATTATTCACTGCTGTTCAATGAAAAATTTGATAATTGCCAAAAATTTTGCAAATGAAAATTTAAATGATTAAAAATTGTAAAATATTTCTCTATCGAAAAATCAAATGATCATAAATATATATATTTCAACAAAATGTGTGACTCAATGTTACCTAGCAACCGTGCAGACTGTGAAGTGAAGTCTTGATGGATGGCCATGCCATGCAGATCCATGACCTGTACAGCTCTCAAGGTATTGTTGCTAGGTAACATCACGTCACACATTTTGTTACATACACTATTTATTTGCACACATTTTCGGACACCCCACCAGCCAGTTCTAAGACATTTGTCAATAAAACTATGAAAAACATAATTTTCTCATTTCTAATTACAATACACGATAAATGTTTGACGTACATTACTCTAGCGGTTATATCTAGTACAGTCTACCATGACTTTTTAAAAAATGTTTACATTCAATATGAACTTTCATATACAATATAAGTACAATATACTGTAAGTATCTTTTTAGTTTCCGTTGCGTACAGGACACTGGCCTTGAGAAAAGTACGTCCAACGGCCGTTTGTCATGACAGCTCTCTCGTAATGGCTGGCGGTGTACTTGACAGGCCTGTAACAGAACAGCACAAGTTTGTTGACAAAGTGTATATCGAAGAGTAAGACAAACAAATATTTTATTACGAAATATCGTAGCATGGGACGGTATGGAGAGTTGGAGACTGATTCTCAGAAATGAAATGAAATGTCGTATGGCTTTTAGTGCCGGGATATCCCAGGACGGGTTTGGCTCGCCAGGTGCAGGTCTTTATATTTGACACCCGTAGGCGACCTGCGCGTCATGATGAGGATGAAATGATGATGAAGGCAACACATACACCCAGCCCCCGTGCCATTGGAATTAACCAATTAAGATTAAAATCCCCGACCCGGCCGGGAATCGAACCCGGGACCCTCTGAACCGAAGGCCAGTACGCTGGCCGTTCAGGCAACGAGTCGGACTCTCAGAAATTAGACCCAATGGGATTCGGTTTCTTGAGAACGACAAACCTGGTTCCTTGCCTAAATCGATGGGCACACTTTAATTTCACTCAAATGCCGATGTGAATATTGCAATGGCTTAGGTGCTGGATTTCCACCTTATTGGCCGTAATTCTAAACCCGGTGACTGAAATATCTGGTAAAGACCCCAAATAAGTGTTCGGGAGATAAGTAAAAATAATTTTACGGGCGGTAGGGATGAATGTCCATAGTTTTTAACATACGACTTTTTAAATTTAGCGAATGGTTTGTCCGAGGGAGAAGCTTGAGGAAGACTGCAATGTTTGTGAGGTAAGTAGTAGCTTTGTTTGCCCCTCGGCTTATACCACCCGCCATACCCAGCTTCAGGCAGTATGCAATAATTTGTATGAAACCGTTCTACGTTCAAGAAACTGATATTGTGACACTGAAATACAGGATGGTCGGAAACAAAGTGACCCGCATGTAATAGCTTTGGTGATTTGGTCATACTAATAAATAATTTGAAAACAATAATTTGATATTTCTGGCTGTTGTTATTTTATCATCTGCTCAAGTTGCTTTTGAGAGGCGGTGTTGCTAAATCTGCACTTGGCTTATCACCGACTTGAGAGTCATGACCGGAAATCAGCGTCAAACACAAACACACTGTGGGTTTCAACCGAAGTCACTGTAGCGTACTTACTATGGCGCACTCTAGTCGCTCTTAAACATAGCAGATGATTAGGAACAGCGCCTCGTACAGCCCATTTGAATTCGCCTGCGAAGCGATCTGATTAGCCAACTTCAGCAGCTGATAAATTGGCAACGAGGCCAGATATCTCTTTTTTCTTCAAACTTATCAGTATGACCAACACTCCAACGCTCATATATCCGGTCTACGTTGTTTCCGACCATCCTGTACATCGGCAAAGCCATAAGGCATTAAATACTACCTGAACTACAAACATCAAATATTCAATGAATATTGAATTTTCACGACCGCTTTGTAATCGAAACCGACTTTCAACCTATTAGGTCGTGTTATGTACATTTAGTACGTATTGAAGAGATGTTAAGTACAGAACAAAAATGGCCAACCAGACACTAGTGGGATCCGAACCCACAACCTCCCGATTTCGCGTCGGTTGCTCTACCAATTGAGCTATGGTGGCCTAGGCCATCTTTGTTCTGTTGGAAAGGATCTAAGCTACAGGTCTGGTACTACTACCATCTCACTGTAGAGTGCGTTTAAGTTGCCCGTTGAGGGCCAAGTCAATGAATATTGAATTTTCACGACCGCATTGTAATCGAAACCGACTTTCAACCTATTAGGTCGTGTTATGTACATTTAGTACGTATTGAAGAGCAACCGACGCGAAATCGGGAGGTTGTGGGTTCGGATCCCACTGGTGTCTGGTTGGCCATTTTTGTTCTGTACTTAACATCTCTTCAATACGTACTAAATGTACATAACACGACCTAATAGGTTGAAAGTCGGTTTCGATCAAATATTCAACTTCATTTTTCTTAATTTTTGAAGGACAATTTTTGAAGTCATATACTGTAGTATATTCAAGACTCTATCAATAAAAAAAAAACAACAGAAAAAGTGTTTGTACTTATCTCCCAAACACCCCGTGTATATGACTGATGTTCTCATTCATTGAATAGACTCGCCACATTGGTCTCTTATGTCCGATACTATCACATGGAAGTCATTTGTTAGTTGTTAGTTTTCTCTTTATCTAATAGCTGTGTTTGTTTCTTTTTAGGTAAGTAAACCACTCCTGTTGGCCTTAAACTTACGGAAATGTGGTGAGTAACCTACTTGTTATTTTAAGTTAATATGAAATTAAACCTCAAAGCCCATAGCACAACAGCACTGAAGGGCCTTGGCCTACCAAGAGACCACTGCACAGGACTAAGGACAATTAGGGCAGAAATTGTGTCAAATTTTAAGAATGTCTTTCTTTTCTTTCTTAGCCCGTTTACCCTCCAGGGTTGGTCTTTCCCTCGGACTCACCGAGGGATTCCACTTTTACCACCTCAAATGCAGTGTCCTGGAGCGTGATACTTTGGGTCGGGGGGATAAAGCTGAGGAGGAAGACCAGTACATCGCCCAGGCGGCCTCACCTGCTGTGCTGAGCAGGGGCCTTCTGCGAGGATGGGAAAATCGGAAGGGATAGACAAGGAAGAGGGAAGGATGCGGCTGTGGCCTTAAATTAGGTACCTTCCCGGCATTTGCCTGGAGAAGAAGTGGGAAACCACTTGGAGGATGGCTGAGGTAGGAAATGGACACCTTCTACTCAGTTGATCTCCCGAGGCTGAGTTGACCCCGTTCCAGTCCTCGTACCACTTTTCAAATTTCGTGACAGAGTATGGAATCTAACCCGGGCCTCCGAGGATGGCAGCTATTCACACTAACCACTACACCACAGAGGCGGACCTATTTTGAAAATAAGAGTTCCTTTACGTCGCACCGACACAGTCTATGGAGTCTTATGGCGACGATGGGATAGGAAACGGTTAGGAGTAGGAAGGAAGTGGCCGTGGTCATAATTAAGGTACAGCCCCAGCATTTTCCCGGTGTGAAAATGAGAAACCACGAAAATCCGGGTCCTAATCCATTACCTCCTGAATGCAAGCTCACAGCTGCGCACCCCTAACCACACGGCCAACTCGCTCGGTTGAAACATATGCTCGGGCTAGGTGATCAGTCACGTAAGCCCTTCCCGCCCCCAAAGGTGCCAGAGCTTTGATGATCCTCAGCCTACCAGGTGACCATTGCTGATCCCGAAGGCATGCAAAGAATATGTGGACCTGGAGCGGACCTGCTTCGACTAGACAGCACTGCACAACCAGCGTTGCCAATCCGTTTTCTAAAATTCTGCTTTACGTCGCACCAACACATAGATTTCATGGCGACAACGAGATAGGAAAGGGCTAGGAGTGCAAAGGAAGCGACCGTGGCAAGGTACAGACCCAGCATTTGCCTGGTGTGAAAATGGGACACCACGGGAAACCATCTTCAGGGATGCCGACAGTGGGTTGCCAATCCGTACACAGAGGTAGGCGACTCTCCACCCTCTGTCTCTTCACCGTTTCCATCTAGGACAACAGCGCAGTTTCCCTCACCCGCCTAACTCAGCGGCCGCGGGTTTATTCTCTTATATTCCGGTAAGGAACCTTTGCATAGCACAGGGGCGTACGCAGAAATTATTTTCTGAGGGGTGATATTAAATATTAAAATTTGAGGACTTCTATAAAATAACGTTGGGTGCATATTGTGAAATTAGAAACACTAAATTAAAACTTTCGAAATAACACAATTATTTAATTGAGACACATTTGCATTCATGTTGATGATTACAATAGCAGGCGTCTCCTAGGTTTTTGGCCAGCTCATGGAGTATATTTTCTAAGGTCACGTGTTTTTCTTTGTGTATGTACAAAAGAGCTAGCACATTCAATCTTTCCTGTGCAGTTATATTCTGCAAATAAGCTTTTAAATATTTCAGGGATGGAAAAGAACGTTCTGGTAAATGTGAAATGGCGTATGGCTTTTAGTGCCGGGAGTGTCCGATGACATGTTCGGCTCACCAGGTGAAGGTCTTTCGATTTGACTCCCGAATGCGACCTGCGCGTCGTGATGAGGATGAAATGATGAAGACAAAACAAACACCCAGCCCCCGTGCCAGCGAAATTAACCAATGATGGTTAAAATTCCCGACGCTGCCGGGAATCGAACCCGGGACCCCTATGACCAAAGGTCAGCACGCTAACCATTTAGCCACGGAGCCGGATAACGTTCTGGTGTGGCAACAAACAGTTTCAGTAGGCCGTACTGGATGTGTTGTTTGGAAAATATCCCTGTCGCAAAATGTTAAGTCCTGTACAGAAATGAAGACCATTGGTTCAGGATGATTGCTTTTAGAAGAAAAACGTATATCTTCTTTTTCCTTTTATACCGCTTTTTCCCACACCTGGGGGGGGGGGTCGTGGGTGCGAATTGCGTAGCGCATGCGAATTTGGCCCTGTTTTACCGCCGGATGCCCTTCCTGACACTAACCTTATATGGAGGAGTATAATCACTATTGCGTGTTTCTGTGGTGGTTGGTAGTGCAGGGCGTTGCCTGAATATGAAGATGAAATGTTGGGAGAAACACGAACACCCCGACCCGGCCGGGAATCGAACCCGGGACTCTCTGAATCGAAGGCCTCAATGCCGACCATTCAGCCAATCAGTATGACTTCATCTAGAATGCTGTATACATTGTAAAATTCCGTAGGGAAGCTCGGGTACG
The DNA here is from genome assembly GCF_040414725.1 of Anabrus simplex. Classification (NCBI taxonomy): domain Eukaryota; kingdom Metazoa; phylum Arthropoda; class Insecta; order Orthoptera; family Tettigoniidae; genus Anabrus; species Anabrus simplex. Next base: position 56,076,694 of record NC_090272.1, on the reverse strand, counting down.
CCATCTAGTATATTTATTTATTTATTTATTTATTTATTTATTTATTTATTTATTTATTTATTTATTTATTTATTTATAAGTGGAAATATCAACACATTGTTGGAATATACGTAATTAATGTTAAAAGCAAAACAACGAGCTACCTAAAATCTTAATTTGCATGTTTGCCATAATTAATCAAAAGGTCTAAACTTCGAAATTTCGGGGGTGGAGGTTATCCCCCAACTCCCCCCTAACCCCCACCCTTTGCGTACGCCCCAGACAAAGTAGTAAGCAGATGCAGAAGGCGTACATTCTAAGATGTATCGTAATTATAGTTCCAACTCAAAGGAAAATAAACGTGCTAATGAGCCTGAGAGAAATGACGTGTAGGTCTCTTGATACCATATTATTTGATATCAGTTTGCCAGAGTAGTGACTGACAGGCTCCCAATTGTCTGTCTGCTCGTGATGTTATGCAAGTTGAGTCCACCATTGTGAAGAGCGCCTTACTCCTCACGCTACTCGTACATGTGTTCGCTCGCACCAGGACATTCCATTTCAACACTGCTCTGCTACGCGATAACGCTCGTGATCTCTGTTGGTTAAAAAGATGACCCCAAGCAATGGCTGATTTGCAGCTGTTCTCATCGTGCTTCACTGTAGATAGCAAGAACACAACCGAGCTGAATGCTTGTTACGCACACGATACCGAAATAAGCACGAGAATTGAGGAAATACAGCATTTGAATCAGCCCCAAACGTTTCATACAGTACAAAGGCCAATTTAATCACTAGAATGGGCTGATTTGGACGGTTACGTGCCAGATGCGACCGTACCGGATGCGACCCGGCCATTACCGTGCCAATAGCAACCGAGCGGATAAGCATCGTGCCGCATGCGACCCATCAATCACTTACAAGATCTGCATTAAGGGCTGTCACCAAGTGGCAGATTGCTTATAAGTAGCTAACTTGGTCTTTTCTAAAATAAAGGTCTGACACCGTGGTTAGCAGGTTCGAGCGCCATTGGTCGAAAGAAAAATATAATAATGTTGCTGGCTTTACGTCCCTGCAACTACTTTTATGGTTTAAGGAGACGCCGAGGTGCCGGAATTTAGTCCCGCCTGACTTATTTTACGTGCCAGTAAATCCACCGACACAAAGCTGACGTATTTGAGCACGTTCAAATACCAGCGGACTGAGCCAGAATCGAACCTGGCAAGTTGGAGTCGGAAGACCAGCATCTCATCCGCCTGAGCCACTTAGCCTCGATGAAAAAAATATCACCATCAGAATGTTGGCCGGCAGGGTAGGAAAGTTGATGGTAGACAGTTTCTAATCACTAGATTGCATGCCAAAAGCCGGGATTCAAATCCAAACCTTTTCGCAATGTTCAAATGGAGTGAGGGGATATTATGCTGTTTATGGTGATTCGGCCGTCGGATGGCGACGTAAAGCATTGAGCAGAACCCTTGGTATTATTCGAGAGGAGTAGGCTACGTGCTGAAACCGGGTTTCATCTCTCCCTACTTCATTATCATAACCCCACATCTAGACGCACAGGCCGCCCAAGGGAGTCAGGTAGAAAGACATGCACCAGGCAAGCAATGGGAATGGGAAGGAAGCGGCCCTGGTCTTCATTAAAATACAGCCCCAGCATTTGCCTGGTGTGAAAATTGGAAACCACGGAAAACCATCTTCAGGGCTGCCGACAGTGTGATTCGAACCCACTATCTCCCGGATGCAAGCTCAGAGCCGCGCGCCTCTAACCGTACGGCCAACTCGCGTGGTGGGAAGAGACGTAAACGCATCATGTTTCGTGTTGTAAAACGAGTTTCTCCCAGAAGCGTTATGTAAAGTAGGGGCAGTTGCTGCTTATAGGACTTATTGAAATGGCATTGCACTTCGTTTAGTTTACCTTATCTTGGGTGATGACGCAACTTATCAAATGACAATTTGCTTGTCAACGCCGGTCGCATCCGGCACGGCTACAGATTATGCGGTCGCTAGTGGCACGGGTCGCATGCGGCACGGTCGCATCTGGCACGCCACAATTTGGACAACCCCGAGTAGCCATTCCGAGAAGTTTCAGCTTTCTTGACTAGTCTTCTATAGGCCTTTCTCTGTTTTATCTAGCCTTCACCTCCTCATTCAGAGTACCCTCCTGCCATTCTTCCCACCTGTTTGTACCAGCGATCACGCTCGAAATTTTCAGGTCTGTTACTTCTAACTTATGAATAAGATATCCTGAGTCCACCCAGCTTTCACTCCCCCCCCCCCCTCCCTGCTGTAAAGTTGGTCGGGAAATAAACCTGTGTAAAGATAGTTTCACCCGAGAGCAGAGTTCCTTCTTAAATATACTGTTGATAGCAACTCACATTCAGTTCTCTTAGGTTATTTTCCCTTAAGCGCAACCAGTATCCAGCATTCGGGAGATAGTGGGTTCGAACCCCACTGTCGGCAGTCCTACAGATGGTTTTCCGTGGATTCCCATTTTCACATCAGGCAAATGTTTCGACTGTACCTTAATAAAGGCCACGGCCGCTTCCTTCCCACTCATAGCCCTTTCCTATCAAATCGTCGCCATAAGACCTATCTGTGTCGGTGCGACGTAAAGCAATTGAAAAAAAAGTTATTTTCCCCTTACTGATCACTTTAGTCTTGGAGAGGTTAATTGTCATATCTTACTCATTGCACCTATTTTCATGTTCCAAGATATTGGATGCAGGCTTTCAGCACAATTTGCCACTAAGACCAAGTCGTTGGCATAGGTCAGACTGCTTATTACATTTCCACCTAACTGAATCTCTTCCTGCTACTCTGTACCTCTCAGTAGATGATCCATGTAAACTATGAACAACTGAGGTGAAAGATTACAGCCTTGTCTAATCCGTGTAAGGACCTTGAACCAAGAACTCACCCCACTATCACTTCTCACCGCAGCCCAATTGTTCGTATATTATCGGCACACTTTATCTTGGTGCATTTGTGTACGGGGGTGAGGAGAAAGGAGGGAGCTGTCCCGGTTACTGAAGTGCTGCCAACGGAATGAAAATGAAATCTGAATTGAATCGAGAATATGATCGATCGATATGAAGTTTCTAAACTGTTATCATCTTAAGCCAACAACTGTGTCACATACACATTATATACCATTATATAACATTTCTCGATGCGAATCTTGTTCCTAGCATGAAGTCTATAGTTTGGTTTTGCTGTGTAAACAGCAACAGTACTAGTACGTAAAGTGTACGCCAGATGTCGCACAACGATGCTTAAGCGATTCATAGTTTATGTTTCAAAGGTTGCCAGTACGAATCTCGAAGATTGCCGAGTTCGACCGATTCAGCACTAGGGTGTAAATGCATCCAGATAAAGTGTGCCGATAATACATGCCTTTGATTGCTTTTATTTTTATTGTTATTTTGCTTTACGTCCTACTAACTACTTTTACGGGTTTCGGAGACGCCGAGGTGCCGGAATTCAGTCCCGCATGAGTTCTTTTACGTGCCAGTAAATCTACCGGCACGAGGCTGACGTATTTGAGCACCTTCAAATACCACCGGACTGAGCCAGGATCGAACCTGCCAAGTTGAGGTCAGAAGGCCAGCGCCTCAACCGTCTGAGCCACTCAGGCCGGCTTGATTGCTTTTAATAATCTATCTACCGAGCAAGTGATCGCGTGGTTTGGGTCACATAACTATCACCTTGCATTCGGGAGATAGTGAGTTCGAACCTTGTTGAAGATGGTATCCTGTTGTTTCCCATTTTCACACCAGGCAAATGCTGGGGTGTACCTTAATTAAGGCCATGGTCTCTTCCTTCCCATACCTAGTCCTTTTTCTACCCCATCGTCGCCATAAGACCTATGTCGATGCGACGAAAATAAATTTGTAAAAATCTACCTTAAACCCATAATCCTCCAGTACGGCCAACATCTTTTCCCTGGGTATTCTGTCATATGACTTCTCTCGATCTGCGTAGTATTTTTCAGTTATCTGGCGCATAATGAAAATCTGATCCTGACAGCCCCTCTGTGGTCTGAAACCACACTGATTTTCATCCAATATAATTTCAACCAGAAAGATAAGAATAGGTTACAATGCTTAATTATGTTGGTGCATCAGATACGCCTCTAAACAAGGGGTACATTTCCAAAATATCGAAATGTTGCCAATTGTGGAAAGGTAGAGTTCTTCAGATGGTACTTCTTACAGGAGTGCCAATGGTGTAGCCATGCTGAAATAAACACCGGATCCTGTAAGATATCCGAAGTTAAAGTGCACGGAGCGTAATAACCAAGTGAATTTACCGGGTGGGCAAAATAAAACTAGCCCGTGTTTCGACACGACGATCTCTTATTTCCAACTTGCACAGATAAACGGTGTTGATATTTCGCCGTACTTCGTTCCCGACTTTCCTTCAATCGAGCAATGATTTCTGGTATTCGAACACTTTTTGGATAGTTCCGGTCTTTATTCCCTACAGAGCTCGTTTCGCGCTATTTTTCCACTAAGTTTTGCATTGCAGACTTTGATGGAGATTTTTCCAAAAAACACTTCCAGTCTTAAACTCTTGCGCAAACAGTTCCGCATTGGTTTTCCACGAATCGTGCTTCGCATAACACTCAACAATGAACACGCGCCGTTTTATCGCGGGCACTACTTTGTGTTGCATTCAACTGGCCACTAAACACGTCTGCTCCTCTAATTACAGTATGGTTTCAGTGCATTGAACCCACCAGGATTACTTTATTCGAGATCCGGAAGAGATCCAAAGGAAAGCAACACGATCTTATTCTGGGTAATTTTCGACAAAAGAATAGTGTTACACAAATGCTGCAACTTTGGGCTGGGAAGTCTTAGTAGAAAAGAGACAAGCTACTCAACAAAGCGAGATTTTGGGAGATGGCTTAGAATGACATCAGTAGAAGAATAAATTCGAATGGAGTTTTTAAAAAGTAGGAAAGATCATAATATGAAAATAAAACTGGAGGACAAATTGGGACAGTAATTCGTTTGGAATAATTTACCAAGGGACATGTTCAATAAATGTTCAAATTCTTTGAAATCATTTAAGCGAAGACTAGGGACCTGGCACAAGGGCAACTGCCCTAAAATGCATATCGGTGGTGGATTGATTGATTGATTGATTGATTGATTGATTGATTGATTGATTGATTGATTGATTGATTGATTGATTGATTGATTGATTAATTGATATTTTCTAATTTCATGCATAAAATCAGACTCTTAATTCAATGACATATTTTAACAACTGTAATTATTTTCTTTCATACGCACCCTCGGTATTAAATATCCTGTGACCAAAGATTACCAGTATGTAATTCTTAGCATTATATTTCGTGATTTGATAGGCTGAAAAACTTACCTAAATTATATTAAAAATGGATTCCTCCTTAATAAAATACCCAAATGTGAAACGCGGGTTGTAATCGCAGTATATTTTTTTAAAGCAACTATTCATTCCTTCAGTACCGTAGAAGAATTCTGTGCCCCTAACCACAGGGTAGTCAGATTGGTGGCTGACGTGAGGAAGAGTCTGAGGACATTGCTCCTTTCTTTTCTCTCCAACAGGAAAGAAGCGAAAGAGGAAAGTGAACATTGTGAAGAAAGTAGAAACTATTATGAGCATAAATGGAGCTGTCGCAATAACTGGGACAGTATTGTGTTTCCCAAGATGTGCGTGGGATGGCTTCAGAGGAACGAACCGTGGTAAGTAAGGGAAGGGAACTTCTCAAAAGGTCATGCGTCCACACACATCCTGACCCTTAACCATCTGATGGGCTGTGTGCCAAGCGGCGGCGAACCGAAAAGATGGAGAAATTACCAACGTGAGAAGCACGATATGTTAAAAGTACCTACTTCGAACTCTTTCCTTGTTGAGCAACATAAACAAATACTTCTCATCCACTTACCTCATATTGGATCTTAACTCCTTCCAGTCCCACAACCTCCTACTCCAATAAGTTTTCAGTTCACTGGATGCATCTACCCAAATATATCAAGTTACAACAAGGAAGTAGATGCCAGCAGTACTCGTTAGCTCTCTTTTTGGATCAATAGTAGTGTATCCGCCCCAGGATAGCAATATTAAGGGGGCCTGGAATGCTCTATCCCTACAATGCTAAATTATCAATGCGTGATGTACCTTTTCTTAAAAATTATCCATGACAAATATATGAAATATTGACGTGTTTAGGACATGTATCTGGACTAGCTACTGAAATGTAGGCTATATAATAAAAATCGTGCCTCAGGTTTAATATCTTTTGATGAAAATGAAAATCCACAGCCTGTTTCCAGTTCTTCGACCGGGTCAGGAATGGAATGAATGAAGCCCCATCTAGCGGCGAGAATAGGAATTGTGCCGGCTGCCGAAGCCTGTCGCACTTCTGTGGGGCAATGATTAATGGCTGACAGATGGAATGATAATGGAGACTGTTGCTGGAATGAAAGACGACAGGGAAAACCGGAGTACCCGGAGAAAAACCTGTTCCAGCTCTGCTTTGTCCAGCACAAATCTCACATGGAGTGAACGGGATTTGAACCACGGAACCCAGCGGTAAGAGGCCGGCGTGCTGCTGCCTGAGCCACGGAGGCTTCTAATATTTTTTGATAAAGTGTTGAAAATATACCCTTTACAAAATATAATTTCATTAAGATGACTATAAATTTGAAATCAAGCAATTAGAGACCTGTAGTGTATGAAGAACACTTGAATAAGTAAATTGTGAACGTTTCATGCTCCTATATGTAGTAGAAACTGAGAAAAGGTACACTAAGTAATTAAAAATGTAAACTTAGGGGAAAACAGCCTCCAAAGTCAGAATGTCAAAGTAAGCCTGCTCCTTAACTTGGGTCCTCCTCCTTCTCTTCAGACTTGTCCAGCAGTTTTCTCTTGGCACCTCTGTCGTTCTCTGGCTTCTGGAACTTTCGGTCAACATTTCGGAGTCATTCCTAGTCGCATCGTAGCATGGTAACTTTTCCAAAACCTTACATCTTGTTACATTGAATCTTGCCACTGCATCAAATACTCCGAAGTATAGGGTATAAATACCAACAAACACTGTCTTGGAAATTCAACTCCATATGACCCTGTTTACACCTGCCGTTTGGATTTTGTGTCCGTCCATGCAGACATTTTTTCAGCAGATGAGGGTGTGCTAATTCCCTAAACACTGGCTTTATTATTTCCATCACAGCAAAAGGTAGACTGTGTGGATGGTTGTACTTATCCCAGTAATCAAACAATCAATCAATCAATACTGAACTGCATTTAGGACAGTCGCCCAGGTGGCAGATTCCCTATCTGTTGTTTACCTAGCCTTTTCTTAAATGATTTCAAATAAACTGGATATATATTGAACATCTCACTTGGTAAATTATTCCAATCCCTAACTCCCCTTCCTATAAACGAATATTTTCCCCAACTTGTCCTCTTGAATTCAAACTTTATCTTCATATTGTGATCTTTCCTACTTTTAAAGACACCACTCAAACGTATTAGTCTACTAATGTAATTCTACGCCATCTCTACGTTGACAGCTCGGAACATACCACTTAGTCGAGTAGCTCGTCTTCTTTCTCCCAAGTCTTCCCTGCCCAAACTTTGCAACATTTTGGTTACACTACTCTTTTGTCGGAAATCACCCAGAACAAATCGAGCCGCTTTTCTTTGGATTGTTTCCAGTTCTTGAATCAAGTAATCCTGGCGAGGGTCCCATACACTGGATACTCTAGTTGGGGTCTTACCAGAGACTTATATGCCCTCTCCTTTACATCGTTACTACAACCCATAAACACCCTCATAACCATGTGTAGAGATCTGTACCCTTTATTTACAATCCCATTTATGTGATTACCCCAATGAAGTGCTACATTTGAAATACAGCACTCACTCTGAAACCTTATAGATAACTCCGTCGGCCACGATGACTATCATCTGACTACTTTTGATGCACGATGTAATTTAAATATTTAAAAATAATACTTCCACTTATCATACGAAGGTGATTTGTCATTTTAAAGACGAGATTCTAAAGTTAGTAGATTAAAAATAAAAAATTGATTTTGTGACCCTAAATCTCCGTTCCGGTCCCTTTAAGGGTACAAGTCTGTTAGATGTAGTCGGTTTTATCAAGAGTGTAAAAAGTATATTCGGCACTCTATGCCGTACGATGTCTAAGAGAACTCTGGTAACACAATCGGTGCTTACTTGAGAAAATTTATCATAAACTTACCAGTAGGTCATTCCGGTTTCAGTGCCATCTGTTGGAATAAGCTGTAACATCGAAGTCGATAAATAAATAGCGTAAATGGTGCCAAATCGAAATGACTTTACGCTGTACAAGGTGTTTTATTAGTTTATTTTTTTAGATTTTGGTAAATTACACAATATATATAAAATAAAATAAAATGACAGTTTGGGTTGTAACAATCTAAAAAGAAAAATAATCAACTGGGCACCTGAAATATTCAAAGTTCTGTATCTAAATTGTCCAGGTACTCTACTGTATAGCCATTCTAGAGGCTTGAGGAAAGTCTTCCAGCGAACCCAAGTACGCCCTATTACGACATTCGGCAACAATATGCCGGATACTCTGTTTTTCCGCACCACAGTCCCAGTTAGGTGAAGTTCTCATGGGACACTTGCACAGCAGTGAGCCACATCCCATGGCTGGTGGCAGATCAAAACCTGCTGGTGGATGTTGGGTATTAAACAGTGACAGCTACATTGTTCCATTCCTGTCTCCATTCTACTGAAGCGTTAAACCCTCCGTTGATCAGTTCTTTCGCTTTGAGTATAGGCGGGGAACGTGATTCCTTTTTCTTTTCTTTCTTTTTTTTTTTTTGCTAGGGGCTTTACGTCGCACCGACACAGATAGGTTTTATGGCGATGATGGGATAGGAAAGGCCTAGGAGTTGGAAGGAATCGGCCGTGGCCTTATTTAAGGTACAGCCCCAGCATTTGCCTGGTGTGAAAATGGGAAACCACGGAAAACCATTTTCAGGGCTGCCGATAGTGGGATTCGAACCTACTATCTCCCGGATGCAAGCTCACAGCCGCACGCCTCTACGCGCACGGCCAACTCGCCCAGTGAATGTGATTTCAAGCGGCCAAATCTATGAATCATGTCTTCATATATGGGAAGACCGACGTTCACTGATATGTTTGTGACCTCACGGATTGGATTATTAAACCTCCTTATTCTTGGAGGTTCGATATGGCTTAATACGGGTAATCAGAAAAGAGGAGTAGACTTTACTGTACCACTAATGGTCCGCATTATATGATTCAGAACTGTGTCGATCTAGTTCAAGCATTCAGAACAAGAGTACTCTGCTGTCGAGTAGACTCAACCCATTGCTTATGATCGAAGTGTGGGCGCAGCATCTGCCCATGCTGAACCCGCAAGTTTCTGGATGATGTTACTCCCTGCCCTCAGTTTAGCAGTACTCTTAGTCAAGTGTGGTCACTCGGCGAGTTGGCCGTGCGGTTAGGGGCGCGTGGCTGTGAGCTTGCATCCGGGAGATAGAGGGTTCGAATCCCATTGTCGGCAGCCCTGAAGATGTGTTCCGTGGTTTCCCATTTTTACACCAGTCAAATGCTGGGGTCGTAACATAATTAAGGCCACGGCCGCTTCCTTCCAACTCCTAGTCATTTCCTATCCCATCGCTGCCTTAAGGACCTATCTGTGTCGGTGCGACGTAAAGCTACTAGCAAGTGTGGTCACAGATTATTATTAATTAATTTCGTACGGACGAGCTATGGACTACATCAGGGTTTCCCAACCTTTTTGTCTCCGAGCCCCCCTGGGTATATCGGACCCATGTCCAAGTACCCCTTAGCCACGGAACATAATACTGCATTCATAAAACAAAAAACAGAATTTTGTGGTTGTTGAATCAATGGTGCAGTTTTACAAAGATCAAACGTTTTCCAAGCGTAGTCACTCGAAGCCAAAGACCAGCCTCTACATTACCTCTGCTTCTGTACTTCGTTTTCACTTGTGTGAGAGCGGAAAAGGTATACTCACACAGGTATGTTGTCATGAAATCCATTAAACGCAGTATTTCCTTTCTAGAATTTGTGAGGTATAGAGGATGTCATGGACCCAAAAATCAATCAGGGAAGCGAAGTTCTCCGTAAACCGTAAAAGTAGGACTTAATGCAAATAAGATTTAAAAAAGACTGGAGTTTTGATATATTCGTGTAACTTCCTGGAGCTAAACATGTCACTCCATCTGATTCTGCACCCAAATGACATTTCAATTTATTCATCAGTTTCTCTCCGTCAAGATACTTCGGCTAGTTGATGTTCCTCAAGGGAGGGCAGTTGATGTTCAGTTTCAAACAAGAGATTTCCATGCGATTATCTCAACCAGAGACAGAAAATAAGACAAAGTACAACTGAGCAAAAAATCTTCTTTTAACACTAATTAGAAGGAAACTTGAAGGTACCGTATGTGCTAAAGAAAGACAAGGACCACAAAAGGCGTGAAAATGAAAGATTCAGTAGGCCTTGAATGCTCTAATACCGTCAGGGTCAGAAACGAACAAGAGGTCGGATAGCATAGATGAAAGTGAACAGCCTGGCACAAGTAAGTGGAAGCAATTCCAGGATTCAGCTAAGGGCCCCGTGGTCGCTAACCTACGTTCCAAATTAAGAATCCCTGGGACATGATGATCGAGACATATAATTATAAGTCATTTATGATGGCTCCATGGCTAAATGGTTAGCGTGATGACCTTTGGTCCAAAGAGTCCCGGGTTCGATTCCCGGCCGAGTCGGAGATTTTAACCTTAAATGTTTAATTCCCTTGGCTCGGGGACTGGGTGTTTGTGCTGTCCCCAACATCCCTGCAAATCACACACCACACAAAACACTATCCTCCACCACAATAACACGCAGTTACCTACACATGGCAGATGCCGCCCACCCTCATCGGAGGGTCTGCCTTACAAGGGCTGCACCCGGCTAAAAATAGCCACACGAAATTATTATTATTATTATTATTATTATTATTATTATTATTATTATTATTATTTATGACCATTCGAATTTTCCGTAGGGAAATATGACACCATTTTTTATTTACACAACTGATCGAACCAAACAAAACATGATTCCTTTATAGCTTTTTATGTGCCAGCGCTGTTGATGGAACCTATCTCGTCACCCCGTCGGTACGGCCCCGCTCATTGCATACGCAATTTGAGCCTTAGTGTGAATAGTGGGTGTGTATGAGATCTGTTTGTACTGTAATTTGCGGGCAGACTGCTGACGAATGCACTTCATGCAACAGTATCTGCGTTGGGCCAAGCGAGAAACAACGCCACAGCACTTAAGTTGAAGTGATTCTGCCAGCAAGCTCGAGGCAACCCAACACGATGCGCCTTCCCCTCCAACTTCGATAAACTGTAATTAACACACAGTAGTAATAAATTGGACCATTCTTCTAGGCTTACTGCCCCCTTATCATCGCTAAGTCACCAGGCTGCGTTTTGCCGTAGAGGAGAGACTTACCTTGTACTGCGCACTATGGTTAATTCGACATTGGACAGTTCGAATAAAAGTGTATTCCCCTTAAAATTCCTACTCTAATCAATGCAACAAACAAGAAGTCTTACTTAATTCGAATTTTTGAAGCTTAAATTTCGATAATTCGAAGTCAGAATTGTATCGCAAGTTACTTTTGTAACGGTTGCGCGAGCTGAAACCTTCAAGTAATTCCCAATACTTCTCTATTTTTATTGTGCGTGATATGATCCTGAATAACAGAAGAGTGACTGTTGATGATGATGATAATGATGATGATGATGATGATGCTTGTTGTTTAAAGGGGCCTAACATCGAGGTCATCGGCCCCTAATGGTACGAAATGAAATGACAAACAAAAAGTTCAAAATCATCCACTGACCAAAATAAAAATGTCATGAAGAATGAATGATGGACAAAAAAAATACACCGGTGGATCCGACTCAAAGAGATCGTAAATAATAGTATTACTGACCAAGGGACCACTTATAAAGCACAATCCTGAATCGAGGATGCTTGATGTCTAAAGGGGTCCAAAATCGAGGTCAAAGGCCCCTCAGAATGGTACTTATCGCTAGTAAAGTAGAACCATGGTATTTGTCATGTTGAGGTACTAATCAAAAGTAGCGAAGACTCACGGTGTTCCACACAGTATGGTACTACTCACAAGTATTGTACGTCGTACCGGTAACGCAGTCCGATGGTGTTTCTCACACAATGGCGCCACTCAAAGCCAACGCAAACCGATGAGGTTCCTCACCTAGGTGTACTAGTCACGGGTGCCGGTATTCTCGTGGTATTCCTCACATAGTGGGTACTAATCACAGGCAACGCAGACCCACTGTGTCGCTCATACAGTGGTACAACTCACAGGCAACGCCCAGACCCGCGGTGTTGCTCACATGGGTACGACGCACGGGTACTGGAAACCCACAGGGGAACCACTCTCTGCTGCTACTAATCACAAACCTATTTCGTACCTAATATAGTGGTACTATGCCTTTGCTGGCAGGACCTAATGTTTACAGTGCACTATGTCTTCTGGTATAGGCTAGAGCAATTTTGTCACTTTCATTGATCTGTCTCTGTCTTATCCTTGGCTTTGACAAAATTAAAGTAACTGAGGTATGAGCGATGCTAGTAATGCCATTCGTTATGCAGCCAGTCCCTGCAATGAATGGTGTGAAAATGTTGCTCATAAGGCTCGCTGGTGCATGCATTTCAGTGGGCTTGGCAGACTGATACGTAATAGCAACTTCCGGCTCGGTGAGGAAAGCAACGGGAAACTACCTCACTCCTCATTTCCCTAGTACGCCTCTTCAGTGATGCCTAGGCCATCTTTGACAGCTGATGGCGGAGTTGTTGAGATCCAACCAGCCTTAGGGCTGACGACTCAACATACATACATACATACATACATAGTGGTACTACTCGCAAGTAAAGGCGACCCATGGTGTTCCCCGCGTGATGGTACTAATCAAAAGTAGTTTCATAGTTCTAAGACAATCATCCCTTGGTCACCCTTTTAGTCGCCTCTCACGACAGGCAGGGGATACCGTGGGTGTATTTTTCGTCTGCGTCCCCCACCTACAGGGGGTAGTGACTGTTGATGACGCGTCAAACAATATACACATTTGCCATGGTTCTGCGTATGAAATCATGCATAACAGGCTTAACTTTCACAAACTCCGTTCGAGATAGGTTCCAAAACAACTCAGTGAAGAGCAGAAGCGCAATCGTGTGAGAATCTGTCAGCACCTAGTGGACCCATTGGAGAAGAAATACGGGTTCACCATTTCGAACCAGCGAGCAAACGTTAGAGCATGGAATGGAAGCATCCCGGATCCCCAGTCAAGACGAAATTCAAAAGTCGAACTACTGCAGGAAAAGTGAAGCTCACGGTGTTTTGGAACTCTCGAGGGCCAATCCCGGAACATTACCAGGGGAAGGGGGAAACAGTAAACAGCGAACGTTACAGTGATATACTGGTAAACAATCTGAAACCTACAATTCGCAACAAACGTAGAGGTCGATTGTCGGAAGGAGTTCTTTCGTTGCATGACAATGAGCGCCGCCCACAGCACTCAAAGTCGTCACCGTTTCGAAATGTTGGAGCATCCTGCGTACAGTCCCGATCTCGTCCCGTCGGATTACCATCTGTTTGGTGCACTTAAAAATGCTCTAAGAGGCCGTCGATTCGGCTTCGATTAACAGGTGAAGGAAGCGCTGCATATGTGGCTTGCTGCGCAACCAAAAACCTTTCTTGCAGAGGATAGGCCTATCAGAAAGCTTGTGAAATGGTGGACCATGTGGCATTGAAAAGCATGGTGACTATCTTGAAAAATGATAGCAATAAAAAGTATGTGTACTCTTTTTGTAGTAAATTTTAAAAATTGATTGCAGATACTTATTGAGTTGCCCTCGTATTTATTATAATGACTTTATTAATGTTTGTTCTTATACAGTACTGCACTATATTTTCGTTAAAATAGTTATTTTTGGTTAATGCGAATTTAGGATAATTAGAATTGTTCTGATTCCCCTTGGAGTTCGAATTAAAATGAGTCCGTGGTTTCCCATTTTCACACCAGGCAAATGCTGGGGCTGTACCTTAATTAAGGCCACGGACGCTTCCTTCCAACTCCTAGGCCTTTCCTATCCTATCGTCGCCATAAGACCTACCTGTGTCGGTGCGACATAAAGCCACTAGCAAATAATAATAATAATAATAATAATAATAATAATAATAATAATATGAGCCCACTGTATATCAAACGACGTGATGGTGAACACGCATGGCGGTAGTAATTTATGTACGGGAGAAAGACCGTCTAATTTGCACCACGCTCAACTTTGCGGACTGTATAACACATCATCAGCTGCAAGTGAAGACGTTCTGTATCTTCCTAAGACACGCAAAGAAGACTGTTAATTACGTGTTATGATGCAATTTCTCTCCAATTATTCCGTACAGCGGCGTAGATACTGGATGTACAACCACCGTTTAGCGGCAACTGCAATTATCGTGAAGAAAACTTTACAAAAACGAACATCTCTTTCCACTAGAAATGTACAACTGCGCAAGTTAAATTTATTCACGGAATGTTCATGTAACAGCGTGACTGTTTATATTTCTAGGCAGATTCAAGGATTCATTTTAGGATTTAGATACCTTCTGGCCATCATTTCAAGGTATGTGTGTATTTGCATGTTATAAATTACTTGTGTAGAAATGTTTGCAGCCATCTCAGCAACCCACCCCATGACAGTATTTCTTGAGAGACCGAAATCATTCACCATTTTAATGATCGAAGGATCTTCCAAACCAAACCCCATGACGCAACAGCCCCGAAGGGCCATGACCTACAAAGAGACCGCTGCTCAGCCCGAAGGCCTGCAGATTACGTGGTCAGCACGACGGATCCTCTCGGCCGTTATTCTTGGCTCTGTAGATCGGGGCCGCCATCTCACCGCCAGACAGCTCCACAATTGTGATCACGTAGGCTGAGTGGACCTCGAACCAGCCCTCGGATGCAGGTAAAAATCCCTGGCCTGGTCGGGAATCGAACCTGGGAGCCTCCGGGTATGAGGCAGGCACGATACCCCTACAGCACGAAGCCGGCCGAAGGATCTTCGGTGCCTGCTTATTACCCGGAGGTTCTGAATTAATTCCCGGCCAGTCTAGTTATATAAATTCTGGACAGAGGGATGGCATGGTGTTCCCTCAGCCTCATGAAAGCATCTGATAAGCTGTCTGATACGATAGGCAGCGGACCCGGTCAAGAAAGGTGTTCATCTGATGACGCTAAAAACTATCAGTCCGTAGTAACTCTCACAGCCAGGGCCGCATCCACGTGATGCTCGTCATTCGAAGTTTCAGGAATATAAATTAGCTCTTCAATCCGTTTTCAAAAAAAAAACTTTATTGTACCCATTAAAATTCACAGCGAATGTTCCGAACTTGTAGTGCGTTCTAACAAGTACTTCTATTGTGGTGAAGATAGCCATCAAAACGAGAGGGTTTCCTGGCAATATGATTTATTATTGTATCGGCGGTACACATTATCCGGCCAGTTAAACTGCGCGCCTTCTATATGGCCATCTTGGCAATCTGCTTTGAACTCATGTTATGGTAGATACTTGAATTTGAACCGCTAGATATCTCTATCATCGGTTTAATTCTCCCCCTAGCGGGTCGAACTCTAATTAATTTATTAGGAAATCTGTATTTTCACTGTTGGCTAACCTTAGTTTTTGAAGATTGTTTTCTTCTGCCCACTTCTGCCCACTCTCACTCCTGTATCTATCAACCAATCAGAAATTTGGTGAATATTTTCTCTATGCAATTAAAATTGGGGGTGTGTACAGGCATCCAGCCTATCTGTAAAGAGTTCTGGAATCTTCTCCTGGGCACTTTAGGGCTGTAAAGTCATCTTCACTGCTCCAGTTTGTGCGCGGTATGTACTAATGGCGCAGGGGCAGCGGGCGGCGTTCGGAAGGCTCAGCAAGCAAGGTAATGGCTTAAATTCATAATATGAGTTAGCTCCAGGCAGATAGCTTGAGAGGACGGTTTCAAACTTCTTTTATTCATGTAAAGTTCTAATTTCATTGTTTAAATGTAGATTTTCGGCAAGTCTGAGGAATCTGTTCATATTCCTGCTGGAAAATATGTAAACTAAGGGAACAAAGAGTGATTACCCTCTGTTGATTCCAATTCAACTTGGTATGGAGTGACTAACATTTTCAGAACCTCTAAATTCTTAACACTTTTGGCATTTAACATTTATCGTTTAGTCACCCCTCTGTAGAATAGGCTTAGCCTCTGTAACTTCGCGCTATAAGCCCACTTAGGGGTTTAAGAGTTTTTTTAGGAGTGCAGGTTTTTGACCTTGCATTTTGTTTTTGGCCGATGATAATCAACCTTTCCTTTTTCATATTAAGGCCAGTAGTATGGGCAATCATGCCCCTGTTTTATCAAACAATATATTGTGGTGTGAAGTTCCTTTTGGAACACGTGAATTATAAAACTGTTGAACAGACGATGAGCCCAAAACCAGGGCTAATTGACTGTATGAAACTTGTCAGGTTAACATTGTGATGTAAGAATGTATGCCTCTGAGAGGCTGGACTGAATTTAATTTAGGAGCTCAGACTCCTAGGCTATATAAATAAGTGGAGCAAACATGCTCTAATAAGTTAGTATAACCGTCCAGAACTATAAAGCTCATTCTTTGTATGTTATTGTGTTGATAATTCTCTCAAATTTTGGTACCTGATATTCGGACTTATAGTCCACTGTTGTTGTAGGAGATGACTAGCACATTTCGAAATTCTTGATTGTTATTTGTTCCAAACTGTATATCTATCAAATTTGAAAAAAAAAGGACAGAAATAAATACAATTTAAAAATGTAGTGCATTAACTTTTGCTTTGTCAATTCCTTGTCCGCCCATTCACCCTAGCACTTACTTACGTCTTTGTGATCCACGATAAGCCCGTAACTATTATTATTATTATTATTATTATTATTATTATTATTATTATTATTATTATTATTATTACGAGGGTCGAGTCATAAGTCATGGCAACTACTTTTTTCTCGCGAACAGGAGACAACACGGAAAATCTAAGATATGCATTTGGAAATATAGGGCATGTACTTATGCATAGCGCCTGAAGACAAATTCTGACTTCAGGAGATTCTCGTAGGAAAGTGACAGAACACAGGCCATTGGTAAACTCTGTTTTATTATGGTATAGACAGCAAATACACAAGACTACGTACAAAGGACTGGTCTCCACTGGTTACAGACCTTCGAAATAATCACCCAAGGTTTTCACTGTGCGTTGCCGGTGGCGGGGCAGGCACCGAATACCATTCGCTGCATGTGTATCGCTGAAGTATGACACCTCGCTCCGAAATGCTGTTACGATGTCCTCTTTGTTAGCAAACCGTTGTCCACGTAATGGCTTCTTGACTTTGGGGATTAGATCATAGTCACATGGGCTCAGATCAGGCGAATAAGGCGGGTGTGGAAGAACCCCCCATCCCCACCGTTGTAAGCGACGCTGAACGATGCTGATTGTGTGCGCTGTCGCGTTATCGTGTAGGATTATGGCGTTGTCCAAAAGATCTGGACGTTTGGTTCGCACTGCACGGCGCAATTGGTACAACAGAAAGGAATTGTAATAAACTGCATTGACAGTGTGCCCCTCACGCACTGGATGACATACAAGAACATCTTTCTTGCTGACTTCCATTTTGTGACGCTCTCACTCACACACTGAACTTGGCGGCATGCTCAGACCCACACTGTTGTTTACATACACCATCTAGTGGCATCATACGCAAGTACATACCGTACGTTTCCGAAGGCATATCTTAGATTTTCCGTGTTGTTTCCTGTTCGCGAGAAAAAAAGGTTTCCATGACTTAAGACTCGACCTACGTATTATTATTATTATTATTATTATTATTATTATTATTATTATTATTATTATTATTATTATTATGGCATCCCTGGCTCAAATGGCAGCGCGCCAGCCTGTCACCGCTGGATTTCGAGATTCAAATCCCGGACACTCCATGTGAGATTTGTGCTGGACAAAGCGGAGGCAGGTCAGGTTCTTCTCCGGGTACTCCGGTTTCCCTTGTTATATTTCATTCCAGCAACACTCTACATTATCATTTCATTAATATATCATTAATTAATCATTGCCCCACAGAAATGCGACAGGCTTCGGCAGCCGGCACAATTCCTATCCTCGCCGCTAGATGGGGCTCTATTCATTCCATTCCTGACCCGGTCAAGTGACTGGAAACAGGCTGTGGATTTTCATTATTATTATTATTATTATTATTATTATTATTATTATTATTATTATTATTATTATTATTATTATTATTATTATTGTTATGAAGCCTTAAGGCTGAGAAAATTAGTTATTATTGTTTTTAATTTCTGGAGATTCGATTTATCTGTAGAATACTAGATATCAATCAGCTTCATTTCCTCATGTTTACACATTGTTTTTCTTATATGTATACATCTCCCGGATCTTGATATTTGTAATATAGCAACTTTTATGTATAATGAACTTGTTACTAAGTCGTTAGAAATGTGTCTGATATGATAACTTTGTCAGTTCCGTAAAGAATACAGCCTAGAGTAACAGTAATATAAATAGCTCTCACTGATATGAACCTATCAGATGTAAGAGAGTTGTTCATTGGTCGTTACTGTGCTTATGGGCACGAAAATATCTGAAGTAGACTGAACGACCTCCGGGTCAGATGTCATCAAACTGTCTGGCCCCACAAATAAAATTCGTGACTGAGCTACTGGGGACAAACTGCTTGTTATTGCATTTCCTTATCAGGGAATACAGTAAAGAAGACTTACCTAATTTCATTCTATTTCTCTCTTCAATAATGAGTGAAGACCACTGGGAGTGGTTCAAAACCAACAGACCTTTGGGTCACTGGGCGTTAACAATGAACGTACAACACAAAAGCTTCGTGGGTGAAATCGAATCGCCCAATTTCCCGTATTTCACAATTTGTCATCAGATGTACGCTTGGCGTTCCTTCGAAAAGGTTAATGTAGCAATTCAGTCTTGAGTTTCATTGTTGTGAGTTTCGAGAAGAGCCATTCAGATTTCAATTACAGTAAGACTAGCTATTTCCAAATATGGTTCATTAACTTTAAGAATAGAATGATAAATGATTGCTCTCGAATAATGTGTATGTAGGCCCAGATACATTTCTGACGAGACCCAGTGTTTACAGTTCACTCTGTCTTCTGGTATTGGATAGAACACACTTCTAATTTTCAAGGACCTGTCTGAGTCTTTGAAAGCATGCAAGTGGCTGGGGTATGAGCAGTACTAGTAACATGGTGTGAAATATTTGCTGCCGGGCTGAGTGGCTCAGGCGGTTGAGGCGTTGGCCTTCTGACCCCAACTTGGCAGGTATTTGAAGGTGCTCAAATACGTCAGCCTCGTGTCGGTAGATTTAATGGCACGTAAAAGAACTCCTGCGGGACAAAATTCCGGCACCTCGGCATCTCCGAAAACCGAAATATTAGTTAGTGGGACGTAAAACAAATAACATCATTATTATTAGAAATATTTGCTCATAGCGTCTACTGGTGCGAGCATTACGGTAGACCTGGTAGACTGATACGTAACAGCGCCTTCTGGGTTCATGACGAAAGCAACGGGAACTACCTCACTCGTTTCTCCCAGAACACTTCTTCAGTGACGCCGTGGCTACCTATGACAGCTGACGGTGGAGCTATTGGGGGCATAATAACACTTTGGGATGAAGACTTAACATTCATACAATATCGTATTATATTATATTATATTTATATTCCCAAAACGTCGTTTTGACAATCCAGGGCAAAGCACAGACGACTCTCTCTCTCTCTCTCTCTCTCTCTCTCTCTCTAAGATATTGGCTGACAGTGAGGGGATCAGTGCTTCGAAATAACATGGAAGCAGACCATGTAAATAAGTAATTTTGGACTAAACATTTCTTTAAAGAAAAGCCGAAAAATTCACAATAAATGTCGGGTCGGTCCTACTTCCGTACCGGGTATTTATATTTAGGAAAAAGCATAGAAAAATTGTGTAAATTATGTACAGCAATACATTTTAAGAGCAAAAAGAAGAGATTCTTCCTTTGTGCTTTCTAGGGACCCATGATCCCACCCGGAGAACTATTCTTTCTTATACCGAAGAATTAAAACTGAGACTGTGTAAATCATCAAAATGCGACCATTTTGTGTGTTGCTGTTAGGCAAATACAGTAGAGACAATACACGACACTTACGGATTTAGCCTTGTTAAAATGGGAGACAATTCGCAAGTGGTGCTCCTAGTGGCGTGACCTGAAAATTCGCGCTAAATTCAAATATCAATGGAAATGCATATACGAAAATGGATAAATAAATTACGTCTAGAAAGAAAGTATTATTGAGATATTAACTTCGAAGTTGCTAAAGCAATTCTGGATAAATGAATGAAGAATTATTTTAAAGGTTATTATTTAAAGACTGAAATTAGACATGTAACCAAGATGCGAAATGACTTGATCTTTCATTTATGCATTACTTTTTTTGCTTTAGCATTCCTGCCTGAACTTTTACGGTTAGATTTGTCTTTTTCTCATATAAAAACATTGTATCATCACATTAAGACACTTCTCAATAAAAATATCAGCATATTCCTTACACACATAATTCAGTGAATTAACATTTAAAAGCTGGACAATTTTCCTCTTAACATGAAGCCTACTAACAGAAAGAAAATCTATAAAATCCCGGCTTTAATCTGAGAAGAGGGATAAAAGAAAGAAAAGTATGAAAATGTTGTCGACAGTGTTGCTTTGAGGAATATTTACGTACAATTAGAGTAAAAATGTAACATACACTTGGCTGTATAGTTAAGGATTTATAAAGTCGCTGGCCTGGAAATGATCTGAACAGATCTTATAATTCTTATATAAGCGTAACGTCCCTTCTTTCTTGTACATGTTATCCAAATCACTTCTGTAACATTTCAAAACCCACAGATCACACCTACAACAACACATCGGTATTGAAGGTTAACTGCTGCACTATACAATAAAATATGCGTATTATATTTTAAGTCAGTTAAAATATGGGTCGAGCAGGTCAGAAGATTATGAAGTACTATAAAAGTATATTTGTCACTGGAAGAATATATATGCAAACACAATATTACTTACATTTTCTTGTCACGAAGGAAACGGAAGAAAGACCGCGCATTATTCTCTACTTCATAGTTACTTCAGCCAAACACAGCAAATACCTTTCCCCTCATGTTGAGAGGAGATATCAAGGAATGACACACGCTACTATTTAATTATGTCAACTCACTGAAAACGCATAAATAACACCAAAAACTTCACACACAAATACACGTGCTTTATTACAGAATCAGTAGTTCTCAGGTCAATCCGCTAGAGTGAGCTGTAATAGCTGTCCCTTGATATCTTGCTGAGTGTCGCGTATTGTCTATACTGTATTAGTTTTGGCCTGCCAAGTTTCCTAAAGTCTCCTATAGAGCTCGCATCATGTCCAGCAACAAGGCTGTGACATTCAGTAAAAATAATGCTGTCCAAACCAATGGTCGGATAAATCCAGTCCAACGGTTTTGTCCAGACCAATGGTCTAACCAATCCAGACCAATGGTTTTGTCACGGGATACCAGATGCCTATACGCCACTTCGCGGACCCCCTCTACTTGCGTGCCGACGTTGACGAGGTTGCCGAGTTTCCTGTGACGGTGTCGAGCCGCTACATGTTGGATCTCTAACCTAACTTTCGCACATCGGGTACGGAAGCTTTACCGTTGGATCATCTGTCGACGCACCTTCTCAGACGTTACGGCCTGCATCTTACCAGCGTACAAGTTAATCTACTGTAGAATGTTCACTATAGGAGCCGGGTAAATACACGGCAATTTATGCAGGATAATATTAAAGGGGTTTTAAGTTCGACGACGGAATGGGGCATGTAGCAGAACCTATCCAAGAGAGCCATCTGTCGGGGGATAGTGTTCAGGTGCTGACAAACGGTAACAAGACAGGCGTGTACTGACAGACAGGATGTAGTGCTCACACAACGGAGCTAATAATGTGAACTGTGCTGCCATATCCCTTAGAACACATGTGTTTTTGGTCGTGTTCATACCGGAGTACAGTGAAACCCTGATAAAATGCTCATGCTTAATACACTAGCCCTCATAATCCCGGTTTCTTATCAAGTCCTTGCTCTTGATATAAAGCCTTTAAATACAAGTTCAATTCTCGTTACTTTTTGTGTCTATAGAGTATTCCACCCTATGCTTTCCGGCAGTGGTGGTTCGTAGGATAATTTATAGGTGATTGCAGCTTATTTTACATGTATAAGAGTAAATTTAAAATTCTGTAAATAAAATAAAGGAAGTATATCTTTACAATGAAATCGCGAATAAAACAACTGTCTACACATGTGGTTCTCAAACTGTGGTAAGCGTACCCTAGGGGTAAATACGGAAATAAATAAGAGGAAAATTAAATATGTATATATGGTGCTACGCTTTGCTTGAGAATTTCAAGTTGACTCCGGCACATCAGAAAACTGTGTCATGACATTACGGCACACCTATCCCATTGACATTTGGATGGTTCGCAATGTCTGAATTCCAGAATTAGGATCGAACAAATCTAGCGTTTTGTGAAACTTTCATGCAAACAGTGTATCCTGTGTTATTTTATTATAATTTTATTATACTTAATACAGGCACACTCTATTAAATTTCTTGTGATGTGTTATAAAAATAGATTTAACTCGTGGACCCGTGCCCTGCTCCACACCGTTCCTTATAAACAGGTCAGATAACTCATCTTGATATGCGTGTCGTAGTCACATTGTTTTTCCTGCCCATTTCAATAATTTTATTAACATTTAATACCGATAATATAGTTTATGGATTTTCCAAACATAAAAATGTGTTTATTTTTTAAGAAGATTCCAAACACCAATTTTACTGTAACATCTTCAGTTGTACGATCCCGCCCGTATGTGTGTCTTACCCTACAGTTTTCTTTCCCAAACAGTAAGTCATAATATGTTTACCACACCGATTGGGAACGAACTTTAAGTTAAACGGCATTCAGAGTGTCACAGTTCATCTCAGCTACCCCAAAGACTATGAATTCGTCACTAATATCGTCATTTTCGGATTTTTAAGTTTTACCCCCCCACCCCCACCCCATTCCTTTAGGGGTGCTAGGGGTTTCTTGCCCCTACAGTAATTTTTCCAGATAAAAGCAGAAATAAGTTTTAAAGGAACACATCATAATCTTCACATACTGTTGGGTAGGCAACCCCCTGATCGAACTTGTCCTGCGGTTTGCTTTCTTCCTCTATTTTATTTTTTACCCCTTAGTGCCAAACTACCAATCAAATTTCGTTCAAACCACTTCATAATCCCTCTCAGATGTAATAAGAACTAACTGTGAAAATTTCTGCGAAATCGGTACAGTAGTTTTTGAGTCTATTAGCTTCAAACATACTAACATCCAAATCTATATATATAGATTTCATAATCTCGTCTTATTTACGATGTGTATTGAAAATAATTTATTAATAATTAGTCAGGTACTTAATTTTTTAAACCCATCATTTATGAAATTTTCGTGGGAGTACCCTGAACTTTTATCTCATGGAATCTCTGGTCTACAGGATCAATCAATCCCACAAGGATTGCGAGTCAACTTCGAACCAGTTTCTCCAGACAAAGCTTTACGCCACCAGCAGTGCAGAAGCTAGCGAGATGCGCACGCATGAGAAGTGAGTGGAGAATTCAATCTATCGTTTGCTGGACTTTACAGAAACCAAGATGTAAAGAGCTTAAACGAATGAATCAGCGCTCAGAAATAATAACATGAAGTCTCGAATTAATTAAAATATTATAAAAAGTGGTTGTCGCGCAAACCTAAACCAGGCCAGAAGCCGCCACTGCAATTTGCTGATTTTGCGAAGTATTCAGCATGCTCATTAAAAATTGGCCTAATAATATTTGACTTTTACACATGTGTGCGTTATTAACAAGCCACCACTTATAGTTCTTAAGCTGAATTTATTTCAAAGCGGAGAAAACAGTTCACATAGTCATTGGACTTCTCGACCGTCCAAAGCGACCAAGGGCAAGGTAAGTTGGTGTCGCGATCTGTTGACATCCGACGAAACTACACAGCTAGCGTCACGGCCGACTTGATGCGTCGCCAAATACTTAGTCGCTCTTGCTAGGAGCGCAGCGAAGGATCCAGTGGGCCTTGCTAGCGTCTCGCTTAATAGGCATCTCCCCTCAATCCACTGTAGATATTTTAATAGTGTGCGGCCTCCAATAAGGCCTGGTGCAACTCTTTCGGGTTTACGTCTTACAGGCGACCTGCGCGTCTATGAGGATGGGGCCCTACCTAATGATGTACTCTAATACTGAAAACGGTACACACATACAGCACCTGAGCCATAGAAATGAATCCCTTGGAGCAAAGGCCAGCACACTAACCATTTAGCTACCGAGTGGGACACACTGATTTATAGCTGAAATCCAGTGGCGACTCGTGACTTCTCGTTTAGGGGATGTAACCTGAAAAACAAAACAAAAAATAGAAACATCAACGATAACAGTGCGTCATTCCAAACACATTTTTCAAGGAAAAACAAGAAACAGGGCCAACAGAAAAGATGCCTTTGCAGCAACACGCATGATACACTGTATCAGTGCTTCTTATTATTACGTCAATTAGTGTAAATTCACATTCAAATTGTGTAGAAAATGTTGTTATTCATTGTTAAGAGTATGATTAACGTAATTTTTTCCGTAAGAATTAATAGGTCTTTTGTTATAAACTATAAAATCTTCTAATCGCTGTTTTCACACATTTGAAGTCAAGGGTGCGAATTGAGTCGCACAAGTGTGTTTATCCCTGTTTTATGCCCGGATGCTCTTTCTAACGCCAACCGTATATGGAGGGAGGTGTAGATGATGATGCTTGTTGTTTTAAAGGGGACTAACATCTAGGTCATCGGCCCGTAATGGTACGAAATGAGGCAAAATGTAATGACATTTTAAAAGTTCAAAATTCATACACTGACCAGAATTTAAAACGTAATGTTGAAACATGAATGGACGAATATCAATTTAAAATAATTAGCGGATCCAACGCACAATACTGAAAATTAAAAATAGAAAGGAAGCAACGTAGCCTTAATTCGCTCATCCCAGGGAATAATAAGATAAGTTAAAGCATTACAGTTCTCAGGGGAAGCATTTTTTTAAATTTCAAACAATACGAAATCGCTTATTCACCAAATGTTGTCGAACCATTCTGCGTTATATGGAACACCTTTTAAATAATAGTTTTGGTTGGATTTTTTTCTATTTGTTCGGGGCGTCGACCCATGTGGATATTTTGTCCCAAAACCTGTCCTGCCTCCTCTTTGTCCAGCACAAATCTCACATGGAGTGAGCGGGATTTGAACCACGGTATCCAGCGGTGGGAGGCCGGCGAACTGGCGCCTAAGCTATGGAGGCTTCTAGATTTTGTTTAACTGAAAAAATGAATGAAGTATCTGTTTTGGATGTTGTTCTATATTGACGAGGCCATTATTTCCTTAAATGGACCAGTAAAAGTCAAAGCCTGTGAGTCACATTTGTGTACTTTTAGCTAATAAGATTTAATAGTTCTACTTAATATAGATAGCTGTGTAAATTCACTGCCAATAATTCATTTACAAGATATACTTTTCCTCGCCAGTTTCTCATATATTTGTGAAAAGGTGCTGCACTTCAGCTTTTATCTGCTTCACAGGTAACGTTTTTAACTCACTGTAATGTTCTTTGCGGTATTTTGTTCTGCCAGGTAATACGTTAATAACATTGAATATTGTATTCTTATAAACTGTAGCTCTAACATACTTTTAGGTAAAATAAGGCTAACTTCCTTGGTAATATTATTATTAAGACGTGGTCTCCAAACGGAGGTAGACGATCCACACGGCCAGCTCCGATCTTGATGTTGCAGCCATGCCATGTGGATTTATTGGAATATCTCTCAGGATCTTTAATGCAGTGGTTTCCCGTTGCCTTCTGCCTCCTAATGCCGTTGGCCAAACTGGTTCCTCCGCCTTTGGGAACAATTTATTGTCCCCAGGACAATAGAGTGCCCATACCCATACCGACTCATCCACTCTCAAAGATACAGTTGGCACTTGGTATAGAGGATGTCCTTAAACCGGAAGATAATCGGTCCCTTCGTTCGATAACCACCTGCATATAAAATATTATTTTTATACGCAGTCGTTGCCCCCTCTCTGCCGCGGGGACGTGAATGTCAGGATTTCACCGTCATTGAAACAAGGACTAAATGGCATTATTATTATTATTATTATTATTATTATTATTATTATTATTATTATTATTATTATTATTATTATTATTATTATTATTATTATTATTATTATTACGGGGTTACCCGTGGACCAGCAGAGGTGAAAGAAGGTGCGGGCTGGAATGGGTCTAACTACAAGTTCGAATTAAAATTTCAACAAGGTTATATTTTCAAAACTTAACAATGGTAACATAGAATTTTGAGCGTACAACAAATAACAACAGTTAAATCAGGTACCCAGCAACTTTACAAATTCTGGGCTATAAGCCCCAAAGTCTGAGCTCCCAGCTCACACCCACAATTTAACAAAGGGCAGAAAACCCCTTCATAACATGGAGCTCTTGCTCCCACTTAATAATGTGAGGCCTCCTAGAGGCACCTTCCAAAATACCATAAAGAGCTGAACTGCTCTCGATTTTTTTTTACAAGCCTTATCAAAGGCCACAACAACCCTTACTCCTAACTGCCCTCAAGGCACACATACAGAGAAAGAGGAGTATCTAATGCCCAACCTACAGGGCCTTTGCATGAAGAAAACAAAACATCAGGATGAGTTACTGGCCCAAAGTACAGAAAGAACTGGAGGCGTGAACTTGCACTCCAAAATATACCTTTAAAACCTAAGTGGCTCTAGGCCGATACACAGGGGCTAGTCCCAAGCTAGGGAGGTGACCCGTATGAGAAAACTTTAATACATTAAGGAAGAGAAGAAACGGTTATAAAACGTGGTCACCTCAATTTCAAAATGAAGGGGAGTTCGAGAGGGTAAAGCACTCTCTATCCCCGCTTTACAGTGAAAGAGATTTGTAGATTTTACATAGACAGAAAAGAAATTTACATTTTAAAAAGATTCTAACCCTCCCCGAGAGTTAGACTGCTGAGCTAGCAAGAAATAAAGATGTTAAAAGGCCATTACCTTGTAGAAGAACTGCAGTCTGAAAAACGAGGCGCTTCCCGCCCCCTGCTACATATCCACACACTAAGCTAGATGTTACTGAAGTGGCCAGGAGACAGGAAAATCAGCAGTTTTATACCCTCGCGGAAAATTCGAGACCTTTCAAGAGTGAGTAGACACCCCCGCCCCCTCAACTTTGTTGGATAGCTTAGAGCTACATATCCATATCGGAGAAGACATACATGATTGGCTGAAAATTAATTAAAGAAATTTGGGATTGGCTAAGTTCAAAACTGGCGGAAGGAAGGATTAATATTGCCAACCCAAAACATAAAAGAACAAAATTTCGTAAATACAACAACTTTTGAATACAAAATTTCTTCAAGAAAGTTCATTCCTTCGCACCAGAGTGCGTAATCATAGTTTTTAGTAGAGACATCTGTTAGAGAATGTGCACACTTCTTGATCACTGAAAAACAAAAGTAAATCAAAAACCCTCAGTGACATCTTCTGATAAACCGTAGAGTTAGTTCGGTTTTTAAAGTTCAGGGTTTCTCCTGTAGAGTAGATTAAATTGGCGCAAGATTTGAACTTGCGTCGTAGAGGTGTACCGCCCGGTACAATTATTATTATTATTATTATTATTATTATTATTATTATTATTATTATTATTATTATTATTATTATTATTATTATTATTATTATTATTTTTATTATTATTATTTTTTTTATTATTATTATTATTATTATCCAGTTACAAACCATATTTTACAAGTAATATATTAGGGCTATAGATAGTGAGACTAAGTTAATACATGACAATTGAATTTAAAATGGAGATGACTTATAAATGAGGTGGAAAAATTTAACAGACACTTTATAATAGCATCTTCTCTGAAATACCATAGTGAGAGGTGCTTGGTATTCTATATTCCACATGTTTAAATGCATTAATAATTCATATCTACTCCTGTGAAAAATGGGACACTCAAATAAAAGATGACGAACAGTTTGTGGCATTTCACAGGTAAAGCTGTAGGTCTTCTGAATATTGATTCTAAACCTCTCGAAGTACGATCCAAACTTTCCATGTCCTGTCAGAAACTGAGTTATAATATGGTCATCTTGCAATAACCTACTTTGTAGTCTGTCTTGAATATTTGGAACGAACAACTCCCTTGTTAGCCGGCCGTTTGTGCTGGTGATCCGCTGATTGTTCCACATATCTTGTGTATACTATCTCAGTTCCTTTTTTACAAGAGACACAGGGCACTTTTCATACATCAACAACGCGTCAGAAGAAGTAGTAGCTGCTTTGGCTCTCTCATTTCCTTCTACTCCGTCATGACCTCGGACCCATTTCATGCAGATATGATTACTGTAGCCTAATCTGTGTGATCTTATATTAACAGCTACCGGATGAAAGTTATATTTTTCTTGGGTTGCTCTGAAAGCTGCATGAGAATCACTCAATATTTGCGCAGCACAACTGTGTTTTTTAATCCACATAACTGCCTGTTGTATAGCGCACAGTTATGCTTGAAAGGTTGTGTACAGATTACGAACAAAGCAACAACCGTCCAGATTCCGAACAACTAAATAGAGTATAACCTGTCCAGATTACGAACAAGGGATTAGTGTTGACGTGAGATACATAAAACAGATACAGTTTTCAAAACAGTCTCATATGTAATTTATGTTCTAGTGGTATTGACATTAACTGGTACATTGGGATGTTTTAGATAACCTAACCATATTTTTAAAAAAAATTCTTATTGAAAATGTTTAATAATTTAGTTTGAGGTAATCTTACCGTTTAGAAGATTATCTTTTTTTATTGTATACCATAGCAAGAGGGGTTTTTGTTTATGGTGGATTAAGGCCTTGGCACACAGAATGCGGGCTGCGACCACGGGCAGGACGTCGTGAAACCCAATGCGGTCTGCGATCCGGAGATGTCACACACATTGCGGCATGCTACAGCGTGCGGACAGCTAGAAAGGCTACCTGCGTTTTGTCAGCAGAAGAGAAACATATTCAAATATGTGGTGTTCTTCTGATGAAGAGGAAATATTAGCATTATTTGTCCTTATGAGAAA
This sequence comes from Anabrus simplex, assembly GCF_040414725.1. Lineage (NCBI taxonomy): Eukaryota > Metazoa > Arthropoda > Insecta > Orthoptera > Tettigoniidae > Anabrus > Anabrus simplex. The sequence continues at coordinate 56,047,184 of NC_090272.1, read as the reverse complement.
GAATAAGAAGCGGAAATGGATTCACGAAATAAATTTGCAAACGAGAACAATTAGGCGAATATCACAGATTATGTCGAGAATTAGAGAGTTTTGAAGATATATTTTTTACTTACTTTCGAATGTCTCGTGAATGTTTCGAAATGTTATATAATTTACTGGAACCGACTATAAAGAAATTCATAACAAACTGGAGGAGGCCTATTCCTACAAGAGAAAGGCTGGCAATTTGTTTAAGTAAGTTATTTAAAATAATTAGAATATACCTTATGAACAAAATTTATTATAAATTGTTAATGACAAAAATTACAAATATTTTGTCTCATGTCACAAAATGGAATGTTTAGATTGGCAAGCTAACAAAGCTGACGTGAAATAAGAGGGTTTGTAGTTTATTGCTGAGCAAAAAAAATTAGCTCCACCTTCGTATATGTATCTTGTATTTAGATTTCCGATTGTTGCTGATGTAGGAGGATCAGCTTCCTGCGGTTGAAATTGTTCCGTGCAAACAGGTTGTTCTGTAGCCGCAGAAGTGCTCTGACCATTGGAGGACCTACCAATCGTTGAACTGGTATCTCTGCTGCTGCTGTAATCACGATAGAATCTTTCATCTGAGCCGAGTGAACTCCAACAGGAAGTACTTGAAGAATATGAATAATGTTCATCGGTTTCTTCCAGTTCAGCCTTACCAAATAGCTCAGCTAACTGTATTTTCAGTTTAACCTGTCTCCTCGGCGAAAAACGTTTAAATGTTGCAGCGTAGCTCATGAAAAGATTATCTATTTCGTCAGGTTGACGTTTTGAGGCGTTTTTCGTATCAAAATAATTTATTAGTTGTTTGACGTCATTGCTCTGCTCTTTAGAATTTTTTTTCCTGTTTGGGGGTTGCGGCGTTTGTGTGGACAGTGATTGCTGTTCTCCAATCACAGGAACACTACTCCTTGAAGGGGCTGCACTATTCGTTTGGGAAACTTCCATGCCTCGATTTCGAGTTGGGCGCTCAACTGTCTCAACAATTATAAAGGAAGTCTGCAAAGAAATTTGGAATGTACTGCAGCCCTTATACCTACCTACGCCAACCGCCGAAACGCGGAAACGAGCTGAGACCGGATTTCGAGAAATGTGGAACTTCCCCAATTGTGTAGGGAGCATAGATGGGAAACATGTAAAAATAAAATGTACACCCAACAGCGGTTCAAATTACTTCTGCTGTAAACAATATTTTTCCGTAGTTCTTCTGGCTATAGTTGATACCTTATACAAATTCCTAGTAGTGGATATTGGCAGCTACGGGAGGCTAAGTGACCATGGTATTTTTGAAAACTCATCCTTTTACCGTGATTTCCTTGTTGGAAAAACAATTCTGCCTGCAAAGCCTCTACGAGGGAGAAACTTACCAGTCCCTCACGTATTAGTTGGAGATGAAGGGTTTGGATTACACACATTCTTAATGCGCCCCTTTCCGAAGACTGCTGCTCACAACGACCCACATAAAAAACAATTCAACCGACGACTTTCTAGGGCTCGACGAGTTGTGGAAAACGGTTTTGGTATATTAGTTCAAAAGTGGCGTATCTTTCACAGACCTATAGAAACTGACGTCGACACAGCGGTACTCATTGTCCAGGCCTGTTATTGTCTACATAATTACATTAGTATAAATAAGACTTGGGACGTAACCGCTAAAGTAGAAAATCAAGAGGAAAACGGACAACCACGTGCTTTTCTTCCTCAAACACCAAGTAACCGTAGAGCAAACAACGCTGCCCTGGAAGTTCGCCAACACTTGGTGAACTATTTCATCAATAATTGAAAGACACTTGAACTGTTGTAAACAATAATGAAAGGAACAATATTTTTTTAATGATTTGACCAAAGGGTTCGCTTTTAGATAACCTGACAAAACATTGCACATTTATCCAGTCTAAATTAAGATGTACTTATAGTTAAAATAATTACATTATTAGTAATTATTTGGTAGAACAATTTACATACAATGATAATTAAACAAGTTGTTGTGAAAATTTAAAGTTGAAAATGTAATACATTTTTCATCGCACTTAAAGAGCTGCCCCTTGTAGATCCGTGGTAGAGTGTCGGCCTCCGGATCCCAAGATAGCGGGTTCAAACCCGGCAGAGGTAGTCGGATTTTTGAAGGGCGGAAAAAAGTCCATTCGACACTCCATGTCGTACGATGTCGGCATGTAAAAGAACTCTGGTGATACATTTGGTATTTACCCGACAAAATTAATTAAATCTCAGCCATAGACGCCCAAGAGAGATCCGGTTTACTCTAGGTCCGCTAGATGGCAGACAGAGTAAACCGGAACGTCGAAATTGACGAGCAGACAGCCAGATGGCGTCAAATCGAAATGTCTGCAAACGGTAGCTGAGGCCATACGATTATTATTATTATTATTATTATTATCGCACTTAAACCGTCCGAGTTCAATGCACGTCCTATCTCCCTCCACTTTTCTGTCTTCTTGTCGGCGTTTTTGTACTCAACATGTCCTCGCTCATATAAAAATGGGTACTTTTTCACCTCTTCGATAAGTCCTTCCGTGTCCATTTCAAGAAAGAACGCATACACTATGCGGGCAACAGACTCGAAACACAACTGATCGCAGCCCGTTACGTCCTGGATGAGATCGTCGCAGAACGGAGTGTGTGTGACAGAGATGATACAATATTACGAAACTCTGTTTGGTGTCCAGCCCGCTGCGGGCAGAGTTCGCAGAACGTGGTCGCAGCCCGCATTCTGTGTGCCAAGGCCTTTAGTGAGAGTTGTATTATTAATAGGTTATTATTATTATTATTATTTCTTTTTTGCTAGTGGTTTTACGTCGCACCGACACAGATAGGTCTTATGGCGACGATGGGATAGGAAAGGCCTAGGATTTGGAAGGAAGCGGCCGTGGCTTTAATTAAGGTACAGCCCCAGCATTTGTCTGGTGTGAAAATGGGAAACCACGCAAAACCATCTTTAGAGCTGCCGACAGTGGGATTCGAACCCACTATCTCCGGGATGCAAGCTCACAGCCACGCGCTCCTAACCGCACGGTCAACTCGCCCGGTATTATTATTATGCCAATGAAAGAAGTGAGTGGTTGCATCGACAAGGCATTAGCCTTTAGAATAGTGATCATTATTATTTTTCAAAATAACACTTAAGAAGTGAAATAGTCAGTTTATTTGGGAACAAGTGGGTTTTTCTTACATGCTTTTAACTTGTTTTGTGTGTGTAATACCCAGTATTCCAGTTGTGTGTACCAGAACTTGGTGTACCAACTGAGAGTTAATTTTTCTGCAGCCCGTCAAATTTGAATTTTGTTCATATCCAAGTCAACATTTCTAGTCAAGCGGGTTGGGCAACTTGGTATTTCGGGTAATAATTAAAGCTGCTTTCTAAAGAACTTCAGAAGACTGTAGGTGCATACGGCTGCCACAATCCTCCTAGATAAGCAGCGTGACATATGTAAAATGATATACTCTTGCTCATTATGTTCTCGCATTAGCGCCTCTACTTTATGCTTGGCCGCAATCTCGACTCATTAATGTGTGTCAAACCCAAATAATCCCCTTCAGGTACCCACTTGTTCGCAATCTGGACTGTCCACAATCAGGATGACACCGCTTGAAGAGGGAGACAGTCTAATTTTTTTAGTATTTTTCAGCATTTACAAGACAAACTAACTTATCTGGCTGAAGCTACTTGTATGATCAATATTCAGAATATTAAAAAGATAAGTCAATTTATCTGATTCTTACCTGGGACTGCTCTGTATTCTTGAATAATCCGGAAAAGTATAATGTGGCTAATTCTTCAATATTATGACGAAATGACTTATCTTGTTAGTGTCAAAGGATAGCGAGCATTGGCCGAAGTAGGTTTCTTCCCCGGGATGAGTGAATTAAGGTATAACCCCAGTATTTACTTGGTGTGAAAGTGAGAAACTACGGAAAACCGTCTTCCGGGTTGCCGACAGGATTCGAACCCACTATCTCCCGAATGCAAGTGACGCAAACCACGCAGCCACTCACTTGATCCTAATCTTTCCTTGGCAATGCATACTCCTTGGAAAGACAGCCAAGCAGGGTGCGAAATCGCGGGGGGGGGGGAGGGAGGGAATTCCCCCCCACCGACGATTTTATCTCAAAGGCACCCCCCTACTAAAATTGCCCGGGGAGGGGATACTTTCATTATAAAATAATGAGGAAAATGTAAAACACATATAATTTATGACTGAAATTCATTATTTTTACTGTACATATTTTCATAAAAACCTCAGCAGTAATTCAAATGACTGCCAGACCTTGAGCAATAAAACAACGCGTCAGAGGCAATCCGGATCTGCAACCTATTGTTCATGTTTTACTCTGACAAGTCCATCTGAAACCCGGGCAAAAATATAAATTACTTGAAGGTCTCCTCCTTTGTCATTGCTTACACAACTCCTGTACTTCTTGGAGAGGGTGTGTTTCCGATAGGTATCAATAGGACAATATTCGCTTAAGCAATGTACAAAACCGACAAATTTGTTCTGTCAAAACTTAGCCCTGATAGAGGAAGGTTTCACTAATAAAGCGATAAATCAGGACAAATCGCGCCTCGTCTGGCCTTTCGTAAGAAAGCGACAGTCTCTCAAAACTTCTCAGCTGATTGGGATAACGTTCTAACGTTTATCATTCACGTTGTAACAACAAAATTCAAACAAAAATATCTACAATCGAAAGCGACTTTCAACCTATTAGGTCGTGTTACGTACATTTAGTACGTACCAGTACCAGACTAGTACTAGTACCAGACACCAGAACAAAAATGGCCATTTTTGTTCTGTACCTAACATCTCTTCAACACGTACTAAATGTACGTAACACGACCTAATAGGTTGAAAGTCGCTTTCGATTACAATGTGGTCGTGAAAATTCAATATTCATTGACTTGGCCCTCAACGGGCAACTTAAACGCACTCTACAGTGTGATGGTAGTAGTACCAGACCTGTAGCTTAGATCCTTTCCAACAGAACAAAGATGGCCTAGGCCACCATAGCTCAATTGGTAGAGCAACTGACGCGAAATCGGGAGGTTGTGGGTTCGGATCCCACTGGTGTCTGGTTGGCCATTTTTGTTCTGTACCTAACATCTCTTCAACACGTACTAAATGTACGTAACACGACCTAATAGGTTGAAAGTCGCTTTCGATTACAATGTGGTCGTGAAAATTCAATATTCAAAAATATCTACAATTTATATTTTTCTGGGGGGAGGGGTAATTAAATTACAGGGGAAATTTATACCCCTCCCCCCCACGTAATACTCCCTGAAATAAACACTAGTAGTTAAGCCGTATGTTCCGTCTCCCCCCCCCCCCCCTCTATTTCCTTCTGATTTCGCACCCTGCAGCCAAGTGTATGAGATGTGCCAAGAAAGGAACGAGCGAGCTTGTTGGGGAAGGTCAGGAACCACTGGAGCACTTTCGGCAGTTACTACACCACGATAACGGGACCGTGAGTAAGAAGTGACGTCACACTAGCGTAACGGATAAACAGGAAACAGGTGTAATGACCAATCAGTTTCTCATTGTCTACAGCGTTCCCAAGCTTTATCACTACCCGGAAATTTGAACAAATTTAGGTGGACATCAATTATGTAAGACTAAGCGAACTCTAGTTGGCACAAACAAGATGGAATGTGTTATGTCACTGCGCTTGCTGAACAACCTTCATGTCACACCAATCAGAATTAGTGGAAAATTACGTGAAGGACACTGACGCCTAGAAGGAAGAACGGGGGTGCCATTGGGGTGAAAAGTTCGAAATATGCCGATATTCACGAAATGTATTTAACGTCCTTTCCTTTCCTTTCCTTTCCTTTCCTTTCCTTTCCTTTCTTTTCCTTTCCTTTCCTTTCCTTTCCTTTCCTTTCCTTTCCTTCTTTTCTTTCTTTCATTCTTAGTTTATCCTCCAGGGTTAGTTTCTCCTTCGGACTGAGCGAGGGATTTCACCTCTACCACCTCAAAAGCAGTGTCCTGGAGCGTGAGACCTTGGGTCGGGGATACAACTGCGAAGGAGGACCAGTACCTCGCCCAAGTAGCCTCACCTGCTATACTGAACAGGGGATGGGAAAATTACAGTTGACCTCCCGAGGCTGAATGTACTCCGTTCCAGTCCTTCTACGAATTTTAAAATTTCGTGGCAGACGCGGGAATCGACCCCGGGCCTCTGGGGGGGTGCCAGCTAATCACACTAACCACCACACCACAGAGCGGACTAACGTCATTTCAATTTCTATAAATCTATTTATAGATCTCCTTTGTATTTTACCTGTTGTTTTACTTCGCACCGATACAGATAGGTCTTATGCCGACGATGGGATAGGAAAGGACTAGGAATGGGAATGAAGTTGCCGTGGTCTTAATTAAGGTACAGTCCCAGCATTTGCCTGGTGTGAAAATTGGGAAAACACGGAAATCCATCTTCAGGGCTGTCGACAGTGGGGTTCGAACCCATTGTCTCCCGAATGTAAGCTCACAGCTGCGTGACCCTAACCACACGGCCAACTCGCTCGGTACATTAAAATTGGAGGTACCGTAACTATAATTACAATATCAACAGTCACGTCAAATTTAAAGGCTTCTATTTGCATTTTCGATTATATATTTCGGAAATAAAATTTGTCAAGTACAGGGTTTCAAGTTCAAATTCGCTTTGAACCGCAACGTAAGAAAAAGGATATGACACTGCAGATGTAGTGAAGGCATTCCGTATATCGAAAGATATAAAGAAAGTAATTTGGTGAATTACATGTTGATTAATAATAAGAGACAGGGTGAGTAGTTTAGATGACAGAGCGCTCGCTTTCTGATCTCAGATTGGCGGGTTCATTCCTGAGTCAGTCTGGTGGAATGTCAATATCCTCAAATACGTGAGCCTTGTGTCAATAAATTTACAAGAACGTAAAAGAACTCGTGAAGATGAAATATCCGGTACGTCTCCAAAAATCATAAATCATAAGAATAGTAAGTGGGTTATAAATCTATTATTATTATTATTAGTTTTACAGTCTGTTTTACGTCGCACACACACAAACAGGTCTTATGGCGACGATGGGAAAAGAAAGGGCTAGGATTAGGATGGAAGCGACCATAGCCCTTATTAAGGTACAGCCCCACCATTTGCTTGGGGTGAAAATGAGAAACCACGGAAAATCATCTTCAGGGCTGCTGAAATTGGGGTTCGAACCCACTATCTCCCGAATGCAAGCTCACAGCTGTGTGACCATAACCGTACGGTTATTATTATTATTATTATTATTATTATTATTATTATTATTATTATTATTATTATTATTATTATTATCGAGGGAGCGTAATTAACTCAATGGCTTAGTTACTGGCTTCACACTGAGATGGCTGAGGTTTGAATCCCGGTCGATCCTGGGTTGAGATATTCATTTCAAAAATCACGTGGTGTCAGGAAAGGCATCCAACCTTAAACCCCCGATCGAAACCAAAATGAACCTGGACGGCTCCAACGACCCCCCGAAATAACTGGGATAAGCTGAAGACAGTCTGCATTACACACAGGTCTTTTGGCGATGATGGATAGGGCAAGGCTAGGATTAGGATGACAGCGACCATGGCCTTTAGTAAGATACAGCCCCAGAATTTGACTGGTGTGGAAATGGGAAACAGCGGAAAATCATCTTTAGGACTGCTGACAATGGGGCTTGAACCTACCATCTCCCAATGCAAGCTAACGGCTGCATGACCCAAACCTCGTAACCAACTCGCTCGGTGAGCAACATTCTAATTTAACGTACTACACATAAACGACTTTGAGTATAAGACTGTCTCGGAATAATTTTGCACGTTTGAATGTTCCGAATGTACTTCTGTCGCTCACCTTTACGTCGCGAATTGAGGAGTTCAGAATAAAAGTGAAGAAAGACAAGATTTCTTAGTTATACACAACAAACAATTTATTCTCAAAAGTATCAGAAACACATTCATGTATGAAATGAAATAAAAATTGTACCTCTTAAACTAAAACACATAAACATGTTTCACTCTTAAAAGGGAATGATCTCGACTTCATTGTACATGGGTTTGAGTATAACAGAACAGACATTTTCATCATTTGATTGCATATTGTCCGATTCGTTGGCTGAATGGTCAGCGTACTGGCCTTCACTTCAGAGGGTCCCGGGTTCGATTCCCGGCCGGGTCGGTGATTTTAACCTTCATTGGTTAATTCCAATGGCTGGGTATTTACACTATCCCCAAAATCCCTGAAACTCAAACACCACACACAACACTATCCTCCACCACAATAACACGCAGTTACCTCCACATGGCAGATGCCACCCACCCTCATCGGAGGGTCTGCCTTACAATAGCTCACTCGGCTAGAAATAGCCACACGAAATTCATTAATTAATTGCATATTTATTTTTAATTTCTTAAGAATGCATGACAAAATTCATTGTTTTAATTCTATTCATAAACAATGGTGTCACACTTGATCTTCTCTTCTGAGAGGACTGCCTCGTTCACCTTCTTTGGTGCCTTGGTATTTTTAAATTTACCACCAATATACAGGAGAAATACACTTTAAAGGACAGAGCGTGTCTTTTTGAGTTAATGATCCTTGGCCCTTAGAATAGATTTTTCCTGTTGAACTGTTTCCAGCTTTCTTGGACGACCCGTTTTCTTGAGCTCTGAGAATAGAAAATCTTCTTGTGTTCTTAAAGTGGATAGTGAATGGATTTGTCTTTTCATACCTCAGCCATTGAACCTTTAACCAATTTACAGGTTCGTTGTCTAAGTTCATTTTCTGCCTTGTGATAGACTGCTTGACGAACACTGTAGACAAGAAGTCACCTGCTTACATTTGTTCTACTCTCATATTAATTTCTTATACAAACCTGTGGAACAGTCCGGAAGCTAATCCTTATCACTGTCGAAATAACTATCTTCATCACTAAGAGCGCATTTAAATGATCCTCTCATTTTCGTGTGGCTTCAGGTCTCAATTGTCATTCAGAAATTATCACAAGACAAAACCTAAAGATGCATATATGTGTGCACTCATTATACACAGATGTTGGTTCTAGAATACTCCCAACGGTGGTGGAAACCTGCAGTATCCAGTCCGCTGATTCACGCCGATTACAGTGTGGTGTCACACATGAGGTTCATCCCATTTCTGACACCACTTGCATTACAAAGTGATCAAACAATGCCTTCTCTCTCTATGCAACACCACTTCTCCACTTTTCTCCAGTATGTTAGGTGTTTCGTGAAACTATTCCTGCCATCTGCTAAGTAAAGAACTTAACTCACTATTTACTGAAACAGAACACTATACGCGAAACTACATTTAAGTACATTTAGTTAAATTAGTGACTTACCTCACTTTCGTTGTAACCTTCTCATCCGTTGGTGTAAACAACTCTTTCACCTTTTTTTCAGTTCCTAAATGTTAATGGGACTTCTACCTTCTTCTTGAGCAGAGAGAATTGAAAGGTTATGTAATGTCGGAATTACCACAGTTGAAGCTCACTCATTTTGACAGTAACGTCTAGTGTTCGTGGAGAAACAATAAACGTGAGACTGAACACTGCTAAGCGCGACGAAACCAGAGTACTCGCTCTGAGGTGGCGTCTCAAATTGATAGACGGGTTTTCCACCATTCGTCTTGCTTTGCTGTATTATGGCCTGTGATCTTATGACATAATTATCACCTTTTTACAATTAATTTTGCTACGAAAGGAGAGTGATCGGTATTGAATCATAATTGATTGGTACAACACTTCTAGTGGTGACACAACACACTCCACACCTAATCATGAACAAAATAAGATGTCTCCTTAATAAAGAGAGTGCAGAATTAGTTTGTGATATACTAGGAACACACCTCGGTTTCGCATGGGAATAATTTTGAATTTATGGTGAGGCTTAATAAGATTTCGCTGTAGACGACCTATTTTAGGTGCTTCCTCTTGGTGTACGTAGCTCAGTACAACGTTTCTCCAAGGTCCTTCCGGCCGCCTATCCGTTAGCTGACTCCTTTTGACCTCCATAAGATATTTAAATATTATTCCTGTGCCTCCGTGGCTCAGGCGGCAGCGCACCGGCCTCTCACCGCTGGTCCCCTCGTTCAAATGCCGGTCACTCCATGTGAGGTTTGTGCTAGACAAATCGAAGGCGGGACAGGTTTTTCTCTGGGTACTCTGGTTTTCTCTGTCGCCTTTCATTCCAGCAACTCTCTCCAATATAATTTATTTTCATCTCTCAGTCATTAATCATCATTGCCTCCGAGGTCCGTCTCCATGGCTAAATGGTTAGCGTGCTGGCCTTTGGTCCAGAGGGTCCCGGGTTCGATTCCCGGCCGGGTCGGAGATTTTAGCCTTAAATGGTTAATTCCCTTGGCTCGGGGACTGGGTGTTTGTGCTGTCCCCAACATCCCTGCAACTCACACACAACACACAACACTATCCTCCACAACAATAACACGCAGTTACCTACACATGGCAGATGCCGCCCACCCTCATCGGAGGGTCTGCTTTACAAGGGCTGCACCCGGCTAGAAACAGCCATACGAAATTATTATTGCCTCCGAGGATTGCGACAGGCTTCGGCAGCCTGCACAATTCCTATCCTCGCTGCTAGATGGGGCTTCATTCATTCCATTCCTGACCCAGTCGAATGACTGGAAACAGGCTGTGGATTTTCATTTTTTTCCCCTGTGCTTCCACTAAAACGACGGTACCCTTCATATCATACAGAAAAATGATATACTCGCGCTGTAAATGGTATTTTTAATAGGATCAGGTTCTCAAATACGGCCACCAATGCGTATTCGTATATTTTATTCGAAGGTGAAAAGGTGTATAAAGACAAATTGAAGTGGAAATGAAACTACTAAATGTTTAGTATGCAGGAATTCAAAACAACTGTATTATAGATTAATTTACTTGAACTTATTTAGGATCATTGCAAAATGGCCGTATTAGAAGACAGTCTTGTAAGATGGCCGTCTATGGAAAATTCTATTTATGAACACTCTTCACACACAAAATCTTTTACACCATGAGTATTTGCACATGCCGGCCCCGTGGTGTAGGGGTAGCGTGCCTGCCTCTCATCCGGAGGCCCCGGGTTCGATTCCCGGCCAGGTCAGGGATTTTTATCTGGACCTGAGGGCTGGTTCGAGGTCCACTCAGCCTACGTGATTAGAATTGAGGAGCTATCTGACGGTGAGATAGCGGCCCCGGTCTAGAAAGCCAAGAATAAAGGCCGAGAGGATTCGTCGTGCTGACCACACGACACCTCGTAATCTGCAGGCTTTCGGGCTGAGCAGCGGTCGCTTGGTAGGCCAAGGCCCTTCAAGGGCTGTAGTGCCATGAGGTGGTTTTTTTTTTTTTTTTTTTTTTTTTTTTTTGGTATTTGCACATTTCTCATGACACCACATAGTGCACTTCACACAACACTCCTGGATTTGCCCGTCGTGGTCTTCGCTGAAGAGTCCATCATAATATCCACACCTGCTATCATCAGTGTTTCGTGCGGATTCCTTTTTCGCTTTCGGGTTCATTTTCGCCATTTTCTTTGCTCTTCGTTCTCTTATGTGTTGTGGCGAAGTCAAAATTGTGGCTTTTTGACTTCTGCCTGTCTTGTTCTTCCTTGGTACAGAAGGCGTAGGGCATAGTTGCTGCAGCTGCCAGGTTGACGGCCGTGTTACAAGACCATACACTTCCAAATAATTCACGATCTATCTCACACATGGCAGCACTAATCTACCTTAACGAACTACGCTTCTCTTCACTGAAGGCCATGCATTAACAGGCAATGTTCACCTTTTATAATTTAAAACTCATACTGCTACAGTGAATTATATTTCAAGAACACGAAAAATAAAAATGGTTTCGTCAGACTTACATTTAGAATGTGGACTTTAAATATTCACTCGTAGAAAAGCACAAAACAGACATATGACAATAGCAGACAACTGAACGGAAGCCGAACAAGTATGGCAATGATTTTAACACACTCTGTCGGGTTCCTCTCCAGATAGGAAGGCAGTCGATTTGAAAGAAATTTGGCCGTTTTACAAGACTTGACCCTATTATTGAAGTGAATAAAACAGTAGTCAGGCCCCGGTCTGGAGGTGGGTGGGAGGTTGGGGGTGGGGGTGGGGGGGGGGGAGGAAGGCAAGCCTGCTTCTCTCCCGGCGGACCTGGGTAGGAATCTTTACCTGTATCTGAAAGCAGGTCCGAGGTCCGCTCAGCCTATGTGATTGCAATCGAGGAGCTGGTGGTGAGATAGCAGCCCCGGTCTAGAAAGCCAGTAATAAGGGCCGAGAGGATTCGTCGCGCCGACCACGTGCCACCTTGTAATCTGCAGGCTTTCGGGCTGAGGAGCGGTCGCTTTTTAGGCCAAGGTTCATCAGAGCTATAGTGCCAAAGGGTTTGGTTTGCTTGTTGAAAAGAAAATATTTTGGTAAGGATTGCGTGATTAATCTGAAAATAAAATTTATAATTTTAAGACTGGTATTTTACTGCAGATTGTACAGCGGTGAAAACTGCATCGAGATATGTTTGATAGTTATTGAGATTAGCCTGCTCAGACAGACAGACACCTACCGAGGACTTCAATAATGCTGTATAGAACCAACACCAAACAACGTAAGCAGCTATTCACTCAAAAACTCAGTGTGCAATACAGTATGTGATTTTACCAGAGTATTGGGGGAGGGGGGGGGGGGGGGACTTGTGGCTATGATCGTGAAGGCGTTAAGTCTCTATGCTCTGACAACGTGGTTAGCCGGTTCGAGTCCTGGTAGAAAACAATTTCATCATCAGAATGTTGGCTGGCAGGGTAGGAGAGGTGGTGGTGTACAAATTCTAATCACTAGATTCTGTGCCAAAAGCTTGGATTCAATTACAAACCTCTCCTCAGTGTTCATATGGAGCGAGGGCAGATGCCGCTGTTGTTGGTGATTCGTCTGTCGGACGGTGACGTTAAGCCTTGACAGGAGCAGGTTATTTGCCGATACGGGGTTTCGTCATCCGCCTACCTCAGCATCATAATCATCTCACATCCAGACGCGCCCATGGGCGTCAAATAGAAAGACCTGCACCGGGAGAGCCAAACATGTCCTCGGACACTCCCGGCACCTAAAAGCCATACGATAAATAAATAAATAAATAATAAATAAATAAATAAATAAATAACCAGAGGGGGAGGATGGGTTTAGCGGGTTAACTCTTCATAAGTTTGCGAAGAGTTACTTGAAAATTAACTGACTTTTTCTTTGCTAGCACGAAGATACATACATAACCTATTTGCAGACCGGCCAACCTCTAAGGAAGTAAATGTTGGACATTTTCACCCATCTTTTCTCCGAAAATCGGGGAATTTTAAAGCTAATGATTTTGAATTTCTCTGTATTTATAATCCACTTCCTACAACTGTCACGTTAACAAATCATTACCGGTACATTAGTTTATGTTGTATTGTATTTCTAATTTATTAACTGTGAGGTAGAAACTAAAATCTTTGTGTATATTTGTGAGATTTTTTTTTCGAACTCTTATTCAGAATTTTTGCCGGCAAACGGTCTCGTGGACATTGTACGGTAGTTGCCTATGCTTTTCGCGCGAGGAGCAAATAACCATTGCACAGCTTCTGTAATGTGGGAGATTCACATTCCAAAACAGAAGAGCTGTCCAAGAAAGTAAACTTCGTACGACTCCCGCGTTTTGCGGGAAAGGTCTGTACTTCAATACATTCACCAAAGAACTTGTCCAAATTTCGGGAAATTAAGTCTCAAGACGATCAACACAAAATAGAGTCCTTAACAGAATTCAAAACAACATGCAGTATATATATTACCTAGTGTTTACATACTCAAATTGCAGCGATTGTTCCAAATTCTACTTTGGACAAACTGATTGAAATTCCAAAACGAAGAACTTATATTAGAGCACTCAAATACAAACCAGGATCTGCATTTTCAGCAATTACTGTACAGCATAGGACACAGGAATAAACAAAAGAACAGAAATTATCCACCCCGACACTAAAGGACACACTCAAAACATTCTACAGAAATATGAAATACACTGACTGACAGTGACAATGCAACACCAAGGAGGAGTGGTTCGAAAGGGATGAAAGTTGGGGAAAAAACAGAGACGGCACGGATGAATAATTGATGTTTATTTCAAACCGATATGCAGGTTACACAATGCGCACGGCATCGACTCAGTAGGATGTAGGACCACCGCGAGCGGCGATGCACGCAGAAACACGTCGAGGTACAGAGTCAATAAGAGTGCGGATGGTGTCCTGAGGGATGGTTCTCCATTCTCTGTCAACCATTTGCCACAGTTGGTCGTCCGTATGAGGCTGGGGCAGAGTTTGCAAACGGCGTCCAATGAGATCCCACACGTGTTCGATTGGTGAGAGATCCGGAGAGTACGCTGGCCACGGAAGCATCTGTACACCTCGTAGAGCCTGTTGGGAGATGCGAGCAGTGTGTGGGCGGGCATTATCCTGCTGAAACAGAGCATTGGGCAGCCCCTGAAGGTACGGGAGTGCCACCGGCCGCAGCACATGCTGCACGTAGCGGTGGGCATTTAACGTGCCTTGAATACGCACTAGAGGTGACGTGGAATCATAGGCAATAGCGCCCCACACCATGATGCCGCGTTGTCTAGCGGTAGGGCGCTCCACAGTTACTGCCGGATTTGACCTTTCTCCACGCCGACGCCACACTCGTCTGCGGTGACAATCACTGACAGAACAGAAGCGTGACTCATCGGAGAACACGACGTTCCGCCATTCCCTCATCCAAGTCGCTCTAGCCCGGCACCATGCCAGGCGTGCACGTCTATGCTGTGGAGTCAATGGTAGTCTTCTGAGCGGGCGCCGGGAGTGCAGGCCTCCTTCAACCAATCGACGGGAAATTGTTCTGGTCGATATTGGAACAGCCAGGGTGTCTTGCACATGCTGAAGAATGGCGGTTGACGTGGCGTGCGGGGCTGCCACCGCTTGGCGGCGGATGCGCCGATCCTCGCGTGCTGACGTCACTCGGGCTGCGCCTGGACCCCTCGCACGTGCCACATGTCCCTGCACCAACCATCTTCGCCACAGGCGCTGCACCGTGGACACATGCCTATGGGTATCGGCTGCGATTTGACGAAGCGACCAACCTGCCCTTCTCAGCCCGATCACCATACCCCTCGTAAAGTCGTCTGTCTGCTGGAAATGCCTCCGTTGACGGCGGCCTGGCATTCTTAGCTATATACGTGTCCTGTGGCACACGACAACACGTTCTACAATGACTGTCGGCTGAGAAATCACGGTACGAAGTGGGCCATTCGCCAACGCCGTGTTCCATTTATCGTTCGCTACGTGCGCAGCACAGCGGCGCATTTCACATCATGAGCATACCTCAGTGACGTCAGTCTACCCTGCAATTGGCATAAAGTTCTGACCACTCCTTCTTGGTGTTGCATTTGCTCTGTCAGTCAGTGTAAATAAACACACTAGAGCTCAAACCACCAACAAACCTCCAACATTCTCGATGGACATACACAGTTCAAATCAAATCCACTATACAACCACGGGATAAAGAAATCCATTTCTAATCGCAATGCTGTTAACCAATACAAAACATCAAGTATACCAGTCCCGAAAGTCAGTTGCTGAAGATTGTCGTGCAGAAAGCGGTTGAAAGCGCTCCAACTAGGTAGTTCTTCTTCCACGGCCTTTTACCCAGTAAGCCCCGAGGTAGAGGAATTAACTAAACGTACCTAAACGTACTTAAAATCCCCGTCACTGTCGGGAATCGAACCCGGGGCCCTATGAACCGAAGGCCGAAGGCTAGCCATTCAGCCAAGGAGCCGAACCTTGTAATTCCATAAGTATTTTTTAAAAATTGGATATCAGACACGGTAGTTCAATAATTTTAAGAAACCATGAAATTGATTTCTTTCTACAAAGACCTACCGACAAAGGTACTGACGGGAAGATATTCCGAGAAGATTAACGATTATTTTCCGGTGATTGATTTTGTGTTTGAACTTTTTGTTGCGCTGCTGTTGAGAATTAAAGAAACCAGCTAGTATTAATGCATATGATATTCACACATGAAAGGAAGATTTACATCACTTTCTTGCTCTGAACGGCTCATGACATTTAACACTAATAGGGTTGACAGACATGTAACATATTGGGTAATATCTTCGCCATTTGTCACGAGCAGTGTTGTCAGACGTCCAGAAATAGCAATACGAATCTCGCATTATCATTCAGAGCCCCACATTCTGACTTAAACAACCAAATCTTCCGCTTTCAATAATGGTCTCTTCTCTATTCGAGATAGTTATCCTATAGCCCTTAGTAATAATAATAATAATAATAATAATAATGTTGATAATAACACACTGAATAATTTGGAAGGTGTTCCAGCCGCAGGAAGAACTAGAAAAACCGGAACAGCCTGGACAGATGAACAACAGAAGCAGGCCAACGAACGCATGGACACAGAGAAAACTCCGCACGAAGAGAAAGAAATTAAAATGTAGCGTGATCCTTAGTGGCCCATTCGCTTGTAAATAATAATAATAATAATAATAATAATAATAATAATAATAATAATAATAATAATAATAATAATAATTTCGTTATGTATGACCACAACTATTGTGTACAGGTATTCCACTACAATATACCCCCCCCCCCCAAAAAAAAGAGGCTCCTCCTCCTCCTCATCATCATCATCATCATCTTAGCGTTTGACTCCTAATGGAGTAGGGTCCGCTGTTTTGCAAGCCAATCTCCACTTGGTTCTATTAAGGGCATCATTTGGAACAAGGTGAACATAGCGCACGTCTTCTTGAAGGCGATAAAGCCAGCGTTACTTGGGCCGACCACTTGGGTCTAATTCCAGATGGTGTGATGCGAAGTGCCGTCTGTACAACAGATGGACCTTGTCTACGCATTACGTCTCCATACCACCGAAGTCGTGTCTCACGCATCTATTCTACGTTCGGGGCAACTCCCATGATTTTCCGGATTTCAAGGTTGGTGACATGATCTAACCGGGTCAGTCCAAGTGATCAGCGAAGCATGCGTATCTCCATGATATGAAGTGCTTGCTCGTGCTTGCCTGTTGTTGGCCAGCATTCCGAGTTATACAGAGCGACTGGGTGAACAACAGTCCTGTAAACCTTGGACTTCAGGTAGATTGTTATCCGACGATCGCAGAGAACACCAGTAGTTTGCCGCCACTTCATCCAGGCCGCATTTACTCTTGCACGGTCGTCTGAAATAGTGTCACACTCAAAGTTGTCCACATACATATATGTATATCCGAAAAATAGCGAGGAAATGTCGGCAACAGACGTTCTTTGTCCAAAAGCGAGCCACTTCTATGGGGTTCTTACCGGCAAGCACGATGTCCTGCTCAGAACACGATTATGAACAAAGAGTGCCTTGACATATGATTAACTGTCTGCTCTTCACCACAATCACATCTGATATCCTCAGTGAAACCCCCATTGTTGAAGTGACGACTTCGAACTGCCGACTGCAGTTCGTAAGCGGTTGAGTCTGAGTGAGCTCCACGCATTCCAGTCCTCGTCGTGGCCAGTCGGAAGTTCTCCGCTCGGCTCATCCAGTCTAGATGTTTCCACTTCAACAAGGAAAGCCTAACTTCATCAGGAGGACTTTTCTAAGGGCTTTGATGTTTGGAGGAAACTCTTCCTAGATTTTAGCCTGGCTATTATTATTATTATTATTATTATTATTATTATTATTATTATTATTATTAACACCAACAACAAAAATAATAATAATCTATATATAAAAACAGAAATGTGTATGTCTCACAAAACTCCAGTTCTTAAACCAAAGGGAGTTAAAAGGTGCGGTTTGTACCAAAATCTTCCAAATTGTCTCAATAGTACAGGAAAAATCTTGTATTTCTTGAAATGCCAACGGAAATCTTTTTTTTTAATGTACGGTAATTCATTTAATTACAAAGCCGCATCAAGATCTGGACCGCCTTGCTAGGCGACAGCGACTTACTCTTTATTATGATGGTCCGGTTAGAAATGCTGTAAATAGGAGGATGGGAATACGCCGCCATGTTTTACCACGGCCGAGGTTTTATGAAGCACCTTTCCTGCTAGGAGGTTCATGATCGTAGTTGTATATAGGAGGATGGGAATACGCCGCCATGTTTTACCACGGCCGAGGTTTTATGAAGCACTTTTCCTGCAAGGAGGTTCATGACCGTAGCTGTATATAGGAGGATGGGAATACGCCGCCATGTTTTACCACGGCCAAGGTTTTATGAAGCACCTTTCCTGCTAGGAGGTTCATGACCGTAGTTGTATATAGGAGGATGGGAATACGCCGCCATGTTTTATCACGGCCGAGGTTTTATGAAGCACCTTTCCTGCTAGGAGGTTCATGACCGTAGCTTTGTATAGGAGGATGGGAATACGCCGCCATGTTTTATGAAGCACATTTCCTATTAGGAGGTTCATGACCGTAGCTGTATATAGGAGGATGGGAATACGCCGCCATGTTTTATGAAATATTTTTCTTGCTAGGAGGTTCATGTAACTAGACAACTCATTGCCTGTTATTTGAAAATAGCAATCCAACATGCCTTGTTCGAGATGTACTTGTAACTAGGCAACTCATTGATGAGGAATCTGTTCATTTTCGCACCAGATGGAGAAACAAAGAATGTCATGTACCCACTCGCGTTGCAATGAATATCATGCATCATACAAATAAATCGCCATCTATGTAAGCAAGTAGAAATAGATTTATCAAATTAATAGACATAGGAATCTAAAAAGTATAACACATTTACAGTTATTATTTCTTTGTTTTGTAAGTTAAATTACAAATAAATAATGTATTCAGAAAAATATAAATAATAAAAAACACAATAAAAAATAATGAAGATAAATATTAGTAAAAATTACGTAAAGTAGAATTAATCGAAAAACACCTTTAGTAATAATAATAATAATAATAATAATAATAATAATAATAATTGTTTATCTAAAAACCTCAAAATACAACCTACAACACAGTAGTCAAACTGGAATGCCTATACGCGAGTGAATGTCTAGTAACGAATTACAAGCTGAATAATGTAGAAGTATTGGAAAGAAAAAATACACGAAAAATACTCGGGCTGCTAAAAACTACAGAACTCTGGAAATCAAGAAGTAATGCTGAAATATACCGGAACATAGGAAACATAACAGATGCAATGCGGAAGAGGCGATTGATATTTTTGGACATTTATACAGAATGGATGACAAGAGGTTAACCAAACAGATCTTCAAATATCTTTGGAACAAGAAGCCAGTAGCAACCTGGATTCATGAAGTCAAGAAAGATTTGGAAGGAAACAACATAAGGAGAGAAGTAGCAACAGAGAGAGAGAGAGAGATAAAGAGATTTTTAGAAAGAAGGTGTTAAAAATGGAGAGATTCCAAGGTCGGGAAGGAAAGAAAACAGGCTCAAAATGATTCAAAGAGAGGAAAAGGGGACATAGTGAGCAGATGATGTATTGGAGGAAGAAGGAAAAACAAAAGATGAAGCATTGAAATTGTCACGAGGTCCTTAGAAGACCCTAACGGAGAAATAATAATAATAATAATAATATACCGGGCGAGTTGGCCGTGCGGTTAGAGGCGCGCGGCTGTAAACTTGCAACCGGGAGATAGTGGGTTCGAATCCCACTGTCGCCAACCCCGAAGATGGTTTTCCGTGGTTTCCCATTTTCACACCAGGCAAACGCTGGGTTGTACCTTAATTAAGGCCACGACCGCTTCTTTCCAACTCCTAGGCCTTTCCTATCCCATCGTCGCCATAAGACATATAAATGTGTTGGTGCGACGTAAAGCCACTAGCAAAAATAAATAAATAAATAAATAAATAATAATAATAATAATAATAATGATAATGATAATACGCTGCACGAAATATCAATTAGTAAATGACGTTTTAAAGGAAATATTGTAGATGGATATTGTTACTTGGTTAGTAAAATAACCAATAATGGCAGAAGTGAGGAAAACATAAAATGAAGACTAGCCCAAACTAAGAAGAAGAGAGAATAAATCTTGTCATCTCAAATTTAAATATGCTTATCAGAAAGATGTTTCTGAAGACTTACAGGTAGAATATGCCATTCTATGGAAGTAAAACATGAGTATTAACTGGCTCAGAAAAAGAGGGGATAAATGCCTTTGAAATGTGGTGTTAGGTCCACCTCTGTGGTGTAGTGGTTAGTGTGATTAGCTGCCACCCCCGGAGGCCCGGGTTCGATTTCCGGCTCTGTCACGAAATTTGAAGAGTGGTCGAGGGCTGGAACGGGGTCCACTCAGCCTCGGGAGGTCAACTGAGTAGAGGTGAGTTCGATTCCCACCTCAGCCATTCTGTAAGTGGTTTTCCTTGGTTTCCCACTTCTCCTCCAAGCAAATTTCGGGATGGTACCTAACTTAAGGCCACGGCCGCTTCCTTCCCTCTTCCTTGTCTATCCCTTCCAATCTTCCCATTGCCTACCAAGGCCCCTGTTCAGCATAGCAGGTGAGGCCGTCTGGGCGAGCATTGGTCTTCCTCCCCAGTTGTATCCCCCGACCCAATGTCTCACGCTCCAGGACACTGCCCTTGAGGCGGTAGAGTGGGATCCCTCGCTGAGCCCGAGGGAAAAACCACCCCTGGAGGGTAAACAGATGAAGAAAGAAAGTAAGAAGAAATGTGGTGTTAAACAATCTGTTAAAGATGTGAACGGTAGATCGAATTACAAATGAAGGGACTGAATCAAATTGGTAATGCGGCGAAATTTGACCTGAAGAATAGATAGACAGACAGAACAGATTTGGATACACCCAATGGGGAAGTGTAGGGGACGTGGTGATGGTGATGGTTGTGATTATTGTTTTAAGATAAAGTACAATTGAGCAACCATCCTTTCTTCTACCACTTTGCCCAGACCTTGCGGGATCGCGGGTGAGATCTGTGTTGCACCGGTGGATTTTACCCTGTTTTTAGGGCCGGATGTCTTTACTGACTCCAAACCTATCTGGAGGGATATAATCACTATTGCGTATTTCTGTGGTGGTTGGTAGTGTAGTGTGTTGTCTGAATATGAAGAGTGTTGGGACAAACACGAACAACCAGTCCCCGTGCCAGAACTCAACTCGGCTGGGAATTGAATCCGGGACCCTGTGAACCGAAGGACGCTGACCATTACGCCAAGGAGTCGGACAATTGGGCAACCATTCTCTATATAACACTAAACAGCGGAGGGGGGGGGGGGGAATGGAAGGGATCTGACACTTCGAAAAATGAAGGTATCGGCCAAAGAAAGACAAGGGCTACGAAGGGCGTGAAAATGAAAGACCCCAGCCCTCGGAACCTAATAGCGTCGGGGTCGGAAAAGAATAAGAGTCGACCAAGGGAGATCGGATAGGATAGATGAAAGTGAGGAGTCTGATACTAGTAAGTGGAAACAATGCCAGGACTCGGTTAAGGGCCCCGTGGTCGCCAATCTAGACTCCCAAGTTAAGGGACCAATATATGAATTTGACGAAAATATTAGAGTAGACGTATGATCTCTTCATTACGTAGAAACGAAGAGGTTGGCACAGAATAGGGTGGCATGGAAAGATGCATCAACTTAGTCTATTGGACTGAATAACAACATTAACATTTCTTTTCTGAAAGGGCATTCTGGAACAAATCGAAGAGGCGCCCAATAGGTTACCGACATAGCCTACTCCATCCTTGCAGCCATCTCCGAAAACTCTTCACCACTGAGTATTATTTTTACTTTCCCTTTTAATTGTAACATATGACAACTGTGCGGTACTGCAAATCAGTAGAATTTTCCTTTTCATCTTGACCCTGTATTTATGATGATTTATTGGCAGCAGTTAAAGGCTGTTAACTTGCTAGACAACGACAGCTGCCGAATATGGATGGCCGCGCTATCTTCCGTTAACTTGTAGAACTGACTGGACAAATCTGAACGCACACGCATTATCGATGTTAATTCAGTAGTTCTTAATCTATGGTGCGCAAACAACAGATAAGGCGAATGCTAATATTTCAGAGAGAGAGAAATAATATGACTTTTCGTTAAATTACTTCACTGCAATTGAAAATGTTTGATTTAGTTCTCCAAGCCCACATTTCAATACTTCTTTTTTTTTTTTTTTTTTTTTGCTAGTGGTTTAACGGGGCACTAAGACATCGACGAAGGAAGGATGCTAAACGCTAGGATTGAGGTAGCAGCCGTGGCTGTAATTAAGGTACCGCCCCAGCATTTGCCTGGTGTGAAAATGGGAAACCACGAAAATCCATCCTAAGGGTGCCGATAGTGGAATTCGACCCCACCATCTCCCGAATGCAAAATCACAGCTACGCGCGCCAAAGTCGGCATGTGAAAGATAACCGGTGACACATTTGGCGTTTAAACGACAAAGTGGATCAAAACATGGGCATAAGTCTCCCAAGAGTGATCCCTCTGTCACGTGGTAGAGTAAGCCGGAATTTTTAAATTGACACGCAGATGGCCTGGATGGCACGAATTAAAATACCTCCACAGAGTAGCTAAGGTCATACGATTCTTCTTCTTATCCTTCTTCTTATTAATTATCCATGCTTGAACTAAACGATGGTATTGACTGTCCATAATTGTCCACGACACATACTTCGCCACAATCAAGCTATGGGTTACTGCTCGGGGTATTGGCTATCGGAACTCGGGGTTCCGACTTCGATACACGGCCAGGTCATGGGATATTAATGATGTCTGAAATAAAAAGAATACATTGCTCAACTCGTAAATAGAGTAGTAAGTAGTGCGCTGAGCAACCTCTAATGAAGACACATCGCTTACAGAACGTTACAAGCTATCACAGAATGGAGTATGTTTAATAATGATGCACTTAATGATACCTGGCTCCTATTTAAGACCTCCTTCCATTGTGAGATGGAGATATTTATCCTTAACTCTTTTTCGTTTGATTGTCATACAATGTCTTCACAGCCTTGTTGTGTCATCTTTCCAGAGAATGAGATTTTCCCGCCATTCTAGTTGAGATACGACCTTGTAGACTTGCCTTTTCTAATTATCGGTCATCAATCATTCTCCTTACAAACCTAATTCTGCTCAACAATTTAGGTGAAGGCAGTTAAGATAACCGTGAAGCAGTCAGCGTCCTGGTTGTTGCAGAATAGTAATATATGTCCCATGCCACTGTCCGTGATAGACAGAGTTAGATAATGACTGTTACCACAACAAGAGTTAGGCTATTATACACATTCTATCTTTGCTATAAGTTTCCTTCCCCATTTTGGGCAGTATAGTTCCTCTCGATATTGGAAGGCCTAGAAAACGTGTCGTGCTATTTCGTCCAAACACCTGTGATTGACAGTTTGACAGGTCTACAATAATTGTTTCATTTCATTGCGTTCCTTCTTAGAAATAAGTGTTTTTTTGATGTTTGTAATAAAATAATGGACGTTACTCGCTCCCCTCGTTTGCCACCAGTCAACTATATTTTACAATGAACTGCTTATAATGTAAACGACATAGTGAGAATAAAAACACATATTTTCATGAATCAGGTGATAATTAAAATATATCCAAAGTTGCATTACTAAAACATCTGTTTAAATAAATATCTTATCATATATCGAGCAGGAATATTTTATTAATTAAAATTACATGGGGACTTTGAAGGGCTTTGGGAAGGCAACCCTAAGGGAATTTAGGGAAATCATGTCCTTTCGAAACACCTAGGAAAAGTTCCCTTCAATTTGACACCTCAACCATCAAAATCGCATTTATAATAAAAAAGTAGTTCACTGGACAAAAAATTCCTAACGGAATTAAATATAAGATAATATACTCACTATTAACTGCGTTCCTCGAGACTGCTATGAAGTCACGTTCAGCCAATTTTCACAAAAAGTGGCCT
Organism: Anabrus simplex; assembly: GCF_040414725.1. Classification (NCBI taxonomy): domain Eukaryota; kingdom Metazoa; phylum Arthropoda; class Insecta; order Orthoptera; family Tettigoniidae; genus Anabrus; species Anabrus simplex. Next base: position 56,023,150 of record NC_090272.1, on the reverse strand, counting down.
TTCAGCCTGGTCAAGTTTTGTGTCTATTTACAAATATATACAGTGTGTACAATGTATGTAGCAGCTAATGCGTTGTCCGATGATGCAAATCAGTAACTTTTTTGTTCCTCTTAATCCACTTTAGTTATGTAGGAGACGTTCCTCAAAAACTTTTCAATGTCAATCAATCAATCAATCAATCAATCAATCAATCAATCAATCAATCAATCAATCAATCAATCAATCAATCAATCAATCAATCAATCAATCAATCAATACTGAACTGCATTTAGGGCAGTCGCCCAGGTGGCAGATTCCCTATCTGTTGCTTTCCTAGCCTTTTCTTAAATGTTTTCAAAGAAATTGGAAATTGGTAAGTTATTCCAGTCCCTAACTCCCCTGCTTATAAATGAATATTTGCCCCAATTTGTCCTCTTGAATTCCAACTTTATATTCATATTGTGATCTTTCCTACCTTTAAAGACGCCACTCAAACTTATTCGTCTACTAATGTCATTCCACACCATCTCTCCGCTGACAGCTCGGAACATACCACTTAGTCGAGCAGCTCGTCTTCCTTCTCCCAGTTCTTCCCAGCCCAAACTTAGCAACATTTTTGTAACGCTACTCTTTTGTTGGAAATCACCCAGAACAAATCGAGCTGCCTTTCTTTGGATTTTTTCCAGTTCTTGAATCAGGTAATCCTGGTGAGGGTCCCATACACTGGAACCATACTCTAGTTGGGGTCTTACGAGAGACTTATATGCCCTCTCCTTTACATCCTTACTACAACCCCTAAACACCCTCATAACCATGTGCAGAGCTCTGTACCCTTTATTTACAATCCCATTTATGTGATTACCCCAATGAAGATCTTGCCTTATATTAACACCTAAATACTTACAATGATCCCCAAAAGGAACTTTCACCCCATCAACGCAGTAATTAAAACTGAGAGGAATTTCCTATTTGTGAAACTCACAACCTGACTTTTAACCCCGTTTATCAACATGCCGTTGCCTGCTGTCCATCTCACAACATTATCGAGGTCACGTTACAGTTGCTCACAATCTTGTAACTTATTTATTACTCTATACAGAATAACATCATCTGCAAAAAGCCTTACCTCTAATTCCACTTCTTTACTCATATAATTTACCGACCTTGATAGCTGCAGTAGCTTAAGTGCGGCCAGTATCCAGTATTCGGGAGATAGTAGGTTCGAACCCCACTGTCGGCAGCTCTGAAAATGGTTTTCCGTGGTTTCCCATTTTCACACCAGGCAAATGTTGGGGCTGTACCTTAATTAAGGGCACGGATGCTTCCTTCCAACTCCTAGCCCTTCCCTGTACCATCGTCGCCATAATACCTATCTGTGTCGGTGCGACGTAAAGCAACTAGCACTCATATCATTTATATAGATAAGAAAACATAAAGGTCCAATAATACTACCCTCAGGAATTCCCCTCTAAATTATTACGGAGTCAGATAAAGCTTCGCCTACTCTAATTATCTGAGATCTATTTTCTAGAAATATAGCAACCCATTCAGTCACTCCTTTGTCTAGTCCAAATGCACTCATTTTTGCCAGTAGTCTCCCATGATCCACCCTATCAAATGCTTTAGACAGGTATAATATAATAATATAATATAATCAGAAAGAATGCCTTCCCAAAGCTTACATGTAACGCATGTCAAACTTACTGGCCTGTAATTTTCAGCTTTATGTCTATCACCCTTTCCTTTACACACAGGGGCTACTATAGCAACTCGCCATTCATTTGGTATAGCTCCTTCAAGCAAACAATAATCAAATAAGTACTTCAGATATGGTACTATATCCGAACCCATTGTCTTTAGTACATCCCCAGAAATCTTATCAATTCCAGCCGCTTTTCTAGTTTTCAACTTTTGTATCTCATTGTAAATGTCATTGTTATCATATGTAAACTTTAATACTTCTTTAGCATTAGTCTCCTCCTCTATCTGGACGTTATTCTGTAACCAACAATCTTTGCATACTGCTGACGGAATACTTCTGCCTTTTGAAGATCCTCACATACACACTCCCCTTGTTCATTAATTATTCCTGGAATGTCCTTCTTGGAACCTGTTTCTGCCTTAAAATACCTACACATACCCTTCCATTTAACACTAAAATTTGTATGACTGCCAATTATGCTTGCCATTATGTTATTCTTAGCTGCCTTCTTTGCTAGATTCAATTTCCTAATAAGTTCCTTCAATTTCTCCTTACTTCCACAGCCATTTCTGACTCTGTTTCTTTCCAATCTGCACCTCCTTCTTAGTCTCCTTATTTCTCTATTATAATAAGGTGGTCTTTACCATTTCTTAGCACCTTTAAAGGTACAAATCTGTTTTCACATTCCTCAACAATTGCTTTAAACCCATCCCAGAGACTGTTTACATTTTTATTTACCGTTTTCCACCGAACATATTTACTTTTTAAAAACTGCCTCATGCCTACTTCATCAGCCATATGGTACTGCCTAATAGTCCTACTTTTAAGACCTTCCTTTCTAACACATTTATTTTTAACTACAACAAAAACTGCTTCGTGATCACTAATGCCATCTATTACTTCAGTTTCTCTATAGAGCTCATTTGGTTTTGCCTGCACCACGTCCAGGATACTTTTCCCTCTAGTTGGTTCCATCACTTTCTGAATCAGCTGTCCTTCCCATATTAGCTTATTTGCCATTTGTTGGTTATGCTTCCTGTCGTTCTCATTTCCTTCCCAACTGATATGGTAAATTCAGATCCCCCGCTACAATTACATTCCTTTCCATGTCGTTTCCCACATAGCTGATTATCTTATCAAATAATTCTGAATCCGTGTCAGCGCTACCCTTTCCCGGTCTGTACACTCCAAAGACATCAAGTTGCCTATTATCTTAAGAAATGAGCCTTACACCCAGAATTTCATGTTTTTCATCCTTAACTTTTTCGTAGCTTACAAATTCTTCTTTCACCAGAATGAATACTCCCCCTCCCACCATTCCTATCCTATCTCTACGATACACTCTCTAGTTTCGTGAGAAAATTTCTGCATCCATTATATCATTTCTCAGCCATGATTCAACCCCTATTACAATATCTGGTAAATATATATCTATTAAATTACTTAATTCTATTTCCTTCTTTACAATACTTCTACAGTTCAACACTAACATTTTTATGGCATCCCTACTTGACTTTCAGATCTCTGTACCCTTATCACCGCTCCCTAGACAATGTCTCGTGACTTCTCCAATTTTATAAATAAATAAATAAATAAATAAATAAATAAATAAATAAATAAATAAATAAAGAAGATCCTGAATCTCGATAAGGCTACTTTGACAAACACGAAGTCAAAGGTAAAATTCAGAGGGGGAACTACCGAAAAGCTTTGATATCAGAACAAGTGTTAGGCAAGGGAATATTTCATCCCCCATTCTCTTCAGTTGCGAAGCCTCCGTGGTTCAGGCGGCAGCACGTCGTCCTCTCACCACTGGGTTCCGTGGTTCAAATCCCGGTCATTCCATGTGAAATTTGTGCTGGACAAAGTGGAGGTGGGACGGGTTTTTCTCCGGGTACTCCGGTTTTCCCTGTCGCCTTTCATTCCAGCACCACTCTCCACCATCGTTTCATTTCATCTGTCAGTCAGTAATCATTGTCCCAGAGTGCGACAAGCTTCGGCAGCCGACACAATTCTTATCCTCGCCGCACGATGGGGGCTTCATTCTATCCATCCCTGACCCAGTCATGGACTGGAAAACAGGTTGTAGGTTTTCATCACCACCATCTCCACAAACCCTTTTCGAAATGGGTAACAGTGGACTGAAATCCGGTTATTACTGGAGTATGGGGTTTTACTACCAGGTTGACATTTAAGCACCTTGAACTACTGCTTTATCTACAAGTAGAGTGTTGATTGCAGTTTCGAACGCGTGTAAGGAACTTCAAGACGAATTAAGAATTCGTGTGAAAAATGCGTCCGTAACGCTACAATGAGAAAGCAAAGTTCATGGATGACTGCTAGTGTGAGATCAGAGGTGAGAGAGGGCACGAGATTGGAACTACACCGCGCTGTCTTGGTGGGAACTTTTGGTACACCACTTGACGACCTTGCCTTGAGAAGAGGATGGGCACCTCAGGGGGACTACAACTGTTACATTTACTATGTATCATCGTACTTGAGGCCAGGAGAAACATGCAGTTCAAACAAACTTCACTCTCTCCCTATTCTCCTCCTCCTGTCTCCCTTTGGAACTTGATAGCCCGCCTGGTGGACATGATTGTTAAGGCGACAAGTCTATAATGGTTTGCACCATGGTAAACCGGTTCGAGTCCCGTTGATGTAAAGACACTCACGAAACCTCTTTGCAGTGTTCATATGGAGTCAGGGAGAATGTATCTGTTGATGGTGTCCATTGTATGGTGACATTAAGCCTTCAGCAGACAGGAGTAGGCTAGAAACCGACACTGGGTTTCAGCCCTCCATCATCATCATCATCATCATCATCATCATCATCATCATCATCATCATCATCATCATCATCATCATCATCAACCCTTCACACCCAGATACCAGGTCGCCCATGGGTGTCAAACCTGCATCTGGCGAGTCGAACAGGTCCTCGGACATTCCCGACACTAAAAGTCATATGGGAAATAAATAAGTATATGAAATAGTCCGCCTCTGTGGTGTAGTGGTTAGCGTGATTAGCTGCCAGTCCCGGAGGCCAGGGTTCGATTCCCGGCTCTGCCACGAAATTTGAAAAGTGGTACGATGGCTGGAACGGGGTTCACTCAGCCTCGGGAGGTCAACTGAGTAGAGGTGGATTCGATTCCCACCTCAGCCATCCTAGAAGTGGTTTTACGTGGTTTTCCACTTCTCCTCCAGGCAAATGCGGGGATGGTACCTAACTTAAGGCCACGGCCGCTTCCTTGCCTGTCCTTTACAATCTTCCCATCCCTCCACAAGGCCCCTGTTCAGCATAGCAGGTGAGGCTGCCTGGACGCGGTACTGGTCATTCTTCCCAGTTGTATCCCCGGCCCAGAACCTGACACTCCAGGACACTGCCCTTGAGGCGGTAGAGGTCGGATCTTTCGCTGTGTCTGAGGGGAAAAACCAACCCTGGAGGGTAAATACATTAAGAAGAAGAAGACAAAATAATTCCCACTGCCGGGCTGAGTGGCTCAGACGGTTGAGGCGCTGGCCTTCTGACCCCAACTTGGCAGGGTCGATCCTGACTCAGCCCTGTGGTATCAAGTACGTCAGCCTCATGTCGGTAGATTTACTGGCAGTAGAAGAACTCCTGCGAGACTACATTCCGGCACCTCGGCGTCTCCCAAAACCGCCAAAGTAGTTAGTGGGACGTAAAAGCAATAGTATTAATATTACCATCATCAATTCACACTGTGAAAAAGTCAAGGTATCCCTCACCATTACGATTCGTTTCTTGATCATTTGTTTAGAATGGCTAGATGACAAACAGGATAGGCATGCGATATTTTCAGCTGTTGCAGAACCCTTTTTATACGCGAACTAGTGTAAGTCAAAATGCAATACAAAATTCTCATAGCACTTGTATGAGGATTTAGTTCAGGGAGTTGGAATATTATCTAAAAACCTTGATTCTCCAGTAAATCTGTTCTCACAATCTACTGTTAGATTGCGCTCTATGCGCTGCTAGCCCCTCTACAAGAGATTCACTAACAAACTAACCGAAATCTGCCTGTTTTCAATATTACGTATAATTGTTTCTGATTTTATATATTTAATATACATTTTTCCAGTTTCCTTACATAAATATGTACGTATTTCACACCTTGATATTGCATAAAAATCATAGTCCTAATGGTAACTCACGCGAAACCTAGTAGAAAAGTTAACGAAATTCTTTCTACAAGCGTGCAAATCGATTCCTTTCACTCTGTTGTAGATAGTGCAAATCGATTCCTTTCCCTCTGTTCTAGATAGTGCAAATCGATTCCTTACCCTCTGTTCTAGATAGTGCAAATCGATTCCTTTCCCTCTGTTCTAGATAGTGCAAATCGATTCCTTACCCTCTGTTCTAGATAGTGCAAATCGATTCCTTTCCCTCTATTCTAGATATTCTAGGCGATCATCGAAGATTTAACTGAAAAAAAAGTGCATTAATAAGCTGTGCTGCTGACACAGCTGCAGGATTTTTGGTATGATGACGTCACATAACTTCTCAAAATACATTTTTATTATAGGCTATGGTTGTTCCTGTTCAAAACAAATTATACGTTTAAATAAACAGAATTACTGTTTGTTTGTCTGCTCCTTAGTCCCGATTCTTGATACAGGATCAATTTATACGGCAGTAGCCGTGTTGAAACGCCGGATCCCGTGAGATCTCCGAAGTTAAGCAACTTTGGGCCTGGTCAAGATTTGGATGGGTTGCTACGCGCTGTTGGTGGTGGTAACTGAATGGAGGAGCGGAAAGGAACCGGCCACCCTACCGTACGTAAACTCCGGTTCAGGCACACCTCTGCGGAGGTTCGGACCTGCCTTCAGGCAGAATACACCGTTACCTTTTACGGCCAGATGCCCTTCCTGACGCCAAACTCAGATGTGGATATAAGGAAGATGATATGAATGATGGTGAATAAAATTGGATAAGGAGGAGGAAGAAATCGCCTGTGGCCTATGAATAGGAATTGCCCCGGCATTTGCGCGGAGGTGTAAATGGGGAACCACAGAAAACCATTTTCAGGACAGCCGACGGTGGGATTCGAACCCACGCATCTCCCGAATGCAGAGCTTGAAAAGCGCGGCTTCTCCTTTCGGCAATTAAACTGAATTACTGCCTTCTTCTACTATTCGTCCTACACCTGTGGGGTCGCGGGTGCAAACTACGTTGTACGTGTGAATTTGGCCCTGTTTTACGACCGGATGCCCTTCCTGACGCCAACCCTGTATGGAGGGATGTAATCACTACGGTGTGTTTCTGTTGTGGTTGGTGTTGTGAATATGAGTAGGTGTTGAGACAGGCATTAACACCCAGTTCCCGAGCCAGAAGAATTTTTCAGAATGGACCTTCCCTTTCTTTTGTTGATACCGAACCTCCATTCTTCGAACGATCGGACTTCTTCCCTCAGTCAGTCAGTCAGTTATGAATAATCTGCATTTAGAGCTATCTTTTTTTTTTCCTTTAACAATCTGCTTTAGGTCGCACCGACACAGGTAGGACTAAGTCTTACGGCGACGATGGGATAGGAACGGGCTAGGAGTGGGAAGCAAGTGACTGTGGCGTTAACTAAGGTACAGCCCCAGAATTTGCCTGGTGTGAAAATGGGAAACCACGGAAAAGGATCTTCAGGGCTCCCAACTAGAGATGGCTGAAAAATAACTTAGCAGTTACTTTGTCACAGTTACATGCCTGTCACTGTTGCAAATGTAACGATGACAAAAAATAACAGGTTACCGAGTAACGACAACAGAATAACGTACTAGTGAAAACAATAACAGAGAAGTGGGAACTGACACTAATAGCAGCTTACAGACAGAATGAGGCCTTCAGAGTTCAGGTCGTATGCATGTCTTCCAAGTGAGAGCGCTTTCGTACAGTGGCCACAGAAAGTATTCGTACAGTGCGGATCGGATGTACTGCCTTTGTGATTGCTTAAATCAGATGTTGCCGCAGGTTTACGCCACTGTGCCTGCAGGAGGGGTTGTTCTCTCTTCAGTCTTCACGGTGCTGTCGTTGCCGCAAGGTTATTTGGAATGGGGGCGAAAGACGACGGAATTATCATTGAGTAAAAGAGAGAGTATAGTGTTACTGTATAAACAAAGTAAACGTTGTCGTCAAGTAGGAAAACAGCTCGCATTAGCTTTACTACGGCGAGTTCAATAGCTAATAAATACAAGCACAGCGGACAAACCCAGATCTGGTCCTCCAGAAGAGCTGACAGTTTGGGAGCGACGCATGATTGTGCGATCGGCACGAAAGGAACCGTTCCGAAGTGCTGCATCCATCACCACAGACCTCACTTCAAGGTCCTACAAAACGGTGAGTGTGCAAACTATAAGGAAAGTATTTCACAGTGCGAACCTGTGTAGTGGTTGTCCACGGAAGAAGCCACTTATAAGTGAAATAAATAAGTAGAAGCTCCTACAGTTCGCGAAAGAGTATTGTGGAAAGACAATGGACTTTTGGAACACCATTATTTCTTCTGATCAAGCGAAGTGTAGGTCTACACAGTTTGGAACTGGGAAGAGCAGGAAGGTATGGCGCAAGCCAAACATCGAACTTGCACCTCAATACGTAATCCCCACGGTAAAACACGGAGGAGCGAATGTGATGGTTTGGGGCTGCATGGCTGCCATTAGAGTGGGAAACCTGGCATTTATTGATGGTATTATGGATGCCAGGAAGTACATAGATGGGTTGCATCATAATTTAAACAGCAGTGCACCCAAGCTTCATCTGGAAGGAGTCTTCCCCTTCCAACAGGACAATGATACTAAGCACCGTGCAACGATAAGCAGCGAATGGTGGTTGTACAATGCCCGAAGAAGACTTCTCACTCCACCGCAGAGTCCAGATCTCAATCCCAGAGAGAACCTATGGGATCATTTAGGCAAAGAAGTGCAAAAACGCAATCCTACTAATAAAGAACATCTTAAAGAGATACCCTCAAATGCACGGTCCAACATATCTGAAGAGTACACAAAACATTTAGTTAACTCAATGCCAAGACGTCTGGAACAGGTCATCAAAGCTAAACGCATGCATACAAAGTATTAAGACTGTGTTTGAACAAAGAGTTCGACAAGTGTTTGAATTATCCAGTAGTGTACGAATACTTTTTGTTGTGTTAAAAGACGGCTTTATTTCTTTATTATGTTGAGTGCTGTAAATCTGATAGCAAATGTAAAGCGAGGTGTCTTTTCTTTATACATATGTCTCACTGGATGTGTTTATATTAGTTCATGGTGCTTAATATACGAACTATACGTTAAAATGTTGGTGTACGAATACTTTCTGTGGCTACTGTACGAGACTGCTTTAAGCCAAATACACTATAGTGCATAATATACTCTATAGTGTATTTGTTTAAGTTGCTGCTGTCATCTGGTAACTAAAGTGTAAACTGTTATGAGATATTCAACTGCTCAGAGGTAATCGTTGATTTATAAGTTTCATACGTATAATTTTTCTTGTGCCATATATAAATTAGTAAGGTAACTTTCCATATTGATATTATAGATAACATTACTTCATTTTACTTAATCGATCCTCTTGTACCGGTTCGTGACGAGATTTTGCAGACAGATTATCATGTTTTCTTATCTTCTATCCTTGATCGGGGTATTGCCAAACTCACTCCTCTAGATTTCAGAAAAGACGCTTTGTTGTCTTCTCATTTCATCCGTTGTCTGCCTCTCGTTAAATTTATAGCAAAGAGGAACGCGTGTTTTGCTGCACCGACTTTCAACAGTGCAGTGATGCGTGCGCGCATGTGCGAGTGAATGAATGGAACTCCGGAACACAGCTGTAAGGAGACAAGCTTGAAGCCCTGACCAGGCTGTGACCAATAAAAGGTGAGTAACGTTGGACGTTATTTTAACTGTTATTTTTCACAGTTACTTTATTGTAGCAGTGATGAATGTAGCAGTTACACAGAAATAACCGTTTGTCGCACCTCTACTCCCAACAGTAGTGTTCGAACCCACTATCTCCCGAATGCAAATTGATAGCTACGTAACCCAAACCGCATAGCCACTTGCTCGGTCCCTATCAAGTGTTTAACTAGGTTTTTTTAAATGTTTTCAAAGAATTTGAAAACTTATCGAATATTTTCCTTGATAATGTTTTCCAATTCTCGTCCTGTAAATGAATATTTGCTCCAATTTTTCCTCTGGATTTCCAACTTTCTCTTCAGATTATAATCTCTCCTACTTTTAAAAGCTCCGTTCAAGCTTATACGTCTACTTACGTCATTCTACGCTATCTCTCAACTGACAGCTCGAAACATACCACATAGTCTAGCATCTCGTCTCCTTACTCCCAAGTCTTCCCAACGCAAAGTTTTCAACATTTTCGTAACTGCTCCTTTGTCAGAAATCACCCAGAACATCGCCCATGAGTTTTTTCCCCTCTGGTTAGGTCTAATAGGGGATGGTTGCCCGGTTATACTTCCTCTTAAAACAGTGATCGTCACTACTATCAGAAAAAAAAACCCTGTGGGTGGGGGACGCAGACGAAGAATACACCCACGGTATTCGCTGCCTGTCGTAAGAGAAGTCTAAAAGGGGGCGACCAAGGGCTGAGAGCTGATGACACTAGAACCATGAGATTACTTGTGATAAATGTCCTCTTTGCCCATTTTCATGTTCAGAGCAAGATTTAATGCTTGCTGATGACAATACCATAGGTGTGGCTCAGTTTTGGAAAAACACGATCTAGATGTATAGTAAATTTAGTCAATTTTCCTTTGTTTGTCCATTTTTGTAAGTTTTGTAAATAGTCTAATTATCACTTTATTTTAACTGTATGATTAAGTATGCTTCTGACACGAGTAAATAAACAAATAAACTTGTGATTATATATATTTCGGACATTTTGCATCTAGGATCGCATTAGCCATGATGTGGCTAACGAACTAGTTTCATGTCTCCGCGTAGGTGTCCCGCGGCAGCACTAACCAATAAACGTTAACCCAAGCACGTGCTTATGTTTACATCACGACTGGTTCTCTGGGTGAAATCTGTATAGTACCATTACGTGTGGATCACTATGGGTCGACGTTACTTACAACTAGTACCACCTTGCGAGGAAAACCATGAGAGCAGTACCATTATGAGAAAGACACTGCGGATCTGGGCGTTGCTGTAATAAGTGTAATCGTGTGTATTCCACCGGTCGGTTCTACTGGGTTCAGCATGGGTCTGCGTTACCTATGAGTAGTACCACTTTACGAGAAACATCATGGGTCTACGTTGCCTGTGATTAGTGGCATTATGTGAGAAACACCACAGGTTTTGCTGGCGCCCGTGATTAGTACCATGGTGCTGCGTTGCCTGAGTATAGTACCATTATCTGAGGAACACCATGGGATTATGTTGCCTGTGGACGTTACCATAATGTATGATACACCGTGGGTCTTCATTGCCTATTGTACCGGGCGGTACACCCCCGCGCCGCTAATTCAAACTTTGCGCCAGTTGAAACTCCTCTACTGGAGGAAGCCTGAACTTTATCTACAGTGTTAATTCTCAAGTTTCTCAGAAGATGTCCCTACTTGTAAATTTTGAAGTTTCTGAACTGGGTCGTTTTCGATGTATTTTTGTTTTGCCTGTAGTAAGAAGTGTGAACATTCTCTTCTAGAGGACACTACTGAAGAACTACAATTGTGCACCCTAGTGAGAAGTGAAAGAACTGTGTTTTGGAGAAATTTTGGGTTCATAAGTTTGTTCTTTGTTAAATTTCTTTCAGTCATTGTTTAAGTTGGCAATATTAACCCTTTCTTTCCGCCAGTTTTGAATTTGACCAATAAGGAATTTCTGTAATTAATTTTCCACCAATAAGGTGTTTCTTCGTCGTTTGTGTGTAGTAGTTTTTGCCATTATCCAATAAAAGGCTTGTGGGCGGGTGTTCTCATTCCTGAAACGCCTCGAACTTTCCACGAGGGTATATAAACTGCTGATTTTCGGGTCTCCGCGCCACTTCAGTAACATCTATCAGTGTGTAAATTATGTAGCAGGGGGCGGGAAGCGCCTCTTTCTTCGGGCAGCAGTTCAACCACCAGGTAATGGCCGTTTAATAACTTCTTTTCTTGCTAGCTCAGCAGTTTCTCTCGGGGCAGGTCCGAAGCCTTTGACCATGTAACCTTCCTCTAAAATGTAAAAGATTCTTGATTTAAATTCGGTCTTGTTAAACTACAAATTGGGATATAGAGTGCTTAACCCTCTCGAGCTCCCACTCTATTGCGTTGAGGTGAACTTATTTTCACAACCGTTTCTTCCTTAGTATAATGTAAATCGTTTTCTTATATAAGTCACCTCTTTAGTATGGGATTAGCCCTTGCATTAGCGGCCTAGTGCCAGGTAGGTTTTAGTAAAGTATATTAGGAGTGCAGTTTCGCCTCCTCTCAAGTTGGTATTTTGGAGGCCACGTAATTGTCCTGTTTCTTCACTGAATAGGCCTCAGTAGGTTGGGTATTTTTACCCCTGTGTTATTTGTGCTTGGAGGACAGCTTGAAAGTAGAATTTGGTGTGGCCTTTGATAGGCTTAAACTTTAAGAGCGGGTTGCTCTTTCTTAAAATTTTGATTTCTGCGTGCCTCGAGGAGGCTTTACTGTGTAATTGGGAGCAAGAGCTCCTCGGTATGATTGGGGTCTTCTGCCCCTTTGTTGAATCTTGTATAGCGTAAGGTTGGGCTTATAGCTCAAGAATTATGTGTCTGGCTCTCGGAGCCCAAATCCTGTAACACTGTAATTGTACATTCTCGATTGGTTGTTTGCTACTCTGTACCTGCCATTCTTGTTATTTCTTGATTTTGCAAAGAAAATATAACCTTGTTAAATTTTAAATTAACTTTAATTTCGTAGATTGAGACCTGTTCATCCCAGCACCTTCTTTCACCTCTGCACATCCACAATACTCCGTAACACGTATGATTAGTAGTATTATGTGAGCGAATATACGTAGCCTGTGATTAGTTCCATTAAGTGAGGAACACCACGGGAATACCGGCGCCCGTGGTTAGTCCCACTATGTGAGGAGCACCATGGGTCTGCGTTGGTTGTGAGTAGTACCCTTATGTGCGAAACACCATGGGTTTGTGTTACCTCTGAGTGTAACGTATCATGGGTCGACATTATCATGCGAGAAACACGAGTCTACGTTACCTGAGATTAATACCACTATAGGAGGAACACAATGGTTCTGCTTTACCAGTGATTAGTACCATAACGAAGGGCCGGTGACCTGGATTTTGGACCCCTTTAGATAAGTAGCATCCCAGTAATTAAGGCATTGTTAATTGGACCCACTGATTGTTTTTGTCTCACGATCATTTTTTTTAAATCACTCGTTTCAGATTCTAGTCACTGGATACATTTTGAAGTTTTAATTATCGTTTCATTTCGTTCACCTCGTACAATCAGGGGCCGATGACCTAGCTGTTAGGCCCCTTTAAAGAAAAAACATCCATCATCACCACCATCAGAAAATAGGTTTATTTAACAGATGAATGTCGTTTAATTGGATCTAAATCGGACAACGCGTGGAATCACAGCACCTTACCGAAATTGACTTTGCACCCGAAATTGTACTCCAGCTGTCCGCCTCGCACAACCCGTGCACAGCACATCTCGCAAGGGAGCAGCCCTAGTCGAGGACCGGTAGTGTATGGGTACGTCCAAAATACGCGCTGGTTGTCTTGAGTCAGACAGTCGGCGCTGACTGTCTGACTCCGAGCGGCAGGTGGGATGTGGCCATTATGAAAGCTGGTTGTCAGCGCTGACTGTCTGACTCCGAGCGGCAGGTGGGATGTGGCCATTATGAAAGCTGGTTGTCAGCGCAGACAGTGCTGCCACAAAAGAACGATATGGGATACAACTGATCAGTGTAGCATGGAACTAACAAGAGTCTGCAGCTCTGTTGCTGCTAAGGAACAATGTTAAAACCAAGTTAAAACGAATGAGAAGTGATATACACCCAATAAATGAATTAAGATCTATTTACGGGGAGTCCAAACACCCTTTTCCACAGTTACTTACTGACAAAAACAGATTTTCGAATATTTCAGAATGAGTTCGGATACGTTTTATTTTATTTTGTTAAAAATTGAACACAGGCTTATGAAGAACTGGGCGAATTACCACAAAACCCCTATTCAAATCCTCGATATCCATCGTTAATAAAATTTCAAACACACTCAACACGAAAATCAACAGCCTGCGCGGCAGGTTGTCTGAAACCAGAATGAACTAATCATTCCGGTAAACATCTGAGTCAGACTACTAGTGCGCAGGCTTCCTGCGCGCAGGTGCATTATGGCCAGTCCCGCTTTGCAACAAAGGATATACTTATGCCGATTCGGCGCCGACTCTCTGACTCAGAAAACCAGCGTGCATCTTGGACGTACCCTATGATATGCCTCCAATCGCTGTTAGTTGCTGGGATCTTCGGCCGCCCAGAAACGTCAACAGTTGGTGACGAGTCTGCTGCATCTTATGGTGATAGCCTGGTATTGTCCAAACGGAAAACATCGCCCGAGTGTTCACTAGCAAAACTCCGTACGCCTGACCACACTCCAACACGATGCTTTCCGAGTTGAGCGTAGTCACGTTAGAGCAAGCGAGGTAATATGACCCATCTACCACAGCCAAAAAGACCTGGCAACTAACAGTACCTCAAGTAACGAAATCCATCACTAACTTCTTATCAAACAAAGCCTTTGAACTCCTGTCATCAGACTCTCCAGGCACTAAAAGTCATACGCCATTTCATTTCATTTCATTTCATTTGAACTCCTGTCCAATCTTATTACCAGCTTTTCTACTGGCAGAACGAATGATGTAACATGATTACGTCAAAATTTCACCTACTCTCCATCTTTTATTGTCATTCGTAAAAAGTTGAAATAAAGATATCACTCGTAGGGAATAAATTACAACGACGATCTTAGAAGCCTAATATTCAAGTGATTGGAGTTTCCCACAGTTTTTGTTTTATAGACAACGTTTCTTGTAAATGTATGTTGAGCGTACATTTCATTGTACGGGGCCATAACAAAGGGACAGTGTAAGGTGTTTCGCATTGTACCATTACAGCGAGAGGGTTTTGTGTGAGGTTAAACATGGCGAGAGACTAATGTCTTAACCACAAATCTACCACGCCTTCTAAATGAATAAGAGTAACCTTTCATTGAGAGGGCAGTCAATGATTGTGAGGTTAGCATTGTACGAGGACATGTATTGTTTATAGAAAATTACGGTAAGATCTTCATTCCATTGGATTGGTGTCATTGAAACAAATGACGTGGGAACCGCGAACTTAGCCTTGGTACCTTAACAACTCCCCTCACGAACCGCAGGTGAACAGATGAAAGCGACTTTCCCTAGCTCAAGGGTAGACATTAACGGGTCATAACACTGGGGAACATAGTGTGTGTATTCTCAAAGAGGAGAAACAAGTTTTGAAATGATGACTGTTAGCTATTATAAAGTACATACAGGGGAGAACCTTCTTCTTCTACTTCTTCTTCTTCTACTTCTTCCTGGTCTCTCCCCAATAGGCTTAACCTGGGGTTTGGCACTTCGTATGGATTAAGCCCAGGTTTACGACAGAATGTCTTTCCTACGTGGACGGTTTGTATTCGCCATGGCGTGTTTCTGTGGCGGTTTTCCTGTGACGTATCGGGTGAAAAAGATATGTGTATTAAAACGAAAACAAAAACACCCAGCCCCTGAGCTGAGGAATTAACTAGACGCGGGTGAAATTCCTAACACCGGCGAGTTGGCCGTGCCGTTAGGGGCGCGCAGCTGTGAGCTTGCATCCGGGAAATAGTGGGTTCGAACCCCCACTGTCGGCAGCCCTGAAGGTGGCTTTCCGTGGTTTTCCATTTTCACACCAGCCAAATGCTGGGGCTGTTCCTTAATTAAGGCCGCGGACACTTCCTTCTCACTCCTATCTGTGGAGTTTTACGGTGTCAAAGGAAGGACAATAGAGGCTTCGTCAGTAAGCCTACTAGGCCTAGATTCCTTTGAAATGCGGATGTGTCGTAGACTTTTCAAGACCCATGGCTAGACTCCATCACAAACGAGGATGTATTCCGTTGAGCCGGGAAATCACGTCATGTCGTACCACTCACAAAAATCAGGAAAGCAGCCTATTTCGACCGCAGAAAAACCTATTCCGCGATGGTCGCCAAACTCTGAGAATAAGAAAATCCTCTATTATCCAAATGGATATTACAAATTATTACTTCTAAACCTAGATTCATGAAGTCCCCAGAATATTATAATTTCTTTTAATGTATGCGATAGTAAAGGATATTTTTATTGAATAATAAGCAATAATGTTCTTGTTTTTACGTCCCACCAACTGCTTTTGACGGTTCTCGGAGACGCCGAGGAGCCAGAAGTTTGTCGCGCAGCAGTTCTGTTACGTGCCAATAAATCTACCGACACGAGGCTGACGTATTTGAGCACCTTCAAATACCACCGGACTGAGCCAGGAACGAACCTGCCAAGTTAGGATCAAAAAGCCAGCGCCTCAACCGTCTGAGCTACTCAGCTCGGAATATTTTTATTAGGTATTGGTAATGTTCATAACGTCACTCCCATACAATATTCATAATCATAATTGTTGTCACTGCATGGCAACCATTTTTGTTGTTTCTGCATGTTCTTTTATCGTATTTGATAATGTCGTCTGCAGAGCAACACAAATCTCCTTCAAAGACATTAAGGTTGCTCGAAGAAGCTTATGGTGAAGCAGCAACGAAAGAAAAAAATCAGGTTTATACTTGCATAAGCGGACGGCCGGAAAAAGATGGGCGGAAAACACCTGGTTTCTTCTGCACGACAATGCATCATCGCTTCAGTCAGTACCGGTACTGATAGAAAATTACCTTGCCAGGTACAATTTTACTGCTTTGGAGCATCCTCCATACTCTACAGATTTCTCACTACCTGACTTATTTCTCTTTCCGCGGCTGAAAACTCATCTGAAGTGGTGATGATGAAGTTACTGCGAATGCGACAAGAGTGCTACGACTGATTTAGGCAAAAATAGCTTCAGCAGTGCTTCCAGTCAGTTCACACGCGACGGCAGAAGTGTGTCACTGCGGAATGGAATTATTTGAAGGAAGTTTTGTGTAATTTGCATTATGTTGTCACTTTGTGTTATTAACCAATTCCGGTAACTTTTTGAGGCTAGTATATATATATATACCGGTACTGTATATTTAAGTATATATGTCAGGCAAATTTGAAGGCAATCAGATTAAAACTGCTGTGTAGAGAGTTTTTTTGAATTCTAGAATGGTTATATTCGAGTAATTTACACTGAAAGATGGTCCCACAATAACATGAACACCTGAATCAGAATTACGATTGCTGAAGTTCTTATTACAATCATTATCTTTCAGAAGAAAATAAGTAGGAGATGAAGAGTATAATGATTATCTAACTAAAAACTTTTACAGTGAAAAATATTTAGTACAGTAATAGGAAGCCTAGTTTAGAAGTGGAGCAAAAGCAAGATTTTTCATTATTAATGTTACGGAGTTATCCGTGGAAGGCAGAGGTGAAAGAAGGTGCGGGCTGGAATGGGTCTAACTACAAGGCCGAAAGATGACTTAAAATTCCAATAAAGGTTATATTTTCACAGGTAGAAAAACTTAACAAATTTTATATAGAATTTAAACAGATAACAACAACTCAACCACTATCCACTAATCAGGTACAAGGTATAATTTTACAAACGAAAGCCCGAGTTTCGGGGTCTTTACAAGTTCTGGGCTTCGAGCCCCAATTACACAATCCTTGAGCTACTAGCCCAACTTTACCAAGGTACACTCATTTGTTCAAAGGGCAGAAAACCCCTTCATTCAAGGAGCATAAGCTCCAAGAAACATGTCAGGCCTCCCAGAGGCACTTTTACCACAAATAAAAGAGCTAACCCGCTCTCAATTTTTCAAGCTTATAAGGGTAATACCAGACTTTTACACATGATTGCCATCAAGGCACAACTTACAATGAAACAGGGGTATCTTGTACCCAACCAATTGGGGCCTTCATTGAAAAAGAATAGGTTAAGTAAATGGCCCAAAATGCAAAACAGAATGGAGGCGTGTACTTGCACTCCTAAATGAAACCGTTTTAAAACTTAAGAGGCACTAGGCCGAAGAAACAGGGGCTAATCCCAAACTATGGAGGTGACTCGTATGAGAAAACTTTAAGACATTACAGAAGGGAAGAAACGTAGTCCCCTCAAACCAAAAATGAAGGGGAGCTCAAGAGGGTAAAGCACTCTCTATCCCCGTTTTCCAGTTAAAGATATGTGAAGTTTTACAAAAGCGACGGCAAATTACATGTTTCAAGATAGGTTACATAGTAAAGGTTTCGGACCTTCCCCGCGGTTTAGACTGCTGAGCTAGCGATAAATAAAGATGTTAAGTGGCCATTACCTTGTTGAAGAGCTGCTGCCGGATGAAAGAGACGCTTCCCGCCTCCTGCTACACTTCCATACACTAGGCTAGATGTTGTTCAAGTGGCCGAGAGACAAGGAAATCAGCAGTTTTTATACTCTCGGGGAAGATTCGAGACCTTTCATGAATAATTAAGACACACCCACAGTCGTTTATTGGCTGGATAAAAGTTACACATCAAAATTGAAGAAGAAAGACACTATCGGTCAAAAATTAATTACAGGAAAATTTGATTGGCTAACTTCAAAACTGGCGGAAAGAAAAGATTTATATTGCCAACCCACAAATGAAAGAACGAAATTTAGTAAAGAACAAACTTATGAATACAAAATTTCTTCAAATAAAGTTCTTTCACTTCACACCAGGGTGCATGGTCATAGTTTTTTGTAGAGACATCTATCAGAGAATGTCAACACTTCTTGATCAATAGAAAACAAAACGTTGAACTCCACACAGTACTGACAACTTCGTAAACACAAAATTTACGGTAGTGACATCTTCTGAGAAACTTATGAGTTGATCCAGTTTTAAAGTTCAGAGTTTCTCCTGTAGAGGAGTACGTTACGGTGGAAAATTCAAATGTGCGGCGTATAGGTGTACCAGCCGGTACAATTAACAATGAAGTACGGTAATGAAATGGCGTATGGCTTTTAGTGCCGGGATATCCGAGGACGGGTTCGGCTCGCCAGGTCCAGGTCTTTTGATTTGACACCCGTAGGCGACTTGCGCGTCGTGATGAGGATGAAATGATGAAGAAGACAACACATACACCCAGCCCTCGTGCCAGGGAAATTAACCAATGATGGTTTAAATTCCCTACCCTGCCGGGAATCGGACCCGGGACGCTTGTGGCCAAAGGCCAGCACGATAACCATTTAGCCATGGAGCCGGACATAAAGTACGGTAATATTGTTTAAAGAGGAAGAGGGAGATATGAAACATTTTACGGTAATATTGTTGTAAAGAGGAAGAGGGAGATATGAAACATTTTACGGTGTTACTGCTGTAAAGAGGAAGAGGGAGATATGACCCATTTTACGGTAATATTGTTGTAAAGAGGAAGAGGGAGATATGACACATTTTACGGTAATATTGTTGTAAAGAGGAAGAGGGAGATATGACACATTTTACGGTAATATTGTTGTAAAGAGGAAGAGGGAGATATGGAACATTTTACGGTAATATTGTTGTAAAGAGGAAGAGGGAGATATGACACATTTTACGGTAATATTGTTGTAAAGAGGAAGAGGGGGATATGAAACATTTTACGGTAATATTGTTGTAAAGAGGAAGAGGGAGATATGAAACATTTTACGGTAATATTGTTGTAAAGAGGAAGAGGGAGATATGAAACATTTTACGGTAATATTGTTGTAAAGAGGAAGAGGGAGATATGAAACATTTTACGGTAATATTGTTGTAAAGAGGAAGAGGGAGATATGACACATTTTACGGTAATATTGTTGTAAAGAGGAAGAGGGAGATATGAAACATTTTACGGTAATATTGTTGTAAAGAGGAAGAGGGAGATATGAAACATTTTACGGTAATATTGTTGTAAAGAGGAAGAGGGAGATATGAAACATTTTACGGTAATATTGTTGTAAAGAGGAAGAGGGAGATATGACACATTTTACGGTAATATTGTTGTAAAGAGGAAGAGGGAGATATGAAACATTTTACGGTAATATTGTTGTAAAGAGGAAGAGGGAGATATGACACATTTTACGGTAATATTGTTGTAAAGAGGAAGAGGGAGATATGAAACATTTTACGGTGTTATTGTTGTAAAGAGGAAAAGGGAGAGATGAAACATTTGTCGTGAAATATTCTTGCTCGACTCACTACAAGTTGCCAAAGAAACTGCTTACCAAATCCGTCATGAAGAATGACAATATTCGTTAATTTTTTGTATGAATTTGATGTTGAGTAATGGCTAGAAAGTCAGTGACAGTACTTTTCACTAAGGGGAAAAGGTTTCCTTATTTATTCCTAGACTAAACAATACGTTTACCACCAATCGATTCATCGCTTCCCTCGCAACAAACAAGAAACCATGACGGACGAAGTCTCTATGGCTATAACTGCCACGCTATTTCTTGTTTCAAAATATATACTATTTTCTCAACTACACAGAGAAACATCGAAACATGGATATGTTTTAGGCTTAGAAACCGAAATCATTTCCATAATACGTTCAACATCAACATCTTCCTAACAATAAATAATAAACAGTGATAGACAATGGATGATAGAACGATGCCATTATGCTTGACGGAATCACGAAAGATATTCGCTATAGGGAAGAAGTCGTATCCGGTCATGTATAACATACTGTTACGTGCCAGCCCCGTGGTAGCTCCTTTCGGTACTTCCAGGGTAGGGTTGGTGACTCACATGATCTGGGATCTCCCAGCCGGCTTGTGGAGTGGGGCCGGCCTTTCCGGGTATTGTTCTCGTAGATCGGCTTACCTGTAAGTTTCTTGGAGATTCAATGGGAATGTTCTGCCTCTAGTGACATCGCGAAATTTCTTGCTCAAATCACCCGAGCTATAAAATGGGAGGCTAGCCGCGGACAGTCAGTCAGAGTTGGACTCCGTGATGTATTCAGTGTGACACTCAGTGAGTTGGGGTTCGGTGGCTGGGCCGATGGTGACAGAGGTGTTGGCTGTCGCTAGTGTCCCACCGAGGTCTGAACGAGGAGCTGTTCTTGTAGTGTCGGAGAGACCAGTGGGTGCGTGGAAGGAGACGACGGAATGGAAGACTATACTGTGTGTTCGTATTTTTCTATGAACTGAGGCTCAGCGAGGGAAGCCTCTATCGCGAGTGTAAGGGTAAATGGACCTGTGTTAATGTTTGCTGTTGTGAGTATCGTCCTGCTGTTGAATACTGTTGAGCTGTTTAGTTGTTCACTGCAAGCGATTCTGTGAATTACTGGACTATCTGTGGAGTCGAACCAACGAACAGTCTTCGTGTGTTGTGTAGACAGTGGCACTGTTGTCAAATTCGGCGGTCTACACACAGCTGCTGTATGAAGTGACTGGACTTGGGGAGAATGAAAGTAAGGCTTAACGTCCGCAGGTAGACAAACGGTCTGGACCTACTACTGTGCCGTAAGGAAGAGGGACTGTGAATAGACGTGTAATTAGTAAGTGTGACCATTCATAACTGGTTAGAATTGTGTGTATTTAAATATGTGTGTGTGTGTATTTATTACGTCATACTAAAATAAATTAGAGTAATGAAACAAATGGAGCTTTATTCGTAACAATACAATCATGTTGATGCCGCGCGGCAGGGATACGACCTAATACACCTAGAGCTGTCTTGTCTATGAATCTGCGTATCGTCGGTATTTGTAGGAAGGTGTGTAGTCTTCGTAGATTCGTGAATCGTGAGGAATTCGTCATAATGGATATGACCCTGTTTTGCACGACCTGTAGTGCTCTAATATACGTCTTGGGGATATATCCCCAGACTTCGCACGCGAACAATAAGACATTACCAGAAAATGCAATAGGTCCAGGATGTAAGATTTATGTCGAATAAATTTCTCTTTCTTCCGCAGTGTTCAGTGTTTTCCTGTTAAAATTATTCGCCACTGCTTCGTTTACGTCCAACATAAACATCTAACCAAAACATGTCTTTCCGTCCACCAAAATAGCGTCATTTTCCATCCATATGACGTACACTCGTTGCCTGGATACGACGATGTCGATTTTTTTTGTTCACACTAAATAACTAAAACTATCCATGTTAAAAATAATTCAACTTTCGTAGATGTTATTTTACCTTGTCGATATTTTCAGCTTGATTGATTGAGTTTGTTTCTTGTTTCATAGCGTATTGTCGGGTGAAGACTATAGCGAATGTTAAGCTGCGTTTACACTGGCGAAACTCTCTCGCGAAAGTCGCTCGGGCGAAACTTATTCGCTTCGAGTGAAAGTTCGCACTACCCAAAACAGCGCAATTCAGAGCGAAAACTAGCGCGAGTGGGGCGAGCCGCCTTCGACAAGCCTGAAAGCTTCGGTTCTGGTTTTGCAGCCAACATGGAAACTTGTTCTGACCCTCCAGCCACTACAATATTTCATCATCATATAGTAGATTAGTGTCATAAAAGTGTCACAAAGTTAAAATAAATTTCATTTTTTGTAAGAAACTGAAGTATTGGGTTTTTTCGTACCGGTCAATGTAAGTTTCTCACAGTCGTCCAAAAATGCTTCATAATAGGTACCGGTAGGTTCAAAAAAGTAATGAAATGGCACAATTTAGCATTTTAAACCAATAGTAATTGCTTACCTGATCCAGTGACTCTGCTCTTATTTTTTTCGATCTTTCGCTTCGATATGCTCCCAGTAGCGCTTTATCCTTCCCTTTCACTGTAGAAATAGGAACGTTTAATTGAGAACTAATTTCTTTCCACCCATCTTCTCTTTTATTGCGATTGAAATACTTTTTGTTTTTAGGATTCCACATAAAATCTCGATTTTTGTAGAGGTCAATGAGCTGCAAGCGAGGAAATTGCGCCTATTAATAGTGTAAACGCAGCTTTAGAATATTTCTTTGTGGCCACGATATCCGTAAATAGACTCTCTCCCGTTGCATGTAAAGCATGGACTTCTTCATAAGTGTTATCCGTTATCTTTCAACAACTGGGTAAGTATATGTTTCACTTTGTGGTGTCTCATGACATACTAGGAGTGAGGTAGTTAGCCATTGCTTTCTTCGCTGGACCAGAAAGTGCTATTGCAGCACGACCAGTCCTTTGAGTAGGACCTTTAATAACAGTGGCCGTGCTCCGAATGCCATTACTCAGCACCGCCCATACGTCAGCAACTACCACTAGCTAGCCACAACCACTGATAAGACTGGGACGGATGGGGGCGGTAGAATAACACCCACGGTATTACCTGCCTTTCGTAAGAGGCGACTAAAACGGGCCCCAGGGGCTCCTAACTTGGGAGCATACGTTAGCGACCACGGGGCCTTTAGCTGAGTTCTGGCAGTGGTTCCACTTACTTGTGCCAGGCTCCTCACTTTTATCTATCCTATCCGACCTCCCTTGATCAACTCTTGTTTTTTTTAGACCCCGACGGTATTAGATTGCGAATCCTAGGGAGTCTCTCATTTTTTCACGCCCTTCGTGGCCCTTGTCTTCCTTTCGCCGATATCTTCGTTTTTCGAAGTGCCGTATCGCTTCCATAGTTTCCCTCTGATTAGTGTTATATAGAGGATGGTTGCCTAGTAGTACTTCCTCTTAAAACAATAATCACCGCCTTCACCACCACGAAGCTTCATTCCGCTCTGGCCTGTACCAAGACAGAGGTGCAAAATTATTGCATCCATTAAGAAATAGCAACAAGCAGCATTTGATATTATGGGTCATAAAATGACTTGTATACGTGTAGGAAATCTGTCTAACTCTTGCTACCAGAAAATTTCAAATCTGGGCACCACACAACAGTCACGCAGATATGAAGTACCGCAAGTAGCACAATAAGACCAGATAGAACTGGCTCCTTGATTTAGCCAACAAAAATTTTCCTTACAATGTAGATAATGATTTCGGAGAGTGAAGTTCCAACATACACCAATGGAACGCTCTGACATAGCCGAAGAGATCGCAGGATTTGTTTTGCATCGAGCTGGAGCTCATTGTATACAACTGGTTGTAGGGTGTGTTTCGATATGAAAGAAGTAAGCTGCCAAGAACAGTTGGACTGTTGTCGCTGACATGTTGCTGGGGTTGTGATGGAGTCTGGAATGGTACATCGTTTCAACTCGTCCCTGTTTGAACTTCTTTTACCAAGCGAGTTGGCCGTGCGATTAGGATTACGCAGCTGTGAGCTTACATCCGGGAGATATATATGGGGAAAAATTATGGCCCTGTATTTTATCTTAAAATATAGGCTAATAGAAGGAACGGTAAAACAGTAAAACTAGTTAAATGTAATAAAAACTATTATTATTATTATTATTATTATTATTATTATTATTATTATTATTATTATTCGTAGCCGCTCTCCTGAATAAATATTTAGGCCATTCTCAGTAGACATAGAGACCATTCACCCCAGTGACTTTCATTATAAAATCCATAGTCTCTCAAACTTTTTCCGTTGTTAATTTTCGCCATTTTCAATTTCTGATGCACTTTTTGAAGCCAGGGAGGATGTAGCTTCTCATTCTCTTGGGGCGATGTGAATTGTGTATGCGAATTATAATTAATGTTATTAGTAGTATTGTTATTATTATTTATTAATGTTAATATTATTATTAAGTGCATGAATCTTGGAATTGTGAAGGAAGGAGTTCTATCGCGTTTCCGTAAACCACCCTACCTCCCCAAGAAACCATTGAAATGTCGATAAACTGCGCTGAGATTCGATTCGACAACCTTAGGAACAGGAGCGAATGCCTATTAACAACAATAATAACTTAGTATTATACTTCCTGCGCGACAGCCACGAGTAGGTGATAATTCTAACGATCCCTGGCAGAGGTTAATGCGCTAACCACAAGGTTCCAAAAGACAATAGTAAATGTAATGAAGTCTCTACAAATTACTGTTATAAGTGAATGCAGTAATTGTTACGACCTCAGCGCTGTTCCACAAAAGATTTAAATTTCTACATGTACGTCTGTGGTTCTGTTGAAAGGAGTGCCACATCCATTCAGTAAATAAAACAGGAGTGCATTGTACGTACCGCAATTTCCGGTCACACTTAATCGATCAGGTGTGTTCCGCTTCCTCTATGAGAATAGGGTGGTGGTTGTTGATGTTATTTCATGTAAATTACACGGGAAATCTAGTTCAACAACCATGTAAAATACTATGAACTTTTGTTCTGAACCCTGCCATTTATTGGATCTCGCCTTTACCAAAATGCTTCTAAGAAATTTGAAGGATGTGTTCGGAGAGTGGTGATTTTTTTTTCAAGGGTTTTCGTGCTCTTATTCCCTTCATGCCTCTCTGTAATGTAACCAGTACAGTTCTGTCAGAGATCAATAACGACCCATCATGCCAAGCACTAGGAGAAGAAGAATTCAAATGTCAGGGCAGAAACCATTTGACTAAACCTTCGTCAGTTTGAAAAATGGTAAAAGTGAGTAGACGGCTACACACGCATATCTTTCTTTGATTGCAGTCTCATTAGAGTAGAGCAAGGATCTCATTAAGGACTGACTGCAGATCTGTGAGTTCTGAAATACCGTCATGAACAGCAAGCACCAAATGAATCAAATACAAATATAAATGTTCCAAAACTGACGCTGCATCGAAAGAAGTTTATGTTTAGTGGACTGCTCAGGGCACTATGCATCGTAAACTGCTTCCCTACTGTCAGACTAGCCTTCTTTTCTGGATCCCTAGACACTCTCCCAAAACAAATCAGTTTTTTTCGTGTGGCTATTTCTAGCCGAGTGCAGCCCTTGTAAGGCAGTCACTCCGTTGAGGGTGGGCGGCATCTGCCATGTGTAGGCAACTGCGTGTTATTATGGTGGAGAATAGTGTTATGTGTGGTGTGTGAGTAGCAGGGATGTTGGGGTCAGCACAAACACCCAGCCCCCGGGCCATTGGAATTAACCAATGAAGGTTAAAATCCCCGACCCAGTCGGGAATCGAACCCGAGACCCTCTGAATCGAAGGTGAGTACGCTGACCATTCAGCCAACGAGTCGGACAACAAATCAGTCATCTCAACACTCAAGCAGCAAAGGTGGGACCTCCAAATCTCCTTTAAGAAATCGGAATTCAAATAACTACATGTTAAATAGGAAAATATTAAGCAAGCAGAAAAGTTCAAGTACTTAGGTGAGAGGTTACCTGAGAAACAGGTTTTCACATCAAGTATCATGCTATTTGTTTTACGTCGCACCGACACAGATAGATCTTATGGCGACGATGGGATAGGAAAGGCCTAGGAATAGGAAGGAAGCGGCCGTGGCCTTAATTAAGGTACAGCCGCAGCATTTGCCTGGTGTGAAAATGGGAAACCACGGAAAACCATCTTCAGGGCTGCCGATAGTGGGGTTCGAACCCACTATCTCCCGGATACTGGATACTGGCCGCACTTAAGCGACTGTACCTATCGAGCTCGATATAGGCCTATCAAGTATCAACAAGATAGAAATAGCTTAATATCTAACTAATGTCCGGCTCCATGGCTAAATGATAAGCGTGCTGGCCTTTGATCACTGGGGCCCCGGGTTCAATTCCCGGCAGGGTCGGTAATTTTAGCCATAAATTGTAACCTCCTCTGGCACAGGGACTGGGTGTATTTGTCTTCATCATCAATTCATCCTCATCATGACGAGCATGTTTCCTACGGGCGTCAAATAAAAAGATATGCACCAGGCCTGTCCGGAGGCCACACGTCATTATTATTATTATTATTATTATTATTATTATTATTATTATTATTATTATTATTATTATTATTATTATTATTATTGTTACGGACTTTTCCGTGGTAGGTAGAGGTGAAAGAAGGTGCGGGTGTGAATGGGTTTCAAGCTACGAAATTATAGTGCAATGTAAAATTAATTTAAAAGTTGACAAGGTTATATTTTCTTTTCGAAAACAAAGAAATAACAAGCATGGCAGGTACAAGTAGCAATTCAAAAGGGGTTAGTTACAATATTTACAGAATTTGGGCTTCGCGCCCTGACTTCACAATGCTTGGGCAATCAGCTCAGTTTTTACCTCAAACACAAGTTTTAACAGAGGGGGAGAAAACCCCATTTATACCTAGGAGCCCTTGCTCCAAATTACACTGAAAAACCTCCATGAGGCATACAACCCAGAATTTTCAAAAGAGCCACTCGCTCTCAAAATTTAAGCCTCTCCCAGGCCACACCAAACTCCACCTTCAAGTTGTCCTCAACGGACATAAACACAGGGGTAAAATACCCAATCTACTGAGGTCTATTAAAAGAAAAGCAGGTTAATTAAATGACCTCTAAAATAACAATTTGAGAGGAGGCGAACTTGCACTCCTAATACACTTTGATTAAGACCTACTTGGCACTAGGCCGTTAATACAAGGGCTAATCCCATGCTAAAGAGGTGACTTAAGAAAAGAACAATTTGTTTTACATTAACGAAGAATAGGTTGAGAAAATAAGTTCACCTCAAGACAATGTGAGTGGGAGCTCGAGAGGGTTAGCACTCTCTATCCCAATATGTCGTTTTACAAGAGAATAGATGAAAAGAGAAGTTACATTTTAGGAAAAGGTTACATGGTTGAACGCTTAGAACCCGCCCCGAAAGTTAAACTGCTGAGCTAGCAAAGAAAGAAGTTATTAATCGGCCATTACCTTGTGTTGAACGGCTGGAGAAGAAAGAGGCGCTTCCCGCCCCCTGCTATGCACTTAACACACTGAAAGATGGAACAGAAGTGGCCTAGAGACCCAAAAATCAGCAGTTTAAATACTCTCGCGGAAGTTTCTAGGCGTTAGGGGAAAGAAAACACCCTCCCACAAACTCTTTATTGGATAGGACCCCGCAACAGATTCAAGTTGGGGGAAGATACATCTGATTGGATAGAAATTAATTGAAGAAATTCGGGATTGGATACATTCATAACAAGGGGAAGAAAGGGGTAAATATTGCCAACTTAAACAATGATAGAAAGAAATTTAACAAAGAACAAACTCTTGAAATTAAATTTTCTCCAAAAAAAAAAATAGTTCTTTGACTCCGCACTAGGTTGCACTATTGTAGATCTTCAGTAGTGTCCTCTAGAAGAGAAAGTTCACACTTCTTACTTCAAGCGAAACAAAAACACATCAAAAATGACACAGTTCAAAAACTCAAAATTTTCCACGTGGTGACATCTTCTGAGACGGTAGAAAATTAATACTGTCAATAAAGTTCAGACTTCCTCCAGCAGAGGAGTTTCAACAGGCGCACATTTTAAATTAGCGGAGTGGAGGTGTACCGCCCGGTACAATTATTATCAAACCAAATACGTCTATAGCAAAGGTAAATGTACCTGGGGCAAATCCGATCAAAAATGTCATTCACTGCAGTTAAATTGCAAAGTGTTTTTGATTTTTAAACAATTTAAATTGGATTATGTTAGATCCACAAATTAATTTATAGACTGCTCATATTTACACCTGTTATTTAAAATTTAATTTTTGTCGGTTTCACCTCACAAGGTATATACTGTATACAAGAGCGGAATCAATCTACCGATGTGTGAATCTGATCACTATTTTGAGGTTTTTTAAATAGGTTAAGCATTTATAACAACGTAGGAAATTTTATTAGTCTTGAATTATTTGTAAAAATAATACAATATGCTTAAATTTAACAGTAGTGCTAAAAACTACATTTGAATTATGAAGGATTCCCAAATAAATCTAAATTACCCGGTAGTTCCAAGTGATTAAGAATATACTGTCAACATTAAGGATGATATAATAAATATCATAATCATTTGCGCCATATATAGTTGAGCACATTCAAATACCAACGGACTGAGGTGGGATCGAACCTACGAACCTGTCAGAATGTCAGTGCTCTATCATTTGAACCATTTGGGCCAGCAAGAATCTGCAAGATTTGGTGCATAATGTTCAGGCCAATACTTGAATGGAAAATGCATTGTTGATTGCTCTTTGGGAACTGACTGATGAGGTGTGGTATTCTCTTAAAAGGTTCCGCGTCTGTCAGTTATACCTGAGTTCGCATGTTTGTTGGGCGGATCCCTAAGTTCATGTAAGCATGCTCGTAATTTTAATATCCAGAAGCAGAACTTGTCACGGATCTGACGTCTAGTAACGGGCTGAGTTTCTGCTAATGTGAGTTAATTGACGATATTAAAGAACAGTAACTTGCACTTCTGAGGGAGTTGATAAAAAAGAAACGAAACGAACAAGATCTCTGGCGGGCTAAGCAGTATTTATGCTTCCCGTACTCAGAACAGAATTCCTGTGATGTATTTCTATGGGCAAATACGGGCGTTTACAAACTGCATGGCTATTACTTTTTTCTTTTTTTTTTTTTTCTTTTTCATTTTCCGTGTCTGAAGTTCCGAAATTGGGAAGTCACGATTTCTTAGTGATTGAATGTAGGAGCGGTGGTTTGTTCTAAATGTAGGTTAATTAACAGTAATTCATTAAATAAAATACATATATATATTGTTCTGTGAACACGGGTCATTTAATTAATCTCCTTTCCCTTCGAAGTACTACATCGTTTCTTTTATAATTAATGCAATGAAACTTGAACTTTAATAGCAGATTTAAAAAAAAACCTCAACACAAACGTTTTGGTGTCTGGTACTGAACACGAGATTAGAAGGTTCACACCGGGCGAGTTGGCCGTGCGGTTAGGAGCGCGCAGCTGTGAGCTCGCATCCGGGAGATGGTGGGTTCGAACCCCACTATCGGCAGCCCTGAAGGTGGTTTTCCGTGGTTTCCTGTTTTCACACCAGGCAAATTCTGGGGCTGTACCTTAATTAAGGCCACGGCCGCATCCTTCCCATTCCTAGGCGTTTCCTGTCCCATCGTCGCCATAAGACCTATCTGTGTCGGTGCTATAGCAACTACCAAAAAAAAAAAAAAAAAGGTTCAGAGATCGAGCGAATTGGCTACGCGATTTGCGTCACGTAGCTGTGAACTTGCATATTGGAGATGGTGGGTTCGAACCCCACTATCGGCAGCCCTGAAGGTGGTTTTCCGTGGTTTCCTGTTTTCACACCATACAAATGCTGGGCTGTACCTTAATTAAGGCCACGGCCGCATCCTTCCCATTCCTAGGCCTTTCCTGTCCCATCGTCGCCATAAGACCTATCTGTGTCGGTGTTATGTAAAGCAACTAGCAGAAAAAAAAAAAAAAAGACAGTTCAGAGATCGAGCGAGATGGCTACGCGGTCTGCGTCACCCAGCTGTGAACTTTCATATCGGAGATGGTGGGTTCGAACTCCACTGTCGGCAGCACTGAAGGCAAATACAGGGGCTGTGCCTTAATTAAGGCCACGGTTGCTTCCATCCCATTTCTAGCCTTTTCCTATCTCATCGTCTTCCAAATGGAGAGGTCGGCCTCTTCGAAAAACGAAGGTATCGGAAAAAAAAAGAAGAGCCACGAAGGGCGTGAAAGTGAAAGACTCCCCAGGCGTCGTAAACCTAATACCGTCGGGATCGGAAGAGAACAATAGTTGACCAAGGGAGGTCGGATAAGGAATATGAAACTGAGGAGCCTCACACGAGTAAGTGGAAGCAATGGAAACCGTGGTGGCAAATTGAGAGACGTTGATCCCCATGTTAGTCACCTCGTACGACAGGCAGGGGATACCGTGGATGTATTCTACCTCCCTCCCCCCCCCCAGTCGAAGGGGGAAGAAAGTTCAGAAGCAGACACGTTAACGATTTAGCATTATGAATAGATAGTCATGTTATACTTAGGTTCCTTGGCTGAGTGGTCAACGTTCTGGAACTGGGTTCGAATTACTTTTTTTACAAGTTGTTTTACGTCGCACCGACGATGAGATAGGAAAAGGCTAGGAGTAGGAAGGAAGCCGCCGTGGCCTTAATTAAGGTAAAGCCCCAGCATTGGCCTGGTGTGAAAATGGGAAACCACGGAAAACCATCTTCAGGGCTGCCGACAGTCGGGTTCGAACCTACTATCTCCCGAATACTGGGTAGTGGCCGCACTGTGTGGGCATTTGATTCCACATTCTTGAGCATTGGAGGGAACTCCTTACCAAATAATCTATTCTACCGAGCGAAGAAAACAGTAAAATAAAATCTACAGCCTGTTTTCCAATCAATGACTGGGTTAGGGATGGAATGAATGAAGCCCCCATCTTGCGGCAAGAATAGGATTTGTTCAAGGCCTGCCGCACTCCTCTGGGGCAATGATTAATGACTGACGGATGAAATGAAATGATTTTGGAGAGTGTCGCTGGAATGAAAGATGACAGCGAAAACCGGAGTACCCGGAGAAAAAACTGTCCCGCCTCCGCTTTGTGCAACACAAATCTCACATGGAGTGACCGGGATTTGAACCACGGAACCCAGCGGTGAGAGGCCGACGCGCTGCCGTCTGAGTTACGGAGGCTTCAAGAAAACAAGTAAATCCTGTGTTTAATTTATTGTTTCCTACATGGGTGGAAACATTTTCTCATGTGTAATTATGCGTTTAGTTCTAAGAAATATTATGGTAGTATGTTAAGGTTACTGTATATTCAAGTGTTGTACAAGTGTTACTCGCTCAAACCAATTATGCTTTCTTTATGAGCCTGTTAACTGCCTAGAAAGCCACCTTTCTCTAAGGCTGCCAAAACGCGGCTCAATCATATGGACAATTACTTGGTTTCTTACCAATAGAGAGTTTTTACGACTGAACGGAAGTTACCTCCAGAGCTTTAAGCTGTCACATCAGTGATTGAATACTTTCTCTTGGCCTTGATCCTTGTAATCTCTGACTTCATAATTGAGGTTTAATCATATTCGAACGTGTGTGGCTCCATGGCTAAATGGTTAGCGTGCTGGCCTTTGGTCACAGCGGTCCCACGTTCGATTTCCGGCAGGATCGGGACTTTTAACCACAATTGATTACTTTCGCTGGCTTGGGGGCTGGGTGTATGTGTCGTCTTCATCGTCATTTCATCCTCATTACGACGTGCAGGTAGCCTACGAGCGTCAGATCAAAAAGACCTGCATCTGGCGAGCCGAACTTGTCCTTGGACACTCTCGGCACTAAAAAGCCATACGCCAAGTTTCGTTTCATTTCATTTCATTTCATTTCATTTCATTTCATTTCATTTCATTTCATTTCATTTCATTTCATTTCATATTCGAACGGCTCTGTATCACGGATCTGAACCCTGTTCTTCTACCGTGTCTCACATACGATGGAGTCGTCGCCGACGCGAGCTATATTGTAGATTTGGACTGGCCCTCTTTTACGTTCGGATGCCCTTCCCGATGCCAGTACTACGTAGAGGGATGCATTCACTATTGCTCGTGTTTTATGACGGTTGGTAGTGTTGTGTGTGTGTTTGTGTTTATTGGGACAAACACAAACATCCAGGCTATCAGCTTGCAATCGGGAGATAGTGGGTTCGAACCCCAGACCTGAAGATGGTTTTCCACGGTTTCCCATGTTTACACCAGGCACATGCTCGGGTTGTACCTTAAATACGGCCACGACCACTTCTTTTCCACTTCTAGCAAGACCTGTCTTTGTCGGCACGACGTAAAGCAAATTGTAAAAATAAAAACAAAATTGCAGTCCTCGAGTCAGAGGATTTTACATGGGCAAAATTCCCGACCTGGCGAGGAATAGAACTCGGGACTATGATTATCAAAGGCCTCAACGCTGACCGTTCAGTGAAGAATTAACATGGATGCTACTAAAATGTTTTCATTCCTCCCCTGAAGGGGAAGGCGGGCCTCCTAGACGGTGATGCCGTCTCTCAGGCCAGGAGAGTCGTTACGGTGAAGGAGATGCTCGGAGAAGGTGCGGAGGTTGGCGGCCGTGGCCTATACTAGGAACTGTCCCGACATTCGCCTTAGTGCAGAATAATGGAAAACCACGGAAAACCATTCTCAGGACAACTGACGGTGGGGCCCAGCTCTTCTCCGTCTCCCGAATGTACAGGCGTAGAGACACGGTAGAGCCGTGATCACAGACATGTCTTATTGCAGCGATGGGCTAGAAGTGAAAAAGAACAACATTTACACTTGGTCGGTCGGAGTGCAGAGCCATCGGACCAGCTGAAGCCCATTCTGTAACCACCGACCTATCATGGATCATTTTTTTTTTGCTAGGGGCTTTACGTCGCACCGACACAGATAGGTCTTATGGCGACGACGGGATAGGATAGGCCTAGGAGTTGGAAGGAAGCGGCCGTGGCCTTAATTAAGGTACAGCCCCAGCATTTGCCTGGTGTGAAAATGGGAAACCACGGAAAACCATTTTCAGGGCTGCCGATAGTGGGATTCGAACCTACTAT